>NC_088782.1:37300357-37944285 GCF_958450345.1 Calliphora vicina
TCCATTAAGAAGATAGAATTTAGGGGGAGAAAATGGGTAAATAAACCATATATCTTCTAAACTAATAAAATACAAACAAAATTTTCAATGCATCTTTATCTACATAAAAAGTGTTCGGTACTTTTGAGAAATTCAAACATTTTGGGGGGAGAAAACGGCTAAAAACTATATTTTGGTACTTTTTTAGAACCCTTTGATTATATTGAACTAATAAACATAGAAATAAATTTTAATTCATATTCTTTACTCCTTAAACAAATACCAAATATAAATTTGGTACTTTTTGAAAATTCGTACCCTTAACGGGTAAACAATTGTATTTATTTTTGATAAATTTTTCATAAAGTGATAATAAATGTATTAGAATAAAATTTGTATCTTCTCAATGTGGACAAAAAAGTACCAAAAAAAGGGGTAAAAGCGGGACAATACATTTTATCTGAAATTATAAAATTTTAAATAGTGGCTCCTCCAATCATTCAGTTAAAATGTTAGATTGGGCCAAATCCGTATAATCAGTTTGTTACTCATTTTATTGAGAAAATTAATGCAGGCAATAATCGTTTGAGACATATTTGTGTCACTAAAAAATTCGCCAAAATGGAACATTTTAATATGTCAAAAAAAAAACTGGACGGGCGTTCCAAAGAGAAAATAAAATTAGTAATATTTCTCCTAATGGTACTTTTTTAATATTTTAAATTATTTAACATACTTTTTTAGTTCTGTACATTAACTTAAAGCCACATATGAGGAGCCGCAGAACAAAAGGTACTTTTTCGCACATTTCAAATTTTTTGGAAAATAAGTTTTATTTATTTTGCCCCCTTAAAAAACTGCATGAACCTGGAAATGGTACATCTAACTGCCATAACTCACCACATTAAATTTTTCGTTTTATACTAGTGTTGTACGTTTTATTAAGTACACATTTTTTTAGAACCCATTTACTTAGTAAAAAAAATAAAAAAATTTTGATTGTTGATGACTTGATTGTTTCAGAAGATTTCAACCCAAATATTATAAAAATACCAAAAAACAATTTTTGATAAGATGCGAAATAGTACATTTTGTTCTGCGGCTCCTCATATATGTTTCATTTGAAAAATCGATTTTTAGTTAAAAATAAAGTGATCACAGATTATCATCCTTATTACATTTGAACCACTAGTTACCGACATCTGGCCACGTTTATGTTTCATTTAATTTTCATATGAAAAAATCTATTTTAGGTTGATAATATAAGTGATCACAGATTATCATCCTTATTACATTTGAACCACTCTTATAGCCAGTTTTATGTTTTAATTAATTTTCTTTTGAAAAATCGATTTTGTGTTGAAAATTAAGTGATCACAGATTGTCGTGCTTTTGCCATTTGGACCACAATTTACCGACATCTAGCCAGGTTTCAGTTCATTTTAATTTTGCTACGATTGTGCGGCGAAGCGCTCAGAAGAAAATATAAACAAAAATACATGATATTTTTTCTATCGACAGGAAAATTAAAAAAAAGAACCATAAAACACAATGCTGTACACAAGTAGGATTCATTCCCCTGAGAGAAGATTGAATTTAAAACATAAATTGCCTATATTTGATTACCAAAATCATTTCAATTTCATTGTAAATTTAAAATATAACACGAACATTTCACTTTCACTTAAATAACTTTGTACAGCTGCTGCAGCTCCTCAAATAACATAAACTTCCGTTTTTATCTATTCCATGTAACATCCTTTTCAGCAGCTACATAATGCACTTAAATAAATGTATTTTTGTACAATATTTTTTTAAATAATCAGTACAGTTTTGATCCTGTTTTACACATGTGGCTACGGCATTAGAAATGTTTAGATTTTTAACAACTAAATGTGAGAATGAACTGGCACCCGTTCGGTAAACGCAATGAAAGACAATTTTATTTTTAGTTATAAAATCTGCATCTGTTTAAAATGTAAAGAACAATTGCAGGCTATCTAATAAAATGAAAAATAATATAAAAAAAAAATAAACAAAAACAAAAACCCAACATGTGTAAAAATGTGTAAAATAGTACTTGATGTAGATGTAAACAAGATGCAATGCAATCCAATGTAATGCCTAGATACGCAAGCAATTCAATTTTTAAATAGCGCAAGTGCAGCGACCTTTAGGAGGTGTTTGTGTTGTCTTTGTCTCCTTCATGGCTAGATTTTCATTAGCATAATGAACTTGATACGACTACGTACGTATTTTAGTATGAGTACTTATTTTTAGGAACATTTTCTTTTTTTTTTGTTTCATGCCTGCCTGCACCCTGATTCTGATTCTTTTCCAAGAAGCCATGGAACATAAAAGAAAAACTATTTTTAGTCAAGTAGAAAACTGTATGTAGTTTGGTTTGATTTTTTTGTATTTCATAAATAACGGGTCTGCTTTAGATTAAACTTGTTGCAAGTATGTATGTGGATGATGGGTAAGTCGTAAAATATATACATATTTTCCTATGGACTCAAAGAGACAAACAAAAAAAAACTACCATGCTGGGGGCCTGCTATACAGCACTTTTTAAAGTAATTAAAATAAATGTACTTGTGTGTACACAAAAGATCATTTCATGTAAACTTAATTGCTCTTTAAATACATTTACAGGAAAGTAAAGAAATTTTATAAAGTTTGGAAAATTAAAGAAAAATATTAAAATATTTCTTTGTCTAACTTGAATTTTTTGAAATCCGAAAGATTCGATCATACATTTTTATTTATTTTACAAGAGATGGCGTATCTTTTGAGCGCGGTTATGGTTTTTAATAAATTATATGTCATTTTGAAGTGTACATATCTGTCATTTATTCTCACTTAATTATTGAACAATAGGGCTACAACTTTTTGCAAATATCAAAATGGCCCTAGCATACTTAGTCGGATAGACCATTGAAAGTTATTTAAAACATGTAAGAAAGTATGGTCAGTCAAACCCGACCATTTTATACCCTACACTAAGTAAATGAGCAAACACATTTTTCTTTCAAAATATCAATTGATATTCGTGTGTGATTTTCGGAAGTGGGCCTTATATGGGAGCTATGACCAATTTTGGACCGATCACAATGAAATAAGATCGTGTGATTTATGTATGTGTCTATGAAAGTTATTTATGTTGAATTTTGTGTTTATACCAACATTTTTAAGAGATTTATGCACGTTAAAGTGATTTTCGTAACAAAATTTGGTGACATGAATTTTGTATATATAAAATTTATTTGGAGAGGAATTTGGTGGAGATTCATATATAAATTAAACATTTATGACCGCTAAAGTCCAATTTCGGGAGGACATTTGTATGGGGGCTAGGTGAAATAATGAACCGATTTCAGCCAATTTCAATAGGTTTGGTCCTTGGGCCGAACAAATAATATGTACCAAATTTGATCGAAATATCTTCAAAATTGCGACCTGTACATTGCGCACAAGTTTTACATGAACAGACGGACGAACATCGTTTAATCGACTCAGAAAGTGATTCTAAGTCGATCGGTATACTTTAAGGTGGGTGTTAGACTAATATTTTTGGGCGTTACAAAGCGTATGGTGAATGTGTTTCACCGGTTTCAATGTGCGAGAAAAGATTTGTTCGGTTCAGAAGTGGTGATCTTGACACGGAAGACAAAGATCGCCCAGGCCACCCAAAAGATTGAAGATTGTTGTCAAACTCAATAAGAGCTTGCAAAATCATAAGAAGCTACTCAATCAGCAATTTCAAATCATTTGCAAGCAGCAGGATTTATCCAAAAGCAGGGAAATTGGATACCATACTAATTGAAACTGAGAGACCTTGAAAGACGATTTTGTATGTCTGAAATGCTGCTTCATCGCTATAAAAGAAAATCATTTTTGCACCCAATCATTACTTGCAATGAAACATGGATCCATTCCGATAACCCGAAGCGTAACCAAAGCCAAATATCCATGGGGCTAAGGTAATTCTCAGTATTTGGTAGGAGCAAAAGGGTCCTATTTATTATGAGCTGCTAAACTCTGACCAGACCATCATAGGGATCCTGTACCGAACGCTCGATTCGTTTGAATAGAGAATTGACCGAAAAATGCCCACAGACATGAAACCGTTATATTCCTTCATGACAACGCTCGGCCACATGTTGCGATACCTCTTAAAATATATTTCGAATAAAATGGTTAGGAAGTTTTTCCTCACCCGCTTAATAGTCCAGGCAGTGCCCCGTTCTACTACTATTTGTTTCGATCAGTGCAGAACGCTCCGTCTGTGGGAATTTTCTTTTAGATGGTAATATATTGAAATAGACAACCAGTTGGCAACCAGGTTTTTCTTCCCCCAAACTAAAATTGTTCAGCCTCAAGACAAAAAATCGGTCATTAAGACATGAACTAAAACAGGTAAAGCTACGTTTCCGCATACACCGTAATCGGCACTGAAAACGAAATTCCATACATTTGCACCGAAAAAAAGTTCGTTTCAGAAATCGGCAACGAAAATTGGGAATGAAACGGCACCGATCAGTAACGAAAAATCTGTCATTTGGGGCCGGAACGAAAACAACTTCAAGTGGGTTGTTTTGTGCTGTAGGAACGAAATTATTTTAATTATTTTTTTATTTAAAATTTAAAGAAAATCAAAATGAATAAAAAAAATAAATTTTCTTTATTGGAAGAGGAAATAATAATAGATTTTGTCAAAAATAATGAAATTCTATTTAATGTGAGACATCCGAAATTAAAAAAATAATTTCTTTTCTGTTTTATGCCGCAACGCACCCAACTGAAACGAAAACAATTCAGAAACGAGACGGTGACGGAACCGATTACGGTGTATGCGGAATTCCAGCTTAAGAGTGATATATTCTGCTGTACGGAATCTTATATATCCTTCACCAAAGTGTGCTTTAAGAAAAATATTAAAAATTATTTTTGTTAAAAAAAAAAAATTTGGTGAAAAAAAATTTGTATGAAAAAAAATTTTGGTGAAAAAATATTTTTTTTTAAATTGAAAATTTTTTTTTTAAAAACATACTGAAAAAATCTTTGTTAAAAACGAAGATTATATTCACCATGTAGTAGTGGCGGTTAAAAACGAATTTGGGTGAAAAATAGGTATATTTTTTTCACTTATTTTTCACCCAAATTAGTTTGTCAACAACATTTTTTTCACCATGTAGTAGTCGCGGTTTTTTGCTTACATCTCAGCCATTTATGTGACATTTTAATAGTAATTTAAGTTGGACTATAGCGGATATATTGATGTATCAATCATGTATGTAAGTAATTTGGAGGTTTCGAAAAGTTGATTTCAACATAAGGATAACGATCCAGAATATAAGTACTTTACATGGCTTTAAATTGAAATAAAACTCAGAAAAACGTTTTTAATATTCATCCAATTGGCTTTATTAGATCATTTTTGGCATTAATATTGAAATATGATTTCGGGCACGTGACCGCCATGGCTAGGCTGTATTTTGGCAATAATCTGTCGATTATTCGCTTTCAAGTTCTCGATCGTTTCTGGTTTTATGTATAGACCTGGTTCTTTACATATCCCAGAGAAAGTAATCTAATCACATGAACGAGGTGACCAGTTGAAATTATTCGTTCTTGAAATTATTCATTTGCCAAATGTTTCTCTCAGTAAATTGATTTGTTCCCCCATTTCCAAAATGCACTGCTGAAGTACTTAACCAAAGTGTTAATTTACCAATTCACTTAACGTATGTATTCAACATATTTGTTATAGTGTATCGTAGCATTATTTATCTTCACATTGACGTAGTAAATACATATTGTTAAGCAGGTGTGTTTGTATTCGTGAAAATTGGACAAAGTCAAGCCATACCCAAAACAGGGTGAGGTGAGTCTGTAACCTTGACTAAAAGTCACTTAATTTATTTATTTCATTGTACTAACATTATAACCTAGTTTAAAAAACTATGACCAACAAAGATGTACTCGTCAACTGAACAGGCAACTAGAATAAAGTGGGGTTTCAATAGGAAACTTAAATAATATTGTTCAAGGTCAAATATAGAATAAACTGTATTTAATCTTAATGGTTTTCAAAACCTGATGCTTTGTACATCAAATTTTCTTAAAATCATTCTTACAAAATCGAACATAACTTCGAATCTATACAATATATTGTCAATCGCATACAGAGAGGCCGAAGATCTTATCGTTGACAGTAGAGTATTCAAAAAGTTTTCGGATACATTTCTGTATCTGTACTTTTATATAACCACCACCAAAAAGATGGGGTGTATATTCTGGATCCTTATAAAATTCTATGTCCGTCCGTCTGTTGAAGGCCTGAAATTTTTCACAAAATATTTGCTGTTGATCAGAGATGTTTGGTATTGAAAATGGGCGAAATCGCTCAAGTAGAAACAGAGTTAGGGGACAAAATGTGAGACAACCTCCATAAAAAATTGATATTTTTTAAATTTTTTTTTGCAATTTTCTATAAATATATTGTAGATACAATATTGAACACACATTATGTATTCCTAAGATAAAATTTTGTCCAAAAAAAAGAAAATTTTAAAATTATTTAAAAAAAAACAAGCAAGAGAACTATATTCGGCTGTGCCGAATCTTATATACAGTTCACCAAATTATACTTCAAAATAAAAATTTTAAATATTTTTAGGTAAACAAAATTGAAATTTTTTTTCAAAAAGTGTTTTTTTTTTAATTTTTTGCAAAAAAATTTTTTTTCGAATTCTTTTTTTTTAATTTTTTAATTTTAAATTTTTTTTTGGTTTTTTTCAATTTTTTTTATACATATTTAGCGAAAAAAAACTTTTGGTAAAAAAAAATTCGGGTTAAAAAATACTTTTTCCGATTTTGACCCATTGTAGGTCCAACTTACCTTTGCAACGTCTTATACACGTCGTTGCAAAGGTCTTTAAAATATCTATCATCAGATATCCATATTGTCTATAGTAATGACTTAGTAATCCAGATATAGACCAAAAATAAGTAAAAAATCGAGGTTGTCCTGGTTTTTTTCTTATATCTCAGCCATTTGTGGACCGATTTTCTCGAACCGAGCCGGAAGAATTCCGGAGATATTGATGTATGATTTCAACAGACAGACAGACGGACATGGCTTAATCGACTCCGCTATCTATAAGGATCCAGAATATATATACTTTATAGGGTCGGAAAATTATATTGTGGAAATTACAAACGGAATGACAAACTTATATACAACCTTCTCACGAAGGTGAAGGGTATAAAAAAATTTCGAAAAAACTTTTTTAAAAAAAATTAAAAAACAATTTGGAAAAAAAAACAATTTAAATTTTGTTTAACTAAAAATATTAACAAAAAATTATTTTAAAGTATAATTTGGTGAAGGGTATAAAAGATTTGGCACATCCGAATATAGCTCTCTTACTTGTTTTTTTATATTTTATTTTTGTTTGAGAATGCATTTCTTTATTTGAAATAATGTTTGCACGGCAAAAAGCAGCTAAAATATGGCAATCACTTTCTCCATTATTTTAATTTCGCCATATTGAAAGAGAGAGATACAAACGCAATTTATATTTTGTAGTACAGTATATTTTGTTTTTGGTCTAAATAAAAAGCTATGGCAACGTTGTAAAAGTAACAAAGACAAACATTCACAATAGTGAACATATTCACAATAGTCAATGATTAAAACGTTTCTTATCAATGTGGGATACAGTCGTTCAAACGGAATAGCTGAAATAATCTGAGGAAGAGATTCTCAGATGATCGATTTAATTTTAGATTAGAAGACTTGTATGTTGCCCAAAATCTTTCATAAACGATGGTATTTTAATAAAACTCAACACAAATTAGTTTTGCACAAATTACACTACCAAATTTCATATGTATTGGTCCACAATTTGTCCTAGCTCCTATGTTTGTTCTTATATGTATCTGGTGTTGATTATATGTAATATCATTTAGGTAAAATAACAAATTTAAATCAACTTTTTTTTGTCACCAATTGTAGCTTCATTACCTTTATAAAATTTACGATTTAGCGGCAGTTATTAAACAAACAAAAAAAACCGATTAATTTCTTATCAATTTAATAACAACAAAAGAAAACAAATAATAACGATAACAGACTTTTTTATGGGCCCCTCAAATTATGCTTTAATAATTGTGGATAAAGAATTTTTAGACGGTTTAATAAAAACCAAATGAGGGTTAAAAAAAGCAAACGATCATAAATTAAATATTTAATTAGCAAAAAAAAAATAAATAACATGAAGTGAAATTAAGAAGGCATATTTAAAAGCAACAAAAAGTAAACAAATCAAATATTTCTAAAATATTTAACAAATATAGAAAGAAATTTGGGGTAAACAGCTAAGAGAACTAAATACAGTTGAGTAGGGTTATAACGAATGTCCCGGTAATAAATGAAATATGGTTTATAGTTCAAACATTTTCAGCCCCATTTAATCTTTTGGAGGTCCCTGGTCCATTGTTCGATTACAATCGACATACAGTTTTAAGTTTTTAATCCTTAATTTCCTAATTTTATATTATTCCTCTGTTTGTACAAATGTTAATATAGCTTTAAATTTAATAGTACTCACTAAATTTTTTATATCATTCTTGAACAGTTTAAAATCAATATTTACCTAAAAAGAGAATAAAAAGAAATATTAATTAATTTGAAATTAAGAAGTAATAATTAATTATTTATACATATTTTTCATAGTTTTTTTTGGGGGGTGGCGGTTGTTTCTGATACTTATTTGATAAATAGTTGCCCTTTTAGAGAGTTAGAGTTAGTTGCCATTTTATTTCTAAATTCTTTGTGTAACAATAGAAGTAACAATAGAAGTAATGAAACTGAGTTTTACTTCTTGAGTTGCTGATTATAAAAATATTTGCAGGTACTTTTTAAATACGTATTAACATAGTTCCACCCCCTGTGGTTACATGCGGTATTTTAAAAACATCTATTGGATTTTAAATTTTATTAAACTATTTACATATAAATTGTATTATAATCAAGTTTAGTAATAGCTATTAACACAGTATTATAAATAATCTATAATAATTTATTCAAAATTAATATTTTAGCATAATTTTTAATCATAATATGCAGAATTTATAGCCTTAAATTTTGTATCGGGAATTCATGAATTTTTTTTTTTGTAGAGTTAGGCCTAAACTTATTCAAGGGATATACAGAATTAGCACATAAACAAAGAGTTAAGTTGTGAAATCTTGGGTTCCTCTCTATGATTTTTTCATACATACATTGTTTTACAATCGAACATCAATCCATCCCACTCCTAACGCTCCCATTTTCACTCACGGAGATGTCAATTTTGACACCCCTCTAATTCAACAGAGTAGTTAAAAGTAACATTTTCTGAAAGCTTTGATCCTACTCTATTATTTTTATATACATTTGTTCAATTCACTACCAATTTATTAAGAATATATGGAACAAAATACAAAATGTAAAGATCTTTCATCATATTACAAAGTGGGCGTGGCTAATATTAAAAAAAAGTTAGGATTTTATTTTGAAACCTGTTATATAATTTATAATATGCAGGGATTTGAAATATGAAATAATATGAAAATAAATTGCATTTCAACTAAGACTATGTTTGAAGATGGACTCAGACATAAAGACCAATAACTGAAGTTCAACTTATACTACTTGAATATTGAAGTAGACTACATAAATGACTACGATTAAAGCTCAACTTAGAATAAATAAAGACCTACCATTAAAGCTTAATTGAGACAATGATTAATGTGGGACATAGATGGCCTACGATTGAAGCTCAACTTAGGTTAACATAGACTGCATAAAGATCTATGATTGAAACTTAACATAGACTATGATTGAAGCTGGAGTTATAATAAATAAACCTACGATTAAAACTCATAGATTGGAACTTAACATAGACTATGATTGAAGCTGGACTTGCAGTACATAAACTTAAGTTAACATAGACTGCATAAAGATCAATGATTGAAACTCAACATAGACTATGATTGAAGCTGGACTTTGATTACAAAAATACCTACGATTAAAGCTCAAATTAGACCTAATAAAGATCTATTATTGAAACTCAAAATAAATGCCTACGATTGACGATCATCTTAGAGTATAGACTACATTAAGATCTACGATTGAGAGTCAACTTAGACTATGATTAAAGCTGCAGTTATATACAAAGAACTAGAATTAAAGCTCAACTTAGACTGCATAAACCCATACGATGGAAGCTTATACTTGACTAAATACTAATACTGAAACTCAGTCTGATTTGACTGTATAAAGCCTACAACTGAAGCTCAATTAAGAATAAATAAAGACCTATCGAGAGTACAAATAAGTACGATTAAAGCTCAATATGGTCTACCTAAGATGTGCGATTATAGATCCAATTAGATTATGATAGAAGCTGTAGTTAGACTACATAAAGACCAACGATTGAATCCCAGCTTATACAAGGTGGCGCAAAAGTAATCCTCCTATCAGAAAATGCTATAAATTTTGCGATTGGCTCCTAATGTCAGTTCTGTTTTGACATTTGTGTAGTAAACACATGCGAAATACACGTTAATAAACAATGTTACGCTACACTGCTCCAGAACGCGGAATATTGCTGACTATTTATTTGACCAATAATCGGTCGGTTTTTTCATCAAAAATAATCATGAGTAAATAAGCTAAATTTACACTTCTTGGGCACTGAAAATCCGCGTGTAACCCACGAGAAACCATTACACCCGCTCAAAGCCACTGTATGGTGTGCTGTTTTCGCTGGAGGAGTCATCGGACCTTTTTTCTTCGAAGACGTCGCGGGCCAAACGGTTACTGTGAATGGTGAGCGCTACAGAGCAATGATCAACGAGTTCTTTTTGCCGCTACTTGATGAATTGGGATTGGAAAACATGTGGTTCCAACAGGACGGTGCAACGGCACACACTGCACGTGCCACAACCGATATGCTGAAGGATACATTTCCCGGGCGCCTAATCTCCCGTTTTGGCGATTTGCACTGGCCAGCAAGATCGCCTGATTTGACCGCTCCAGACTTCTTTTTGTGGGGCTTTTTGAAGTCGCGGGTTTACATATGTCAACAAGCCTCAGACTCTTGCAGCTCTTAAAGACAAGAATGTCAAGAATGTGAGGACCTATCACCGGAAGTTTTGGCCAAAGTGATGGAAAATGCCATAAAAAGGGCTCAAATGACATGACACATGACATCATATTCTCGACTTGATGTAAAAAAAATTAAAAGACCAAATAAAAATAATCCACAAGAAGAATCAAAGTTTTTAATTTTTTTTTTTAATTACGCCACCTTGTACTACAAAAACCCCTACGACTGAAGCTAAAATTCGATTTATACAATCAACCCGAATCCATATTTCACATGAAAAAATTATGTTGTGAAATTTGTAGATGGAATTTTGTAAACAATAAACAGCTGTTACAAACATAATCAACTATTGTGAATGAAAAGTTCATGGGAATATCACGATAGCAATTTTCCCGTCGAGCAATAAAAATTACACATCTGTGTAATTTTTTGAGTCATGGAAATATAACCATATACGGACACCACTACGTGATAAAAGACCAAATTTTTGGGGACCCATAAAAAAACGTGCATGACTTTGGGCAAAACTGGGAGGGAAACACGGGTCTTTCATAGTGGTGTCCGTATATGGTTATTTTTTTCGTGTCGCACTGTGTTATTGACCAGCAAAACTTAGGGCCTGATTCAGAAACACGAAATGAAAAAATTTTCAAAAATTATTTAAAAACTAAATAATTTTCATACAAAAATTTGAAAATTGATTTCTTTTCGTGTTTTTGAATCAGGCACTTAAATTTGTGTAATGTGAGCATTGACAAAACAGTTTAATAGCTAACATTTCAGATTTATTAAAAACTGGTTGACCGCCCGTTTCAAGTTTCTTCAAGTTTCTCCAACCCACCTGCACCTGCCTGTTCTTATTTATTTGCAAATAAAATATCTAAATTTGTACTGCATACTTTAAGGATTTTTTTATTACAGTTGACTGGACTCAAAAAAGCCGGTTTTAGCCGTAATTTTTTAATATTTTTTCTTTACAAACCATCTCCTGAAAATTTCGAATCGAATAAAAAAAAATCAGCCAAATCGCTCCAGCCGTTCTCACGTGATGACATTACATTACATAGATGGAGCATTACACGAGAGAGCAACAGTTTTCGATTATTTGAGCACAATTATACTAAGAAACGAAGCTCTTTACTGCTCTTGCCGGCTTTGTTGATCCTTAAACATTTATGGGGTTATTTGAATTCAAAGGTCTATGACAACAAACTTTCATAGAAATTTATACATTATTTAAAAGAAATACTTAACATATCAATACCACAAACTTCAAATCCTTCATGAAATGACTGCTTGAGGATTCTTTAAGTGGGCGAACTTGGAAAGTATTTTCAAAATTCTAATAATAAAAACTGATTATCATTCAAATGTATATTTAAACTTTAAATTAAAAGTCAAAACAAATTACTTAAAACAAATTTAAATAAGAATTTATTAAAACAATTATTCAAATCAAAAACAATTTAAATCTTAAACATTCCACAATTGTCTAGAGTTTTATGGTTTTATTATTAAATAGTTAAATAAATATATTTAATGGGTATTTTAAGTAAGTATGAAATTTATGTGGAGAACAAACAAACAATTTAAATAAAACTCCAAAAAAGATGGAAATCTAAAATTAAAAAAAAATAAAATTTAATAAGAGATGAGGTAATTTATATGTTTTTGATTACAGATTTTGTTTGAAATAATTTACAATTTAAACACAATTTATAAAAAAAAAAACATAAAAAATAATTGAATTTTTATATGTTGTGTTTTGAATCTTTAATTGGTTTTTAAATTATGTTTTTTTTAGAACATCTCTCCACATATAATCAAATATGTATTAAGTTTTTTTTTATATTTAACCGATAATTTATTTAAAATGCATAGTCTAATAAATTGACATGACATTTATGACGATTTTATGCTAAATAATATTCAATTGAATATTTATTTTGAAAATATTTTAGCCAAATTCGAATGTAAAACAGTTTTTACAAGCCATAATTAATGTCTGACGTTAGCTTAACAGTTGTTGCTTGGCCTATTTGGCCAATGAGATTCAGAAAAACATGTTCTTCTCTGTTGCTACTGAATGATCAGAATGATCATCTATTTTAAATAATTTTTGTTGGCCATTTTTGTTAAGCGTTTTAAGATAATATGCATATTAATTTAGATCTTATCTTTAATTTAGAACAATAGAAATTCTTTTTGTGAATGAATAAAGCATAAAGAAGTTTCTTTCTTTCTTTAGTTATTGGTAAAGAAATAAATTTAAAAACGGATACGATGAGTTAAATCTATTTGTATTTATTGTTTTTCAATCAAACATAGATCTCTCTGCGATCGTTCGAATTTTTACGCTCGTAGTAAAATTTGGAGCTCATATTAGACAAATAAATCCTACTACTGAATCTTAGTCTTCATAAAGACCTGAAACTGGTTGAAACTCAACTCAATCTAAATAAGGACCTACAATTTAAACTCTGATTTGAACGTATAAAGCCTAGAATTGAAGCTAAACTTAAAATAAATAAAGACCTGCGATTGAGAGTACAAAAAAGTACGAATAAAACTCAACTTGTACTACCTAAGAACTAAGATTTGAGTTCAAATTAGGCTATGATTAAGCTGTAGTTAGACTACATAAAGACGATTGAATCTCAGCTTCTACACCTACGACTGAAGATGAAATTCGACTGAATTTCAACTTATTCTCAATCTATAAAGATCAAAATATGCCGCCATTTGAGCTGTGGATGATTAACAGGTTAAAACAGGTTAATTCAAAATGGAACATTACACGAGATATCTCTGCCTCTAATCCCACAGGGTTGTTAAAAGTTTAATTTCGAACGAAACGAAAGCTTAGGTCCTACTCTATGATTTTACATACATTGTTTTGCACAGATCAACCCATTCTAAATTAATCGCTGCCACTGTGCCTCATTAACCGCCTGGTTAAATAAAGTTTAACGCAATCACAGCTCGTTAATCAAGAAATTCTTTTTGTGAATGAATATATAAAGAAGTTTCTTTCTTTCTTTAGTTTTTGGTAAAAATTTTAGTTAATTAATCAAACCAATTATGAATAAAAAATTTCCCGGGAGAAAAATAAGAAAAGGGAAAAAACCTCTGGTAATTTTTATTCATAATTGGGTTGAATAAGAAATAAATTTAAAAACGGATACGATGACCTAAATCTATTTGAATTTATTCTTGTGTAATCGAACATAAACCCATCGATCTGCGATCGTTAAAATTTTTACAATCGTAGTATTAAATTTTTACACCCTATAGCTCTCTCTCTCTCTCTAAGCCCACAGGGTTGATAAAAGTTGAATTTCACGAAAGCTTAGGTCCTATTATATGACTTTTATTGGGTGTATAACTTAAAAATGCGGGATTTTTTAAAATGTTTAGCTTTTATTTTGAAACATTTGTAAACCATAAAATTTATTCAAAATATTGGCCATTGTTAGCTCTTCCCTGGCAAAATATTGTTACCAAATTGTACTTGAATTCAAATATAACGATTTTAACGGCTGATTTAAAGTTGCATAAAGCTATTTGAAAGCAGTGCCTCTCAAACTGTAACATATCTGTGGGCATTATTAATATTAAATAAAAGCTTTGAGTTGATCATTGATCGTAAGTATGGCAATGCTGAATGTTTGCTGCGACTCGTATATTCGAATTCGAATATACGAGCTTTGACAGTTAAAGAACATTGTAGAAAGTTCACCAGAGATGGCGTGTGCTCTAGGCTTCGAAAATACGAGCTCTGACAGTTAAAAAACAATCTAGAGTACAGATGGCAGTGTTATAAATAGTGGCAGAGGTTGCAGTCGTTAGTGAGTTTATCAGAAACGCTATTTGAATAAACATCAACTGAGTGCCTTAAAGTGTGCTGTATTTTTCAAGTGAATTCGTGTACATTATAAAGTGTGTCTGTATTTCTGCGAATTTATAAACGTGTATAAAAAACACTGAGTGACTATTTAATTCTGTTGTTGTAATAAAGAGTTGTTACAATTTCAAACTACTAAACGGCTTTTATTTGCAATCAGAAGTATCCGGTTTATTTAAAGGAAATAAACCAACGTTTTGAAAAGTTTAAAACGTAATAATATGGATTCCGAGTCAAAAGAACTGCTCATCTTTTGAGGCCAAGAACGCATCAAATCAATTTCGGATACTCTGTGAATCGTATTCCAGAGAGAGCGTTCTGCATCGATCAAAACAAATAGTATTCGGACGGGACAAGATGTATTGCATAAGGCGGGAAAGGTGAAACTTTCAAATCACTTCATTATAAATAGTTTCTAACAGGTATTGCAACATGTAGCCGAGTTTTGTCATGATGGAATATTCAAATGAATCAGTTGCATTCGGTACATGTTCCCTGTAATGCTCTGGCCAGATTTCAGCAGCTCTTAATAAATAGGACCCTTGTGCTCCCACCAAATACAGAGAATTACCTTAGCACCATGGATATTTGGATTTGGTGTCGATTCGGCTGGTTGACCTGGCTTCACGTACGATCTCTTACTCTTCGGGTTATCGTAACGGTTTCATTTGTCAATGCATGTAATGATTCGGTGCAAAAATGATTTTCTTTTATAGCGTTCAAACATCATTTTGGACATGCAAAATAGTCGTCCAAGGTGTCTAGACTTCAATACGTGGATATTGGATATTTGGCTTTGGTATCGATTCGGCTGGTTGGCAGGGCTTCACATACGATCTCTGGATCCATTTTTCATCGCAAGTAATGATTCGGTGCAAAAATGATTTTCTTTTATTGCGTTCAAACATTATTTTGGACATCCAAATTCGTCCTCTAGGTCTAGACTTTAATTCGTATGGTACCCAATTTCCCTGCTTTTGGATGAATCCTGCTGCTCGAAAACGTTTTGAAATTGATGCTTGAGTAGCTCTCAATGATTTTCTAAGCTCTTGTTGAGTTTTACAACAATCTTCATGGTGAATGGCTCCAATTCTTGGTCTGTAATCTTTTTTGGCTGGTCTGGGCGATATTTGTCTTCCGTGACAAAATCATCACTTCTGAACCGAACAAACCATTTCTCGCAAGTTGGAACCGATGAAACACATTCCCCATAAACTTTGGTGAGCAATCGGTGTGTTTCAGCGGAACTTTTTTATACCCTTCACCTTCGTGAGAAGTTTGTAATTTCCACAATATAATTTTCCGTCCCTATAATGTAGTATATATATTCTGGATCCTTATAGATAGCGGAGTCGATTAAGCCATGTCCGTCTGTCTGTCTGTCCGTCTGTCTATTGAAATCAATTTTCTGAAGACCCCAGATATCTTCAGGATCCAATTCTTCAATAATTCTGTCAGACATGCTTTCGAGAAGTTTCCCATTAAAAATCAGCAAAATCGGTCCACAAATGGCTGAGATGTGAGGAAAAAACCAGGAGAACCTCGATTTTTGACCTATATCTGGATTACTAAGTCATTAATATAGACAATATGGATATCTAATGATAGATATTTCAAAGACCTTTGCAACGACGTGTATAACACCATAGTAAAATATTTTTTAACCCGATTTTTTTTCACCAAAAAAAATTTAAAAAACTAATATTTTTTTTATAAAATTTAAATAAATTTTAAATTAAAAAAAAATTTAAGTTTAAAAAAAAATAATTTAAAATAAAAAAATTTAAATAAATAAATTTTAAATTAAAAAAAAAAAATTTAATTTAACAAAAAAATAATTTAAAATTTAAAAAAAAAATAATTTAAAATAAAAAATGTTTAAAATTTAAAAAAAAAATTTTAAAATTTTAAATGACAATTCGAAAAAAATTGTTTTCCAAAAAATTAAAAAAAATATTTTGAAAAAATAAATTTTGTTTACCTAAAAATATTTAAAATTTGTATTTTGAAGTATAATTTGGTGAAGGATATATAAGATTCGGCACAGCCGAATATAGCTCTCTTACTTGTTTCAAATTAAAGAAGTAAAGCAAAACTTCCCGCATATGACGCTTTATTGTTTACACTATAATCTTCAATAACTAGATAATTTAGAATTTTTACGTTCGGAGTGTTTAATATTGACACCCTATAGCTCTCTGCCTCTAATCCCACATTGTTGTAAAAACTCTATGACTTTTACATACATTGGTTTTCATTCGAAGATCAACCCACCTTAAACTAATCGCTCCCACTGTGCCTCATTAACCGCTTGGTTAAATAAAGTTTAACACAATCACAGCTTCTTAATCAAGCCCAAATAACAGCAGGCCAAATGTTTGTTTTCTTTACTCTTAATGAATTTTTGATAAACGTTATTTTATTTTTTATTAATTTCAAAATTGTTTAAATATTTTTATTAAAAAGAAGAAAAAAAAAACAAAGAAAAGATATATAAACAAAAAAAACTGTGCCAAAACTAAGATCATTAATTTAAAATTTTGTTTGTATCTCTTTTCTTAGAGGAGATTCATTAATTTCTTTGAATTTAAACAAATATGTTGATTATTTTTTTTTATTAATTATTGAAATAAAAACACACATTGTTAAAGGCAACCAATTCTTTATTGCTAATAATTAAATACAGAAGTACTGCTGACAATGGATTTTGTTGCCCTCTAGGGTATTGAAATTTTATTTCTAACAATTATTAATCTAAACATTATTTTTTTAGGAACATCTTTTATTTCTCTATAACTTTTTTTGTAGCCTTTGCAATTTATGGGGGAATTATTAATCATTAAGCAAATTTGTGTGTTTGAGTATTAATATTTTGTTGTTTTAAATATTCATGTACTGAGTCATTATATTTGTTTGAATTTTTATTATTTGTCAATGTATTTTTAGTATCTAACGGATATTTTAAATTAACGGAAATATATTAGTTATCTTTCTCCCTAGAATAATGAGTTATTTGCGTTTGTTTTTTAATTATTTATTTTGATTTGAAGTTGGTTGGAGTTTGTTGCTCGTAAAGTGTGAAAATGTTGGGAAATTATTGACAGAGAATAATGACAAATTCGCTGTGCATACATTTATAATTACTTTGTTTAAATATTGTTCCCACGGCAATTGTATAATTCGCTAATCAACCGATCTTCCTTTACAAATATTTTACTTGGCTACAAATATTGAGGTTAACTGAAAGAATTGAAATAACTCTGTGCTGTATCAAAAAAAATACTGGCTTATTTGGATCTGGTTTGGAGAACTATTTAAAAAAATAATCCCAACATTTGCAGTTATAGTTCAAAACAACAATAATAACAAAATCTTCGTTGTTCCGAATTAGTTGTCCCCCAAATCTTATCTACAATGTCAAACACATCTTTAACACAAAAAAACAAAACTTGTCTCAAAATTTATTATATAATAAATAATAAACTCTTTAATTTGTGGCGTTAAGTAAACTGTGATGGATAAAACGACAAGATACCCATGACATCATCATTATAAAACCTAAATTACTTCTATAAAGAAATTGTTAAGAAGAATACACACCAAGTTTAAAGAAATTATTATTTATTTCGCAAAAAAATCAAAAAAAAATATTCAATGGTAACTCCCTACCGAAATTTATTTTTTTCTATTTATTTGAATGCAAACAATAACAACCAACAACTTAACGAACGATACAATAAAAAACAAATTTAAAGTATTCACAATTTTATGACATCATCTTAACGTACATTTTTTTTTTATTTCCAATTTCATTTTAACCATTGATCACTGTTTGGTGAGTGAATGAGTGAGTGACTGACTGACTGAGTTAGGGGGAGGGGGAAATAAAGCTGGGCTACATTATACTAGAGTTATAAAGTCAGTGATGTCAATTAAATATAATTATAAAGTCTTGATGTTAAATTTCTTTATTAATGCCAAAAAACTTGATTTTTATTTACATATATTGGGTGTACGACTTAAAAATGCCGGATTTTTCAAACTTTTATTTTGAAGCATTTGGCAATATTAATTTATTCAAAGTATTGGCCATTGTTAGCTATGACCTTTTCCCATCTTTCATATGGACATATGGATTCCGACCCAAAAGAACTATTAATATTTTGAGGACAAAAACGAATCAATCCAATATCAGATACCCTGTTAAAGTGGAGCGTATCCCAGAGTACAGATCTAGTCGGACGGGACAAGATCTGTACTATAAAGTGGGTGAGCTAAAACTTCCCAAACACTTCATCTAGCTATATATATAAAAATGAAATGGTCCATGTATGTAATGTCATCACGTGAGAACGGGTGGAGCGATTTGGCTGATTTTTATACCCTTCACCATGAGTGGCAAGGGTTTTGTCATTCCGTTTGTAATTTCCACATTTTTCATTTCCATAAAGTATATATATTCTGGATCGTTATAGATAGCGGAAGATAGTCCGTCTGTCCGTCTGTGTGTTGAAATCAACTTTCCGAAGCCCCCAAATAACTTACATACACGATTCATACATCAATATCTCCGAAATTCTACCGGCTCGGTCGCTATTTAAAATCGAGAAATGGCTGAGATATAAGGAAAAAACTAGGACAATCTCGATTTTTGACCTATATCTGGATTACTAAGTCATTAATATAGACAATATGGATACTAGGGTGGCTCTTAATAAACGAAAGTTGGATTTTGGCCATTCTCACCCTCCAGTTTGGTGAACATTAGTAAAAAAATCATCCTGAAAAAATTTTAGGTAAATCGGTTGGGGTTAAGACGTGCCGCAAGCCCTCTGAAGTTTTGAGATGCATTTACAAGGGGAAAAAATGAATTTTTTTCAGTTTTTGTAAAAATTTTGCCATTAAAAAATTACTTTTGCAATTTAATTTAAAAGAATCGAAATGTGTACGTAATTGTCGTTCTAATGAGACATAAAAAACAGAAATTGGTCAAAAAATGTTAAAGTTATTAAAAATTCGCCAGGCCATTAACGTGTCTCAGGCAACTAGAATAAGAAAGGTAAGAACAAAATTAACATATTTTGATAAATATTAAAATTAAAGCTCATTTTTACTTAAAATATGTCCACATTTACTTGTATATGAGTTTTTGTCTTCGTAGGATACCGCTAACCTATTCTTAGGTATGAACAAAAAAATAAATTTTTTTTAACGGCAGTTTCAAAACTCCATTTTTAAAATTTTAAGAATTTTGTTAAACAAATTTCAGAATTTTTTGATCATCTCATTGGGATTTATTAAGAATATAATAGGGAATAAAAATGTGAAAAAATTATGAAAATATCTCTTATAGTTTTTCCCTACCTGGGATTTAAATTTTGAAATTTTCGAGAAAAACCAATTATTTGGCAATTTTTAGGCGAATGAGCTCTATTTCCTAACTCTTATGAATTTTAAGCAAAACTTATACAGAATATTATAGTCCAGATAATTCTAAATATACTCTGAAACTTTTACTAAAATCGGAAAACGTTAACCCTTAAATCCTGAAGGTCAAAGGTCAAATTTTTCAATATTTGATTTTTTTACTAATGTTCACCAAACTGGAGGTTGAGAATGGCCAAAATCCAACTTTCGTTGATTAAGGTCCACCCTAATGGATACCTAATGATAGATATTTCAAAGACCTTTGCAACGACGTATATAAGACCATAGTAAGTTGGACATACAATGGGTCAAAATCGGAAAAAAATATTTTTTAACCCGAATTTTGTTTTTCATCAAAAATTTTTTTTTTGTCATAAATTCTTTTTCAAAAAAAAATTATTCAAAAAAATTAAAAAAAAAAAAATTTGAAAAAACTTTTTTTAAAAAAAATTAAAAAACAATTTGGAAAAAAAAATTTTAAAACATTAAAAAAAAATTTGATTTTGTTTAAATAAAAATATTTAAAAAAAATAATATTTTTAAGTATAATTTGGTGAAGGGTATATAAGATTCGGCACAGCCGAATATAGCTCTCTTACTTGTTTTTATTCGATTCGAAATTTTCAGGAGATGGTTTGCAAAGAAAAAAATTCAAAAATTCCGGATAAAACTAGGAAATTCTTTTTTTTTGTGAGTCCAGTCAACTGTAATAAAAAAGCTGCCTAAAGTATGCAGTACAAATTTAGATATTTTATTTGCAAATAAATAAGAACAGGCTGGTGTGAACTTGAAGAACTAACATTAGTAAATGCTACTAGTTTTAAATAGTTTTTAACAGGTATTGCAACATGTGGCCGAGCTTTGTAATGATGGAATATTATGGTTTCATGTCTGGCCAATATTCGCTTCAAATGAATCAGTTGCGTTCGCTACGGGTTCTCTGTGATGGAATGGTCCGATTTCAGCAGCTCTTAATAGATTCTACCCTTTTGCTCCCTCCAAATACAGAGCATTGCCTTAACGCCTTGGATATTTGGCGTTTTGGCTGGTACGCGGGGCTTCATGTACGATATCTTCTCATCGGGTTATCGTAATGGATTCATTTTAAATCGCAAGTAATGATTCAGTGCACAAATCATGTTCTTTTATAGCGTTGAATCATCATTTCAGACATGCAAAATAGTCGTTCAAGGTCTCTCGACTTCAGTTCGTGGATATTGGATATTTCGCTTTGGTATCGATTCGGCTGGTTGGCAGGGCTTCACATATGATCTCTAACGCTTTGGATTATCGTAATGGATACATTTTTTATTGCAAGTAAATTCGATTCAAAAATGATTTTCTTTTATAGCGTTCAAACATCAATTCGGACATGCAAAATCTTCCTTTTAAGATCTCTCGGCTTCAATTCATATGGTACCCAATTTCCTTGCTTTTGGATGAATCCTGATGCTCGCACACTTTTTGAAATTGCTGCTTGAGTAGCTCCCAATGATTTAGCAAACTTTTGTTGAGTTTGACAACAATCTTCATGCAGTAATGCTTCCAATTCTTGGTCTTCAATCTTTTTTGGCAGGCCTGGGTGATCTTTGTCTTCCGTATCAAAATCACCACTTTTTAACCGCACAAACCATCTCTGGCACTTTGAAACCGATGGATTACCTTCACCATAAGCTTTGCTGAGCAATCTGTGTACTTCAGCGGCACTTTTTTTCAAATTACAGAAGTAAAGCAAAACTTCTCGCATATGACGCTTTGTTGGCACAAAATACTACATTTTCGAAGCAAAAAAAACTTTGCTGTTTACCCTCTAATGTTCATAAACTAAGTGAGAATAAATGACAGAAAAGGTCTCTTATAATGTCATATAAGTTATTAAATACAAAAACCACGTTAAAAATATACGCCACCTATTGTAAATTCTGCATTTTTAAGTCATACTCCCTATAAAGGGTAACATTTTGGGGAATATAAATGAAAAATTATTCCAAAACTTGTATATTATTGACCTTCCGAAGTAAACCAATTTTCTCTAATCACACAGCTGCTTTCCAAAAATTAATACCCGTTTTTATACCCTACACCACCATAGTGGGGAGGGTATTATGCGTTTGTGCAGATGTTTGTAACGCCCAAATATATTGGTCTAACACCCACCTTAAAGTATACCGATCGACTTAGAATCACTTTGTGAGTCGATTAAACGATGTCCGTCCGTCCGTCCGTCTGGTCGGCTGGCTGACCATGTAAACCTTGTGCGCAGAGTACAGGTCGCAATTTTGAAGATATTTCGATCAAATTTGATACATGGGACCCAGGGACCAAGCCTATTGAAACTGGCTGAAATCGGTCCATTATTTCACCTAGCCCCCATACAAATGTCCTTCCGAAATTGGACTTTATCGGTCATAAATGTTTAATTTATAAATGTATCTCCACAAATTACGCTCCAAATAAGTTTTATATATACAAAATTCATGTCACCAAATTTTGTTACGATCGGTCCATAATTAGTCATAGCTGCCATATAGACCCGCTTCCGAAAATCACTTTAACGTGCACAAATCGCTTAAAAATGTCGGTATACTCACAAAATTCAACATAGTAAACTTTCATAGAGACATAAATCACACGACCTAATTTCATGGTGATCGGTCCATAATTGGTCATAGCCCCCATATAAGGCCCACTTCCGAAAATCACTCAAAAATACAAATTATTGAAATTTTAAAAGAAAAATGTTTTTGCTCTTTTACTTAGTGTAGGGTATTATATGGTCGGGCTAGACCGACCATACTTTCTTACTTGTTTATGTCCCAATATGTTCTTAAATATTTAGCAAAGGGAACTTTTCGACCCGACCTTGGTACCGTCAATAGAGACAAAAATCGAATTGTAAGTCTATAACAAAGATTTTATGACATTTTAAAAATTTATAATAGATTTTTAAATTCTTAACAATTGTATACATTTTTGAAAAGAATATCTCATCTTTTCCACTAGTCAAACTTATAGATTTCAAATCAACAACATACAGAAAATTTGCTGAATATTGTAGTTTTGTAATTTGTTTTATGTCACTGCATTGCCGACTACTGCATTACCAAACAATGAAGAAAACTACAAACTGCGAGTTATGGTTTTTGAAGCCATTTAGGAGACTAGTGGAAAAGATAATTTATAAATATTATATATCAAAGTGTTGGAAATTGTGTCTTCTTTTCAAAAATGTTTAAAATTTTTAAAAATTAAAAAATTTATAGAAGACTTTTTACAAAAATATGGGGAAAAACTCGCTAAATTGTTATCACTAATTATTACTAAATTACTATTATTATTCTGTTGTTGTATTTTTTTTTATATTTTTTACTTTAGTTACTCTTATGAATAAATAGTAAAACCATAAAAATCTGGGTGCTACGCATGCGTTGAGTTCAGCAATTTGTATTCGTTAGTTTTTTGTTTTTTGCGGGAGGTACACAGCGCCGCCGTTGCTCTTAGTAATTTGTTAATAAAACTTTTATTGTTGCTGTTTGTCGGTCGTTATACTTTGTTTTGCCATTGTTGTTGCTGTTGCCCTTTTCAACGAGCTACTGGATTAATTTAAATAAAAATATAAAGTTTCTTGAAATTTGTTTGTAGGCGCGTTTTATTTTGAACAGATTTTATTAGCACTCATTTTTTTATGGATATTTTTTTCGTACTTCAAAAAATTAAATGACAATACTCAAGTAACCACTCGTGATTTAGAAATGGGCAAACAAAAGGGAATAACGTGACCAAGGGTGTAGGTTTTTAACAATACTGAGGAGGAACCAGACTGAGCTAAAGAAAATGAGTTTCTTCCTTACTCCCGTCTTGACGAGTGGAAGGAAATTTATGTCCGCACATAAATTTGTCACGTTTGGACACCTCTTGTCAATGTTATGTTCCTGTCCACACCAGACAAATTTATTACATTTAAGCAGACCATTTAAAGTAGTATAAATTTGTTGTTATAACTTCTTAAGAATCAATTATTTAAATCGAAACTCTTAGCAAATCGTCAATTATTTCAATTTCCCCTAATAGTTGGTCATGTCAAGCCTTAAGCAATTGATCACGCTCAAGTTTAACAAGTATGGTAAACATTTATAAACTAAATCGTGCCTTTTCAATTGTTATGGAACAAAAAAAAATAGTTTGATAATAAAAACAAAACGCTTTAAATGAATCATAATAGATTTTTTTGATTTTAAAAATATTTAATGGACTTATACGTACAAATGAATGAATGGACACATTGAACTTGTCCATTCAAAATTTTTAGGCGTTATTTTTAATTAATTTTTTAATTGTTTTGTTAATTGCTGTTAAAGAAAATTCTCAATTTGGCGCCTATTAAAAATAATTTAAAAAAATTTAAAACATAAATTCAAATAAAGCTTAAAAATTTTGTTGCAGATTTAAGCTTTTAAATTAAAAATTTCGAAATTTTTTGGTCTAACCCAACATACATACACCCGCATTTGCTAAATATTTATTTGTTGTGTGATTATTTTGTTTAACAATTTGTTAAGGTTTGTTTTGTTTGAGATTTAAAATGTATTTCTTTTTGTGTCGTTTTTGTTTAGCTTTTGGGCTTAAACTGTCAAATAGTTTTAAAACAGTGATTTATTCTTCTTTCTTTTAGTTTCACTGGTTTGTATTTTATTTAATGATGATATCATTATTATATTTCTTTTTTGTTTAAAACAAAAAAAAAAACAGCACAAATGCCGTCAAATAACTGGTGTTGTTAAAAATAGATATAAATCATATTGTCTCAAAAGGTCGTTGTCAATATCTGGTCCTACTTTAGACATTTTTAAGGGAAAGTTTTCATAACAAATTCACAATATTTTCAATCCTAGTTATATTGAAAAATAATTGACTAATTACATAAAGGTTATTCATGAAATTTACTAAAAAAATACCTTTTATACTAAAAATTTTCTAAAGAAAAGACTGCTATATTTAATATTTTCTATACACAAGATTTCTTATAAACAATATTGTTATACACAAAAACTGTTATACACAAAATGTTCTATAGAAAATACTGTTATACACAAAATTTTCCATATAAAAATCTGTTATACACACAATTTTCTATAAAAAAAACTGTTATACACAAAATTTTCTATAAAAACACTGTTATACACAAAATTTTCTATAGAAAAAACTGTTATACACAAAATTTTCTATAGAAAAAACTGTTATACACAAAATTTTCTATAGAAAAAACTGTTATACACAAAATTTTCTATAGAAAACACTGTTATACACAAAATTTTCCATATAAAAATCTGTTATACACACAATTTTCTATAAAAACACTGTTATACACAAAATTTTCTATAGAAAAAACTGTTATACACAAAATTTTCTATAGAAAAAACTGTTATACACAAAATTTTCTATAGAAAAAACTGTTATACACAAAATTTTCTATAGAAAACACTGTTATACACAAAATTTTCTATAGAAAAAACTGTTATACACAAAATTTTCTATAGAAAAAACTGTTATACACAAAATTTTCTATAAAAACACTGTTATACACAAAATTTTCTATAAAAATCTGTTATACACACAATTTTCTATAAAAATCTGTTATACACACAATTTTCTATAAAAACACTGTTATACACACAATTTTCTATAAAAACACTGTTATACACACAATTTTCTATAAAAACACTGTTATACACAAATTTTTCTATAGAAAAAACTGTTATACACAAATTTTTCTACAGAAAAAACTGTTATACACAAATTTTTCTATAGAAAAAACTGTTATACACAAATTTTTCTATAGAAAAAACTGTTATACACAAATTTTTCTATAGAAAAAACTGTTATAGACAAATTTTTCTATAGAAAAAACTGTTATAGACAAATTTTTCTATAGAAAAAACTGTTATAGACAAATTTTTCTATAGAAAAAACTGTTATAGACAAATTTTTCTATAGAAAAAACTGTTATACACAAATTTTTCTATAGAAAAAACTGTTATACACAATATTTTCTATAGAAAAAACTGTTATACACAAAATTTTCTATAGAAAAAACTGTTATACACAAAATTTTCTATAGAAAAAACTGTTATACACAAAATTTTCTATTGAAAAAACTGTTATACACAAAATTTTCTATAGAAAAAACTGTTATACACAAAATTTTCTATAGAAAAAACTGTTATACACAAAATTTTCTATAGAAAAAACTGTTATACACAATATTTTCTATAGAAAAAACCGTTATACACAAAATTTTCTATAGAAAAAACTGTTATACACAAAATTTTCTACAGAAAAAACTGTTATACAAAAAATTTTCTATAAAAAAAACTGTTATACACAAAATTTTCTATTGAAAAAACTGTTATACACAAAATTTTCTATAGAAAAAACTGTTATACACAAAATTTTCTATAGAAAATTTTATGTATAACAGTTTTACACACAATTTTCTATAAAAAAACTGTTATACACACAATTTTCTATAAAAACACTGTTATACACAAATTTTCTATAGAAAAAACTGTTATACACAATATTTTCTATATAAAAATCTTTTATACACACAAAAATCTTTTATACAAAAATTTTTTGTGTTATACACAAAATTTACTATAGAAAAAACTGTCATACACAGAATTCTCTATAGAAAAAAGTGTTATACATTAAATTTTCTATAGTAAATAGTGTTATATACAACATTTTCTATAGAGAATAGTGTTATACACAACATTTTCTATGAAAGGAAACAAACTTTTTAACAAAATATTGTTTTATACACAAACTTTTCTATGAAAAATAGAAAATAAATGGAAATAAATCTGTAATTTCTAAACGTATACTGTGATTTTAATAAAATATACTTCAAATTTGTTTAATCTAGCAGTTTTGTAATATATTTTTGGTCACTGCATTACCAACTACAGTGAGACCTCGATTATCCGTAATGGTCGGGACCGGGAGCATTCTGGATAATTAATTTTCCCGGTTAATTGAGTACCAAATTTTGAGTAGGTTTTTAATACATATAGTTTTTCGATAATGACATTTAAAGCTTCATATTGCACTCTGATCCATCGGTTGGATCAAAGTCGTCCAATCCAGTACACTTACAATTTTTGACAAATCTAACTACTTAAATGCTTTTGTTTAGGAAAAAATTAAATTGTAGCAATTCAATCAAACCTAGTACTAAATATAATACAATAGTACTAAATTTTACATCTCTGAACAAAATGTAAACAAAACAAACAAAAACAAATCAATTAGAAAATGTCATGTCAACATCAGACAAACACTTGCATGCATATAAATCAAACAATTAATAAAAACAACTTTTCTCTCTGTTCACCTTTTAATCAATTACAAAGAAATTATTAAATAAATGCAAATTATATGTCAAATTGGAAATCTTTTAAAGGAATTGCACTGAAATTAATTAAATAATTATATTATTTAATTATTTTATTTCTCTATAAAAATCTGCTTTGTAAATTAGTTTAAAAAAATATAACTTTGAGCATACCCATTTACAATAAAATCCAATTGATGCCTTTTAAGTATTTAATATAAGATTGACAATTACCTGTAAAGAAAGAGAAAGAAAATAAAATTTATTAAAAAACTTTTCTAAAATTCAACTTTTAATACTTCAATTCTTTATTATGTATATTAATTTAAAATTCATAACATTAAGCTTAAAACTATTAATAAATTATTAACTAACCACATTTGTTGGAAATTTAACCAAAAACAAATATAAATAAATCTATAAATAATTAAACTATTAGCCATACATTTTAAATATTAATAAAAATTTAACACTTTATAAATGCGGTTTAAATAAATATCGATTTCATAATAACTTAAGCAAAAATATAGAAATAAATATTTAAATTTAACCGACAACTTGCATAAATAAGTTGGCAGTCAGTTACTACTATTTTAATTTATAGAAAAAAATTATCAAAACGACAAAAACTAACAAAAATATTTAACAAATATGGTTAAAACATGACAATTGAGGCTATAAATTAATATTATGGAATGTTTAAAAAACAAACGTGGTTCATATAGAGGCAAAAACACATGCATATTAAGTACTACACTCAAAAAATAGTGTAAAAAACTATTAAAACTAATATAGATAGAAATATTTAAAAGGGCTACTTCAATTTAAACACTGATTTAAACTCGAGTTTTGTTAAACTTATTTGCAATATGATACAAGTTAAAACAAAACATCTGTAATTTAGATTTTCAATTAGCAAAGAAAAAGCAAAGTGGTTCGATTTTGTTTATTTGAACCTTTATTTAAACATTTCACATGAAATCTATTAAATATATTCAACATTAATTAAAATTTCTTATAGAATTAAATTGTTCCTATTACTTACATTATTTCTTGAGTGTTTGTGAACCATAGATTATTTAATAAAATTCCATTATTTAATAAAAAAAATTTTAAATTTTATTGTATTTATTGTTGCACATGATGTAATATTTATAATATTCAATAAGTAAATTGTTTGTGTTTGGTAAATTCGTTACAGAATAATAATAAAAAAAATTTGTTTAATAAAGTTTAATAAAGCTTAACGAATTTTGCCTTCAAAATAAATTTTACACCAAATAATTGTAATAATTAATTAATAAAAACAACATAATTTATAGTTATTTATGATTATTTAAAAATTTCTTTAAATTGTTTTTAATTTAAGAATGTTTAAAAAACTAACAAAGAAATGGTAAAAATTTAGAACAGTTGTTAGAAACATAATAGTCCCCCGACTTATGAAAAGAGGCCTAATCAGTTAACTGGCCGTCATGGGATAAAAATTATTAAAGCCATTAATTAATTGCAAACCGGGATTGTATCTAATTATTTAATAACTCCAAGCTACCAAATAAACGTAATTGAAATATTGTAGGTTGTAGGCATGTTTGAGTTTTTGAGATTTTGAAAATATCCTTAAAATATGAAGTTAGTTTCAATATTGACGATTGATCAGAAATGACTTTACGCACTTAACGAATCCTAGCAGTATTTTCAAAATTGATTTTAAATACTTAAAAAGTTATGAGGAAAGAATACATATGAGTTTTTCTTATAAAATAAAGGATGTCCCACAATGTATGACAGATTTTAATTAAATGAATTAATAGAAAATAGAAAACTTTCCCTTTCATCGATCGGGTATATATGAACACGAGAGACAGGCATGATAGATTACACAGAAAAAACTATTTCTTAAACCGTTTCAATTCAAATATTTGTCACATATTGAACTGGTTTCAATTATTTCATAATTAAATCAAGTATTCATTTGCTCAAAAACAAAATTTCTTGATATTTTCTATTGAATTTTGAGTTTTGAATTTGATTATTTTGACAATTGAATATACAATTTTCGTTATTGGTTGAATTTCAAAAAAACTGTTATACACAAATTTTTCTATAGAAAAAACTGTTATAGACAAATTTTTTTATAGAAAAAACTGTTATAGACAAATTTTTCTATAGAAAAAACTGTGATACACAAATTTTTCTATAGAAAGAACTGTTATACACAAATTTTTCTATAGAAAAAAATGTTATACACAAATTTTTCTATAGAAAAAACTGTTATACACAAATTTTTCTATAGAAAAAACTGTTATACACAAATTTTTCTATAGAAAAAACTGTTATACACAAATTTTTCTATAGAAAAACTGTTGTACACAATTTTTACTACAGAAGAAGAAACTGTTATACACAAATTTTTCTATAGAAAAAACTGTTATACACAAATTTTTCTATAGAAAAAACTGTTATACACAAATTTTTCTATAGAAGAAACTGTTATACACAAATTTTTCTATAGAAGAACTGTTATACACAATTTTTTCTATAGAAAAAACTGTTATATACAAATTTTTCTATAGAAGAAACTGTTATACACAAATTTTTCTATAGAAGAACTGTTATACAATATTTTTTCTATAGAAAAAACTGTTATATACAAATTTTTCTATAGAAGAAATAACAGTTTCTAATTTTTAATTTTTTCTATAGAAAAACTGTTATACTAAAACTATTATACATAAATTTTTCTATAGAAAAAACTGTTATACATACATTTTTTATAGAAAAACTGTTGTACACAATTTTTACTACAGAAGAAGAAACTGTTATACACAAATTTTTCTATAGAAAAAACTGTTATACACAAATTTTTCTATAGAAAAAACTGTTATACACAAATTTTTCTATAGAAAAAACTGTTATACACAAATTTTTCTATAGAAAAAACTGTTATACACAAATTTTTCTATAGAAAAAACTGTTATACACAAATTTTTCTATAGAAAAAACTGTTATACACAAATTTTTCTATAGAAAAAACTGTTATACACAAATTTTTCTATAGAAAAAACTATTATACACAAATTTTTCTATAGAAAAATTTTGTGTTATACACAAAAAACTATTCTACAACAATTTTTCTATAGTAATAACAAATTTTGTATATAAACAAATTGTTATAATAGTTTTTTCAACATGAAACAGTATCAGAAGAAGTACGATCGTATCAACTTTTTCATGAGCTATAAACATTCAGAACAGAAACGAATATAGAACTCTTAATTATATTACCTAAAATCGGTAAATTTGTATAATGTTGAAATGATTTTAATTAATAAATACTTCTCATTAATAAAGTATGCCATTAAAACTTTCAAATACCTATACACATTTGAAACTCAATCTATCACTAAACTACAGCGATTAATTACACGTAATTGAAAATAAATTAAACCAAAATAATATTGATAAAATTTTTAAATTTACTACCTACAATTATCACACATTTTGCTTAAAAAAAACAACGATTCAATTTTAATTAAAATGTAGCACACAAACAATTATTTGACAAAAGAAATACGACAAAAAAAGTGACAATAAGAATAAAATGACGGCATGGCAATAGCAGCATACAATCAGAAACGCAAAAAAAAGAACACGACAACAAAACACGTATTGAAATCAACAAATTACTATGGCAACATTGAATAATGATGATGTTTTATTGTTGTTGTTGTTTATTTTGGTATTGGTATTGTTGTCAAATCTTACTTAATGTTTTTGTTTGTTTTGTTTGTACATACTCTTCTTCAATTACACTTACAAACACACTCACTTGTACTTAAACAGTACTAGACAATTTCTCACTAATGTCAGTTAAATGATGAGAACAAAATTCCCCCCACCACAATTTTTTATAGACAGAGATATGTTGTCATTATATTTGTTCTATTATGTTGTTGCAAGAATAAGAACTTAAACAAGATCAGACGCATTTTCCATTGAACCCAATTCAATTGAAAATAAAAAAAAACTGTCAATTGTTATTTTTCATTTTATCAGAACAAGTTACACTTATTTTACATTTCATAAGATAGAGATAAGAGAAAATTCAATTTTAATTTCCAAATACAAAAAAAAATATTTCTTACAAATCACGAACTTAAACACAAATCTATTAAATGAATAAAAATCAAAGTGAAATTACTATTTATGAGTAATAGTGTAAAAAGGCAGAGAGAAAAAATAAAGAAAACGCTTAACAAATAAATTAAATTGGAAACAATTTACAGTGGGTTACATTGAATATTAATTGGATTGTCAAAGTAAGACAACAAATTGAGTTCGAGCCTAACAAAAACAAAAAGTGCGTAATGAAAACCAACAACATCAGTCAGTTAGTCAGTGGCCCTGTAAAAGAATTAGAATTTTGTTGTTTGGTTGGGAAACCCTTTAAAGCAAATATTTCAAGAATTTAATGGAAATTAAGTAAAAGCATTTTAAATTAACTGAGTTTTTTTTGTTTAATGCTAACGGGTATTAATAAAATATGTAGATACAAGTAGTTGGTGTTAAAATATTGCACCTGATAAGGTTGTTTGATGGCTTGCTAGCTAGTGTAATGCACGTGAGTGAATTTTTTTTTTTTGGGCTGACTGACACTTGTTTGTATCAAAAATGCAAAAGAGGGACTATGTGAATATCTTATGTGTAATTTTAGTTACAAAAAGTTATTTAAAATTTGCATCACGTGTCCATTAGGGTCATAACATTTTAATTATTTTTTGCAAATATCAAATTATGTATTCCCTAGGCGAGTGGCTATATAAAAAAGAATCTGATAATTGATACACTTTTTGTGAGTTTAATAAAAGTGTAGCGCTTAAAAGACTTTGAAGTTAGGAATATAAATATGTATGTATATGACGAGGAAACTTCTAATCCATATCTGGAAACCTTCCAATGAAAAATGTTACCAACATAGAGAAATACATATAGAGCGGAAACTAAAAAAAAAACTCAAAGAAACAAATTACTCAAAAATCACACCTACGAGTAGTAGGTTCATAGAGAAAATATATATAGAATGGAAACTCTCCTGTCAAAGACCTAACTCAGTTGTCAAAACCCTATGCATTAGTAAAAAAAAACTATTTGAAAACTAAAACAAAACTCGTCTGTGTAACTTTTTTTGTTTGAGTTTTTTTTAGTTATCTCTCTATGTATATTTTCTTTATGGTTAGGTTTTTCACAACTGAGTTAGGTCTTTGACAGGAGAGTTTCACCTTTGTGAGAAGGGTATATATAAGTTTGTCATTTCTACATTTTTCATTTCCGACCCTATAAAGTATATATATTCTGGATCCTTATAGATAGCGGAGCCATGTCCGTCTGTCTGTTGAAATCAATTTTCTGAAGACCCCAGATATCTTCGCGATTAAAATCTTCAATAATTCTGCCAGACATGCTTTCGAGAAGTTTGCTATTTAAAATCAGCAAAATCGGTCCACAAATGGCTAATTTATGAGGAAAAAACCAGTACAACCTCGGTTTTTGACTTATTTTTGACCTATATCTGGATTACTAAGTCATTAATATAGACAATATGGATATCTAATGATAGATATTTCAAAAACCTTTGCAATGAATTATATAAAACCATAGTAAGTTGGACCTACAATGGGTCAAAATCGGAAAAATATTTGTTAACCCGATTTTTTTTCACCAAAAGATTTCTTTCGCTAAATATTAAAAAAAAATATTAAATTTAAAAAAAACAAAAAAAAAATTAAATTTAAAAAAAAAAACAAAAAAAAAATTTTTCCAAAAAATTAAAAAACTGCAAAAAAAAATAAATTTTGTTTTTATTTAGAAGTATAATTTATACTTTAGGTATATATATAGAGCTATATTCGGCGCAGTCTTACTTGTTTACTATATACTTGACGCTTTTTTTCACTTCTAAAATGACAACACTGTCAGATACTCTACACTGTTCGAAAGTGACGCGTTCAGCATCGATCAAAACAAATAGTAGTCGGAAGGGGAACGAGCTGGACTGTAAAGCGGCTGAGGCAAAACTTCCCAACCACTTCTTTCTAAATAGATTTAAACAAGTATTGCAAAATGTGCCCGAGCGTTGTCATGATGGAATATTACGGTTTCATGTTTGGCCGCATATTCTGGAGGTTATTCGCAAATGCTCGCTTCAAACGAATCGGTTGCGATCGGTATAGGTTCCCTATGATGGTCTGGTCAGATTTCAGCAGCTCATAATAGGAACCTTTTTCTACAACTAAATACAGAGCATTACCTTAGCGATATGGGTATTTGGCTTTGGTGTCCATTCGCCTGGTCGGCCAGTCTTTTCATACGATCTCTTATGCTTCAGGTTGGATCCATTTTGCATCGCAAGTTATTATTCGGTGCAAAAATTATTTTCTTTTATAGCGTTGAAGCATCATTTCCGACATGTAAAATCATATTTCAAGGTCTCTCGGCTTCAATTCGTATGGTACACAGAGACTTGCACCGAACGGCTGTAAGCTGAGCCAAGCCGCCGATAAATTTTCAAAGCCGTCGCCGCCGAATTTTTTTATGATAAAAGTTCCTTAGTAATTTCATAAAATTTTCAGAATTTCACTTTTTAAATTCATCAACAAACATTTGAGTTTGTTGATGAAAGGGGAAAGAGGAATGGGAAAGGGTACTCTGTTTCATGTACATGAAGTTTTTGGTGAGTATGTCATCCACATTTATTCGTTCATATTAGTTCTGTACAGAAATGTCAAAGAACTGAAAGCAAAAACTTCACTGTGTGGACACGAATGGAGTTTCAAAGGAATTTCAAAATGTTTTGCAGCAAATGTTTCACTTAGAATTTGAATAGTTACTGTTTGGTCGGCTGACATCCGGCTAGCCGCCGCCAACCTTTTTTGGAGTCTGCCGCCGCCGAGAAATTTAGTCGGTGCAGGTCTCTGATGGTACCCAATATCTCTTCTTTTGGATGAATCCTGCTGCTCGCAAAGCAGTATTTCAATTGCTGCTTGAGTAGCTCCCAATGATTTTGCAAGCTCTTGTAAAAAACTAAAACAAAACTTCCCACATATGTATGTATGACTCTTTGTTGGTACAAAATTCGACATTTTCGAAGCAAAATAAACTCTCGTGTTTCTCCCACAAGCCATACACCCCGTGAAATAATTCAAACACTACATGATACATTTCCTATTTGTACTCTCGCTACTTTTATTGATTGTGTGAGAGAAACAAAAGGAAAAGTGGTTACACCATAGAATATCCTTTAAATTGCCAACCTATTCCCTGATAAAATCTAGTATGTTACAGCCAGCAACACTCCCAAGTACATCTAGAAATCGAGTACCTAGCCATTTAGAATTCCAAATTAGTGTTTTGGTTTCCTATGCATCCAGTTTAGACCAAAAAGCCTTGGACACTTGACAATTCGTCCTACTATTCCATGATTGGTTGGTGAAGTCTCGTAATCTTTCAAATATTAGCCTGTAGTTGTGACAAATAGTATGTCTTACTCCTCGGTCCCTAATAGTAAGCCATGTCTGTCCAGTTCATCTGCTATCTCATTTCAATGTATGTTAGAGTGTCCTGGTATCCAACACAATCTGATTGTGTAGTGTGCTAATAACTCTTCATGAGCTCTCCTGCAGTTCTCCAATGTGCTAGAAGGTTAGGTTAGGTTACGTGGGTTGCTCGCAATTTAGCGAATTCACTCGGGGGCCGTGAAATACTTAGAAATACTATTTCCTTATGCTGAAAATTCGTACATAAAGTGAGAATAGTTTCCCTCCCTAATTTCGTTGACTATGTGATTCCTGTGGTACCCGTGGGAACCATCCGGTACTTCTAATAAATCTGATCATATTTACTAGTGACACATCTCTGAGACAGTCCAAATCATGGAAAAGAGCTCTACCAAGATGTAGTAGTCTATGCTCTTGTAAGGCTGGACATTCACATATAAGGTGCTGTACCGATTCCTCCTCCTCTTCATCTAAACAACTTCTACAATAGCTATAACATGGGTAGCCCATACGTTCCGACATATGTCCAATCATACAGTGCCCAGTAATTATACCCGTAAGAAGCCTAATCGAATTCCTGCTAAGATACAAAAGAGTCCTAGTTCTATCCTCTGTCAGATTGGGCCAGAGCATTCTGGATATTCTACAAGTGATGATATTTGACCACCTGAGTTCCGTCTCGCTCAAAGCCCATTCATTCATCTATCAATTTCGATACTGTCACCAGGGGAGTGTGAATATCCCTTTGCGCTAGAGATACATCCAGGGACGAACCGTTGGTTGCGCACTCATCAGATACTTCATTTCCCCGGATGCCCTCGTGTCCTGGAACCCAAATCAACTTGACGTGATGTTATGTCAGTTGTGCCAGTGATTTGATACAATTGAGAAGACATTTCGACCTGATCACGTTGGAGTTAAGAGCCTTGATAGATGCAAGGCTGTCCATGTAGATATGTATAGTCGAATTTTCGAGATTCAGTTCCCGGATTCTTCTCGCGGCTGTATCGATGGCATAAATCTCTGCCTGGAAAACCGTGCAGGTATCGGGTAATCGAATAGACATCAAAAGGTCCAGCTCATCTGAGAAGATTTTCGAGCCCGTGCCTCTTCGCGGCCCAATCATCCCTTGTCGGTATTCTGATCTTACTGTGCTAGAACGTATTATATGACATTTTAAACCCTAAATGTCACCAGACTGTCTACATAAATTGTCACTAAAGACCCCTCTGTGATGTGAGATTTTATCAACTCCGTGATTTTTCAGATCACGAAGATCTCTGCCTGGAAGAGGATGTTTGCATTCGTCTAATATCGTTGTCAATGATAAAAATCCCGACCCCTGTACCAGAGTCCATTTTGTTATACTAATATTGCTATCTACAAGTGGGACACTGAGAGTAATTACATGAAGCCTTAAGGAAATGTCATAAGTTTGACAGTACTGTAATTACACTTTGGCTTTTTCAACATTTCAAGCTTAGACTTTCGATGTGACTTATGTAATTAATATTTAATTTAAATGGTTCCTATCATTTAGCTCTTAACTGTAGGTGTAAAGATTAGTAATTGATTTTAAAATTAGCATACAAATCTGTTTTCACATTTTTTTGTTTAAGACCGTAGATAATCACATTCAAATGACTCATACTAAATGGGTAGTTAGTATTCGCAATAACAAAACGTTTAAACTTGGAAGTCACTCAGTTAGCCAATAAAATATTTAGAGAAATTTTAAACAAAAATTTCGCTCTTTTGACAAGACGAGTAAAGAAAAGAAGATTATTTGAATTTGAAACAATTTACTCAAGTGGTATGTTGTTTGTGTTTTTTTTAATGTCAATATCATATTTTAAGCTGTTTTTTTTTGGTGAATTTTATATGAATTTAAGCAATTCAAACATGTTTTGCATATTGATTAAGCTAAAATTTAAACTTAAGACAGAATGGAAAAAAAGTATCAAAACCTTTTTCAAGAAATTCTTAACCACGTGTTTGTAGTTCATTACTTTTTTTAAAAAAAAAAAGCCTCTCCTATAAAAAAACCTCCATATTATTATTAATTTTTTCCATATTTTAGTTGTTTTTTTTGTTCTTCTTTTTTTAATAAAGTCTGATGTCAGCATTGTGTAAATATTTATCTGTTTTTTATTTCTGTTCTTAAAGCAAACAACACAAAATAACGTACAAATTAAAAAAATTTATTAAAAAAAACTAAAGAAAATATTTAATAAACTGTTTTAATTTGACGCTTATTGGAATATTTTTGCATTGTTTAAGAGTTATACAAAAACAAAAAAAAAGTTCTCATAACCAGATGCAGTCAATGGAGAGAATTTAATTAAAAACCCTGAGAAAAACGAGGCAGCTATGATCGGTTAAAACGAATTTAAAAGATGCTATTCTGAAATATTATTGAAATATAGATTAGAAGCTTATTTTTATTATTATTCCGATGAATTAAGTCCAGACTTAATAAAATAATGGAAATCCCATAGAAGTTAGACCATCTGGTAACTCCTCTGATATAAGCAACAATTAAACTCCATTTAAAACTGATTAGTTAAACTTGAATCAAATCATATATCACAGCTGATCTTAATAAATAAAAATTCAGTTTAAAACTAAATTTTACCACAATTTTATAAAACATTAACAGCTTTTACAGTTCCCAATTTTTTTTTTTTACTACTTTGACCCACATTTGATAAGATAAACTTAATATACCTCCATTTTGTTTTACTGCTATTGAAATATATTTGCATACAGCAACAGCAAATTTAATGCAAAAACTAATAATTATTTATTTAACCAGTAAAAAAATTCAGAATTCAAAAACAAACAATTCAAGCGAAAAGATTCATAAATTTGGATAAAAAGAACATTTAATATTCAATGAAGTGTAAATTGTTTGCAATATTGAGTACATACATACATTAATTACCATTGTAAACAAATAATTTATTTTGCATTAAAAATGCATTTTGGCAAAACCGTAAAGGTGTTTTTAACATGTTTTTTTTTGCTAAATAAATAAACCGAAACTCGAACTTTGAATTTGAGGAAAAAACCTTCTAAAAATTTAAATAAACAACATACAATTTTCAAATTTGTGAACAATTTAATCTGAATTCAATTAGTTATGAAGTGATCCTATACAGAGAAAACCGATTCGTAGTAGCAACCAAATTTGTTGCCAGAATGAACTTTCTGCCTTGGTGACCAAATTTTATAGTTGTGGCTACAAAATTTAATAAGGGATAACCAAAATATGGTTGCTAAAACCGAAATTCTTGCCTAATAACTGATTTTCTGTTATTAGAACCGAACAATTCTATGTGTGCAACCGAATCATTCGATTGGCTACAAATTCGGTTGCCACTACGAATCTGTTTTCTCTGTGTAAAAGCGATCAGTTAGCGTACATGTATATCCCAGCAGTTCTTGATAACTGTCACGAACTAGTGATTTTACCTAGCACTTAGTTACATAACTAGTTAACTGACTAGTTATTTTAACACGTGCATGTCCTAAGCTCCCCCTAATTTACCATTTTTGCTTACAATGAGACTGTCTGATAGCTGGTCCAAAGAAGTCAACTCACTGGATTCACATACCGGTTACATAGAGTCAGTTACCTTACTAGCTACCAAACAGGCTACTTGATTTGCTACATAATCAGTTATTTTTACATGTAAGGCGGCTGCTCATTGACCTGAAAAAGTCAGTTAAAAAGACATCTCATAAACAGCCCAATAACTCTCCAATAGATTACTTCTGGAGAGTAAAACAATTGGTTTCTAAAGTGCAGAACAAAATAAACGTCTAGATTACTTAGATGCACTTAAGTGGCTATTGTCCTAACGCTAGATTACCTGGGCTGTATAAAGTAACCAGTTGACTTCTCTCTACACTACAAAGAGCACATACGTATCAAATGACCTAAAATATTTTAATTGAAGTCAGCCTATTTTTGCTATCAATTCAAGAATAAACTTCTTGGTTTAAGACTTGCATTTATTCTCAATAATTCAGTCATGCGTACATTTCAAGAATAAATAGGTTAAGAATTTCTGACCTCTATTCACCTGCGAGTGTTGTTATGGCGAGGCTGATATTGTCGATGATGATTGTGATTTCTGACCATATTTCTGTCTGTTATTGACCATATTCCTGTCCAGAATTCTGGTCATTTACTGACCATAATTCTATCTAGAATTCTGGCCAGTTACTGACCATAATTCTGTCTAGAATTCCGGCCAGTTACTGACCATAATGCTGTCTAGAATTCTGGCCAGTTACTGACCATAATTCTGTTTAGAATTCCGGTCAGTTACTGAACATATTTCTGTCTGGAACTCTGGTCAGTTACTGAACATATTTCTGTCTGGAATTCTGGTCAGTTACTGAACATATTTCTATCTAGAATTCTGGCCAGTTACTGACCACATTTCTGTCTAGAATTCTGGCCAGTTACTGACCATAATTCTGTCTAGAATTCCGGCCAGTTACTGAACATATTTCTGTCTAGAATTCCGGTCAGTTACTGAACATATTTCTGTCTGGAACTCTGGTCAGTTACTGAACATATTTCTGTCTAGAATTCTGGTCAGTTATTGACCATATTTCTGTTTAGCATTCTGGTAACTTACCGAACATATTGCTGTCTAGAATTCTGGCCAGATACCGAACATATTTCTGTCTAGAATTCTGGTCAGTTACCGAACATATTTCTGTCTAGAATTCTGGTCACTTACTGAACATATTTCTGTCAAGAATTCTGGTCAGTTACAGAACATATTTCTGTCCAGAATTCTGGTCACTTACCGAACATATTTCTATCTAGAATTCTAGTCAGTTACTGAACATATTTCTGTCTAGAATTCTGGTCAGTTACTGAACATATTTCTGTCTAGACTTCTGTTAGTTATTGACCATATTTCTGTTTAGAATTCTGGTCACTTACCGAACATATTGCTGTCTAGAATTCTGGACAGTTACTGACCATATTTTTGTCAAGAATTCTGGTCAGTTACTGACGATATTTCTGTCAAGAATTCTGGTCAATTACTGACGATATTTCTGTCAAGAATTCTGGCCAGTTACTGAAGATATTTCTGTCAAGAATTCTGGCCAGTTACTGACCATATTTATGTCAAGAATTCTGGTCAGTTACTGAACATATTTCTGTCTAGACTTCTGTTAGTTATTGACCATATTTCTGTTTAGAATTCTGGTCACTTACCGAACATATTGCTGTCTAGAATTCTGGCCAGTTACTGAACATATTTCTGTCTATAATTCTAGTCAGTTACTGAACATATTTCTGTATAGAATTCTGTTAGTTATTGACCATATTTCTGTATAGAATTCTGGTCATTTATTGACCATATTTCAGTCTAGAACTCTGGTCAGTTACTGAATATATTTCTGTCTAGAATTCTGATCAGTTACTGACCATATTTCTGGTATTTTATTCAGTTACTGCCCATATTCCTGTTTCAGTTATTGACCATATTTCTGTCTAAAATTATGTTCAGTTTATGTTTCTATCAGTTATTGTTCACATTTCCGTCCAGATTTATGTTCAGTTACTGAATATATTATGTATTTCTGTCAGTAACTGAACATATTTCCATTTGATATTATGGTAAGTTACCGACCATATTTCTGTCTAAAATTATGGTGTAGATTAGTGACATAAAATCCAATATTTTGCAAACCAATTATCTATAACATCTTAACCAATCTATAAATATAAAAATAATTTCTCCTTAAAACGCTTTAAGAAAATTAATTAATAAACTGAAAAAATAAAAATAAACTGAAATTGAGCAATTAATCAACTAATACATGTCAATGAAATCACACTCTTAAAATGAGACAACAAGTTTCACACTAAAAATAAATTAATTTCAAAATGATGAGTAAGATTTTTCAAAAAAACTAATAAAAAAATTGTTGTCTATAAATTTGTTTGTATTAAAAAAATAAAGAAACAACATTGGCCTTTTTTTCAATTTGTATTAAATAAACAACTGATAAGAAAAAATAAACTTTAGTTTTCATTACATATTTCAATTCTTGGTATTTAAACTTAGTTTAAACTTTATATTTGTATTAAAACGGGAACAAATATGTCAACAAAAACCATAAAAATTTTGCTTAAAAACGGAAACTAGTACAAAAATATATAACGAACATTTTACGGTCTGTGTCTTACTGAACTAAATACTTAAATAATGACATTAAATTTTTTATCAATTTTTGCCTGTCAATTGATTATTAACGATTTATACAGTTGTTTAGAAATAAATGTCAAAGTGATTATGGTTTTCTTGTGTTCAAAAATAATAATGATGAATTAACAATTATTTATTAAGTATAAAAAAAATTAAATTGATAAGAGAATAATTGAAATAAATATGTAACAATTAAGTTTAGAAAATGTTTTATTATATTTACGAATAATAATTCATAACTTTTTCTTTCACATGGTAAACGATTTTGTACATTACCCCCTGTCTATACTTGACAAATAATTATCATAACAATTAATGACGTTTGTTGTCAAGACAAAGTTGTCTCAGCAAAAGCACTAGCAATTTTGTCATAACAAAGTAATAATACTAATAAATGGAGACTATACCTGATAATTTTTTATCTAGACAACCATTTAGAAGTTTATCATGACAAAAATTTATCAGGTATAGACATGGGGTTAGATTAAAAATTGAGAGAATTGGGAATAATTCAGGAGGTGTTAGTAGAGTTTTATATTGACGCAGTTGCAAACAGCAGTCAATTAATTGAATTAAAATGTAACAAAATGTTTTGGGATTGCTATTTTGAAACCTATTACCGGATGTTAACTAAATACAATAGAATTCAGACACATGTTAATGCCACCCCAGAGTACCTTAACAAAAAGTAAATTAATTTACACAACATTTTTAAACAAAAAGTGTTTTCCAAACACAAAGATGAAGCCATATTAAATACAACTGAAATATACAAACATTCACTAGCGTATGTTAATACATAGTCCATGATTCCTTTGCCACCACCACCTCCTACCTCTACCACACCAAGTGTGTGTGGGGGAACCGTTCGGTTAATGACAAAACCCAGACCACATTCTAGTGGTTAAAGGCAAATGATTTGTGTGTGTCCAAAGTGGTGTGCAAGTGTGTTGCAGCACGTTATTGTCTTTTCTTTCAGAGATTATACTTGTATTCTTCGCCACCAACTCGGCCATCACCATCGTTATCGACAACATCATCCTCGCCATCACAACACTCGTAGGTGAATAGAGGTCAGAAATTCTTAACCTATTCTTGTAGTTAATGTACGCATGAGTGAATTATTGAGAATGAATGATAGAGGTCTTAAACAAAAAAAGTTCATTCTTGAATTGATAGCAAAAAAAATTTAATACTATTCAAAGCAGCAAGAAATAGGAATATTGCAATGAAATCGATAATCAAAAGAGCGTAACTAATTATAATAGAAAGAAAATAAAAGAACTATTTTATGTTTAGAAAAGGTTAAACTTTTGCTAAAATAAAACACAATTCTAAAAAACGACTATCATGTTCACATCAATCATATTATGATGGCCACACCCCATTTTCTGTTTTTTGTTTTCTCCAAGAAGTATGATTAATCTCTTAATTTTAGTTAGAAGTGTGATCAATAACTCACCATAACGCTCTACAGAACATATTGCTAGGAAGAAATATGGTTAGTAACTAAACATAATTCTAGACATAAACATGTTCAGTAACAGAACATATTTCTAGATTGAAACTGCACATAAGTCTAGACAAAAATATGGCCAGTACCTAGATATAATGCTAGACATAAATATGTTCAGTAAGACGGCATAATTCTAGACATAAATATGGCTTACAACTTAGTACAAGTTCAGATACAAATATGGCCATAATTCTAGACATAAATATGTTCAGTAACAAAACATAATTCTAGACAAAAAATTGCCAGTAGCTGAACATAATGCTAGACAGAAATATGGTCAGTAACTGAACATAATTCTAGACATAAATAAGGCCAGTCGCTGAACATAATGCTAGACATAAATATGGCTATAACTTAGTACAAGTTCAGACAGAAATATGGGCATAATTCTAGACATAAATATGTTCAGCAACAAAACATAATTCTGGACAAAAAATTGCCAGTAGCTGAACATAATGCTAGACAGAAATATGGAAAGTAACTGACCTGAATTCTTGACAAAAAAATTGCCAAAAGCTGAACATAATACTAGACAGAAATATGGTCAGTAACTGACCAGAATACTACACAGAAATATGGTCAGTAACTGACCAGAATACTAGACAGAAATATGGTCAGTAACTGACCAGAATACTAGACAGAAATATGGTCAGTAACTGACCAGAATTCTTGACAGAAATATGCTCAGTAACTTACCAGAATTCTTGACAGAAACATGGACAGTAACTGACCAGAATTCTTGACAGAAATATGGTCAGTAACTGACCAGAATTCTTGACAGAAATATGCTCAGTAACTGACCAGAATTCTTGACAGAAATATGCTCAGTAACTGACCAGATTTCTTGACAGAAATATGCTCAGTAACTGACCAGATTTCTTGACAGAAATATGTGGAGTAACTGACCAGAATTCTGGACAGAAATATGGTCAGTAACTGACCTTGAATTCTTGACAGAAATATGGTCAGTAATTGACCAGATTTCTTGACAGGAATATGGTCAGTAATTGACCAGATTTCTTGACAGGAATATGGTCAGTAACTGACCAGAATTCTTGACAGGAATATGGTCAGTAACTGACCAGAATTCTTGACAGGAATATGGTCAGTAACTGATCAGAATTCTTGACAGGAATATGGTCAGTAACTGACCAGAATTCTTGACAGGAATATGGTCAGTAACTGACCAGAATTCTTGACAGGAATATGGTCAGTAACTGACCAGAATTCTTGACAGGAATATGGTCAGTAACTGACCAGAATTCTTGACAGGAATATGGTCAGTAACTGACCAGAATTCTTGACAGAAATATGGTCAGTAATTGACCAGTATTCTAGACAGAAATATGGTCAGTAATTGACCAGAATTCTTGACAGAAATATGGTCAGGAATTGACCAGAATTCTTGACAGAAATATGGTCAGTAACTGACCATATTAGCCAGACAGAAGTATAGTCTGCAATTAACCACAACTCTGGACAGAAATATGGTAAGTATCTGACAATAATTTTAAACAGTAAAATTGCCAGTATCTGACCATAATTCCAGACAGAAATATGGCCTGTATCTGAACAGAAATATGGCCAAAGAATCGCGATCAATTGTCTATTATAACACGTTAATAACTTGATAATAAGCCCGCTTCATTAATAACATTAATTAATATTCAAAGATTTATTTTTTTGTATAAATTAACATTTCAAATTATAAATGTAAATGTAAAAACTCATGAGAATTTGTCTACTTCAATATAGCAAAATAGCTTGTAAGTTTAAAACAAATATTTTAGAGATTGAATAGCAACAAATGTAAAGTGAAATGATTTAATTCCCATGACAAAATTTATTAAGTTTAGTTCATTACGTTTATTTAAAATTATGATCTATCTCTAAGGTTAATTACAACTAAATTCTTGTCATGTACTATGTAGTTATGACTCATTCTAAAGTTATTACGACTAAATTGTTATTAAACCGAGTTTGTAACACAAATATAAAATTGTAAAATGCAAGTGTCAGCAGAGTAGAATAAAAAAAAAATAAAAAAAGAGCGAAATAAATACAATTAACCACAGCTTCAATCAAGTATTTACTACGTAATAACCAGAACCGGTACAGAACGACTAAGGAATTCATTCATAGTAGGGCTATTCACAACTGAAGTTGTATGATTGCAAAAATATTTTAAGCCACAACATAATACAATAATAACCATAAGTAAATTTAGACAATTCACTTTAAATTATACAATCTTTAAACTTTTTTAAATTTCGCTTCTTTTAAATCTCTGTCTAAAACAAACTAAAGCATGTTTAAATTCAAAATTGCAATTGTTTGTATTTTTTATTTGTTTTTAAATTAAATTAGTATTTCACAATTAAATTGAAATGCCTTGTAAAAAAATTACAAGTGAACAAAAGAAGAAATTTAACAAACGATTTTTTTGTTACGGCTGACTAAACCGATTGTAATTTACACAGATAAAAAAAAGTAACCACGTATCTGGGTTTTAGGGTAAATATTTACATGTTATTTTATAATAAACAATTGGTCAATTCACAAGGTCTCTATCAGTCTTATTGTCATAATGTCCTAATATCTCACAACTCGGCAGCTCGGCTTAACCGACTCTTAGGCATTCGGCGCAGGTCTCTGCTGGATGGTTACGATAGCACAATAAATATAGCATACAGAGTAGTATTATTTTAGGACATTTTTTGCTTGAAAACAATAAAAACCATTGTGAAATATTAGGACATTATGACAATATGACATGATAAGAGACCTTGTGAATTGACCAGATAATATGAGGCGCCGCAGAACAAAAGGTACTTTTTTGAAAATTTAAAAATTTCGGAAAATTGATTTTTTCTAGAAGATTTCAACCCAAATATTATAAAAATAACAAAAAATCAACTTCTAAAAAAATTCGAAAAAGGTACTTTTCTGCGGCTCCTCATATGTTGATAAAAAGTACATATTGTACTAAACAAATTATCTGTATTATAAGCGAATTGTTGGTCAAACTTCTCATTGAATGAATGCGTATTATTTGTCCCGTGACTTTTCAAAAGTAGAGCAATCGTAAAGGAGTCAATTTCCCTTCTAGAAAAACAACATTATGGATTAAAAATCTATATTTAATACTAATTAAAATAACTTTAATTTTGTTTGGTACAATGTTGGCAACTTAGCTTAAAATAAATGCATATTTGTAATATCCCTGCAGTTCATTGAACTAGTTCCGCTACGTCGAATTAGTTAGCCACTGAGAACTACTACTAGTGAATTTTCAACCCATAGGCAACGTTATTGACTGCTGAATTTAACATGGGAATTTCATTGCTGGCGGCCGATTGGCACACTCTGCATAACACTTCACTATTAAATTGAGTAGTCTTCTGCATTAAATTAATTTATCAGAGAGCGAAGTTGAACTCATAAACTTTCGTTTTCTAGTCAAATGCTCTAACCACCAAGTTTGCCAATTTAGCCATTTTCCGGTTAGATCTGAGCTCGATTTGTGTTCACTTAAATTTTTCACATAAAATCGATTTTTCGTATGAAAAAACTCAAAAATCTAAAATCTTCAATAACGCAAGTAAATAAGAGTTTAATTAAGAAAAGAAATTCGATCTGTATTCACTCATATTTCTGAATCAAAATCAATTTTTCATTTAGATTTTTCGAATTTCACTACATTTTTCACAAATAAAAGAATATTTTCAAACAAATGCCAAAGAAACCTTTTTAAACTGCCGCTTGAAAAGCTGTACAAAAACAAAATTCCTAAGAATTTAAAAAAACAAATTTTTAAAAATGATTTGATATCGGAGAATAATATTTTGATTTCATGAAAACAGGCTGTGAATCGGTTTTTAAATGAAATGCATTGGGGCTTTAGCTTGAATTATTGTATTTATATGTGCCCAGAAATATTATAAAATATATAAAAAAAATAGATCTGTAACTTCTAAACGCTTAGTCCGATGTCAATGAAATTTGACATGCGCAAAGAGGAAGTGTTGTCGAGTTTAAGTTTGGACCTCAGGGGTGAGGCCAAGGGTCCCCAAAGTAAGACATGTATGGGTATGTTACATTTTTAAAACGATTATATTTCTTCGGTTGGACTCTGATTTCATAAAAATTACATTCAAAGAATATCCTAGTCGAGCACTATAAAAACCCTCGTCGTAGTAGCTACCAATTATCTCTTATAATTTAGGAGATATTCGCTTTTTAAAATTAAATTTTCAATATTTTTACCCACCCTACTACAGTTTTTGGATAATAGCGGGTCCAAATAGTTCCCGATTTTATCCATAATCTTTTCAAGTTATCTAAAAAATTTCTAAGAAGATGTATAAGGAATTTATACTTTCTGAAAAGCTAACTTTACTTGGAATATTCAAAATGAAAAAAAAAACAAGTAAGAGAGCTATGTTCGGCTGTGCCGAATCTTATATACCCTTCACCAAATTATACTTTAAAATAATTTTTTTTAAATATTTTTAGGTAAACAAAATTTAATTTTTTTTTAATTGTTTTTCAAATTTTTTAAGTTTTTTTTCCAAATTTATTAAAAAAAATTTTTTTTAAATTATTTTTTTTTGGGAAAAAAAAATGTATGACAAAAAAAAATTTTTGATGAAAAAAAAATTCGGGTTAAAAAATATTTTTCCCGATTTTGACCCATTGTAGGTCCAACTTACTTACTATAGCCTTATCTACATCGTTGCCATGGACTTTGAAATATCTATCATTAGATATCCATATTGTCTATATTAATGACTTAGTAATCCAGATATAGATCAAAAATAGGTCAAAAATCGAGGTTGTCCCGGTTATTTATGGACCGATTTTGCTGATTTTAAATAGCAAACTTCTCGAAAGCATGTCTGACAGAATTATTCAAGATTTGGATCCCGAAGATATCTGGGGTCTTCAGAAAATTGATTTCAACAGACAGACGGACATGGCTTAATCGACTCCGCTATCTATAAGGATCCAGAATATATATACTTTATAGGGTTGGAAATGAAAAATGTAGAAATTACAAACGGAATGACAAACTTATATATACCCTTCTCACGAAGGTGAAGGGTATAAAAATAACATTTTTAATACCGAGGTGTCGAGAGTTCTATTCAAAAAACGCATATTTTTTGTGTAAAATTCAATTTTAGGGCAAAAATTCTCAAATCGCATAGTGGAAAACAAAATATAGTAAATCAATTTAGATGGCCAAATATTATCTTAATTATTTTGTAAAGGGTTCCGATAACAACGCCCCAGGTATGACAAAAAAAAACTAAAAAATCCCATTTTTGAGATTTTAATTCTGTTTTTTTAAAAATTTGTCGTTCCGTTTGTAATTTCTACATTTTTCATTTGCGACCCCACAAATTATATATGTATATTCTGGATAGCTATAGATATCGTCTGTCCCTCTGTATGTTGAAATCATCTTTCCGTAGGCCCCAAATAACTTACATACATACATAATTCATACAGCAATATATCGGGACTTCATCCAGCTCGGTTGCTATTTAAAATCGACAAAATCGGCCCACAAATGGCTGAGATATAAGGAAAGAACCGGGACAACCTCGATTTTTGGCTGATTTTGTATATATATATCTGGATTACTAAGTCATTAATATAGACAATATGGATATTTCAATGTCCTTTGCAACGACGTATATAAGGCCATATTAAGTTGGACCTACAATTGGTCAAAATCGTAAAAAAAAATTTTAACCCGAATTTTTATTCAACAAAAAATTTTTTTGTCATGATTTTTTTTCACTAATAAATTTAAAAATTTAAGAAAAAACAATTTTGAAAAAAAAAAAAAAAAATTAATTTTGTTTACTAAAAATTAAAAAAAAAATTAAAAAACAATTTAAAAAAAAAATTTAAATTTGTAAAGGGTATAAAGATTCGGCCGTATATAGCTCTCTTACTTGTTATACCCTTCACCTTCGTGAGAAGGGTATATATAAGTTTGTCATTCCATTTGTAATTTCTACATTTTTCATTTCAGACCCTATAAAGTATATATATTCTGGATCCTTATAGATAGCGGAGTCGATTAAGCCATGTCCGTCTGTCTGTCTGTCCGTCTGTCTGTTGAAATCAGTTTTCTGAAGACCCCAGATATCTTCGGGATCCAAATCTTCAATAATTCTGTCAGACATGCTTTCGAGAATTTTGCTATTTAAAATCAGCAAAATCGGTCCACAAATGGCTGAGATATGAGGAAAAAACCAAGACAACCTCGATTTTTTACCTATTTTTGACCTATATCTGGATTACTAAGACATTAATATAGACAATATGGATATCTAATGATAGATATTTCAAAGACATTTGCAACGACGTATATAAGACCATAGTAAGTTGGACCTACAATGGGTCAAAATCGGGAAACAATTTTTAACCCGAATTTTTTTTTTTCAAAAAAAAAAATTTCAAAAACCAAAAAAAAAAAATTTTCCAAAAAATGAAAAAAACAACTAAAAAAAAATTAAATTTTGTTTACCTAAAAATATTTAAAATTTTGAAGTATAATTTGGTGAAGGGTATATAAGATTCGGCACAGCCGAATATAGCACTCTTACTTGTTTTTTACTCAAAATTATTTATTTAAAAAACTTAAGACGAATGTCTGAATATTGTTTATTACTGAATATTACTGGCGAAATGGAATTCGCCACAGCGAATTCATTTGTTTTGCAATGGTAATACAGCTAGTGTAAGGTTTTCAATTGTCACTTTTCACTATTTCAAAATATTGGTGTTTCCTATCCCATAAAAACAATATGTATATCGTTAGCTTATTGTGCAAACTTGCTAAGTCCCATTTTCGAAATTTTATAGAATTTTCTAAACTTTATTGTTTCCTAAAAAATACTTATACTTACAAATTTAGAAGTTCAGTTCTTAGCTTATTTTTTGAAAACAATATTTACCTGTAAAGAAAAAGAATAATTAATGGTTATTTATTTAAAATTTAATAAATAAAGAATTAAGTGTGAATATTTGTTGTGACTGTATTGAAATAGAAATAAGAGTCTGATTTTGAAATACCACCGGAAAACAATATTCAAATTTTTGGAATGAAAAGCACTCAGTTTTGAAATAATTTTTTAGGGTTTTTCATGCAAAAATTTGAAAATAGTTTTCCGATCGTGTTAGTTAATCAGGTAGATTTAATAACTTAAATTGACCAAAATTTAAAGAAAACGTAAACAAACTTTTTCAAAAAGTCAAAATATGATCTTAAGTAGAAAATATGAAAAAATCAATGCCAAAATTCGTTAAATCTTCTGAAACGTCCTACAGTTCCGAACATATGTATAAGAAAAAAACATGCATTTGCATGATTCGGGTCTCCAGATTTTTGAATTTTAATATTGAAGAGTTTCCTTAGCATATGAATTGTATTATAACTTTTATTCACATCGTAATTAAAGCTGTCCTTAAAATACCAATGCCGAAATCAGCTAAAATAACGATACCGCTAAAAGGTCTAAATGAAAATTATCCAAAAATTGTCTTGCAATTATAGATTTTGTTTTCGATAATTTCAAAAATGCAGTTTTTAAAACAACAAAATATTTTTAATTTCAATTTAACAAAAAAAGAAACAAATTTTAAATATTGTGAAGGCAAAACAACAACTCACAGTTGTTTTTGGCCTTGATTTAAACAATTAAATTGATTTTTATTGTTTTGCAAACAAAAAAAAAATTAACTTTATGATCTTTCTTTTTCCGCTCTCTCTCGCTCTCGCTTAACCCCACTGCCAAAAACAAGCTCTTTAAAACCGGCTTAAATATTAAAAAATAATAATAAAATGTTTGCAAAAATTTCAAAAAAATATATTCGAACTTGTTTTGATGAATTTGGCTTTAAAGTTTGTAGAAAAAAAAAAACAAATAAACAGAAATTTTAGACATAATTGCAAGGCGATTATAAGTTGACGTTTAAACACAAAATCAAACAAAAAAAAAAATGAGTAGAAAATGAAACTAACGGCCTGAATTAAACAAAATTAATAGAGGTACACTGGTATAAACAACATTTGAGACACGAAACAATCTATAAAATACAACAGAATAAATAAAAGAAAAGCATTTGTGAACAGAAAAAATATAAAAACCGAAAACCAAATATAGAAACTGGTAATGTAAACATTCCACGCTCAAGAGAAAAAATACTTACAAACAACAACAAAAAATGGAGGGAAAATGGTGTTAAACATTTAAATATGCAGCCAATAAGTTCTTTTTATAGAAAACCAGATCTTTAAGATACTCGTAATACAACAGAGATACAAATGTATCTAAATATCTATACAAACATATTTACTAGTAGCTAAAAGTAAGTCTATGAAAGTATCTGTATCTATCTGTGTGTAAGTTGAAGTATGAACTTTTTTTAAAACTACAACAACTAGCTTTAAATGACGTTAGATTTTTATTTTTATTTATATTAATATGTATTTTTTTTTGTTGGCTGGTTTGTTTGTTTGGCTATTTTGTGGTAATAGACACGAAATTCAAAAGCAAAGCAAAATATAAAAACTGGGTAACTTGTAGCAAAAAAAAAAAAGTAATACAAATAAAAACAAAAACAATATTGCTTGTAGAAACTATACTCCAGCCAAAGTAAAACATCTAGAGAGCTTTGACTGCCCCCAGGTCTTAGTTAACAGCACTTTAAAGACCATGTAACGAAAACCGTCTAGAAGACAAAACATGACTCGAACAAAATTCATTAACTTGTTTTCTATGACCGACCCAACTAGCGCACCAACCAACCAGCAAGACGAAAACGATGATGGGAAAGGTATAGACACACAATTTAACATAAAAATAAATAAAGTTTAAAGAATTTTGTATTTGAAATTTATTAATTATACACGAAAGTTTTAAATCTAAAGTATTTAGAAAAGTTATGAATGATCTAGATATTATTATTTTGTAAAGGGTTTAGGGTTATACATTAGTCTACCAGTCCGTAAAATAATTCACAACTGTTCCAGAATTAGTCAATGTTCTTCGAAGCTGGCTAGAACCTTTTAGAACTTTATAATACTCCGGTAAATTTCCTTTTTGTTTTAAGTTTGCTAATGTAGCCCAATTTATAAAAAAGGAAAATTCTAATTACCCCGAAAATTATCACCCAAAACGAATTTGTTCTGCAGTTTCAAAAGTTATGAAGGTACAAGAAATATTTAGAGTCCAACATAGATTTCTTAATTAGGAAAAATATTCCAGGAATTTCGGGGAATATCTTTTTTATTGGCTTAAAAATTCGGAATTTACAATAGATGATCTTTTGAACTTGGATTTAATTTTTAATAACTTATATGTCGCTTTGAAGGATACATATCTGTCATTTATTCTCACTTAGTTGTTGAACATTATAGTGTAAACAACAACATATTTTTTGCTTCGAAAATGTCGAATTTTGTGCCAGCAATGCGACATACAAGGGAAGTTTTGCTTTACTTCAAAGATCGCCCAGCCAAAGAAGTTTGAAGACCCAGAATTGTCAGCATTACTCCAAGAAGAATGTTGTAAAATTCAATAAGAGATTGCTAAATCATTGGGAGCTAGTCAAGCAGCAATTTCAAAAAGTTTGCGAGCAGCCGGATTCATCCACAAGCAGGGAAATTGGGTACCATACTAATTGAAGCTGAGTGACCTTGAAAAACCAAATGAAGCTTGAACGCTTTAAAAGAAAATGATTTTTGCGCCTATTACGATAACCCGAAGCGTAAGCCAATAATTCTCTGTATTTGGTGGGACCAAAAGGGTCCCAACTATTATGAGCTGCTGAAATCTATCCAGACCATCACAGGGAACCTGTACCGAACCCAACTTATTCGTTTGAACCGAGTATTGACCGAAAAAAGCCCAGAATAAGAGGCCAGCCATGAAACCATAATATTCCATCATGACAACGCTCTGCCTCATTTTGCAATATCTGTTAAAAACTATTTAGAAAGAAGTGGTTGGGAAGTGATATTGAAATTTTTCATCCAAAAGCTGGGAAATTAGGTAACATACGAATTAAAAACGAGAGACCTTGAAAGACAATTTTGCATGTCCGTAATGCTGCTTGAACGCTACAAAAATGATACACACCAGAGAAGAAAACCATAGCGCCCGGCCAAAGGCCGGCAATGCAAAAAACTTTTCTGAGCGAAGCTAGTTTTTGATACACCCCAGAGGAGTAAAACTTTCCTTTTTTTAGATTACATAAATAAATTGCTTCGGCCTTCGGCAATGCAAAAAACTTTTCTGAGTGAAGCCAGTTTTTGATATTTATGGGTTCTGCTTTTGCAACAAATATGAAATAACTCCCAATACAGTGAAATAACTCCTAATTACCAAAATAAAATGAAATAAAACCCAACAAAAATTTCATTGGGAGTTATTGCATTATGAAATAACTCCCAACAAAAAATTATGAAATAACTCCCTATGCGTTAGGAGTTGTTTCATAATGAAATAAGTCCTAAGTTGTATGAAAAATTTGTTGGGTGTTATTTCATCTTTTCGTGGGGAGTTATTTCATTTGGGAGCTATTTCACGGTACCACGCTTCACTTCCGAACAGAGTATCCGAAATTGAATTGATTCTTTCCTGGCCTCAAAAGATGAGCAGTTCTTTCGGCTCGGAATCCATATCTTGCCAGAAAGTTGAAACAAATGTTTCAAAATAAAAGCTAACAAATTTTAAAAAATCCCAATTTTTTATGTTATACACCTAACCTAATAGGAAAAACTTCCCATGAATTTCGGGGAATATTTTTTTTTAGAAAATCTCGGAAAATGTTTATCGGAAAATTTCGGGAATTTCTATAGAAGCTTTCTTCTCATATAAAAATTTAACAGATTCGTTGTGATTTATTGGCAATCGATTATAAGAGGAGAATTTTGGATAAAAAAAATCATTTTATTTTTCAACATAGTCTCCTTTGAGCTCTATACTATTTTTTTTATCCCTTCCAAAAAATAAGATTTGTCGAGATCATAAAAATAGGTAATTGTTTGTGAGATGGTTTCCTCGTTGGAGTCAAATCTCTTACCGTCGAGACATTTCTTCAGGTTTGGAAACAAGAAATAGTCATTCCGTGCTAAATCCGGTGAATAGGGTGGAAGAGGGAGCATTTCGTAGCAAAATTCTTGGATTTTTGCCATGGAAACTACACATGTGTGTACCCGATTGTGAGCAAACGAGCTTTTTCATACCCAAGTGATCATTCAAAATTGAAACCACTGAGCCATGTTAGATGCCTATGGCTTCCACAAGCTCTTGCACTTTCAATCCCCAATCGGCCAACACCATATCGTGAAATTTTCTATTGTTTCGGGTCAAGAGACCTGAGCTTGGCTTCCAGAACGTTCGGCTTCTTGAGTGCTCGTACAGCCACAACGAAATTCACTAAACCACTTTTTTACCATTGTAATTTATGGTTCAGAGTTCCCATAGTATTTATCAAGCTTAGTCTTGGTTTAAGTTATGGTTTTTTCCGCCAAAAAATAATGCTTAATGAGCAGACGAAATTCAATTTTTTCCAATTTCTGCTCAAGTCATAGAGAAACATAGAGCGAAAACTAGAAAAAAAACTCAAACAAAAAAATTACTCAAAATAATCACACATACGAGTGTTGTTTTTGTTTTCACATAGTTTTTTCTACTAATACATTCTCACCACTTAGGTTTCTGACAACTAAGATAGGTCTTTGACAGCAGAGTTTCCGCTCTATGTCTACTCTATGCCTCAAGTCACGCGATAGTTTGCTGTAAATGGCTGTCAAACACAAACTAAATGACGCATCTTGTTCAAATTTTGACAGGAGTCAACTGACAGATGCCTGCTGACAGGAGCAGTATTGCTCTTTCAGTTAAGAACCGGGAAATTCAAAAAGTTTCGAACTTATTAACCCATTCTCCTATGATTCTATTATATTTGTAGATTTTTTCGATACTTCTTAAAGGAATTGTTGAAAAGATTAACATTAAAACTTGTAAGATATTCGTATTTATTGAAATTTTATATAAGAAATTTATGGTGAAAAAATATTTATAAAAAAACTTAAACAAAAAAACAAGTAAGAGAGGTATATTCGGCTGTGTCGAATCTTTACACCCTTCACCATATTATACTTTAAAATAAATTTGTGTAAAAATTTTAAGTAAAAAAAATTAAATTTATTTTCTCAAAATAATTTTTTTTTTTAGAAATTTTTTTAAAAAAAAATTTTAATTTAAAATTTTTTTAATTTAAATTTTTTTTTTCTTTTTGAAAAAGAATTTATGAAAAAAAAATTTTGGATTACAAAATATTTTTCCCGATTTTGACCCATTGTAGGTCCAACTTACTATTGTTGCAAAGGTCTTTGAAATATCTATCATTAGCTATCCATATTGTCTATATTGTTGACTTAGTAATCCAGATATAGATCAAAACTTGGCCAAAAATCGAGGTTTTCCTGGTTTCTCCTTATATCTCAGCCATTTGTGGGCCGATTTTGTCGATAACAACCGAGCCGGAAGAATTCCCGATATATTGATGTATGAATCATGTATGTATGTTATTTGGGGGCTAAGGAAATTTGATTTCAACATACAGACGGACATGGCTATATCGACTTCGCTATCTATAACGATCCAATATATAATACTTTGTGGGGCAATTTCATCTTGCCATTCATGGTGAAGAGTATAAAAATTGATAAAAAAAATTTTCTTGAACACATTTTGGGTGGAAAAATATTTTTTTTTTAAGAAATTGTGAAAAAAGTTGAAAAAAAATTTGGTGGACAAAAATTTACAGCCTGGCCCACGATTTCGAAAGAAAAACGATTCGAACTATTCGAAAGAATTTTAAAAACTGAGTGTTTTTCATAAAAATTTTTTCGATTCGTTTGTCTTTCGACATCGTGGGCCAGGCTGTTAGTTTTTTTAAAGTCATTTGTGAATCGAATTTCTCGACTTTAAATTGCAAAATAAGATGGACTAAAGCGTATATATTGATGGATCAATCATGTCTGAAAGTTATTTGAGGGCTTCGAAAATTATACTTTAAAGGGTCGCAAATGAAAAATACAGAAATGGTTTTCTTTCGAAAAGAATTGCGAATTTTTGTCCAGATTTAACTTAGTCTGAAAATACTTTCTGAAATTTTTTAACATAAATATAAACATTATTAAATTTTAACCGATTATTTGAAAAATTGTATTGGTTTTTAGCTTAATTTAATATTACCAAGCTGTTACTGACCTTTTTATTTAGAAAATCCAAAATTTTTCCATTAAAAATAAGAAAACTTTCACTATTTTGTGTGTTTTTTTTAACGGTTTAAGTTCTTAGTCCATCATTAACACTTTATATGTTAAAAAAAATCAACCTGTTTTTCTTTCTAAAAACAAAAAAACTTATAGATTTTTAAACGTTTTTGGTTAGAAAACTAAACACTAACAACATTAAATCCCATTAAGAATTAAATGGAAAAAGAATTAGGGTCAATGAAAATTTTGTTTAACTACAAAAATCAACCAAAAAGAAGAAAAAGAAAATACAGAAGCCCACAATAACAATAAAAACGAATGCAATAACAGAGGTAGCTAAAGGTGGCAGTAGTAAAACAACCTAAAAACAACAGCAAACTCAGCAACTTGTTGCATAATCTGGTTGTAATGAAACGAGAATGAAATGAAAAAAAAAACAAACAAATTGAGAAAACCCTTTTCCAGATAAAAAAAAACACATAAAATACTTGATTCAGCAAACTGTGCTACAATAGATTTAAATGGCCATTAAATATTTAAAAATAATACAAAATCCCCATTACTCTTGCTACGTTTATGATTATAGTAATTATTTTATTACATATATTTTTTAATTTTTTATTACTATTTAGTAAATTTAGTTGCCATTATCATTTGTACAAGTGTAGCTCTCAAGAAGAAACAAAGTTATAAAAAATGATCATAATAATTGATCATAAAATAAAAGATAACACCATTTCCCTAAAGAAATAGTAGAACTTCAAATATCTTTGTAATATTCTACAGATATTAAAAAGGTTTCGGGTTTGTGGCTTATTTGCATAGAGCTGCGACTTAAGAAAAGCCCACTAGAAAAAGTGTAATTGGGTCAAATCACACGATATTGGTGGCCAGTTCACATCACCTCCAAGTTAAAGGAGATGACCATGCCCTCAATTAGCTTGTACCAATTCGGTTGTCACAGTGAACCTGTTTTGTCAGTGATAAAAACTACTAAAACAAAAAGAAAGTGTTTTACTTTCCCTATATCTGCCAGAATTAATCACTTCCAGGGAAGCAATAAAGTAAGTGAATTCATTTCTGTGGTAGAAACCTTATTTAAAGAGATCTTAACTTTCATTTCTTAAAAATTATGCTTTTGCAAGAATATAAAAGATTGGATACAGTGTTAAAAATCGCTTGATCTTCTCAAAAAGCCCGTAAACATTTTTATTAAGCAACAGTGTATCATAAAAATTGGCATACATTTTGTAAAATGTAATTAAACTAGGGAAGGATGTCATAAAAAGATACTTACCGTAAAAATAAGATTGTTATGGATATTAAACGTGTCCTTGGTTGAAGGAGAATATTTCAGAATGTCTTTATTTTCTAGTTACATGGGTCCAAATTTGTTCTACAATATCTTAAACCAAGGATGGTCACCAATTCGAAGTGCTAAAAAGGCGAAGGTAACGCAAACATAGATTGTTTCGGTAATGGTATTTAATATCACTGGGTGGCGCGCATCTGAAATGTCCAATTTTCCTGTGGCGCATAAATCAGGCTTAATATGACAGATGGTATGAATGATGTTGGCTTTGAGGGCTGCTAGGGTTTGTGGCTTATTGGCATAGACCTGCGACTTAGAATCCCCCACAAGAAAAAGTCTAACGGGGTCTTCACATTAACTCCACGTGAGTTGACCATGCCCTCAAATCGCTGGTGCAGAAAGTCCAATTCATCTAGAAATGGGCCTCACCATAAAATGAAAGAAATGCTCGGAACGTTGCCCGAACAACACATCTGTTTTGATACAACAATTTTATGATTTGCATATATATATTCGTCCTAATGATTTGGCAAAACAAACTGAATAAATGACAGCCAATTCGACAGATGTAGCTTCAACAATATGGCCGCTATCAACTGTCAAAGTGCGCAAGTCCCTATTGGGAGACACTTTATAAAAGTCTAACTTTGAACATTTAGGTCAAATCGGGTAATGTTTACAAGTACCGCTCTGAAGTTTAGAAATGCGTTTACGAGGGGACAAATTAGATTTTTCGTAATTTATATCAAAAAATAAAAAAATCGGATTTTCGTTTTTTTCCATTTCACATGTGAAAGAATTTTACTTGTTTTGGCAACAAGACTATTTTCTCCTTTGCAAAACAACTAATAGTTCTGCTATGGATTTTTGTTTAACTGGCATAAAAATTTCCAAAAGCAGCACCTCAAAAATTCCCATTTCAATATTTTTAAAATTTTTGTTAAATAAATTCTCAAAGCTTAGACATTACTCTTAACTATATAACAGAATTTAAATTTAAAAGAATAAGATCAATATCTATTATAGTTTTGCCGTACCATCGAATTGAACTCTAAGGATTTCGGTAAAAACTAAAATAAATGGAAGGTTCTAGAAATAGAGCATTCTAGTTTTGTCCGTTAGATAATTCTGTGTATATAAATAGTACAGCAAGTTAGACTTAACATCAACTGTATTACCAGCGTGTTTTTAAAGTGTGTAATATAAGAGTGTGTATTAAAATAGAGTGACTATTTAAATTATTGAGTAAATTTAAAGAGTTGTTACAAATTTTAAACTACTGATCGCTTTTATTTGCAATTAAAAGAATACGGTTTATTTAAAGGAAATAAACCACCGTTTTTAAAAGGTAAAAACTTAACAGTATTATTAGAAAGGCAATTTTATACTGGGAAAGACTCTATCTACCTATATTGGAAGCTAAAGAATAAGACCTAGTAATTTTATGGGCAGATCTAATAGACATTTCACTCAGTACAAACTAAACTACATAATAATCCATTAAATAAATAATTATTGACCCCAAATACAAACAATTTGCAGCAGCAGCCCTTCTCCTCCTCTCACATACTTAGCTAAACGTAAAACGTGTAATCCCATTTATATTCTACTCTATAACAAACTAAAGGTTTAAGAGCCCGACATTAACGCATATTACGGTAATGGATTTAAAGACTTTTTTGACACACAAAACAAACAGACAGACAGTAATAAATATGTAATAAAAAAAACGACATAAAAATAACGAAAAAAGTATACAAAATACATGAAATTGTTGAGAAAATAATAAAAATAAATTCAGCTGAAACTCAATAATTGCATTGAGCAAAAAGAGGCCACAGGTGTGTTAAAATTTAAAACCATGGCGATCACTAAACATTTAACGGATGTGAAACTTTACTTCTAAGCAAATGAGAGGGGAGACTGCCTAAAAACATACATCTGTATGTTTATATTTGTTTATATTATAAGCAGATGCACATAAATTTTGAAATACTACTACTTGCAATACTAAACATTAAATTTTGAAATGTTTATTTTATTTTGCTTAAAAATCTTTGAATTTGTATTGTATTGTAATGCATAGAGTATTGATTTAGAACTTTCAAAATTTTAAAGAACTTAACTTAACAGAACTGGCATCATCATTGACATCTGCTTTTGAAAATAAAACTTAAGGCTCGTTAAAGTTTAAAACATAAAATAATAAAAAACATTAAATAAACAAATACTACATGGTGCACTGTAAACATAATTAATTTAATTTAAGGGCTGTGTTTCGTTTTTGTTTTCTTCATTGTTTTATTTGATTTTGTGCAACGTAAGATTTTAAATAACTCCTACACATGATTTTAGTTATTTTTGTATAAAGGCGAAGATGGAATATTTTGAAAAGTTGGAATAAGACGTTTCATATTTCAAGCACAGGAGGAAATAAATAAGCCGAACAGTCATTTCGTCTGTACCGAATCTTATATATCCTTCACTTTTGTAGAAAAAGACAATATTTGTAGATACAACATTAAATTGACTACAGTTGCCGCTAAGCTACCGTTAATATACCCTTTAAGCTCTAAAAAGCTTAAAAAGTCATTACCGAAATAAATAACTAATGTTACCAATAAAATAATTTCAAGTTTGGCTACTGTTACAATTCGCCGTCACTCATGCGAATGCCAGACCTCAAATAAAGGCGAATTAAAAAAGGTGACAGCTTCGCAAAAATTTAGTCACATTCATTAATCTCGCCGTACAAATTTTAAGGCTTATATGAAAAAAATAAATGAATTCGCCGTGTTGTTATTTTTGCTTTGGTATAATTGTTGCCGATATTCTTATTGAATTCGCCTTGACTACACTGTGCAACAAATTTAGGCTCAGCTTCTTCAGTTTCAATAATTCAAATGTGAAATAAAGTAAGAATTGTGAACAAAGTTGCGTTGAATTAAATTTTTGTTAGCCATTTTTTCATTATGAAAAGAATTATTTGGTGTATGACTTAAAAATGAGGGATTTACAATAGATTGCGTATCTTTTGAACTCGGTTTTTGATTTAAATAACTTATATGTCATTTTGAAGGGTACATATCTGCTATTTATTCTCATTTAGTTATTGAACATTAACAACAAAGTTTTCTATGCGTCGAAAATGTCGAATTTTGTACCAACGAATCGTCATATGCGGTAAGTTTTGCCACTGTAACTAGGGTTCCTAATTTCCCGGACTTTTTTCTTTCCCGGGAGGTAGTTGAAAAATCGTTTCATTCCCGGGAATTCCCGGGAATTTTTTAACACTAAATTAAACCAAAAACCAGAAATTTTTTTTCGAATAAAGTATAAAATAAATGTTGGTCCAGCATAGGGTTTCTGATTTAATAGTGTCATTTCATCGGCATTGTCGCATTCGTAGTTTTAATCAGTATAAAATCCATAAATTCTTTGTATAATTAAACAACTTATGAATTTCGACTATGTTAAATCTATAAAACATGCGTAGATAGAGACATTTTTCATATCTGATTGTAGATAAACAGATTTGAACCACTATTATTGTTATTACTTTCTCTAAATATGAATAATATTCATTGAATATCCCTAAAAGTTAGGCATCTTTATAATTCCTTTAAGAGTATAAACTTTGAATTATATTCATTCTTAATAACCAATTTTTTCAGCTGTGGCTTAAGTTGAGTGGAAAAAAATCGGTTATTTCAACAGTAATACTTCTTTGCCAACTGACTACCTCTAAATCTATGGATATAATGAAATGATTCAATTAGCAACAAATTTGGCCATCGAAACGAATCTGAAAATTGTAACTTTTAGAAGAAAAATTATGAAGAAATTCCCGAAAATTCCCGACAAACATTTCCCGAAAATTATCAGAAAAATATTCCCGGGAATTCCCCGTAAATTTTTCCCGCGTAGGAACCCTAACTGTAACACACCGATTGCTCGCCGATGCTTATGTGTTCCATCGATTTCAACGTACGAGAGACGGTTTGTTCAGTTCAGAAGTTGGGATTTTGACACGGGAGACAAAGATTGCCCAGACCAGCCAAACAAGTTTGGAAACCATGAATTGGATACATTAGATTAGGTTACGTAGGTTGCTCGCATGTTAGCGAGTTCACTCGGAAGCCTTGTGGACCATTGTGGTAGCCTTAGAATTACTATTCCCTTATGCTGAGAATTCATACATAAAGGGAGAATAATTTCCCTCCCTAATTTCGTTGACTATGTGATTCCTGTGGTCTCCGTGAGAACCAGCCGGTACTTCTAATAAATCTGATCATATTTGCTAGTGACACATCTCTAAGACAGTCCAGATTATGGATAAGAGCTCTATCAAGATATAGTAGTTTATGGTTTTGTAAGGCTGGGCAGTCACATAGAAGGTGTTGTACCGATTCCTAATCATCCAAGAGTCTTGGTCCTATTATCTGTAAGAGTGGGCCAGAGCAATCTGTATATTCTACAAGTGATGATATTTGGCCACCTGTCCATTTCGATACGGTCACCAAGGAAGTGTGAATATCCCTTTGCGCAAGAGTTACCTCTAGGGACGACAAATTGGATGCGCATTCATCAGATACTTCATTACCCCGGATTCCCTTATGTCCTGGGACCCATATCAACTCGACGTGATGTTGTATCAGTTGTGCCAGTTATTCGATGCAATTGAGAAGACATTTCGACTTAATAACGTTGGAGTTAAGAGCCTTGATTGATGCAAGGCTGTCTAAGTAGATATGTATAGTTAAATTTTCGAGATCCACTTCTCTGATTCTTCTCGCCGCTGTATTATGCATCGATACAGCGGCCTCGAAAACCGTGCAGGTATCGGGTAATCGAAAAGACAACAAAAGGTCCAGATCATCGGTGAAAATTGCCGAGCCTGAGCCTCTTTCTGTCTTTGAACCATCAGTGTAGATGTATATCACATCGTTTTAGGACAGTGTTCGCAGTCCAATCATCCCTTGTCGGTATTCTGATCCTAAAAGTCCTATAAAAATTATAGGCATTACTCCATAAAGATTGTTGTCAAACTCAACAAGAGCTTGCGGAATCATTGGGAGCAATTTCAAAATGTTTGCGAGCAGCAGGAAATTGGGAACCGTACGCATTGAAGCCCAGAAAGACGATTTTGCATGTCCGAAATGATGTTTCAACGCTATAAAAGAAAATAATTTTTGCACCGAATCATTACTTGCGATGAAAAAGGATCAAATTCCATGACGCTAAGGTAATGTTCTGTATTTGGTGGGAGCAAAAGGGTGCTAGCTATTATGAGTTTCCGAAATCTGACCAGACCATCATATGGAACCGAACGCATCTGATTCGTTTGAAGCGAGCATTTGCCGAAAACGCCCGGAATATGCCGCCAGACATGAAACCGTAATATACCATCATGACAACTCTCGACCACATTATGCAATACGTGTTGAAAACTATTTAGAATGAAGTGATTGGGAAGTTTTGCCTCACCCGACTTATAGTCCAGACCATGACCCGTCTGACTACTATTAGTTTCAATCGATGCAGAACGCTCTATCTGGGATACGCTTCACTTTAAAACAGAGTATCCGAAATTGGATTGATTCGTTGTTGGCCTCAAAAGATGAGCAGTTTCTTTGGCTTGGAATCCATTTGTTTGTCAGAAAGATGGGAAAAGGTTATAGCTAACAATGGCCAATACTTTGAATAAATTTATATTTTACAAATGTTTAAAAATAAAAACTAAACATTTAAAAAAAACCCCGTATTTTTCAGTCATACTCCAAATAAAACAAAATATTTATTAATTGATTAAAGTACAATTGGGTCAAATTATTGTCCTATTAGAACCGGGAAGCCTTAAAATCGTATAATACTTTAAAACAAACAGGAGTGATTTTCCAGGTTTTAAAGAATTTAAAAATTCTACTGTTTTTTAGGCTGAATAATCTTTATTTAATCATAATTTTTAAATTCATTAGAGTAAATCATATAATTACACTTGTAGCTAAACAAAACATGACTATAATTAATTGTTTAACCACATCACTGACCACAGGTGGTAATGGCAGTGGTCAAGATTATGTTTTTATTATATTTAATTTCTTATTTTGGTCATTTCTTTAACAAGTTTTTTATTAAATGTTTTTTTTTTTGAACAAAAATACAAGTGCACGATTAAAGCTGCCAAGTAGTTTATGTTCATCAACAATGTACTTTTATAGACAGCCATCACTATTACACTTGATTGTGTCAAGTGAAAGGCGCGGCTTTGAGCTTTTTTTATGGCGCGTGAACAGTTTTCTTAAATTCCCTAAACTGAAGTCTTAGTTTTTTTATTTACGGTATTTTCTATTTTTGATTGATGATATTTTGAATATATTTTTTTTGTTTTCTTTTTGTTCATGGCTTCTTACTTTATGGCAGCAGCAGTGCATATGAGAAATTAAAAATAAAATTATTTTAAACATTCAATGCAGCATTTAATTTCACTTCTCTGCTGCATTAAAATTATAAATAAATAAGTAACGAAAACGTACATAAATATTTATGTATTTTTTTTGTTTTCAAAATAAAAGAGAAGTTAAGTAAAAGTGTTGAAACAAATTGTATCAGGTGCACTTAACAAATTCTAAAGTATTTTTTTTATGGAACGAACTTTTAAAAAGCTTAGCAAATGAAGCATTTGCCAACTAGAGCTAATTTTTCATAATAACTTTTTATCTAAACTATCTTAAAGTAGTTTTAAAAAGTATTCCAGAAATATGACAGATTTAATATTCCTTTGGGATTTTAAAATCAAAATCTTCCGCATGTTTCACAAAGTTCTACCGGAACCTAATGTTTAAAAGGAAACCTGAAACGCTGGGGAATGAACTCAAAATCATAAAGATGAACACTCAGCCAGCATAGCATAGTCACGTTTCTTTTAATCTGGAAAAGAATTCGTTAATTTGACTTTAATTTCTGTGTTATTGAATTTCATTTAATTTTTCTTTTTTTTTTAAATCATTACAATTCAATGTTTCAACAAGTGATTTCTGTTTTCATGCTTAAGCATGATGTTGTTGGCTGGTGCATGGCCAAATTTTGTGCTGCACCAGAGTCCATGTAACCAAAGAAGTTTTACAAGGTTAAAATATAGAGGAATTTTAGGTGGCTCTTGAAACAAAATTAAATTAAAACTCTTAATGTTGAAGTCATCATCATCATCATTATTATTATTATTGTTTACAATGAAGATCATTGCGATCATCATGATGATATTGTATGTTATTGAGAGTTTTCTTTCAACAAGCAAAAGTGAAACATAAATATACAACAACTACATAACTATATATAAATACAATGTAAATACAAAAAAGCAATCCAAAGAATTGAATTAAATTTAACCCGCCATTATTAAAGGCAACAAAAAAAACTACAATAAAACAATAACAGCGAAAAGAAAACTTTACAAATTAAAACAAAAGATCACAACAAGGCCAATAATGCAACATGGAAACAACTACAATTACCAGGATTGCCACACATTTTTCTGAGCTGTCCACAAATGGCCGGGAAAATATTCAAAATTTCACTAATAAGATTATTTCATTCAAAAAAATAAAAAAAAAAATCAGTAAAAAATTTGTAAAATGAAAATAAAATATTGATAATACCTATTAAATTATACCCATCATATCTTGGGAATATTTTCAAAATCCCCATATTATTTTCAAAATCCCTTTGCCTTTGCCACAAATCCCCACAACTGGCAAGCCTGACAACTACTATAGAGGCAACAAATTGAAAACGGCATCATGAGAGTCGTCTACAAATAATAATAAACAATTTTTTATGCCGCCTTAAAAATGCCTTCCTACATTACTGTCCGACTGTTTAGATTACTGCCTAGCATCGATGTTTTGAGTTGGTGGAATGGTTGGATGCCTGCCGCCTGGTTATTTAGCTTGATGTTTATGTTTCTTGGCTGGCAATTTTACACGGTGCTACAGTGAAAAATACTAGGTAAGTGCAGGGACTGGTTGAATATTTTTTTATCTACCTATAGGGAGGATCCATGTGAAAGCGGACAGCAGTCGGATTTACCATCTCCGATTTTAATGAAATTTACCATATACATTATATATCCAGTATATATGGAAACTCATTCCGATGTAAAAATATCGCGACTTGAAAATTGAAAAATTTATTAAAATTGTCTAAAATTATATGCACATCATCAGCATAATTTTTGACTCCATTTTAAAGCCAGAGATATTGGCCCATAATCATAGTCAAACACTAAAGTCGGTTCTTTTTAAAAACAACTTTAAATTAAAAACCCACTTTATATTATTTCCCAACTATAGTCAAAATTAAAGTATGTTTTAAATTGAACCGACTTTAACTGGGTGTCACATGTAGAAAATGTTTTCATACAATATACAAGGAAATACAGACAAGTGGCACCGCTGAACAGCTGACATAGAAAATTAAAACAAAAACCAAAAAAGGTAAACAATAAAAGTAACCGGGAAAACTAAAGAAAAAAAGTTTTTTGTGGTGGAAAAATGGAAAAGATAACATTAGTATCATATTTAGAATATTTTGATACTAATTTTATTGATAACTGTTCAATAATTGCAAAATCTCTCCCAAATTCTTGTAACTTAATTTTTTTTACTTTTTGCCGAACTTTTTTACATGGCGAAGAACAGCTGATGCTGTTGTTAAATGAGTTAATAACAGCTTCAGCTTGTTTTATATTTACAGTCGACTTTAACGTCAAAAATATACTTTAACTTGTCTATGGTAGACCTAAAGTCCACTCTTAAGTAAAGACGACTTTATTTCTATTAAAATATACTTTATTTCTGACTATGATTATGGGCCATTGTCTTTAAAATGGTGTGAATAAAATTGTTTACTTCCAAAATGTTAAAGGTAAATTTTCGGAGTATATTTCAATGTAAAAAATATCAAAGATCGCGGTGTTAAAAATTAATAAAGAACACGGTATGAGGACAATTAAACTCTCTACTATATTCGTGCAAAATAATTTCGATGGAGACTCGATTAGTTCAGGAGTTATAAAGATAAACGTTATTAAAAGTACGTTTTTTCATAGAAATTCATATAAAAATTAAAGCACCTGTGTCTTAACATATAAATTGAAATTGATTCTATTTGCATAAATTTTATATGAATTTGTATGAAAAAATGTACTTTTAATAACGTTTATCTTTATAACTCCTGAACTAATCGAGTCTCCATCGAAATTATTTTGCACGATCTTTGATATGTTTTATATTGAAATATATACTCCGAAAATTGACCTTTAACTTTTTGGAAGTAAACAATTTTATTCACACCATTTTAAGGACAATATCTTTGCCTTTAAAATGCAATAACAAATTATGTTGGACTTTGAGTAGTTTCAATGTTATGGCCAATTATGTGTATATAATTTTAGACAATTTTAACAAATTTTTCAATTTTCAAATCACGATATTTTTGAAATGGGGTTTCCGATGAAAAAGTCATAAATATGTGTGGTAAATTTCATTAAAATCAAAGGTTTCAAATCCGAAAATAGCAGTTTTCTGTCCTATTTGATATGGATCCTCCCATATTTCAAATTTTGAAAATACTCTAATAAAATTTAGAGCAGTGTTCGGTACTCATAAATACCGTCAGCCGAACATGTTCGTTTATTTATTGTAAACAACACGAATGTAAAAAAAATTCCTAAAAATTATCAATTAAGAAACGAATATTAATATTACTTGCAGATTAGATTACAACAAAGAAATCCTTATTCCATGATCTTTTTATGACGACCACTGATTTAGAGTGGCCAATTTTGGATAATCTGTTCTGAGATGAAACGTATCCCAGAGTGAGCGTTATGCATAGATCGAAACAAATAATAGTCGGACGGTGCAAGGTTTAGAGTTAAAGAATCCTAAAATTCGACATTTTCGAAGCAAAACAAAGTTTCTTGTTACACCCTTCACCTTCGTAAGAAGGGTATATATAAGTTTGTCATTCCGTTTGTAATTTCTACATTTTTCATTTTCGACCCTATAAAGTATATGGGGGATTTAACGTCAAGTGAACCAACTTTTAAAATCGATGTCTTCCGATCGGGATGAAATTTGGTCATCTATCTATCTATCAAAATAAATATTTTGTAACTCAAGACATACAATTTTTATGTTAAAACATTTATCGAAAGTGTCGAAAGAAGCATTCAAGTGCCTTGGTTTTCTAAAACGGTGTAAGAAATACTTCACTCCATCTGATCTCCTTACTATTTACACCACTTATATCCGACCTAAAATGGAATACAACTCTCATGTGTGGGCCGGTGCTTCGAAGTCTATTTTGGAGTTACTCGACCGCGTACAGGAGAGGGCGAAGATGCTTATCCGTGACAGTAGGGTATCCGGCTCTATTGACTCACTGGAACATCGTCGCAATGTGGGTTGGGTTTCACTGTTCTACCGATACTACAATGGTATGTGCTCTGCTGAAATTAGGGAACTTGTTCCCGAAACCCGTAGTTTTTTACGCAACACACGCTCTTCGGCAAGGGCACATCAATTTGTTGTCGACTGGACAGTAGATCGCACAACACATTACAGGGAAAATTCGTTCTTTAGCCGTACTGTCCGTATGTGGAATAAGCTTCCTCCTGAAGTATTTCCTGTCACTTTCAATATAGGAAATTTCAAATCAAATGTCCACAAACACTACTCCCTTTATCCTCCCTCCTATAACCTATTTTCCTAGTTCCAACACAATGCTTTGCATGAATAGGGGTCATCCCCTGAGTGCTGGTCCAAGAAAAAAAAAGTAAATTTTCAAAATTTTCTTGACGATATTATTACTTTTGTTATATTGTAGGTAGCACAGTGTTATTGTTGTTCTTGACTTGTTTAAACTTTACAATTTATTTAGTAAATATCTCTTTTTAAGCACCCTACATAATGTGGTTTTAAATTTCCTTTGTCATCATCTTTTATCAGAAAGTAAAAGAACACAGCTGTGCTTTCCTAACATTTATTTTCTTAAACAAAAGGCTTTTAATATCAAATAACTTAACAACAAACTGATCTTCCCCCTTCTGCCTTCCTTAAACCCTGAGAAATTATAATTTTCTAAAAAAAAATATGTTCCAACTTACCTTTAACAGCTTCGTAGTATCCCAAATCCAGCGTGAATGATTTTTATTTAACCACCAAGAAAGAAAATCAAGAAGGAAATTGAAAACTCCTTTAGTTTTCAAAACACAACGCAACTCGCTACTCTCCTTTACCGCCCTTTTGCGTCGTACTTTTCGTTCAAACTTTTCTGGACAGGACAATACAAAATTTCTCAATATTGAAATTTTGCTGATCTGGTAGAACTAGTTTTTCTCTTACAACAACCGAAATTCCAAAAAAAAAAGTAAAGAACAAATTTTTCCTTTTTGTTGTTATTAAATAGGTAGGTAGAAGAAAACGATGACGTTTAAGTTAAACTTTATTGTTGCCGTTTTCTCTGTGTTTGTTTTTTTTCGATTCTTCTCCTCTGGTGAAAAGTTCAAATACAAATTTAGCAACACAAATTTTTTGTTGAACTTTTATTTGTTGCTGCTAATAACGATGTTGTTGTTTTTGGTTTTTCTAAAATTCCAGGTGATGCTGCTGATGATGATGGTGGTGTTTAGAAGGAAGAGCTATAAAAACGGAAAATAAACAGGGAGAGTAAGAGAGAGAAAAAATTAGTAAATATGAACAAAGCAATCAAAATAAAACACAAAACTTTAAATCAAGGTAAGAAAATTATAAAATTAAAATTATTTTTTGCTGCTTAAGTTCTAGTTTTAATTTCAATCTGTAGTTGAAATTTTTTTTAATATTTAGCTGTAAAACTTGTTAAGTTTAATTATGAATTTAATACAGTCCTGTTCTTGTTGTTGCTTTTTTTAATTTTTGAAGTTTTACAATGTTGTTTTGGTTTTACAATAACATCAACAATAAAAAAAATCACCTACTTACTGCCGAGTTTTTACGAACAAATTAACGAACCCAGAGCAACAAATTAACAGAAACAACAAAAACTGTTATTGTTTTTGCTGCTGCAATATGTAGTGAACAGTGGTATGAAATACAAAAATACCCTACTTGCTATTTCTGCATACTTTTCAATCACTTTTCAATGATATCAAGGGTGTATCAAAATTTACGCATGATTTGAATTGAAGAGAAACCACGGTCTTTTACTTTAGATTGTTATTATACCATTATCCTTCGTGAGAATGGTATACATATATAAATTTGTCATTCCGTTTGTAATTTCCACAATATAATTTTCCGACCCTATAAAGTATATATTCTGGATCCTTCTGTTGAAATCAATTTTCTGAAGATCCCAGATATCTTCAGGATCCAAATCTTCAATAATTCTGTCAGAAGTTTCCTATTTAAAATCATCAAAATCGGTCCACACATAGCTGAGATATGAGGAAAAAACCAGGACAACCTCGATTTTTGACCTATTTTTGACCTATATCTGGATTACAAAGTCATTAATATAGACAATATGGATATCTAATGATAGATATTTCAAAGACATTTGCAACGACGTATATAAGACCATAGTAAGTTGGACCTACAATGGGTCAAAATCGTAAAAAAATATTTTTTAACAAGAATTTTTTTTTTCACCAAGAAAAAAAAAATATTTTGTTTTTAAATTTAAATTTCCGATTTCACACGATCTAGGTGGACTATTCTTAGAAGCATTTGTTTTTCGAAAATCACATGTGAGTTCTATGTGGTTCACAAATTTTGCCCAAAGCTGTGGCAGCCAAACTTTCATTATTTTTTAAATACTGTTCAAACGTTTTTACAAACCCTAAACTGTCAGCTGTCAAACTGTTTTTATTTTTGAAATCCTAGGTCTTTATGTAGTCTAAGTTTAGCTTTAATCCTAAGTATCTATGTAGTCTAAGTTTTGTTTTAATCGTAGGTCTTTATATAGTCTATGTTTAGTTTTAATCATAGGTCTTAATGTAGCCCAAGTTTAGCTTTAATCGCATGTTCAGCTTTAATAGTAGGTCTTTATGTAAGCTAAGTTTAGCTTTAATCGTAGATCTTTATGTAGTCAAAGTTCAGTTTTAATAGTAGTAAAAGTTTAGCTTTAATCGTAGGTTATTATGTAGCCTAAGTTTAGCTTTAATCGTAGGTATTTGTGTAGCCTAAGCATAGCTTTAATCGTATTTCTTTATGTAGCCTAATTTGGAATTCAGTAGTAGGGTTTATGCAGTCTAATTTCAACTTCAATCGTTGATATTTATGTAGTCTAAGTTTAGCTTTAATTGTAGATCTTTATATAGTCTGAGGTTAGCTTCAATTATAGAACTTTATATAGTCTAAGTTAAGTCCTGACTCAATCATAGTCTAAGTGAGCCTCAATCTCAGCTATTTATGTAGTCTAAGTTGAGCTTTAATCATGGATATTTTAGTAGTATAAGTACAGCTTCAATTGTAGATCTTTAAGTAGTCCAACTTGACCTTTGGTCTTCATGTAGCTTATGTCGTGATTTAATCATAGTCTGAACTTCCAACCCTATCTATTCTTTTGCAGATGAGAGCTCCATCTGATCTCCTTACTATTTACACCACTTATATCCGACCCAAAATGGAATACAACTCTCATATATGGGCTGGAGCTTCAAAGTTTATTTTGAAGTTACTCGAGCGCGTACAGAAGAGGGCGAAGATGCTCATCGGTGACAGTAGGGTATACAGGGGTATACAGGGTAGGGTATACAGCTCTATTGACTCACTGGGTAATCGTCGTAATGTGTGTTGTGTTTCACTGTTCCATCGGTACTAAAATGGTATGTGCTCTGCTGAAATTAGGAAACTTGTTCCTGAAACCCGTAGTTTTTTTTCGAAATTTTTTTCGCAAATTCTTCGGCATAGGCGCACCAAATCGTCGTCGACTGGACAGTGGATCGTACAACAAATTAAGGGAAAATTCGTTCTTTATCCGTACTGCGTGTATTTGGAATAAGCTTCCTGATGAATTCTTTCCTGTCACTCAATATAGGAAAATTTAAATTAAAATTCATGGCCACAAACACTACACCTCTGTTCTCGCTACCATAACCATATTTTTTTGTTTTTGTTTTCCACACTTTTGTTTTGACACTTGTCATCGAAATTTGGACATTTTGGAAATTTGGATAAAAAGATTGCAGAAAATTACACATAACAATTTCAAATCAATAACAGCCTAAGAAAATATGGGCTAAAGAAAGTCTCTCCAAGAAAAGACTATCATATGACACCAATTACAATCTGAAGTAAATTTTTCACAATTAAAGTTCTGTCTAAAAGTAAAATTATTTTTAAATTGATTAAATATGATTCAAAATTTGTATTTCAAAATCTTTAAAATCCTAAAAGAATAATAATTGATATTTAACAAATTTGAACTTTGAACTAAAATCCGAATGTAATTCTGGTTATCCAGCATTATCTATTTATAAAACTTGGATTAATTTTCATAAACAAAATTCCATTTCATTTTACTAAACCATCCATCCCACTGTTCAAAAGAGTTATAAAGAAAAGAGAGCAACATAAAGAGAGTTTGGGCACCCAGCATTTTTATTCAGTTTGACTTTGGGTGCAGAGAATTCTCGTTAACTAGAAAATGTTGCAACAAGAAGTTGTAGCTAAAAAGCTCGACTTGGCTTTGTGACTTTGTTGACCTTAATTTACAAACAAGGTACAAATCAATATTGTTTAAACCCAAAAAAAAAATAAACAGCAAAAGAACTTAAAACTTGTTTATTTACGAAAACATACTAGAGTTATTTTGTAAAAGTTTTCAGTTGAATTTTAGTGACAGCAAGATGACGTCGTTATTTGTTACAATATAAATAAATGTTTCGTTGTTAATTGTTTTTATATTTAAATGTTTATTTTTAAAAGAAAATTTTGTTTGTGTTTTACTTTCACATTAATTGTTACAGTTACAGTGGAGTCATTCAGTCAGTCAGTCACACATCAATTAACGTGAATAATTTTTATTTTTTAAATGAATTTGTGTGACTGACAATTTGTCCCTCTTTTGGATGTTTATGGAAATTGATGTGACTTTTATTTAAGCAATATTTGTTTTCGAATGTTTAATGTTTATTAGGGAAAGGAAATTTTATTGATTTTTGGTTTATTAACAAAATTCAAAGACATTTTGGTAAAAATATTTATTTATTATTGTAGTAAAATAGAATCATAATTTTATCGATTTTTTATTGCGCTAAATTAATTGATATAAAATATTGAGGTTTATTGTAAAACTATAACAAGTTTTGTAATGAAATGTTAGACAAATTCTATGCAATTATGAAAATGTTGAAACAAAAATTTATAAGTTTGATAAAATTGATTTTCATTTTAATAAAAAATTAATTTAGCCAAATTTTTTATTATTATTTGATTAGCATTGAAATATTAGTTAATTTAACAACACCATTAAATTTGTTTGAGATTTTTTTATTGTTTTAAATGAATTGTATTGGTTTATGGGTTTTTAATTATTTATTACACCCGTAAAATTTTGGAACAACTTTATTATTACTCTTAATTACAAACAGAAATTATTTAAAGATAAAATGAATTCTGTGTAATCAATGAAACCGTAAGGAATATTAACTAACTTTTTTTAGATTAAAAAAAACATTCAAAGCCTCATTTTACAAAACGAAACGACAACCGTTTGAAGAAATATGTATGAATAAAATTTAATTTTCATACCAGTATTCTAGTATTTTTTCATAAAAATATCTTACATTTGAAAAAGATTCAAATTGATCAACTATTTAACGAAATAATAAAATAAATTGCTACTCCTTTTAATCCTTATCTTAATTAGCAAAAATGCATTGCTATATTTTATGATGTTGTTTGGTTGCCTTTACAAAAGTCATGCACGATCAAATAAAAATTTACTCAAAATAGTAGTTACGCTTAGTTCATCAAATATTTGCACGATCTGTAAATATTATTGAAATTTTAGCATCAAATTTTTATATTAGTGGATTCACACACGTCGAGTTTACTTGAGCAAGTCTTGATTTTATAGAAGGGAGAGGAAGAAAAAGAGGAACATTTTTCCAATCGCCTCTCCTCTCTCTTCTATAAACTCAAGACTAGCTCAAGTAAACTTGACGTGTGTGAACCAGCGTTTAGTTTTTATTATTTAATTTGCCAAAGTGAATTTTTAAATTGTTTGCAAATTCATTCTGTGAATTATGTTTTCCAAAGCACCAATATACCAGATATAGTCATGTGAATTTTGATATTGAAAATCTCAAAAATCGCCTCCTAAATACCTGACAGTTAATTGATAAAAATGAAAACATTTTGTAAATGTTGAGACCAAATTTGGTCCTTTGGTCTAAGTTCGGTAAAAGGAATATACAACTGTATTCCATTGGGGAAAAAAAATTCGAAAATTCAACATAAAATGAATTAAATTTTAAAGGAGATTTGAAGGACATCATTTAATATTGGAAAAATTGTCTATGTAGAAATAATCTCTGTAATATTGGGTGTATGGCATAAAAATGCGGGATTTACAATCACCCCTATCGGCAATAAAATGTTAAATTTTGTTCCCATGAAATATCCATTTCCCTCGAAGGCAAAATTGCTATCGTGATATTCCCATGAACTTTTCATTCACAATAGTTAATTTTGTTCGTAACAGCTGTTTATTGTTTACAAAATTCTATCTAAAAATTGCACAACAAGGGGAATGTTTTCACGTGAACAAAGTTGAACGAAAAAAGGAAAATATTTCATGTGGAAAATATTGATTCGCGATAAGAGTGAATGAATGAAGTATCTTTTGTTTTTGTTTTTAATAACTTCCCAATAAGCATTTGTACTGGCATTCAAGTTGAAATCAAGTGTAATTCAAGCCTTGAATTATAGTCAAGCAGTTGAATTTCAGCTGTATTACTTCAATTTAAATAGCATTCTCCAGTAAAACCATATGTTTTTTGTTTGAAAAATATTTAATTTGTTCCACTATTTTTCAAGTTTAAATGCATTACAATTACATTTGCATTCAAGTCAAATTCCAACAAAATGTTCAAGTGCTTGAATTTTTGGGTTTCTAGCGCTTATTGGGTTATATGTCATTTTGAAGGGTCAGATATGTGTCATTTATTCTCACTTAGCTATTGAACAAAGTTTTTTTTGCTTCGAAAATGAAGAATTTTGTGCCAACAAAGCGTCATATGCGGGAAGTTTTGCTTTAATTCTATAATTTGAAAAAAATTTAAAATTAAAGAAGTAAAGCACACTGATTCCTCACCAAAGCTTATGGTGGATGTGTTCCATCGGTTTCAATGTGCGAGAGATGGTTTGTGCGCTTCCGAAGTACTGATTTTGACACGGAATACAAAGATCACCCAGGCCAGCCTAAACAAGTTTGAAGACCATGAATATTACTCCATGAAAATTGTTGTCAAACTCAACAAGAGCTTGCGAAATCATTGGGAGCTACTCAATCAGCAATTTCAAAACGTTTGCAAGAAGCAGGATTCATCCAAAAGCAGGGAAATTGAGTACCATACGAATTAAAGCTGAGAGACTTTGAAAGACGATTTTGGTTGTCTAAAATGTTGCTTTTACGCTATAAAAGAAATAATTTTTGCACCAAATCATTACTTGCGATGAAAAATGGATCCATTACAATAACCCGAAGCGTAAGAGATCGTATGTGAAGCCGAATCGACACCAAAGCCAAATATCCATGACGCTAAGGTAATGCTCTGTATTTGATGGGTTCAAACGGTTCCTATATATTATTAGCTACTGAAATCTAACCAGATCATCACAGGGAACCTGTACCGAACGCAACTGATTCGTTTGAAGCAAACATTGGCTGAAAAACTTCCAGAATATGCGGTCAGATATGAAACCGTAATATTCCATCATGGCAACGCTCGGCCTCATGTTGCAATACCTGTTAAAAACTATTTATAATCCAGATCTTGCACTATTCGACTACTCTTTGTTTCGATCGATCCGCATCTCTTCAGAACAGAGTATCCGAAATTGGCTTGATTTATTCATGGCCTCAAAAGCTGAACAGTTCTTTTGGCTCCGAATCCATATGTTGTCATAAATATGGAAAAAGGGCATAGCTAACAATGGCCAATACGTTGTATAAATTTATATTGTACAAATGTTTCAAAATAAAATCTAAAAAAAGCCAAATTTTTGAGTTATACACCCAATATATCTGGATTACTTAGTCATTAACACAGACAATATGAATATCTAATGATATACATTTCAAAAACGGACAATGGGTCAAATATTTTTTAACCCAATTTTTTTTTTAGCAAAAATTTTTTTCGTTGTAATTTTGACCAAAAAAAAATTTTTTTTACCCACATTTATTTTTTTTCTCATCCAAAAAATAGTTTTTTATTTATCTTAAAGTATTCTTTGGTGAATGATATACAAGGCGGATCCAGAGGGGGTGAAATAGGAAATTCCCCCCCCCCAAAACCGAAAAGTTTTCATATAAAAAAAGGAATAAAAGAAAAATGTAGAACAAATTTTAATTTCCCCCCCCCAAATGGTTGACCAGGATCCACGCCTGATATAAGGTCATAGCTCCCTTAATTGTGGTTTAATAAATTTGAATACAATCTGTCATAAATTGTGGCCGATATTGTGAAAAAGCCGGACCATGGCAGGGAGAAAATTTGAATAATAAATAACGATAAATAGCACATACAACCATGCTTCAATCAAAATTTTTAAACGAATAAATAAATTTTGCTGACCATCTTGGCTAATTTTGAGGCATCACATATCCCTTACCAAGGGATATGTAGGGTCCGTCATTTAAACTTACAGTGACGGACAATACAATAGAATCACTACATATGAATTCGATTAAAGCGGTAAAACTACAAAATTTGATTTCAAAATTTAAAATTTGTTCATTATAGGTATATTAATGCTCATAACGTAAACAATAAATAGAAAAAAATAAAATAAAAAAATAAAACATTCTTATGTTAAAAACGATGTCAAATCTAAAAGACTAAATAAAATATGCGACATTCAAATAGAATCAATCAGTCTTAAAATGATTAAAAATAAAAAATCATCATAAGAATTCGTTGTTTTCTTAATATTTTGTTGCATATCAATTATTTCTAATAACAGCATCAAATCTTTTGGGGATTGAATTTAACAAACTTTCGCATGTAGATCGGGAAATTGCATACCATATTTCCTGAATTTTCTGCCAAAGTTCTTCCTTGTTTTTCAATTTTTCAGGTCCGAGTTTGTCTTTTACTATTTTCCATAGGATTTAAGTCTGGTTATTGAGACCTGATGTGTGCTTTGGGTCATTATCTTGCTGGAAGAGCCATTTTAAGGGCATATTGCATTCTGCATGTGGCTTTATAACATTCTCCAAAATATTTACATACAAGTGCTTATCCATATTTTCTTTAATCCAATAAATTGTACCAACGCAATACCAAGAAAAGCATCCCCATATAATAATATTTCCCCAACCATGTTTAAACGTTTTTGGTTTTTGCCATTTTTTGGACGTCTAACCCATGTCTTATCATCACTACCAATTAAATTAATGGTCGTTTCGTCCGTCCACAACACATTTTGCCACTTTTTTATATTTTCTGGCCCAAACCAATCTTTATGATTGCTCCTGATTTTAAATGAAATATTGGTAGTGATTCTATTGTAATGTCCGTAACTGTAAATACTCCTCTGCTACTCATATGTGAAATTTCATGAGAATCGGATTAGCCTATTAGAAAAGACAGACATATTTCCCAAATATTTTGATTTTGTATATGTCCCTTAAATAACTGTTTTTATAAAATAAAATAGTTGTCAAGATAAAAAATGATCAGCTATAGTCTCCATTTATTATTATTGTAGTATTATTGCTTCGTTATGGCAAAATTGTTAGTTAGTGCTATTGCTCAAACAACTTTGTCTTGACAACAAAAGTGATTTATTGTTATGATAAATATTTGTCAAGTGTAGACAGGGGGTTACAGAATAATATAATTATATTCTGGTGAGTTTATAGAATCAATAAAATAGCGAATTTGTTTAATATGTACTATTTATAGGGACTTAAATATTTATATTTTTAATATCGATTAGTTGCGGATTTTGATCTTGCTAGCATTTGGTCAAATGAATTGGAATATCAGGGATATTATCAGTTAGTTTATTCTAGTAAGTAAACATTCTAACTGGAACTTTGGAAACTTGGATTTTGAGATATAGAATCTATGCACTCGACTATAGTGTATTATTTTAGTATCGAATTTTATTCGATATAGATTTTTTTAAAACTTTGGAATTTTTACAAAAAAATTTTAAAAAAAAAAATATTTTTCACTCAATATTTTAATGTTTTCCAAATTTGTCAAAATTTATTATAAAAGATCTTTTTTTCAAATTTGTTATTTTTAATTTAAAAAATAAATATAAAATTTCTCATATTTTTTTTTTTATTCTATCCAAATTTGAATTTAAACTAAAAAATATTATTTAATAATTATGTTTTTTTTTAACTTTTGCAGAGTTCAGCATAATTTCACAATTTTATTTCATTATTTAAATATTTTCTATATAATTCCAGCAAGTTTTTAAGCAAAAATGTTCAAACATTTTTCGCTGTATACTAAAATTTTAACTTAAGCTCTGCAAAATATTTATTCTAGTTGACGTTTTTTTAAATATTAAGGAATAAAAAATTAGTCGAATTTTTTGAAAAAAATATATTTTTCATTATAAATTTGAATAAAATGAAATTCAAATTATTCAATTTTTTAAAAATAGGTATCATTTATTTTTGCACAATAATTTTCTATATTTTTTTTTGTTTAAAAATTTCTTTATTTCAACTACCTTTTCATCATTTTAGTTTATTTGTTTTTATTTTATAATTATTTTTTTTTTATAAATTTAAGCGTTTCTTTTCACAAAACAAAAAATTCACTTTTTATTTCGTGTTTATTTTTTTCCTTCAATTATTTCGAATTTCTCTTTACTTGGCTGGCATAAATTTTGTAATTGATTTTTTCTTGTTTTTTAGATTTTAGTTAAAACGCGTTTTTATTATTTTTATTTTTTTTAATTTTCGTTTCTCTTGTCCGTATTTCAAATCGAATTGAATAGAGAAGAAAACAAGATTTGGTTGTAGCACCGAGTGCTGTTTATGGTTAACTGATTTGTTGTGATTGTCAGTCAGTCAGACTTTTGCCACGATTTGAATTCAATTCCCCACCACTACTACTAACTAACTAACACACACACGCTCTTAAGCAACATCAGTATTGTTTTTCTTGTTTGTTTTACTTTATGGATTTATTTCTGCGTTTTGAAAAATGTTGTCGATTTTTTGCGGTCTTCTCTCTCCGGGTTTTAAAAAAGAAGCAACATCATTTAGTAGTTCTCTAATTAAAGAGAGATGGATAGAGAGAGTGAGTAAACAGGGGGGGGGCTGCCAGATGTTGTTACTCATACACTGAATATTACATTTTGAAAAACTGACCTCAGTCTTTTACTATTAATGATGCATATCGACTGAGTCTTTATAATATCCTGCACCTGGAACTTTCACCTATTGTAGAAGAACAAGAGGCGAGATATTGGATTCTATTCATTATCACCCTTATTTCTTCGGTACTCTGTCAGAATTCGAATACAAAGAAGCTAGAAAAACAGCGAGGACACACATTTAGTTCAGAGCTTACATATGGTTCATTTTAGTTCTAGTTAGAACTAGTTCATTTAGTGCAAGTAATTGAATCGTTCAGTTCGTTCTTGAACTACCCAAGTCTAGTATATATAAGCTTGTCATTCCGTTTGTAATTTCCACATTATTCTTGGCGTAACGTCGAGTTCCAATTTTCAAACAGTCCACACAAAAAATCAGGCTGTATTTCGGAAATAACGTATCGAATATTCGCTTCCAAGTGCTAGATATGGTTTCTGTTTTATCTGCATAGACCTGGGACTTTACATATCCCCAAAATAATCTAATGGCGTCAAATAACATGAATGAGGTCCATTTAGTTCGCCATATATTTCTCTCAGTAAATTAATAGAATCGCGCGCTGTGTGACATGTGGCGCCATCCTGAAGAAACCATATATCTGCAATACTAATGTCTTCCAACTGAGGTACGAAAAAGTTAATAAGCGTGACTCTATACCGCTCAACGTTGACTGTAACGTTCTGACCATCGATATTTGTGAAGACATATGGACGAATGATTCCATCTTTTCTGGATGTTAGGTGTTTTGACCATGGATTTGGGTTATCATCACTCCATTTAACCAAAAGTGTACTTCATCACAGAGCAAATTTTTCAAATGAAATTGAAAATTTAACCATGATTTTCAAAACAAATTTGAACAATTTGCAAACGTTGCTCTTGCATTAGTCTATTCATGATAAACTGCCAGACCAAACTTACCTCTCAAAAACCGTGAACTGTTGAATTAGCTGTAACAGGAAACAGTGCTGCCGATTTTAAGTTCTCCGTCTCAAAAAAACACCCTTTATATATATTATGTATCGTTATAGACAGCGGAGACTATATACATAACTATATCCTTCAGTACGTTGAAATCAACTTTCAGAAGTCCCCAAAAGTATATCTCATCTCCTTTTGAACTCTCATCGTATGTAGATTATAATAACATATATAGTCCAGTTGGAAATCTTCTCAGAACTTCCAATAGTATTTTCGTTTCATCATATTAAATGTTTTTCTAGTCTAACTAAGCATTTTCAGCAGTTATTCTTGCTAGTTCTTCCGCATTTTCATTGTCTTCATATCCAATATGTTTTGGTTCTTAGATATGTGTTACTTTTCAAGCTGCTTTTTGAGACTTCTAACCGATAGAATACGTGTTTGTCCTGGCTGGATGTTAATTTTTATTTATTTTTATTTCTCTAAGATCAGTTACACTAGTGGACAATCTCAGATCTCATACTATGTCACCTCTGGTTGCTGTTGTAACAGCTCTGCTTTTTTCGAAGAAAAAACTTTCGGTTGATGCAGCTATCGCTATGTTGATAATCTTTGGCCAAATGAGACTCGGATCGTTCCGGAGCGAAGATGCAATTGTCATGGTAACGATTCATCTCTGGTCATTAATTATGCTTGTAACTCTAGTAAGTAAACACAAATTAGGATAATGATCTTTAGATAACACCAGATACCGTGATAGTCGGGTTTGTCATAGAATCCAATCATTGTCGGAAACGGATTGGAAAACGACAAAAACGATACATTTGACTTATGAAATCCAATCTAATTTTTTTGTTTAATCGATAAAGAATTTAATTCTAGATTGAATATAAAACCGAAAACTTTCGATTTCACGAGACCAATGTACTTTTTCTGTCATTTTGAAAACCGATTCCGACAACGATTGGATTCTATGACAACCCAGAGTGCCTTTGTTTCATTTTCCCTAAAGAATTAACGACGACATTAGTGTTAAAACTTTGAGGTTAAACTTCCTCTTAAGTAATCCACATGTCATATAGAAGTAGGATTGTTAGTACAGCTATATATGTGGAGGACACACTGAGAGCCCTATGCCCTATGGAGCCCTACGGGGAACCAGAAGGCCTGAAGTCTGTTTCCCAATTCCGAACTTTTATTGCTATCCTCGTACAAGTTTTGTCAGTTGTTGAAGATGGGTCTTCTGAAAACTGTTTCATCAATATTTTTTCTTAAATATGATTCCTAGATATTAATGATATTTGAAATTATCCAATAAGTTACCTCAAGCTCGCGGAATATTCGTAATCATAGGTTCTGATAATCCAAGTATCCTCACGAAGAGACAATGCATCCGATCAACTCACAGCATATTGCGCCATTTATGATGGAGTTCTCATTGGATTTGAACAGGCGCAGATTCAGGGGGAAATGAAATTTCCCATCCCAAAAAGTTTTAATTGAAAAAAGTAAAAAAAGAAAAGTGAAAATAAAATTTACTTTATTCTCCCACCCCCAATGGTTGACCTGGATCCTTGCCTAGCTTTGGACAATTATGTGGTTCAAAAACTACACACACAGCTTTTGTCATTTTAAAATGTGCATTTCTGAGCCTCATAATGTCTTGTTTTGGTGATTTATAGTAGCCGACAAGATCGCTCGGGTTTTTTTAGCGAGATGATTCAATCGCATATCGTATAGCACCAGATAGGAGAACATCCAAAATTTCGATAGTACATTTTAGATACTATAATTGTGTACTAAGCATATTTTCTTGGCTTATAGAGGCTCTTTGACATTTGATGACGGCCATATTTTTTAAGCTACACCTGTCGAATTGGCTGTAATTTATTCTGTTTGTTTTTTAAATCACCTTGGACCGATACAGCGTTCAACAACACGTGCAAATGATAAAATTGTTTTATCAAAATGGATGTTCCGTTTGTCTTTCATCAAAAAATCTGGAAGAATGGGTACATCAACAAATAAAATTGTAGAATTTGGGACGATACCAATTCACATGAGATCCAAGAGCGTCCAATGCCTCATGTGTAGACCTGCGCTGGCGGTCCTTATTTCTTTCAGAACTATATGTTGATGATTACCAGCTTCTTTTGAATTGGATGCTATGGACTCCAACGGTATGTGGTTTCAACAGGATAGCGCTACGTGCACTAGCGATTTAAGGACATGGTCATCTCGCGTAAAGATGATGAGAACTCGCCACCGAGATCATGAGATTTGACCCCGTTAGACTTTTTCTTGTGGAGTTTTCTTAAGTGACATCTCTATGCGAATAAGCCACAAACCACAGCCACTCTCAAAGCCAACGTAACCCATGCCATCGGTTAAATTCTGCCTGATTTATGCGCCAGATTCGTGGAAAATTGTACACATCGGAGGTAGACTGGGTGGACATTTGCACGATGTTATATTCCATACATAATGACATGGATAGGCCTTTCAAACGAATAAAAAATGTCGATGATATCTCACACACACTTTGTTTTATTTAAATTTAAAGATAGGAAGCGCTTAATGAATGACTAGAGTATCCAAAACCTTTGTTTCATCTTTGTAAACGGTTTTTTTAACTTTTCGCTTTTTTGACAAACCGGTTTTTGTAAGCCGGTAAACCGGTTTTAATGAAATATATTTTCTAAAGCTCATTCAAACATATTTATGAAACACTTTGATACCATTTTTAAAAATATTGATTTATTTTATAGAAAATTATAGTATTTGACAATATTTCGTAAAAGATATAAAATAATTGCATAAATATAGAGCCTTAAGATTTCAAAAATGCTAAATTTCCGAAGATTTAGTAAACAATTCTTAACACATTTCCTATAATAAAAATAAATTTAAGGAGACCTTTTTGACATTAAATAAAAATAATATAAACCGGTTAACCGGTTTTTTAAGACAAAAACAGAAACCGTTTAACCGTTTTTTAAAAGACAATAATCAAAACCGGTTTTTGCAAAAACGCACCTTTTCGGTTAAACCGGTTTTTTAAATTTGCCGGTTTTTTGACACTCTATGAAAGACCCATTATTTTAGAATGAGACTTTATTAATCCATAAGTACTGTGTTGTAAACTTATTGGCAAAATATACTAGATGATTTTTGTTCAACCAGAATCTTTTGATTTGACTTAATTTTTGTGCAGTTATCAAGATTTTGCTACATAAATACAATTAACTACAAATTAAAAAAAAATAACTTAAAAGGACCATATTTTCCAAATTGGCTTATTTAGCAAATCTGGTAGCTCTGTGTGTGATAGAAACTGTTAAAATCTCTCACTCTCCAACACAGACTCTTTTGGAATAAATGTCTCTCACCAATACTAGCCTAGTAGCTACTTACTAGCACAGCACTAACTTTAACATCGCTGTGGCTTTTTGCTTGTTTTGTTTTTGTTGTAAAATCATTTTGTTTTTGGCTTTTGCTTTATGTGTGTTTGTTTTTATTTGTTTTTTGATTTTCTATTTGGAACTTTACTTGATGATGACTAGGGTTTTAAATGTGGTGCTGCTGCTGTTGTTGTTGTTGTTCTCTTAGTGCGGCGTTGCTTATTTCTTACTTTTTTTCATACAAACTTAACACAAATACAGACAACAACAAACTGGTTTACAAAATATACAACAGCAGCAACAGCACCAACAACTACAAAATCTACAACATTCCTAAAGTTTTATTTAGCTGCTTGCGCTGCTTTTTTTTAGTAAGTCAGCAAGAAAAAAAAAATGGTAGTATAAGATCATTTTCTAGTTTTAAATCGCATAAATTTACCAAGAAATCAAAAATTCTTTCACTTTTGTTGTTACACAAGTTAAAATTAAACTAAATTACTAAAATTATACAATATTTTAAGCTGTTTTAATTTAAATTGACACTCACACTCACTTCTTCATTCACTTGTTGTTTGGTTTGTTTGTGGCACAAATTTAGCAAATTGCAATATTTTTGTGTATTTGCATGTGGTAATTGTATCCTCTTTTCCGTTTAATAACTTTTTTTGTTATTTTTTGCGTATTTTGTTTATTCACTTGTTTTTATTTATTAATTTCTTTTTTCACAAAGCGGTTTTTGTGTAATATATATTTTTTTCATAATAGTTTTTTACTAGTGTTGGTTTTTTTCTTACTTTTTTTAGCTTATTCTTTTTCTTTTAGTAAATTTGATTCTCCGCGTTCATGTCCACTCGTTTTAAAACACAACTCTCAACTGAATCTCGAAAACGGTTTTGAAAATATTTTTCCAACTTGGGTTTTCGTTGTTGTTGCTTTTTACTTGTTGCTCATTTTCTATTTAGCTCTCAGTGTTTATTTATCTCTCTATGCCTGGTTTACTTACTTTTTTAATCAGTGCTGCCACATAAATTTTACATCATGTCCCCAATCTGACTGATAATCGTTTGAAATGTCCCCAATTAATTTCAAAATTGAATTCCTTAATTTATCTCCAAAATTTTATAATTATGAAATTTCATATTTATTTCTATTGCTTCTTACTAAATTTTATTACTTTATTGAAGTTTAACAAAATGTTTATGGTTTATTTTGATTGTATTAAATATTTTTAATATACATACATATTTTTGTGTTTTGATAAATTACACAGCAAGTGTTCGATTTTTATACCCTTCACCATAGGGTATATATAAGTTTGTCATTCGAATTTTGACCTATTTTTGACCCATATCTGGATTACTAAATCATTAATATAGACAATATGGATACCTAATGATAAATATTTCAAAGGCCTGTGCAACGACGTATATAAGACCATAGTAAGTTGGACCTACAATGGGTCAAAAACAGAAAAAATATTTTTAACCCGAATTTTTTTTTTCACAAAAAAATTTTTTTCACTAAATATTAAAAAAAAAAAAATTTAAAACAATTCGAACATTTTTTTCCAAAAAATTAAAAAAACAACTTTGGAAAAAAAATTAATTTTGTTTCCCTAAAAATATTTTAAATTTTTATTTTGAAGTTTAATTGGGAGAAGGGTATATAAGACTCGACACAGCCGAATATAGCTCTCTTACTTGTTTTTAATAATTTACGCAAATGAAAATATAATTGTATAGTAATTTTATTAGTTACTCTCAAATTTACAAAACAAACAATTAAGTAGCCACTCCTATTCTTATACAAATACAATATTTTAGTCTTTACATAGTCCTATTTTAGCTTCAATCGTAGGTTCTTTATGTTAAAATTTTAGCTTCAATCGCAGCTCCTTATATAGCTCAATTTCAATCGTATCTCCTTATATAGTCCAATATTAGCTTCAATCGAAGGCCTTTAAGTATGTAGTACAATTTTGCTTTAATCATAGGTATTTTATAGTCCAATTTTTGCTTCAATCGTAGGTCATTTATAAGTCAATATTAGCTTCAATCGTAGGTTTTTAAGTAGTACAATTATGCTACAATCGTAGATCATTTATAAGTAAATTTTAGCTTCAATTGTAGGTCCTTCATAGTCCAATTTTAGCATCAATCGTAGGTCATTTATAATCCAATTTTTTCATAGACCATTTTAGTCCAATTTTAGCTTTAACCGAATATTCTTATTTAGTCCAATTTCAGAATCAATCATAGGTCCTTATGTAGTCCAATTTTAGCTTTAACTAAAGGTTCTTATTTAGTACAATTTCAGCATCAGTCATAGTTCCTATGTAGTCCAATTTGGGCTTCAATCGTAGGTCCTTTATAGTCCAATTTTACCATCGTGGGTAGTCCCCATTTTTATCCACTCAATGTTCTTCTTTCATTCCACTCAACATTTATTCGGTTCCAGCTTTGACTGCTACTTGTTTGTGTTTTTTGTTTTTTATACGGATAAAAAGTGAATCGTTCTTAATTCTCAAATACATAGTTTGCAAAAAAAGAAACTCTGTTGCTGCAATTGATTTATTTATTGCGCGGCATGCATGTTTTTATTTTATACCGACGAAACAAACTATGGTAGCTAGCGTCAGCAAAGACAGACGGATAACTGTTTTTTATTGCAATTTTTTTCCAGAACGTTTTTTTAAAAAGAAAAAATCATGTTTTTAGAGAAAAACAAAATTAAGAAAAAAGTGTGTTTGGTTTTTAGTTCTCTTAGAAAAACCGTTTTGAAAGAAACCACAAAAATCGTTATTTGAAAGAAACTCCATTACCAACACCAGAATTGCGCAGACGAAAATAACATTGTATTGATAAACCTGCATTATCTGTGGTGAGAAACGTTATAATCGACTCAACCGTATAACTGCGTTATCTTTTAAATATATTAACTGCATACCGGTGTTGCCGACAAAACTGTTTAACCTGCATAACTGAAAACTTGATGGTTCATGACTCTGCTGCCAGAAAAAAAATTAAAGGTGGAGGAACTGTTTTTCTGATGGTTCATGATTCTACTGCATGAAAAAAATATAAATAATTTAAAGGTTGAGGAACTGTTTTTCGGATTTTAAACTCTGGCTCACGTAGATTAAAACCATTTTTTTTAACCAGGAATGGGAAGGATCGAAACAGGGGTAAGTCACCTCCCATACAAATTATATAGTTATTTCTAAATATCTTGAGAAATATTATTACGAAATTCTTCAAACTTTGTTTGAAAAGCTCTCTTATCATTTGGATTATACATTACATTACATTGTTTATCCGAAAATGGTCGGGATTAGATTTGTGGGTTTGGCACCTCCCATACGTAGTTAATAATTAATATATAATATTAATAAACTTTTTAAAATAATCAGAATTGTATTAGTGGGCGTGGTACCTTCCACACAAAGTAAATAGAAATTTCGAATACTTTCATATAATAGTGAAAGTCTTCAAACTTTACACGATTCAATTTCTTATCACTGTTTGAGGTTTGACCAAAAATGCGAGGGATTGGAAAAATGTGAGGTGAGTATACAAAGAAAGAAAATAGTTACATATTTCTAATTATCTGTAGAACTATAAATGGAAGATTATTCAAACTTAGTTCAAATAGTTCTCTTATCATTTATAGACTGACGGAAAATGTTCGGAATTGCATTTATTTTTTTTAAATTCATTAAACTTTTTTATTTTAGTACGAATTGTATTGAATTAAAATTTAGTTTTTAGAATGACAAAACCGAAAGCGGATTTTATTAAAAACACAAACTAATTAGACCCTTAAGGCTGGGTTAGCCGACTGTTGATGGAATGTAACCGTAATGACTTAACTTAACACTTTAGTGTGATTATAGCACATTAAAAATGTGTAACTAGAATTTGATATTGTTACGAAATTGTACTTGAATTCAAATATAACGATTTAATGGCTGATTTAAAAGTAGCCTAATGCTTTCAAATAGCAGTGCCCAAACTTTAACATATCTGTGGGCATTATTAACATTGAATAAAAGCTTTCAGTTGACCATTGATCGTAAGTTGGCAACGCTGTTTGCTGCGACCGTATATTCGAATTCGAATATTCAGTTAAAGATCATTGTAGAAAGTACACCACAGATGGCGTATGTATTAGAAACCTCTAGACAGTTAAAGAGAAATCTAGGGTGCAGATGGCAGTGTTACAAATAGTGACAGAGGTTGCAGTCGTGAGAGAGTTTATCAGAGACGCTATTCGAATAAACATCAACTGAGTGCCTTAAAGTGTGCTGTATTTTTCAAGTGAATTCGTGTACATTATAAAGTGTCCGTATTTCTGCGAATTAATAAACGTGTATAAAAAACACTGAGTGACTATTTAATTCTGTGGTTGTTGTACATTTTAAATAAACAAAGAGTTGTTACAATTTTTAAACTACTAAACGGCTTTTATTTGCAATCAAAAGTATCCAGTTTATTTAAAGGAAATAAACAAACGTTTTGAAAAGGTTAAAACGTAACAATATACAAATCCACACAAATTATTTTTTAGCGGTTGAAAGTTGAATATAAAACCAATATTGTATGCTATTTTACAAAAAATAAGTATTTTAGCAATTTAATTGCTTTTGAAAATCAATGCTGTTAGCAGTTGTCAAGTAAGAAACAAAACGAAATTCAGTTTCTAACAGGTTGAGGCGTTACAGTTACGTTACATTTTATAAATATAACTGCCCTAAGTACTTCACGCACAACAAAAACGACCAGCTGTTCCTTTAAGGATACATTACGATCGGCTAACCCTTTCTCAATACAACTTCGCATAAGCAAAACACAAAACAGCTGATTCGTTACGGAACGAAACTTTCAAACTAATTTTGCCTTTTGCCACACAACGTTAACGTTACGTTCCAGTAATTGGTTTTTCAAAATTTAGTGTTGGTAACATATTTTTCTAGCACACAATCAATCAACTCTGTAACTACTTGTAACGATTTTTTTTAAACAATTTTTAAATAAATAAATAGAATACAAATTTATTATTATATTCATATGTATGTATATTCTAATAATAATTATGTTATTAAGAATTTAATATTAGTTTATTAACTTATAAAAATATTCCTGTCTTAATTCTATACCTCTTTAAGCAACTGTGTGTTATTGAATAATTTTATGTTGGTAGTGCCGTCATAATGACCAACATTACCACAGAACAGTTGTAAAAACAGAGTAATATTAAATTTTATTCGACCTTTTGGATCATTTAAGCAGCAACATGAGCAAAACTATTTTTTATATTAGTTTTTTTGAAGTGAGAAATGAGGGGTCTTCAAACCTAACAAACCCATAAGAAATACAAGGTGTGTGTATTAAGTTTGATGTAAGCCGGATGAACCGTATTATTTCTACTACTACTTTTTTTTGCAACTCTGGGTGGTTTTTAGCTAAAATAACTAACTGTGTGTATTTCAGTTTCTCACACACACAATCAGTTGAGCTCGCGATGTGGAAAAGAAAAAGTCGGGCGTGGAAGTCAAGTTAAAATAAATTTTACTAGAAAGAAAAAAAATTCAACTTGAAACTTAATTTTTCTTTTACACAAGAAAATCAAATAGAAACCAATTATTTTATTGAAAATATATTTAAATAAATATTTCGCCAATAGGAAAATATGTGTTTGGTAGAGTGAAAAATAAGTATTAACAACAAATAAAAGGTGAAGTTTTTGTGAGTGTGTGTCAGTCCAATCGTCTTCCAAATAAAGTGACGTGACGGGAAAAATAATAAAAGAAAAAATCACAGAACGGAGAATTTTTTTCTTAATAGCTCTCTATTACTCCTCTGCTAAGTTCTTTTGGCAAAATTTTCAGTTATCTACCAATTGAAAAAAAAGATAAAGAAAAGCTAGAAAGAAAATAACAAATTAAGAGAAAAGTTTTAATAATTTAAAAGAACGGCCGGTTAAAAACATCAAGTTATTTAACTTGTTGTTAAAAAATAATGTAATTAAATTAAAATTTAAAAAAAGTAAAAAATAAAGGAACACATGAGAGGGAACAACCCTTTTATTATGCTGAACATCCAGTAGTTCTAAAGGAAAAGAAAAACAAAGATAAAAAAGAGTAGCAAAAGCAAGAGGAGATAAAATATAAAGTGTTGAAGATGAAAAAAAGTGCAGAATATTTAAAAAGAATTTGTTTAAAGTGCAAAAAATTCAATGTTTGTTAAGGGATTATAGATTTTATTTTTTAATTTTTTTAACTTAAAAAACTTTTATTTATTGTTTTTTTATCTATTTCTTTTTGCAGTTTTAGTGAATGTGCATAAATAATGTGTATAAATGAATACACTAAACAAAATCTAAAGAAATAATTTATACAGCATCCAATTTATGCCAATAATTAAAATAAATACAAAAAAAAGTGTTAATAAGTGAGAGGTGGAGAAGAAATAAATAATAACAATTTACAAAGATTTTTTTGAACTTTTTTGTGTTAAAAAGGCAAAAAATTAAAGTAACAAAAAATAGCAAATCAAAATGGCGCACCAGCAGCAACTTGCCTCGGTGAATTGTTCATTGGATGATATCGATTTAGCTGCTTTAAGGGTAATTTATTATTTTTTCTGTTTTTTTACAACAATTTAAATTAAATACTTTACTCTATCTAGCTCCTTACAAATTAAATTTAACCATTTGCATTAATCATATCTTAAAACAACAACAACAAAAACGAAAACATAAAATATGGGGGAACAAGAAAATATGTAATTAGAAATCAAAAATTAACAAGAAAATTGATATGACTTCCATTCATCAAAATTTCCTTTGTTAACTTGTCTTCTTTCTTCGTCGTGTTATTTCTTTCTTTGCTGCTTGCTGCTCTTCTAGCGGTGTGTTGTTTTTGTGTGTTTTTTTTCTGGTTCTATGTATGAGAGTAGTTTGCCGTATCTGTGAGTGTTGGTGTTTGTGTGTTTTGTTGTTTTTATGTTTTCTCTCTGTTTCATTTTCTTTTGGGATTTTTCTGTGTGCGTTTTTGTGTTTGTGTTTTTTTGTTGTATATTTTGTGCGATGATGTTGGGGTTCTACGCCCTCTTTGTGCTTCTTTGTGTTATTTAGAGTTGCCAAATCCCTATGTAAATCTCATTTGCATGCAATTTTCAGTGCATGGAAAGGAATTTCTTTGAATTAAAGTAGAAAAACTACTTAATGAATGTTTTTTTTATAGTGTGGGTAGTTTTAAATTGAATTTAAACCTGTTTAGGTTGTCTTTTAGTTTAAAATCTGACAGGAATTTATTAATAAAGTTGTTGGATTTATAATTATTTCTATGAATTTCTTTATAATATTAATATTGAACTTCAATAACAAGGATTATTAGTTTAAGGTCATAAGTTAATATGGGTAGCAATATGCAGGTATATAGAAAATACAGTATGCTTAGATGGGTATGTTTTTTCCTACTTCCTGAATCCTATTAGATACACAATTTTACCTACTTTTTGGGAAATACATTCATGCGGGAATATTCAATTGGGAAAAACAATTATAACCCATGAAATAGGTATAATAGTTATGTACATCTGTAAAGTCATTATAGATCTAATTCAAAGATTGCAAATTTAAAATAGTTTTGTGATTGGCATCAGTTTTTCCAAAATATGTTATTTAATATGAAAAATAAAAAGGTCAGAACATTAAATATTTGAGGGTTTAAATTGACAAATTATGAATTGTCATAAAAATTAAATTCTCCCATGTTTCAACAAATTTTTTAGTAAAAATTCACCTTCGTAATTTCCACAATATAATTTTCCGACCCTATAAAGTATATATATTCTGGATCCTTATAGATAGCGTAGTCGATTAAGCCATGTCCTAAGCCCCCAAATCAATACATCAATATCTCTGGACTTCTTCCGGCTCGGTTGCTATTTAAAATCGAGAAAATCGGTCCACAAATTGCTGAGATATAAGGAAAAAACCAGCCTATGACCTCTATCTGGATTACTAAGTCATTAATATAGACAATATGGATATCTAATGATAGATATTTCAAAGACCTTTGCGACCATAGTAAGTTAGACCTACAATGGGTCAAAATCGGAAAAACAAATTTTTTAACCCGAATTTAAAAAAAAAAAAAAAATTAAAAAACAAAAAACATTTTTTAAAATTTAAAAAAAAAAATTAAAAAACAATTCGAAAAAAAAAATTTCCCAAAAAATTAAAAAACTACTTTGGAAAAAAAAATTAATTTTGTTTACTTAAAAATATTTAAAATTTTTATTTTGAAGTATAATTTGGTGAAGGGTATATAAGATTCGGCACAGCCGAATATAGCTCTCTTACTTGTTTAAAAAAACAGTTATGTTTCGCAAAATTGTTTTAATGGAAAGCACGAATTTAAAAGATTTTACTTTAATTTTTATTATTTCGATCATAAACTTTAATGAAAAGCAAACTATGTATTTTAAATAAAATGGGTCGTGGAAAACACAACAGAGCGGAAAAACGCAAAATAATCAAAAAACTAATAGAGAAGTCTTATAGAGAAGTTGCTCGATTGGTTGGGTGTTCTAACAAAATGATTCACAACGCAATTAATTACAAAGAAAAGGCTGAAAGTCGTGGAAGAAAACGATTCGCGAGGTCGCCAAAAGTCTGATCCGCGAGAGCAAAAAAGATCTTTTCAAAGCTGCAGACGAACTAAAAAAGGGACCTTAACCCTCTAACCCACAAACTTTAAAAAGCTAAAAAAAGGTTGTCGATTAAGTTATGTTAGGGTAATTGCGACCCAACAAACTCAGAACAGCCACCAGAAACTAATTTGCAAATTATATTTTGGAACTAGGTGCAAAAAGGTGAAGAGTGCCTCAGGGCACTGTTGCCGGTTTAGGTTTAAAAAACAATAAGAAGTAAATTTTAATTACGATTTTATTGAAAAACTAATGAAAAAGATACAAAAAGTAAGAAAATATTTTTTACTTTGTACGATGATACTCATAAAAACTATTTTTGGCCTTTGAGAAGCATAAATGAAGATCGCATTTTGAGCAAACACACTGTGTTTGCGTTCTCTTCCACCTTTTTTGTCTAATATGAACCGATATTGTCATAACGGACGTCATTAACTGGATGTTTCGCCAACTTTTGAACTTCCTGGCTGTGGATCTTCTTATGGAGTACCAACTGATCATGAGTCAAGGTTGATCATCTGTCATTCCTATCATTTTTTTATATAACAAAAAAGTAAAAAACTATGAAATATAACATGCCGATAAATTTAGCCGCAACAGTGCCTTGAGTTTTTGCATTCTCAACACAGTTTTTGTTAATTATTTAACATTTACAAATGCATAGACTGAAAGAAGAATATCTTACCTTTTAAAAAAATATTTCGAATAGATCGGGCAACTTTGATTTAAAAAAAAAAAAATCACACACAAAATTTGTTCAGACAGAACAAAAACTAAAAGTCAGCATGCATTTCGACCTTCGCGAAAAATCTTAACAAATCTGTAACTAAAATCTCCGTTAAATTAAAAAAAAAAAACTATAATTACTTTTTGAGATAATTGGTGTTTTGTAATGCATGACTTGAGGCACTCTTGCGGGTTTTTCCTATTCAAATTCAATGTGAAAAACTTCCCGGGGAATTTTTTATTCATGATTGGGCTAAATATAACCGAGACAGCACAAGCAGTTCACACATGTCTTAGAGAACATAATTTAAAAGCGTGCAGTTTAAGAAAGGCCCCTCTTTTAAACGAAAAACATATCTTTAAGCGCATGAAGTTCGCAAAGGGACATATAAATTGGCCAGTCCAAAAGTGGAAGAATGTTTTATGTACAGATGAGAGCTTTACTCTTGTTATGTTTGGTGCAAAAGGTTGTCGCTCATACGTCACACGTCCTCAAAACTGAAGTTATGACTTTGAAGCGGAAGACAAAGATCGCCCAATCTGTGGGATCTACTCAATCTGCAATTTCAAAACATTTGCAAGAAGTATGATTCATCCAAATGCACTGCAATTGAGTAACATACGAATTGAAGATGAGAGACCTTGAAAGACGATTTTGTATGTCTCAACTCAAGCCTGAACTCTATAAAAGAAAATCATATTTTCAACGAATCGTTAAAAAAAACACCCATTACCATAAACGGAAGTGTAAGAGATCGTATGTGAAGGCCGGCTAATAAGCCAAATCGAGGGAAATTTCCTTTCCCCCCAAGGGCTTCAATTTCAAAAAAGTACCAAACAAATGTCTACTAATTTCTTAAGTAGATAAATAGAAATTTTGAATGTTTTTGATATCTTTAATAAGTTATGAGGTTAACGAATTTACCCATTTATAACCCCTAAACCTTCGAATTTCAAAGTGGATCTAAATAGGGAATCCCAATTTCATGTCTTTACCGTTTGGTATTTGGGCTGGACGTGCCTAACATGCTTAAAGTAATATGTAACTGTAAAAGTAAATTTTAATTCACTAATAACCAGCTAAATTGTTAGACTAACAACAAAATAGTGTGACTGGACAGTTGTTGAAAGTAATTAAAATAACATTAGGCTATTTTTAAAATGGACAAAACCCTTACTTTACTAATCTCCTCAAAATGTTGAGGAGATATTACTAAATACTTTTTTTAATTTCTGCTTTAAAACAACAAATATTTATTAAAATCGATTACACATATTTAACACATAGGAGGGAGGTTATTTTTCAAAAAGAATTTAATTTAAAACAATGACAACATAAAACTTTAATCTCTTTAAAGCACCACAAACAACAGAAAATACATAAATACTCTCACTCGCCAGTACACTTGCACATCCATTCACATGCAATGTTAATACAACTCCTCATAATTTCTTAACGAAATAAAAGTAGCAGTAAAGAGGCCTTCCTAAAGGCCTTATTTTGCAGAAATTATTGCACTCAGCCTCAATGCAACAACTACTACTCGTATGCTAGAGCGCTAATAGAAGCCCTACTAGAAAGACTTCCTTTGAAGGCTTGTAATGTAACCTGCCTGCTAATGCTTTAAAAAAGAGGTTTATTTAGGAAAATTTTGCTAATAACATCGTGGAAATGTCCGACAAAGCTTCGCTGGATGGCGTGCATCCGAAATATACAATTTCCCATGACTCTGGCACAAAGACGCCGATAAATTTTAAAAGCCGAAATTTGTTCGGCTTGATAATAGCCGCCGTTTCTGATAAAAGTTCCTTAGTAATTTTCGGAATTTTACTTTTTAAATTTTTTGTTATTTAGAATTTGAGTAGCTATTCATTAGTTGGCTGACAATCGGCTTTTAGCCGAACCCTAACTTTGTTGGAGTCAGCCGCCGCCGGGAAATTTAGTCGGCGCAGATCTCTGCTCTGGCATATAAATGAAGCTGAATTTGAACGATGTTATAGGTTATGTTGGCTTTATGGGCCGCTGTTGTTTGTTGAATTTTCTTCTGCAAAAAAGCCAAATAGCACGAACTCGATGGCCATGCCCACAAATCCCTCGTGCAGGATAAGCATAGGTTATGTTGCCTTTAAGGGCCGCTGTTGTTTGTGGCTTATTTGCAGAAGAAAAGTCTAACGGGGTTAAACAGCACAATCTCGGTGGCCAATTCATATCACCTCCACTTGACATGACCATGCCCACAAATCGCTTGGGCAGAATAAGCTTTGTGTTACGTAGCGCCATGCTCTTGAAACCACATATCGTTGGTGTCTATATCATCTAATTCAGGACAAAAGAAGTTGACCTATTGACGACGATGGCCTGGGCAAAGTCTTTCTCTAGAACATGTTCTGAAAGAAGGCAGATTGTAATTAATATTGGATCTAAATAGTTATTTAGGCCTACAAAGTGAAGCCCTAACAATATTTCTCCCGCTGGTTATTAGAGAGTGGTTGGTTGGTTGAATGGTGGTATGTAGTGATGGGGGGTGTAAAATAAAAATAACAGGAAATTTTCTAAAAGGTTGAAACATGATTTTCTTCTACTGGTATGTGTAGTCCTATGTATAGAAGCATGTGTTTCTATTTGTACATATCTGTATATCCAAATGGGGTGTTTACAGGTCATAGAGGAAAAAGAATCGTTTTAATGAAATATGAGATGTTTTTGCTTTCCTTCTTCTTGTTGTTGTTGTTTTTGTTGCTTGCCAAACAAAAGTAAACAGCTCTAACAACAAAACAATAACCGCAACAATAAGCTTAAGTAAAACGAACAAGGCGCAGAAGAAAATGAATGAAAAGAAGGAGAACTGAATATAAAAAAAGTGGCAACAAAATAAGCCAGACAATTATGTGACCGGCCGGTGGGGTAAAATAATATAATAAAATATAAAGAAAAGAAGATCAAGAACAAAATGTATAGCAAATAAACAAATTGCATTTATAATATAAAAATTTTAATATGATAAAAGGGATTTGCTAATATAATAACTGACAAATGTTGGATTTATTGTTTGATTTTGTATTAAATTTCGAATAATTTACTAGTGAGAATAAATAAATATTTCTATAACATGTTGTTAAGAGTTTTAAAAGATTTAAATTTAAGGGAGAGAATACAAATGTGAGATAATTTTTTTTTTTAATCAGCGATGGGAAATTCATTGGAATTGTAATGTTTTGTTAATATAGCTGAGTCCAAAAATATGTTTGTTACTGATAAATTATAAAATAAAATTAAGTTTAGTATTGAGTATTAGGAATTATTTTGATCCCAAATCTGATCACTTGAAGGTGGAAATACCTTAAAATTTAAGATCTGCTTACAATTATCTTCTCATTTTCTATCAATTAATTAAAAAAGTTAATGAATGTTTTTCAGTCGAACGCAAAAATGAGAGTGGAGAAGGAGAGCATTGTCTATTATAACTTGAAGAGGGTCAAAAATATCTAAAGTATTATTTAACTATTTGCGGTTTAGTGGTCACTTTACTAACCACCTTTTCTATAGTCTTTAAAACATTGTTTATTGGAATCTATTCGCATTTTGCTAAACAATTACACTTTTTGAAGTCATCGGTTATTGTTTTTTTTAAAAAACTTTGGCGTCAGCGAGCTCTGGTTAGATTAATATATAATTTGAAAATATTGTAAACCGCAGTTTTTTTAAGAGACTTTCACGCTTTCAATAAAAAAAGCACAGAGTGTTTATTGTTCATCGAATTCAGAGTTACTTTGCTATATCGTTTGTTTACTCAGAAAATTTAAACAAAATGATTAGATTTCAAAGAAATTTATACGCTACGAAAATTTGTATCATAATTATTTTTAATATCAACCGCAACTGTGGTTAGTAAACTAACCATCCCACTCCACAAAACACCTTGTAATGGGGTGTCTGTTTTAGGTTTTGAATTATTTTTTCTTACTTTTTATAAAAAACTGAACTGATTAAAGCAAAAATGCAATTGTTTTGATTTTAAACATATAAACATAAAACCGATAAATATTAAAAACAATTTTAAGAAAAAAAAATTTTTCTTTTTTTAAAAATTTAAAAAAAAAACTGGTGAAAAATAAAATTTGGTAAAAAAAAATATAATACGACTGCATATGTCGAATTTCTGAAATAATTTTGGAATTTGAGAAAAGAAAAAAATACAATTTTGAAAAAGTCACTTTTATGATGAACTTCAGGCAATGATTTTGGAAAAATATGGAATTGCACACGTAACACACTATATAGGGAGGGTAGTCCACAGGGTTCTAAATGCAACTGTGGAAGTCGAATTTCTGAAATAATTTTGGAATTTGAGAAAAACAGTTTTAAAAAAAAACCAATTTTGTAAAAAGTAACTTTTATGATGAACTTCAGGCGACGATTTTGGATAAATATGGAATTGCACACGTAACACACTATATAGGGAGGGTAGTCCAAAGGGTCCTAAATGAAACTGCAAAAGTCGAATTTCTGAAATAATTTTGGAATTTGAGAAAAACTGTTTTTAAAAAAAGTAAATTTGGAAAAAATCACTTTTATGATGAACTTCAGGCAATGATTTTGGAAAAATATGGAATTGCACACGTAACACACTATATAGAGAGGGTAGTCCAAAGGGTCCTGAATGCGACTGTAGAAGTGGAATTTCTAAAATAATTTTGGAATTTGAGAAAAAAAGTTTTAAAAAAAAATCAATTTTGAAAAAGTCACTTTTATGATGAACTCTCATGATGAATGATTTTGGAAAAATATGGAATTGCACACGTAACACACTATATAGGGAGGGTAGTCAAAAGGGTCCTAAATGCAACTGTAGAAGTGGAATTTCTAAAATAATTTTGGAATTTGAGAAAAAAAGTTAAAAAAAAAAATGAATTTTGTAAAAGTAACTTTTATGATGAAATTCAGGCAATGATTTTGGAAAAATATGGAATTGCACACGTAACACACTGTATAGGGAGGGTAGTCCAAAGGGTTCTAAGTGCAACTGTAAAAGTCGAATTTCTAAAATAATTTGGGATTTGAGAAAAAAAAGTTTAAAAAAAAAAAATCAATTTTGTAAAAGTAACTTTTATAATGAACTTCACCGACGATTTTGGAAAAAATATGGAATTGCACACGTAACACACTATATAGGGAGGGTAGTCCAAAGGGTTCTAAGTGCAACTGTAAAAGTCGAATTTCTAAAATTATTTGGGATTTGAGAAAAACTGTTTTTAAAAAAAAGTCAAATTTGTAAAAGCAACTTTTATGATGAACTTCAGGCAATGATTTTGGAAAAATATGGAATTGCACACGTAACACACTGTATAGGGAGGGTATTCCAAAGGGTTCTAAATGCAACTGTGGAAGTCGAATTTCTGAAATAATTTTGGAATTTGAGAAAAACTGTTTTTAAAAAAAGTCTATTTTTTGAGTTTGACAACAATCTTCATGGAGTTATGCTTCCAATTCTTGGTTTGCAAACTTGTTTGGCTGGCCTGGGCGATCTTTGTTTTCTGTGTTAAAATAACCACTTCTGAACCGTACAAATCGTAACCACTTTTTACTACAAATTTTTTGACGTGTTTACTCTTACAAGTATTTTGTAAGATCAAACAGCATCAAATAAAATAAAACTAAATTTTTGGTTTTAAATCATCCTAAGTAAAAGAATGTTTTCAAATAAATAAAAGTATTCAAATATATTTTATTTAGTGGTTACGTCTTTTTCGTCAAATATTTGTCATGTATGACCCTACCCCCTAGAAATGGGTTCAAAAGATACGCCAGCAATCCCGCAATATTTCTTGATTTTTGACAAAGTCCAGTTTTTTACAAAAAATAAATTAACAAAAAACTTTTTTCATACAAAATATTTTTTCGTTAGAAAAAGTTTTTCAAGAAAAATTGATTTTTTTCATAAAAAATCTTTATCAAAAACTCATCTTTCCATCCCTGTTTTGTGGCAACATAAGATGAGTTAGTGAACGTGTTTGTTCATGAATAAGTAGAGTTGAATGAGGGGGGGATGGTAGATGACGATGTGCATTGAAAGTGAATTTGTCAATGAAGCTTTTGTTGTTGTTGTTTGTGTGTTTTATGTCCAGGCAATTGTCAGTCAAAATAAAACAAAAATATATGTTTACATTATCGATTTTTTATTCTTTTATTTTTGTGTTTTTTTTCGAAGTTTTATTTCTTTTCATTTTCGTTTATATTTTTTGTATAAAATCACTTTTGCTTTAAAGGAAAAAAATAAAATTTTTTTGTGACCACACCTTTTCTTTTATACTTAAACGCTAAGAAGGCCTTATTTAATAAAAAAAACTCATATCATTAAAAATAAAAATACATAATGATACAAAAATGAAGAAAAAGCGAGAAAAAAACTGAAAAGCTCATAAAAAGTAATCACTTTAAGGATTGCCTAATTAATTATTTTGGGTGAAATTTGTTCAGTAAATGAGGAAATAATTAACATTAAATATTTGAAATGGGAGTTTATAATTTGTAATATCAGAAAAGAAAAAAGAGAAAATTGAGGGGATGCAGGTATTATAGAAATGGATTAAAGTTACAAAAATAGTTATAAGTGAAAATGTTAAAAAATAACTATATTTAACAATAAATATTAACCGGATTTAAATACAAAAATTTTAAAGTTGAAAAGAAAGTTTTTCAACACATTTCCTATTATCAAAGTTATATAAATCTGATTTTCAAAATGTTGTTCAAAACAACCAAGAACTGTCAAATCAGCTGTCACAGATAACAATGCTGTAAATTTGAAGTTCCCGCTGCTAAAAAGAATACGCTTTGCACATTAGATCTTCTTCATTCCCAGTGTATGAAAATTATGCCTCTTTTTGGTTGAAAGAAAAGTTTTACACGAAAAAAAGGGCGGCTAAAGCAAACCGATTGCTCACCAAAGCTTATGATGAATGTATTTCATCCGTTTCAATGTGCGAGAAGTGGTGATTTTGACACCGAAGGCCCAAATAAGTTTGAAGACCAAGAATTGTAGGCTTTACTCCATGAAGATTGTTGTCAAACTCAACAAGAGCTTGCAAAATCATTGTGAGCTACTCAAGCAGCAATTTCAAAGCGTTTGCGAGCAGCAGGATTTAGCCAAAAGCAGGGGAATTGGGTACCATTCGATTGTAACCAAGAGACCTTGAAAGACAATTTTTTTTATGTAGGAAATGCTGCTTGAACTCTATAAATGAAAATGTTTTTGTACCGAGTCATTACTTGCGATGATAAATGGATATATTACCATAACCCGAAACGTAAGAGATCGTATATGAAGCCCAACCAACCAGCCTAATCGAAACCAAATGCTCATTTTACCGCCTCATCAATCATGCACAAACTGCGCAATAGGAACAAGGTCCTCAAGGCACTAGCCGGCAGTACTTGCGGTAGTTAGTCCCCTTTTACAATGCAGAAATTGAAAGGCAGACAGACGAAGATTGTTGGCGGGGGGTTGAAGAGCTAGATTGTGTAGTACACGACATCTGTACTAGACATTTTTTGTTTCTCTTCTCCACTCTTCGCAATTTTCATGTTGTTGCTTCATATCATTTTTCTCACATCAATGTTTAAATGCATTTCACAATGCAAATATTCATACGCATCAACAACGAAAAAGAAAGAAAAAAGGAAACGACAGATTTCTGTCTGTCTATTAATTTCGCGGTTGTAAAAGGTTTAGGCAAGTTCAAAAGAGAATGAGAAAAATGTCTGCCTTTCAATTTCTGCATTGTAAAAGGGGACTTACCTACAAGAGGATTGACCACTGACCAACTATGCTGCTCCTGTAAAGTCGCTTTCTGATATCAGTGAAGAAATATATTCAAAGTTGTCAATGACTTTCTCAGGCTCCTTTAAATTACCTCCGAACATCACCTTCACGAAGAAACCAAGGTTCTACCGGTCAAGGTCAACATCATGTTGACGCAACAGTTCCTTCTGGGATATCACCGGAGAAGTCATTAAAAGCTCAACATCACACAGTTGGAGTCTACGCCGAGGCATGTCAGACAGGACCTACGCAAATACGAGGAGAGCAGAGGCAGGATCCATTTGATCGCCGCAGCTTTGGACGACATGTACAGAGACGCCATTAATTCCGCGATAGCAGGATACCGAATGAATGTCGTACTTGAAGGTCGCCCAAAAACCGATAGCAGACACCGAGAAGATTCTGCAACTGTGCAGACCACCCTACTTCACTACGCCCTACGGATTTATGGACTCATCCATTCGAAGTAGCACAACTCCTTGGACTTGAACAACATGCAGAAGCCCCTGATTGAATATTGAAAAAATTGTTTATGCTGCTGTTACAACAACAACACCAAAGTCAATTATCCATGGCGCTAAGAAAATGCTCTGTATTCGGTGGTACCAAGAGTGTCCTATCTATTATGAGCTGCTGAAATCTAGCCAGACCATTACAGGGAGCCTGTTTGAAGCGAACAATGACCGAAAAACGCCAAGAATATGCGGGCATACATGAAATTGTAATATTCCATCATGACAACACTCGGCCACATGTTGCAATACCTCGAAAAAATTATTTAGAAAGATGTGGTTGGGAAGTTTTGCCTCACCCGCTTTATAGTACAAACTTTGGACCGTCCGCCAACTATTTGTTTCGATCGAGGCAGAACTCTCTCTCTGGGATATGCTGCACTTTAGAACAGAGTACAGGATATTGACTTGATTTGTTCTTGGCCTCTAAAGCTGAGCAGTTCTTTTGACTCGGAATCCATATGTTGTGTGAAAGATGCGAAAAGGTCATAGCTAACAAAAAGGTGAGAAGCCCTTTTCCCCATCACCCAGCTTTTAAGCTAAACATTTGTGGTCCTTCGAACCGGATTTGAACCAGTGACCTATAGATTGGAATGGAATTCCTTTGTTTTATTTTCCTATTCCTTTCTTTGCATATCCAAATTAAATTATTCTGAGTAACAAAATATTCATATTTTGTTTTGGCTCAATGAGTTTATAAGTTTCCAATCCTCCAGTTTTTTCATCTCCAACTATCATTGAGCTAAACACCGGCCATTAAATAGTTCTGCTTATAAGGGGAAAGAGAGCGGTAATGTGTTAAATTTTTACCCAAAACTGGCAACTCTTCCCTTTGGCTTTACTAACATTATTTTTTTTTATTTACGAGTATTTTTTGTAAATTATACATGACTAACGGTTTATTATTACTATTTACTAATTTCAAATCTTTTATTTATTATTTCGTCGTAATGCATTTGCATTTGTTAACTAACTACAAACATACATGACTTCATAACTACAAAACTGCTGTCTCCTATAACTTCCACTTCCTTTGCCCCCAAAAGAAACCCAACACTTTTAGCAGTGAATTGATTTTTGTTGTCTTTCTATGGCTGTATTCGTATGTTAAATATCAACAATAGAATAGAGATACATTCAAAGTGAAAAAACTAATAAACACTTTAACAAATTGTGTTGCTTTTTTTTTAAAACAAAATTAACAAAACCTATACGTAAGTCTATTTAAATATTCGAATTTTCTGCCCACATAGACTAGCAGGCAGACAGACGAACGTAGCGTTAGAGAAATATAGATTTTTATTTTCATGTTTGAAGTGGTTTGTAATAGTTAAACTCATATTAGGTAGTACATGTTGTGTTTGTGTGCTAAACATTAAACGTATTTACATGCAAGCAACTAGTCAGCGAATTAGTCAATTGGTGAGACGGTCGACGGCTTGCAGTCGCACCAAACAAACCATCAACCAGTCATACAAACACTCTATTAACTCCAACAACCCAGCAGTTTTACAAGTAGTTAATGTAACTCTTTTAGTAAGTCAAGTCTTAGTACTGACTTAGGCTGACTGCAATCTATATATTTTTTGAGTAATTTGCAAAAGTGAATTCAAGTGGTTACTTTATACATCCCAGGTAATATATCGTATAGCCAATTGTCCCTTTAGTGTCTCTAAGTAATCTAGAGTGTAGTGACCTTAAACTTTATTTGTACAAATAGTATCCCTTTTCTTAGCTGTCATCAATTTATATATTTTTGGGTAATTTTAAACATACGTGTTCTTTTTAATACAAAGATATGTAAATTGGTTACTTTATTTATCTGAGGTAATCTAAAGGGTAGATAATTCGCATTTTACTGTCTCTTCGTAATCTAAAGTGTAGTGACTATAAACATTATTTGTACTAAACTGTGGAAAGTAGCCCACCAGAATTTAACTATTCGGGAGCGGGTATTATGATTAAGTTTCCTCTTGTAATCCGCAGTTTAGCCTTAGAAATCTATTTAGGTTTCGTCTAGGTTTCGAACATGTTAAAATACCTAGTTGCATTGCTAATTCTGTAACCAGTCGTAACTATAAATCACTAGTTGGGAACAGTTACCCAAAACGGTTGGGAAACTTTACTTGAATAATGACATAAATCTACCATTGTTTACAATTTAAAATTAAATTGTTACTTTACTTTACAACGTACTGCCACGGCAACAACGGCAACGACAACATACAACAATTTCTAATAATAATTATTGTCGTATTTTCATTGTTACCTTTATAATAATTTTAGCCAATAATTGTTTTAAAGTAATTGCCATAAAAGAAATTATTTTCAATGTTGTAATAGTTGCATACCTGTGTAATTTCTACAATAAACATTTCCAACCCTTTAAAGTATAAATATAAAAGAGCTTTATGGATAGGGGAATCGATAGATATCTATCTACCTATCTGTGTGTTGTAGGTATTTCCAAACCCCCTGATAAAATTAGCAATTTGGATCAGTTAATTGCTGAGTTATAAGCTAAAACCCTCAAGAACCTCGATTTTATAACCATAATTTAAACAACTAGGGGATGTCCACAAGATGGACTCTGGTTGTCGATGAACTACTGGAAGAACTTAACAACTTTGGATTCCGCACATATGTTTACCAAGACGACTTAATAATTTCTATTAATGGGTGGGATGACGTAACGATATCGTATAGGATGGTGACTGCTCTGAATATAACCACCATTCGGTGCTTGGAAATAGGGTTAACCCACAACCCAGCCATTTACCAAACGGAGAGTTATTAGACTCATAGAGCCTGAATGGTTCACCTATAGGGTTTTCTAAATAGGTAAAATATCTTGGGGTTACACTTGATAGGACCCTTACTTGGAATTGTCACCTATCCTGCACTATCAAAAAGCAATATGCCTGCCTTGGGGGTTACAACCGAAAATGATTTACTGGTATTTTATTACAGTGATGAGGTGGAATAAAGTGGAACAGATGACTACGAGATCATTACTTGAAAATCATCTATATTTATATTAATGTGTCCATGAGGACCTGCCCCACTCATGCTCTGGGTGCAGTCGTACACATCCCACTCTTACATATATGGATAATGGAGGAATCCTATAGGAGTGCATGCAGATTACCAGAATATCCGGTGTAATGTCGGGTGGTTGGGCACATTCGTATTCTAGGCATCTTTGGGAATGACTAGGATCATTGCAGTATCAGGCTATATGTCAGCAACTTTGGTGTTACATGCGAAGTTTAGGGTCCTTACACCAGAAAGGGATGAGTGGATAAATCAGACATGGTGGCAGGATAATGCCGATCAAGTGTGGTTTACCGAAACAGACTAATGGTGACACTGGGGCTGGTATTTATCTGCCCAATTTTCAAAGGAATATCCCAATGGATACATTCCCACCAATATTTCAGGCGGAGATTTACGCAATCCTTATATTCTCTAATAAATGTTTAAGAATGATATTAAGGAATACTACGATATTTGTTATGTCGCATAACCATGCTGCCCTTAGAGACTTATGAAGTGATGTCTGATGTTGTTATGGACTGCTGGTAATGAATTGATTGTGCTGAATGTCTGGCCAATAGGCCGTTCGATTCTCGATCATAGTTCCTGAACCGTTCCTTGACATCCTACGTGGATGCACTATGTAACGTATTCCTTCTTGAGTTGAATCGGAATTTGCCCGATTTTGGGGTAATTTACCAGGACTTAGTCAGTCTAAACGGTTCATTACTCTGTCCAAACGTAGATCTCAATTGTTGCTGTCGCTCGTAAAGGATGTTGTTATGGACTGCTGGACATGGCAGGATACCTGGCCATGCTGGGAATGAAATGATTGTCTGGCTAATAGGGCTGCCCGACTCTCGTTAATAGGTCTTGGACCGTTCTCCCACGTGGATGTACTATGTAACGTATTCGTTCTTGGGTTGAATCGGAATTTGCTCGATTTTAGGGTAATTTACAAGGCTTAAGACAGTCTAAAGGGTTCACTACCCTTTGAGGATTCTCACAAAAGCAGACATATTTGCTAAATATGTCCCAAATACGCGGGAGATATTTGCAAATTCGTAAGGACGTAACGAATTACGTCGAAACATATTTAACTCGGCGTATTTAACTTCACACACATGCGTAGATCCCAGTCGTTGCTTTCGCCCGGTATGGGTGACTTGAGAATACTTAATGGATTATTCAACGGACACTGTGGTTTAAGATCACCAATTTATTTAAGGTAATTTTGAAAATGAACAGTGCAGGTTTTGTGAACTTCATGCTGATCTGAACATGTTCTGATCTGAACATGTTCACCAAAACAAACATTTAAATAGAACTTTATTTTTTTGTTTTACTCAACAACTGTCTTGCGATTAACTCTCTAAGTTTTTTGTCTCTATGATTCCTGATTTTCTAAATTCATTTGAGATAGATGCGATCTTGAATGTTGTGAGCATGGCTTGAATTTATAGAAGAGAGAGGAGAGGTTATTCTTTTCTCTTCTATAAACTCAAGTAAACTTGACGTGTGTGAACCAGTACTATAATTAATTGAGCTCCAAATGTTTTTCATTTATGACGAAGTTTACGATGAATTGCGTTTACATTTCCCTGCATCTTTAGGGATAACATTGTCGTTCAATTGCTCAACAGCATCGTTAAGACATAAGTCAAATGCAGTCTTCATACTCAAGACTGTTCGTCTATCAAAATAAGAACTCTACGTTCTATGCCAACCAGCAACTCGCTTGATTGTCAGAAACTCTGTCTGAACGATGCACTGATATGCAATTCCTTCTATTATGCTGATACTGAGATCCAACAAAATACGATTTTTCTTCACAAAGACAATATCTAAAAATCTCACACATGTCGAGGCAAATGAGCGTCTTTTAAAGATCTCAATACCTCCTTTTGATGTAAATAAACATTCTTTATCTTCTAAAGATAAAGATATGGTAAAACCTCATATTTTGGAGCAGTCTTGTTCAGAATGAATAAAAAACTTGGAATAGTTTTTCAAATGCTTGAATTTTTATTCATCATGGGCAGATTTTTAAAAACATAATCATCTTTTGTGACAAATATTGACATAAAAAGATTGAATTTCTGGAAACAAAAGACAAATATAACTATGATTTCTAACATTTCTTAAGCTTTAAAATATCCGTTTTGAGATTCTAACTGATTAACAATTAACAAAAGTATTAGCATGTGACAGCAATGAAATGCTGAAATTCCAATTGAAATTAATATTCCATCACCTAACGCAACTCTTTTAGAATGTTAAAACTTTGTTTCTTTAGAAATAATGCTATCTAAATATGTTTATCTCTTCATCAAATAGAAGATATACTCAACAGAATATTACTTCATCATTTGCAGTTAAAAAAAAAAGAATACAATGAACAAATTTATATATGGCGTCGAGTGTGCAACAACATTTGATAAGGAATTCAATCAAGCCGAAAATAAACGCTAAAATTGTTAAACATAACCAAACAAATAATAATAATAAAATAAACAAAATATATAACTTCAAAATAAGTTTTTATTGTTTTTTATCTATTTAATAATACTTTGGCAGACAAACAATAAAAAGCTTTTTTTCCCTACACTTTGTAGTACTTGGGTAAACAAGAAGTGCGACATTTATAGGTATTTTTGGTACCAAAAAAATCACCTAAAAATTTTATGATAACACAACAATGGGAGCAGAAATAACAAGAACAAATAAAGTTTAGCAATTTAGTAATGAAGAACAGTGGGTTGGAATATTAGAATTTGTGAATATATATAAAAAAAACCTAAGGAGATATTCTTTTTAAAACATTTGGTCAAATGTTGGATAGTAACAGTACTGAACTGCGGTAACCAACAGTTCTAGGAGACTGTACCGAACTAGTGATTTTAACTATTATTTAGGGTGACAACTAGTTACATAACTTGCTCAGTGAATAGGTATTTTAACACTTGCATGTCTTAAGCATTGGTCCAATTGACCCTTTTGGCTTACAATGAGACCGTCCAATAGCTGGTCCAAAGTAGACAACACATTGGATTCAAATACCGGTTACATAGAGTCAGTCACCTCACTAGCTACCTAACTGGCTACTTGATCAGCTACATAACCAGTTATTTTAAGAGATATACAGTGACGGACATTACAATAGAATCACTATCAATATTTCATTTAAAACCAGGAGCAATCATAAGGATTGGTGTGGGCCAGAAAACATAAAAAACTGGCAAAATGTGTTGTGGACGGACGAAACGACCATTAATTTAATTGGTAGTGATGATAAGACATGGGTTAGACGTCCAAAAAATGGCAAAAACCAAAAACGTTTAAACATGGTTGGGGAAATATTATTATATGGGGATACTTTTCTATGTATTAGCACTTGTATGTAAAATGGCTCTTCCAGCAAGATAATGACCCAAAGCACACGTCAGGTCTTGCCAAAAAAATGGTTTTTATATAAAAAAATTCATGTTATGGAATGGCCGTCTCAATAACCAGACTTAAATCCTATGGAAAACAGTAAAAGACAAACTCGGACCTGAAAAATTGAAAAACAAGGATGAACTTTGGCAGAAAATTCAGGAAATATGGTATGCAATTTCCCGATCTACATGCGAAAGTTTGTTAAATTCAATACCCAACAGATTTGATGCTGTTATTATAAATAATTGATATGCAACAATATATTAAGAAACCAACGAATTCTTATGATGATTTTTTATTTTTAATAATTTTAAGACTGATTGATTCTATTTGAATGTCGCATATTTTATTTAGTCTTTTAGATTTGACATCGTTTTTAACATAAGAATGTGTTATTTTTTATTTTATTTTTTTCTATTTATTGTTTACGTTATGAGCATTAATATATAATGAACAAATTTTAAATTTTGAAATCAAATTTTGTAGTTTTACCGCTTTAATTGAATTCATATGTTGTGATTCTATTGTATTGTCAGTCACTGTAAGTGCTAATTGAGCTCAGTCAAAATCACATCTCATAGACAGTCCAATAAACGATTGTATGTAAACAAACCTTCTTCCTACAACTCCTTAATAGATTACTTCTGGTGGGTAAAGTGCAAAAAGTTTAAAGTGGCTACACTCTAGATTACTTAGAGACACTTAGGTGACAATTGACTTCACGCTAGATTACCTGGGATGTATAAAGTAACCAATTGACTTATTCACTTTTATGTTTTTTTTTTTATTTCATTTATTATTTATTTTTTCCACTGTGCAAGTAGGTGCTCTATATTTAACTGAATAAATATGTATGTTAAGGGTTTGGTAATAAATATTTTTTTATGTGTGTGAAGATAAATTCGTATTTAACTAGCACAGACAAAAACCACATTTTTTAACATTGCTCATTTTACAGTCAACAGAGCACTGTTAATCACTTAACAGTCTTGATAACTGAATTATAATACAAAAATACGTCTGAAATAGGTATCAGAAATAATTTCAGAAACAATTTCAGAAATATAAAAAATTAAAAAAAACTATTTCAGATGTTTCTTTTATAATAATATTAAAAAAGACAATTTGAAAAAAGTCACTTTTATGATGAAGTTCAGGCGACGAATTTGGAAAAATATGGAGTTGCACACGTAACCCACTATATACGAATGGTAGTCCAATGGGTCCTAAATGCGACTGCATAAGTCGAATTTCTGAAATAATTTTGGAATTTGAGAAAAACAGTTTTTAAAAAAAGTGTATTTTGAAAAAAGTCACTTTTATGATGAAGTTCAGGCGACGAATTTGGAAAAATATGGAGTTGCACACGTAACCCACTATATACGAATGGTAGTCCAATGGGTCCTAAATGCGACTGCATAAGTCGAATTTCTGAAATAATTTTGGAATTTGAGAAAAACAGTTTTTAAAAAAAGTCTATTTTGAAAAAAGTCACTTTTATGATGAACTTCAGGCGACGAATTTGGAAAAATATGGAGTTGCACACGTAACCCACTATATACGAATGGTAGTCCAATGGGTCCTAAATGCGACTGCATAAGTCGAATTTCTGAAATAATTTTGGAATTTGAGAAAAACAGTTTTTAAAAAAGTCTATTTTGAAAAAAGTCACTTTTATGATGAACTTCAGGCGACGAATTTGGAAAAATATGGAGTTGCACACGTAACCCACTATATACGAATGGTAGTCCAATGGGTCCTAAATGCGACTGCATAAGTCGAATTTCTGAAATAATTTTGGAATTTGAGAAAAACAGTTTTTAAAAAAAGTATATTTTGAAAAAAGTCACTTTTATGATGAACTTCAGGCGACGAATTTGGAAAAATATGGAGTTGCACACGTAACCCACTATATACGAATGGTAGTCCAATGGGTCCTAAATGCGACTGCATAAGTCGAATTTCTGAAATAATTTTGGAATTTGAGAAAAACAGTTTTTAAAAAAAGTCTATTTTGAAAAAAGTCACTTTTATGATGAACTTCAGGCGACGAATTTGGAAAAATATGGAGTTGCACACGTAACCCACTATATACGAATGGTAGTCCAATGGGTCCTAAATGCGACTGCATAAGTCGAATTTCTGAAATAATTTTGGAATTTGAGAAAAACAGTTTTTAAAAAAAGTCTATTTTGAAAAAAGTCACTTTTATGATGAACTTCAGGCGACGAATTTGGAAAAATATGGAGTTGCACACGTAACCCACTATATACGAATGGTAGTCCAATGGGTCCTAAATGCGACTGCATAAGTCGAATTTCTGAAATAATTTTGGAATTTGAGAAAAACAGTTTTTAAAAAAGTCTATTTTGAAAAAAGTCACTTTTATGATGAACTTCAGGCGACGAATTTGGAAAAATATGGAGTTGCACACGTAACCCACTATATACGAATGGTAGTCCAATGGGTCCTAAATGCGACTGCATAAGTCGAATTTCTGAAATAATTTTGGAATTTGAGAAAAACAGTTTTTAAAAAAAGTCTATTTTGAAAAAAGTCACTTTTATGATGAACTTCAGGCGACGAATTTGGAAAAATATGGAGTTGCACACGTAACCCACTATATACGAATGGTAGTCCAATGGGTCCTAAATGCGACTGCATAAGTCGAATTTCTGAAATAATTTTGGAATTTGAGAAAAACAGTTTTTAAAAAAAGTCTATTTTGAAAAAAGTCACTTTTATGATGAACTTCAGGCGACGAATTTGGAAAAATATGGAGTTGCACACGTAACCCACTATATACGAATGGTAGTCCAATGGGTCCTAAATGCGACTGCATAAGTCGAATTTCTGAAATAATTTTGGAATTTGAGAAAAACAGTTTTTAAAAAAAGTCTATTTTGAAAAAAGTCACTTTTATGATGAACTTCAGGCGACGAATTTGGAAAAATATGGAGTTGCACACGTAACCCACTATATACGAATGGTAGTCCAATGGGTCCTAAATGCGACTGCATAAGTCGAATTTCTGAAATAATTTTGGAATTTGAGAAAAACAGACTTATGCAGTCGCATTTAGGACCCATTGGACTACCATTCGTATATAGTGGGTTACGTGTGCAACTCCATATTTTTCCAAATTCGTCGCCTGAAGTTCATCATAAAAGTGACTTTTTTCAAAATAGACTTTTTTAAAAACTGTTTTTCTCAAATTCCAAAATTATTTCAGAAATTCGACTTATGCAGTCGCATTTAGGACCCATTGGACTACCATTCGTATATAGTGGGTTACGTGTGCAACTCCATATTTTTCCAAATTCGTCGCCTGAAGTTCATCATAAAAGTGACTTTTTTCAAAATAGACTTTTTTTAAAAACTGTTTTTCTCAAATTCCAAAATTATTTCAGAAATTCGACTTATGCAGTCGCATTTAGGACCCATTGGACTACCATTCGTATATAGTGGGTTACGTGTGCAACTCCATATTTTTCCAAATTCGTCGCCTGAAGTTCATCATAAAAGTGACTTTTTTCAAAATAGACTTTTTTTAAAAACTGTTTTTCTCAAATTCCAAAATTATTTCAGAAATTCGACTTATGCAGTCGCATTTAGGACCCATTGGACTACCATTCGTATATAGTGGGTTACGTGTGCAACTCCATATTTTTCCAAATTCGTCGCCTGAAGTTCATCATAAAAGTGACTTTTTTCAAAATAGACTTTTTTAAAAACTGTTTTTCTCAAATTCCAAAATTATTTCAGAAATTCGACTTATGCAGTCGCATTTAGGACCCATTGGACTACCATTCGTATATAGTGGGTTACGTGTGCAACTCCATATTTTTCCAAATTCGTCGCCTGAAGTTCATCATAAAAGTGACTTTTTTCAAAATAGACTTTTTTAAAAACTGTTTTTCTCAAATTCCAAAATTATTTCAGAAATTCGACTTATGCAGTCGCATTTAGGACCCATTGGACTACCATTCGTATATAGTGGGTTACGTGTGCAACTCCATATTTTTCCAAATTCGTCGCCTGAAGTTCATCATAAAAGTGACTTTTTTCAAAATAGACTTTTTTTAAAAACTGTTTTTCTCAAATTCCAAAATTATTTCAGAAATTCGACTTATGCAGTCGCATTTAGGACCCATTGGACTACCATTCGTATATAGTGGGTTACGTGTGCAACTCCATATTTTTCCAAATTCGTCGCCTGAAGTTCATCATAAAAGTGACTTTTTTCAAAATAGACTTTTTTTAAAAACTGTTTTTCTCAAATTCCAAAATTATTTCAGAAATTCGACTTATGCAGTCGCATTTAGGACCCATTGGACTACCATTCGTATATAGTGGGTTACGTGTGCAACTCCATATTTTTCCAAATTCGTCGCCTGAAGTTCATCATAAAAGTGACTTTTTTCAAAATAGACTTTTTTTAAAAACTGTTTTTCTCAAATTCCAAAATTATTTCAGAAATTCGACTTATGCAGTCGCATTTAGGACCCATTGGACTACCATTCGTATATAGTGGGTTACGTGTGCAACTCCATATTTTTCCAAATTCGTCGCCTGAAGTTCATCATAAAAGTGACTTTTTTCAAAATAGACTTTTTTAAAAACTGTTTTTCTCAAATTCCAAAATTATTTCAGAAATTCGACTTATGCAGTCGCATTTAGGACCCATTGGACTACCATTCGTATATAGTGGGTTACGTGTGCAACTCCATATTTTTCCAAATTCGTCGCCTGAAGTTCATCATAAAAGTGACTTTTTTCAAAATAGACTTTTTTTTAAAAACTGTTTTTCTCAAATTCCAAAATTATTTCAGAAATTCGACTTATGCAGTCGCATTTAGGACCCATTGGACTACCATTCGTATATAGTGGGTTACGTGTGCAACTCCATATTTTTCCAAATTCGTCGCCTGAAGTTCATCATAAAAGTGACTTTTTTCAAAATAGACTTTTTTTAAAAACGGTTTTTCTCAAATTCCAAAATTATTTCAGAAATTCGACTTATGCAGTCGCATTTAGGACCCATTGGACTACCATTCGTATATAGTGGGTTACGTGTGCAACTCCATATTTTTCCAAATTCGTCGCCTGAAGTTCATCATAAAAGTGACTTTTTTCAAAATAGACTTATTTTAAAAACTGTTTTTCTCAAATTCCAAAATTATTTCAGAAATTCGACTTATGCAGTCGCATTTAGGACCCATTGGACTACCATTCGTATATAGTGGGTTACGTGTGCAACTCCATATTTTTCCAAATTCGTCGCCTGAACTTCATCATAAAAGTGACTTTTTTCAAAATGTTTTTTTTTTTTAATATTATTATAAAAAAAACATCTGAAATATTTTTTTTAATTTTTTATATTTCTGAAATTGTTTCTGAAATTATTTCTGATACCTATTTCAGACGTATTTTTGTATTATAATTCAATTATCAAGACTGTTAAGTGATTAACAGTGCTCCGTTGACTGTAAAATGAGCAATGTTAAAAAATGTGGTTTTTGTCTGTGCTAGTTAAATACGAATTTATCTTCACACACATTATTTTTTTGATAATGACAAAACTAGTAATTATAATGATGACATAAATAGTACAAAATCATATTTTTGTAGTTATTTATGTCTAAGGATTACGTCACTAAACAAAGGTAACCTAAAACAAGTAAGAAAGTGTGGTCGGTCAAGCCCGTTTAATAATACCCCACACTAAGTAAAAGAGCAAAAACATTTTTCTTTTAAAATTTCAATAATTTATATTCTTGAGTGATTTTCGGAAGTGGGCCTTATATGGGGGCTATGACCAATTATGGACCGATCACCATGAAATTAGGTCGTGTGATTTATGTCTATATGAATGTCTATGTTGAATTTTGTGAGTCTACCAACATTTTTAAGCGATTTATGCACGTTAAAGTGATTTTCGGTAGCGGGTCTATATGGGAGCTATGACTAATTATGGACCGATCGTAACAAAATTTGGTGACATGAATTTTGTATATATAAAACTTATTTGGTGCGCAATTTGTGGAGAAACATTTATAAATTAAACATTTATGACCGATAAAGTCCAATTTCGGAAGGACATTTGTATGGGGGCTAGGTGAAATAATGGACCGATTTCAGCCAGTTTCAATAGGCTTGGTCCCTGAGCCGAAAAAATAATATGTACCAAATTTGATAGAAATATCTCAAAATTGCGACCTGTACTCTGCGCACAAGGTTTACATGGACAGCCAGCCAGCCAATCAGACGGACGGACGGACGGACGGACGGACATCGTTTAATCGACTCAGAAAGTGATTCTAAGTCGATCGCTATACTTTAAGGTGGGTGTTAGACTAATATTTTTGAGAGTTACAAACATCTGCACAAACGCATAATACCCTCCCCACTATGGTGGTGTAGGGTATAAATAGATGAATAAAAGTTTTCTGAATAAAAAGTGACAACTCCAAGACAAGATAATTTAATAACAAGAGGTGGTTATTAATCACCCCTACCGCGAATCAATATTTCTCATGAGATATGGTCCCTTTTCCCATTTTTCCTTCATAAACTTTGTTCACATGAAAAAATTCCCATGTTGTGAAATTTTTAGATGGAATTTTGTAAACAATAAACAGCTGTTACGAACAAAATCAACTATTGTGAATGAAAAGTTTAGGGGAATATCACGATAGCAATTTTACCTTCGAGGGAAATGGATATTTCATGGGAACATAAATTTCACATGTTTTTCACGATAGAGGTGAATAATTGAAAATTAAAAATTAGGAAAAAATTAGGCTGGTCTTGGTTGCTTTAGCCCCGCGAAAAAAGTCTCTTACTTCTGAAAAAAACGTACTGCCAAAGAACATTTCAACTGGTCGAGACAGAAATGGAGTACTGTTCTCTTATCGGATGAATTCAAATGAAATTTAAGTGGCCGAAAGGAAAGAGACTGGACTCCAAGTAAAGATGTAATGGGATCAAGGTATGAGTTTCATTCATATCATAAAAAATATTATGACTGGAATCAGAAACAGTTCCATTTTAAACGATGTTTACGCTGAGGAAAATATGCTCCTAGTTTGGGGATTCCAGTACGAAAATGACCCCAAACACACGTGTAGGGTTGAACCCGAGTGGTTACAATCCCATGAGGTATGAGTTTTCAAATGGCCAGTCCAATCGCCAGATCACAATACAATAAGAAACCTATGGGAAATTGTAGATCGCAAAACACTGACTCAAAATTATACAACGATGAAAGATTTATCAGATGCGGTTATAAAAGAATGGGAAAATATTTATAAGGAGACGATTTATTATTTATATGAATGCATCATTGCTGTGAAGCACTAATGAAAAACAAACGATATCCAACAAAATAGTGAATCACTAATGGGGTCAGAATAATTTTGGAATCCTTAGTTTCCATTGTTTGCTTTTTTTTAGAATTTAATTAAGTTCTAATTATTTGTCTTCCAATAGGGACTTCTGAACTTTGAAAGTTGATAGCGGCCATATTGTTAAAGTTTTATCAGTTGAATTGGCTGTCATTTATTCAGTTTGTTTTGCCAAACCACCATAGACGGATATAGCGTTCAACAACATATGCAAATGTTCTGTTCGGACTCTTCTTCCATTTTACGGTGCGGTCCATTTCTGGATGAATGGCTACGTCAACAAACAAACAAACATGTTCGAACTGGGAACGATACCAAACCACATAAGATGCAAGAGCGTGCAATTCTAATCAAAAAAGTCACTGTTTGTTGTGGATTTTTGGCTGGCTGCGTCATGGGTCCAGATTTCTTTGAGAACGACGGTGGTCAGGCCATCACCGTGAACGGCGAATCCTATAAGTCAATGATTATAAACTTATTTTAGCCTGAATTGGATTATTCACGAGTGATTTGAGGGCATGGTCATCTCGCGTTGAGCTGATGTAAACTAGCCACCGAGATCTAATGATTTGATCCCGTTAGGCTTTTTCTTGTGGGGGTTTCTTAAGTCACAGGTTTATGCGAATAAGCCACAAACTACAGCGGCCCTCAAAGCCAATATAAACCATGATATCGGTAAAATTAATTCTGATTTATGCGCCAGAATAAAAATATTCCCTTTAAACCCATAATTAACAAAGTCATTTTGTATGTATCTAACTTCCTACGGAAATATTTTTCACAATTATTTCAAGTAAATTTCCTTTTCAACCCCTTCAAAATGTCAACACTCAATTACATAGTTAAAAAGACTTTTAGTTTATTTTCTTTAAAAATTTCCTTCAATTTACACCTTAAATGCAACCAGGTCTGCTTTAACTCGCATAATAGTTTATTAAATGGCTGTTAAATATCCAGGAAATGTTTTATTTTTCTTTTCTAATGTGAATATAAAAGCAATAAACAAATGGCTTTAATTTTTAAGGAATTACTCATAAGAATACAGACATCATCGTCATCATCAAATACCTACTAAGTTGTTATATTTATCCCAACTCCAGCAACAAAAAAACAATACAAAACCCAGGCAACTTATCCCACAAACAACAATAACAACTACATATTAACCAAAACTAACAACATATGTTTACCTTCTGTTCCTTAATCTTATAAACTATTTTTATTCTTTTTTGTTTCCACTGTAGACAATAATAATTTAAAATGTGTTTGTTTGTATGTATGTTTGAATGTGTGTTGTTTATTTTGTTGTGACATACATAACGGTAACAAAGAAATGAAAACCCCCAACAACAATAAAAGCAAGAATATCTACCAAAGAAAATATAAACAAACCAACAAACAAACAACAATACGTCAATGTGAAACTTAACGCAATAAAACCAACAACCACAATCACAATAACAAATAAAACAACAACAAACACAAGTACATATTTTAAATCCACTTTTACTCATTTCTTTTCTTTCGTCTTGTATTTATATTTTTTTTTGTTTGTTTCTCCTATTTTGAATGAATTTCCTTATTTGTCAGTTTAATTCCACCCGCAAAATGACGTTTGATATTATTGTAAAAGAAAAGAGTTTAAATTACAGTCTGTGTAATTATATTAAAGGGAATGCAACAAATTTTAAAAACTTATATTATATTTTTAATTGGAAATGGGTTGTAGTCAAATTTAAAGATTTTTGTCAGAAGTAATCAGTTCATATTTTGTTTAGGAATGAAAAATGACCTTCAATTACTATGAGATGTACGAAGATTCTATCTTTCATTTTTCTTCAAAGACTTTTAACATATTGGAGGGAGTATTATTTCGAACTGACCGAAAAGAGATGTCTACCATTTATGAAGAAAACGCGCCATTTGTAGCATCTCCAAAGGTTCTAGAAAGCACTTAACATGCTGAATATCTTTTTCGTAGAATATTTTAATCCTAAAATGTCCTTTTTGAAAGAATTTTTTGGATTTCATCGAAAGCTTATGGTGAATGTGTTCCATCGGTTTCAACGTGCGAGAGCTATTTAGAAGTAGTGATTTTGACATGAAGACAACGATCGCACAGACCAGCCAAAAAAGTTTGAAGACCAAGAATTGAAGGCATTACTGCATGAAGATTGTTGTCAAACTGAGTGACTTTGAAAGATGATTTTGCATTTCTGAAATATAGCTTGAACGCTACAAAAGAAAATAATTTTTGCACCGAATCATTACTTGCGATGAAAAATAAATCCATTACTATACCAGGAAGCGTAGGAGATCGTGCGAGAAGCACGGCCTACCAGCCTAATCAACAGGTAACCTGTATCGAACGCAACTGATTCGTTTGAAGCCGAATATGCGGACAGACATGAAACCGTAATATTTGATCATGACAACGCTCCACCAAATGTTGCAATACCTGTTAAAAAGTATTTAGAATGAAGTGGTTGGGAAATTTTGCCTCACTCACTTTATAGTCCAGACCTTGCCCCGTCTGACTACTATTTGTTTTGATCGATGTAGAACGCTCACTCTGGAATACGCTTCAATATTGGATTGATTCGTTCTTGGCCCTAAAAGATGAGCAGCTGTTTTGCCTCGGAATTCATATGTTGACAGAAAGATGGGAAAAGGTCAAAGCTAACAATGGCCAATTTCGGTATAACGAACGATTTGTTATATCGAGATTTATTTTTTTGAATATATTTTCAGCGGTGTGACATTAGGTGACATGACTATCGTATACAATTTGTTCGTCTTTTGTAGTTTTTATTAATTGTTCTTTGGTAGGTTGACTTGAGGCATTGCCAAGGAATAATGAAGACTTCTCTGAAAGGGATAGATGTCGTTCTTAAAATGATTCTACCATTAAAAATATTCATTATTTCACTGAAGATAATTTAAAATAACACAAATGCTAATATCAGTTTTGAGAATAATAGCAGGAGTTAGATTGTGCTCAACTATCGACTATGGTCGAGTAATCAACAATTAAAATCCTTATCCAGAAGGGGATATACGTCATTCTTTAGAGATAAATGATTATTTGAGCCATTCTCGATAGCTGGATATGATATAATAGTCAATGTTAAAAATTTGATCCTTTGTTTTATTATTCTCAACATTCGGTTAATCGATTACAAAATTGTTGAAATGTTCGTTATAAGTGAACTAATTTTTACCAAGGCGGTTCACGTTTACGAGTTTGTTCACGTTATCGAATGCTAAAATTAAATGATAAACAAGTATTTTAAAACTATTTTATTAATTTTTAATAACAAAAAATACATTTATGCAATAATTTAGTTCACTTTGTATTTGATAAAAAAATAAATTTCTTATGAAATAACAAAAAAAAAAAATACAATTGTTTTTGGTTGAAGATAAATAAATTTAAAATGTTTTTACAGCATTTGTGTAAAATTCGACTCTATGCAGATACTAAAAGACTTATTTCATCTTTTAAAGATAAAATTTTAATAGAATCTAGCAAGTTTGTCTGTTTTCCACCGAGCACTCTTCTCCAATGATTACACGTATGTTTTATCTGGTAGCTGCTTCCAGTACAAACCGGATTCGTCAGCATTATAAAGTTGATTTTAAACGGGTCAATATGTTGTAGCTGAGCCGAAAGCTTTTATTCAGAAATTTTGAGGAAAATTGGCTTAAATTTTTGAAGCCAGCAATCGCTGGCATTAAAACCACGATCAGTTTCTTTAATTTGTTGTTGAATTTCTAAAGCTTTTGCTTTTAGCATCATTCCGCTTACCGGCATTTTTTGTTTCGCATCTAAGGAACCATTTGTACAGAGCTTTTTTCCATTTTCGGAAGTTCAGATGTACGTAATGTTTTACGCTTTCCGGTACCATAAAGAGTATTATTTACACGATTTGTTATTTTCTGTTTTTTCTTTTTAATGGAACATACTGTTGATTTAGCAACACCATATTTTCTTGCCAAACCACTGACACTATAAATAACCCTTTTGCAATAATTCAAGTATATTTACTTTATCTTTCAAAGATATCACTTTCGGTTTTTTAATGAAATTTTCATGAATAAGAAATTTTAACAACTTTCAACATTTACGTAGCGATGTCAAGAACAACTAACATACTTTGTCACTCAATTCGGGGATTTAATGAAAAAAAAAAAAAAAGTGTTTACGTTTTAGAGCTTCCAGATTTTGTTCACGTTTTAGAATAGTCTATATAAAAATAAATTTGTTCACGTTTCTGAGACGTTCACACTTTCGAATGTTCACGTTTTCGCGAGTTCACTGTATAAGGAAGTTAATGTTAAAAATGCAGTTGAACTTTATATCGGATTTTCGTTAAAGTGAGATTCGTTATACCGGGATTTGCCTGTACATACTTTGAATAAATTTATATTGTACAAATGCTAAAAATTTGGAAAAATTCTGCATTTTTAAGTCTTACAGCCAATAGTTAAATATTTGAAAAAGTTTCCATTGTATTGTCTACCACTGTACGCTCATATTTCGAAATATAATTAATAACTTTCGCATAATTTCGGTACCTTTTATTATTTTTCCTTATAACCCTAATTAAATGTTCTACAGTGTGGGTAAATATTAATGCATGGGTACTTAAATATTTTTTGTAAATAGTACTATTGTACTAGTAGTAGTAGTTGGTATTAAATATTTACAATTGTATGAATGTATTTGTATTTTTCTTCACACTTTGTGCTACTGATGATGATGACGATGTTGTTGTTGTAGTTGTTTTTAGTAGTTTTTTTTGCTTATAATAGATTTTCCTTTTGATGTTGTTGTAGTAGTTGCTGTTCATTTTTTAGTACATATTTCTTTTCATTTGTTTTTTTTTGTTGTAGTTAGTGCATATTTGCTTTTTATACTTAGTACCTTTTGCAATAGGAGCAGTAGTTGTTGTAGTTGTTTGTGTGTGCACTTGTTGAAATACATAAATACGGTTTTTTTTACTCTCGTGTAATGCTGCTGCTTCTTCTTGTAGTTTTTCCAAAATAATGTCATTGCACTCACTACACAGCTACACTCATTTGCTCGCTCACTTAATGTTTGTGTGTTTTCGTTTTTTTTTTTTTTTTTGTATTTAAAGATGAAAAACAAAACAAACAAAAAAACAATAGACGACACTTGTGTGTCTGCTTTGTTTTTCAATATTTTTGTTTATGTTGTTGTTGTAGTTGTTGTATATTTTTCGTCAGGATGTTTATTGTATCGTCATCATCGCCATCTCTATTTCCATTTCCATGCATTGTCGTCGTATTTCTATATTTTTATATAGTAATTTTTTCTTCTTCTATATATTTTTGATAATGATGTCAGGGCGTAGCCCTTTTTTTGTTTAGTAGTTTTGTTCTTGTTGTTGTCTATTTGTTAATAGTTTTGTTGCTGTTCTATTAATAGATGTTTTACTTTTTGTATTTTTCCTTAATAGTTTCCATTTTTTTAAATTAATTTAGTCTTCATTATATCCATAATTACTTTATAATTAATGTTGTGTGTTTTTTTTTAAATAAATTTTAAACATATTTTCTTTTTTGCTTTTATCTTTTTTAGGATCCTGCTGGTATTTTTGAATTAATCGAAGTTGTTGGCAATGGCACTTATGGTCAAGTCTATAAGGTAAGCAAAGATTTTAATTATAAATGAATAAAAATAAAAAAAAATATAAAAATAAACTAAGGAAACTTAATGAAACTTTAAAAAATTAATATTTAGTTAAGTTTTTTAAAATTGTGCCAATATAATAGTGATTACAAATCGATTTAAATTAAGAGGATTAATTTGGAAAAGCAAATGATATAGAGCTGTTATCACAGTCAACTTAAATATGTATCTCTTGAACTAAAAAGAGATAGATATTTTCAAGTATGTACTACCAATCCACCTTTGATGAAACCGTTCTGAACTAGTTCTTTATGTAATGATTTTTGCTTGATATTCTCATTTTCGGAAGTATATACTTTTACTTGAAAGAACTTGAAAGACGATTTTGCATGTCCGAAATAAAGCTTGAACGCTATAAAAGAAAATTATTTTTGCACCAATTCATTACTTGCGATGAAAAATGGATCCATTACAATAACCCGAAGCTTAAGAGATCTTATGTGAAGCCCGTCCAACCAGCCGAATGGATACCAAAGCCAAATATCCATGGCGCTGAGGTAATGATCTGTATTTGGTGAGACCAAAAGGGTCCTATCTAGAGATGCCAAACGGGGAATCCCGTTCCCGAAAATCCCGGGGTTAACGGGATTTCTTAAATCCCGAAGCCCGGGATTTTCGAGATTTTCCAAATCCCGTTTTTTAGGGGAAATTGTAATTTTTGTGTGCCTTTTTCATGCATTTTGACATTCTACACGCCCGAATATCGCAAAGTGACGTTCAGCAAAGTTGTTAATCGCAACTCCTGTTAGAACATAGCTAATAAAGGAAAGCGGTATTTTTGGTTTTCCTAGAGTGGGGCTCTGGAAAATCAATTCTTCACTATTTTTTGTAAATTATCTAACAAAACTCAATTTAAATCCTCTTCAAACGAAATTGATTTTATCACAGATGAGGAGCTCGAACAAAATGAAAATATTTCCATTGCTCAAAGGCTAAAAGATATTATTAATAAATGTAAAAGCCCCCAAATAACAATAACGAAACCAAGTTATACACCCCTATCGGCAATAACATGTGAAATTTTGTTCCCATGAAATATTCATTTCCCTCGAAGGGAAAATTGATATCGGGAATATCACGATGAACTTTACATTCACAATAGTTGATTTTGTTTGTAACAGCTGTTTATTGTTTACAAAATTCCATCTAAAAATTTCACAACAAGGGGAATTTTTTCACGTGAACAAAGTTTATGAACGAAAAATGGGAAAAAAAAGTTTATGAACGAAAAATGGGAGCATATTTCATGTGAAATATTGATTCGCGATAGGTGTGATAATGTAGATTTGCAACTTGCAAAAGAAATAGATCACTTTATTTCTGAAGGAACAAGAGGGAAATATTTGCAGATTTGTTATACAGTGACGGCCAATACAATAGAATCACTACATTTGAATTCGATTAAAGCGGTAAAACTACAAAATTTCATTTCAAAATTTAAAATTTGTTCATTATATATTAATGCTCATAACGTAAACAATAAATAGAAAAAAATAAAATAAAAAAATAACACATCTTATGTTAAAAACGATGTCAAATCTAAAAGACTAAATAAAATATGCGACATTCAAATAGAATCAATCAGTCTTAAAATGATTAAAAATAAAAAATCATCATAAGAATTCGTTGTTTTCTTAATATTTTGTTGCATATCAATTATTTCTAATAACAGCATCAAATCTTTTGGGGATTGAATTTAACAAACTTTCGCATGTAGATCGGGAAATTGCATACCATATTTCCTGAATTTTCTGCCAAAGTTCTTCCTTGTTTTTAAATTTTTCAGGTCCGAGTTTGTCTTTTACTATTTTCCATAGGATTTAAGTCTGGTTATTGAGACGGCCATTCCATAACATGAAATTTGTTATATAAAAAACATTTTTTGGCAAGACCAGACGTGTGCTTTGGGTCATTATCTTGCTGGAAGAGCCATTTTAAGGGCATATTCCATTCTGCATGTGGCTTTATAACATTCTCCAAAATATTTACATACAAGTGCTTATCCATATTTTCTTTAATCCAATAAATTGGACCAACGCAATACCAAGAAAAGCATCCCCATATAATAATATTTCCCCAACCATGTTTAAACGTTTGTGGTTTTTGCCATTTTTTGGACGTCTAACCCATGTCTTATCATCACTACCAATTAAATTAATGGTCGTTTCGTCCGTCCACTACACATTTTGCCACTTTTTTATATTTTCTGGCCCACATCAATCCTTATGATTGCTCCTGGTTTTAAATGAAATATTGGTAGTGATTCTATTGTAATGTACGTCACTGTAAGTATTTGCAAACGGTTTTGCCAATGTGAAAGATGTTTTTCGGCAGCAGCATATATCGGAGCAGCATTGTGTCTAATAAAAATTAATTGCTAAATAAAAAATTTACTTTCAATTGTAAAGACATAATTATGTACGTTTATTTCTTATAATTTTCGGGATTTTAGATTTCCCGAAAATCCCGAAACCACGGGTCGGGATTTCGGGATTTTTTTACCAAATCCCGATCCCCTGGATTTTCAAAAATCAATCCCGATTAGCATCTCTAGTCCTATCTATTATGAGCTGCTGAAATCTGGCCAAGACCATCACAGGGAACCTGTACCAAACGCAACTAATTCGTTTGAAGAGAGCATTGACCGAAAAACACCCGCCTACTATTTGTTTCGATCGATGCAGAACGCTCTCTTTGAGATACGCTTCAGTTTGGAACAGGGTAAACGATATTGTCTTGATTCGTTCTTGGCCTCAAAAGGAGAGCAGTTCTTTTGGCTCAGAATCCATATATTGCCAGAAAGTTGGGAAAAGCTCATAGAAGTCTCCTACCGTTCGCTTAATCACTGTGCGCCAGTGCGATATTCCTGAGGCAGTTCAGGGATTACAGAGGCATTTACATAGAATATGATGAAACGATTGCTCTTCTTCATAGTCCAGATAACTTACGTTGTTACGTGGGTTACGTTTACGTTTTTGGTAATACGATCAAGCATACAGTGTCCAGTAAGTAAAGCTATAAGAAGTCTAATCGAATTTCTAAAGGACAGCCTGAAGAGTATTGGTTCTTTGCCATGCCAGTGTATTTTCGATATTCTGCAAGTACTAATTGTAAACAATCTAAGTTCTGTCTCTCTAAAAGACCATTCATCAATCATATTCGATATCGCAATTGCGATTAAATGCTCCACAATTTCGTCAAAAATGTCATTTCCTAGGATACACTCATTCCTGTGTTCAGGGAATAAATGCAATTGAGAAGATATTTCAACCTTATTACATTCTAATTGAATCGTTTATTTCAAAAACCAGTCAAGCAACAAAAAAATCTAAAATTGAGTTATTGCTTGATTACTATTTTGTAAAGGTAAATGGATCGTTTAATGCATATCAAATAAATACTGCCCCCCTATATGGTGAAGCAAAGCCAAGGAATCCGTGCTTAGTGCAGAAAGATGTCAACTGAAAATACTTGATTGGTTTCTGCTTATGTAATACAACAACCTAAGTAATTTTTAGGTTGCTAGAAACCAAAGTAAATTAATAAAGTAGCGACAGTACTAGAACAAATACAACATTTACAAAAACCACAAGCAGTTTTGTTTTTGGTTTAAGGTCTGAGCTGTCAAAGTTGCCTGTTGTTGTTTTTGGGCTTGTTGTATTTTTCGCCACAACAACCACAAGTGAAATGACAGTTCAGACCAAAGTAAAAAAAATAGTCAGCTGTTCTACTGAGTCTACTTTATTAATTTACTTTGCTAGAAACTTTTCCTTGATTTACTCAAAATCAATAATTTGTTGCTTGACTGGTTTTTGAAATAAACGATTCAATTGAGAGCGTAGTTATCGAAATTTATTTCTCAAATTCTTCAAAACCTCGAGGCTGCTGGTTGTTTTAAATTTCCGTATGGAAAACGTTGTAAGTGTCGGATCAGAGAGCAAGTTGATCAGAGAAAATTACTCGGGTCAATAATCGCCCAATAACTCAATTTTAGATTGTTTGTTGCTTGACTGGTTTTTGAAATAAACAATTCAATTAGAATGTAATAAGGTTGAAATGTTTTCATTGGGTCGACACAAATTTAAAAACTCTGCAACCATATTTCCAATTTTTAATGTGCTCCTTACATTACGAATTAGTTTCTCCATCTATTCAGCAGATTTGGTTCCCAGCTACTATTATATGTTAACAAACTTGGAAATATGGTTTAAATAGAAAAAGTACTTTGAAAATTGTCTCAAACTTAATGGAAAGCGTCTCAAGAATCAATAAAGCTAACTTTGTTGCTAAATATTAGTCAAAGCTTAATGTAAAGGTTCTGTTGAGTCTTAAATTCACATTGTAAAGGATCTTGGACACAAATCCCCCCAGGGTTTGTGAATATCTATTGTGTTACAAAGCTTTTGTTTTAATCAATATATAATGTTCATTATCAAGCAGACACACACGATTTTCTAAACTAACAATAATCCTCTTTCATCTCATATTCAAACACCCTCTATTAATTAAAACCGCACTAATTGGACTTCACTGCACTGCACTGAACATTCGAATGGAAAACAAATTAAACTTGACATTTAAAATAATTTCAGTGAAGCATCAACCAACAACCATCAACTGTTGTGTTGTGCTCTCAACTATAATTATTTCAATTCTTACATTAAATCGACGAAGATGAGGTGGAGAAGTAGGAGGATGAGGAGGAGGAGGAGGAGAGAAAGAATAACGAGGGAAATGAGGTTATAAGAACAAGTCAAAATTTTTAAATGGAAAAACTGTTTGGGTTGATGATGTTGGTTGTACTTCATTCATCCTGACCCCCACAAAGTGCGCGTGTGTATTTTGGGATTCTTTTTTTGTATTTTTTTTACAAGAAGACTGACTCACAGCAGCAGCAGCATCATCAGCAATAACAACTACAATAAATAAACTAAAAACGCATGTTTAAATGACAACCATAAAAAAAGCAAATACACACAGCAAGAGAAATTTTGTGAAGACAGACAGACAGACGTTTAGACGTGCTGATGAATATGGTTGGTTAGTTGGTTGGGTGTTCTGCAGTTCATTGGTTGGGATGTTGGTTACACAAAACTTTAACATACAATTTAAAAGATAAGAACGTTACATTATTAACAACTACAAGGAATTTTTTTTAATAATTACATTTTCTTTTGAAAATTTGGCTTGGGAAAACTTTGTTCAACAAATACATAATAAGAAGACAAGAAAATGAGGTAAAATTCAATTAAACAATATATCTATACTAGACCTTGTTTATTTGTTATTTTAGTCTCTGACTTTTGTTTGTTATCATTAGAATTAGGCAGGAGTTGTAGACTGTTATCATTTGCTTCCCACCGCTTAAGTTTTAGGTTGCATCTTCAACAAACAAAGAACTATTAACAAAAACATCGTCTATTTTTAAAGTTGTATATAACACCACTCCATACTTGAAACAGCCCGAATATACAAAGAAACACTGACAATAGCAAATGATATGACCCAGCAAACACAAATGGTACTTTTTTTCAAGCGATTCTTTAAAAAAAACAATAACTATTTTATTAGTATAAAGTATAAAGTGGATTTATGACAAGGTCTTGTGTCTTAACAAAGATAGTCAAGTGATTTTGTATTACATATTACGAATGAAAGGTACCTTTTCCAAAAACGTTAATATTTTAAAAGTCCTTTTTCAAAACAATATTTTTTTTCCAAAAGTATAATTTTATAAAATGACTTTTAGGAAAAAATCGTAAATAAGTTTCCTCTCACGAACTTAAAAAGTTACTTTTTTGAAATGTACATTTTTTTTAAAAAAAGTACATTTCGAAGTAATATTTTTTTAGTACTTTTTTTTTAAAAAAAATAAAATTTTTGAAATACATTTTTTTTCTTTTTGGAAAATGTAATTACTTTTCTAAAAAATGTTATTTTTTTTTTTTGAAAAAGTACAAATTAGTAACGTTCCTTCTGAAAAATAATTATTTTGTAAACAAAATTGGAAAATAACTATTTCAAAAAAAACTATTTTATAAAAAAAAATTCTAAAGTACTTTTTTTATGAAAATATTTTTTAAAGTACTTTTTTATGAAAAATAACTGTTTAATCGAAAATATTTTAGTTTTAAAAAATCCCTTTATAAAAATATTTTTAATATTTTTTTTTAATATTCTCTAATAATTACATTTTTAAATAGTTTCAAAAAAGTACCCTTTTGAAAATAATTTCGAACAAGTAAGAGAGCTATATTCGGCTGTGCCGAATCTTATATACCCTTCACCAAATTATACTTTAAAATAAAAATTTTAAATCTTTTTAGGTAAACAAAATTTAAATTTTTTTCCAGTTGTTTTTTCGAAATAATTTTTTAAATTTAAAATTTTTTTTTGAATTTTATATATTTTTTTTAATTTTAAAAAAAAAATTTTTTTAGTTTTTAATTTTTTTTTTTTTTAATATTTAGTAAAAAAAAATTTTGGTAAAAAAAAAATTCGGGTTAAAAAATATTTTTTCCGATTTTGACCCATTGTAGGTCCAACTTACTATGGTATTATATACGTCGTTGCAAAGGTCTTTGAAATATCTATCATTAGATATCCATATTGTCTATATTAATGACTTAGCAATCCAGATATGAGTCAAAAATAGATAAAAAATCAAGGCTGTTCTGGTTTTTTCCTTATATCTCAGCCATTTGTTCGATTTTAAATAGCAACCGAGCCGGAAGAATTTCGGAGATATTGATGTATCATTCGTGTATGTAAGTTATTTGGGGGCTTCAGAAAGTTGATTTCAACACAGACGGACATGGCTATATCGACTCCGCTATCTATAACGATTCAGAATATATATACTTTGTGGGGTCGCAAATGAAAAATGTAGAAATTACAAACTTATATACATATACCCTTGCCACTCATGGTGAAGGGTATAAAAAGGTAACTTTTTTGAAAAAATATTTTTTTTAAAATAATTTTGAAAAGAACCCTTTTAAAAGACTTTTGAAAAACTACCTTTTTGAAATAATTTTGAAAAAGTTCGTTTCTGAAATTCTGTTAAATTATATTTTAAAGTTTTATTAAAAAAGTAATATCCTTAAAAAATGTTAAATTTTTTAATATGCTTTTAAAAAGGTACTTTTTGTAATATATCCTTTTAAAAAAGTACCTTTGAAAAATGCTTTTGAAAAATAACCTTTTTCAAATTCTGTTAAAGTATCTTTATTAGGCCCTAATTTTGTAAATCACGTCACCAAAGTGGTATTTATGTTTGGAAAATGCTTTTGAAAAAGAACCTTTTTAAAATACTTTCGAAAAACTACCTTTTTGAAATACTTTTGCAAAGCTATCTTTTTGAAATATTTTTGAAAAAGTACTTTTACTTTTGAAAAAAGTACCTTTCTGAAATTCTGTTAAATTATATTTTTAAAGTTCTATTAAAAAATTTTCCTTTTTTTAAAAAGGTACTTTTTGTAATACATCCTTTTAAAAAAGTACTTTTTTGAAATACTTTTGAAAAATAACCTTTTTCAAATTCTGTTAAAGTATCTTTATTAGGCCCTAATTTTGTAAATCACGTCACCAAAGTGATATTTATGTGGAAAGCAAAAACTAAATTTAAAAAATTAAAATTTATTTTTGTTTTAAATACAAAATTTTCAAATTCTGTTCTGTTTAAAATTTGTATGTAAAACAAAACTAATTTTTGAAATTTTGTTTTTGCTTTCTATTATAAAAGGATATTCTTTTAAAGAAAGTACCATTTTTGAAATACTTTTAAAATTTAAAATTTTTAAAATTCTGAAAAATTCTAAAATTTATTAAAATTTTTAAAGAAGTAATATTCCTTTAAAATAGTTTTGAAAAATTAACTTTTTGAAATAATTTTGAAAAAGTACTTTTTTTTTAATATTTTAGAAAAAGTTCATTTTTAAAAAAATATAAAATAAAATGTTTAAAAAATATATTTTTTAAAATTCTATTAAAAAGTTACATGTTTGAAGTACATTTGAAAAGGCAACTTTCTGAAATACTTTTAAAAAAGTACCTGTTTGAAGTACATTGTCTAAAAAGTAATAACCTTTAAAAAAGCTACCATTTTTAAAATACTTTTGAAAAATTACCTTTTTGAAATAATTTTGAAAAAGTACTTTTTTATAATATTTATTAAAATGTTTAAAAAGTATATTTTTTAAAATTCTATTAAAAAAGTATTTTTTGAATGGTACCTCCTTGAAATACTTTTAAAAAAGTACCTTTTTAAAATTCTATTAATAAGTATATTTTTTAAAAATATATTTAAAAGGTATCTACTTTAAAATTGTTTTAAAAAAGTATCCTTTTCGAAGTTCTATTAAATTAAATAAAGTTCTTTTAAATTAAAAAAAAAAAAAAATTAAATCAAATAATAATTGAAAAATACACTTTGAAATTCATTGACAAAAATAACTTTTATTAAAGAAGTAAAAAAATCATTGACGAAAATAAAAAAAAAAATAACTTTTATTAAAGAAGCTAAATTTTATTAAAAAAGTACCTTTTTAAAATTTTATTAAAAAAGTACCTTTTTAAAATTTTATTAAAAAAGTACCTTTTTAAAATTTTATTAAAAAAGTACCTTTTTAAAATTTTATTAAAAAAGTGCCTTTTTAAAATTTTATTAAAAAAGTACCTTTTATATAATTTTATTAAAAAAGTACATTTTTAAAATTTTATTAAAAAAGTACCTTTTTAAAATTTTATTAAAAAAGTACCTTTTTAAAATTTTATTAAAAAGGTTTATTAAAATTTTATTAAAAAGGTACCTTTTTAAAATTTAATTAAAATAATAAAATTTTAAAAAGGTACTTTTAAAATTTTATTAAAAAGGTACCTTTTTAAAATTTTATTAAAAAGGTAACTTTTTAAAATTTTATTAAAAAGTACCCTTTTAAAATTTTATTAAAAAAAAGTTTGGAATTATTTTAAATTTAAAAAAAAATCTTTGAAAATTATATTTTCGCTTAAAAAGTTTCTTTACCTTTGTAAAAAGTACTTTTTTTAGCTTGAACCAATAGTTGATCAACATTTATTGTCAGAAATAAATAAGATAACCAGGGCAACCAAAATTATGCAATATCATATTTTTTGCTGTGCGTCGTATAAACGTATGAGTTAGTTATTTATCCGTTTCAGACAATTTTAAGAATTTTGCCATCGATTTGTTAGTGCATATTTTTGCATATTTTGCTCTTTACAGCATATTTTATCATATTTTGCTTTTTATAGCATATTTTGGCATATTTAGCTCATAACTGCATATTTTTGTTGCATATTTTCTTTTTTTAATTATTTTGTTTTCTTAATATAATTTTATTGTTTGCATTGTAATTTTTCATTTCTATATTTTACTATTTTTCAGTGTCCAATGATAATTGGCCTAAGTTACTTAAAGAAAAAATTAGAATACCCATAATCGCCTTATCTTCATTGAATTTTGGTGGATTTAAGGGAGCTTAATTTCCGTATATTTGAATTAAATTAAAAAAATACAAACACAAATATCAACATTTAACAAATAATAAAAAATACGTAAAAAATGTACCCAGTAAGCACCAAAGTCCCAAAAATTCAAGCACTTGAACATTTTGTTATAATTTGACTTGAATGTAAAAATAATTATGTTTTAAACTTGAAAAATATTTGAAAAATTAAATATTTTTCAAACAAAAAACATATGGCTTACATTTATATTTCCTTTTTACTGGATAATGATATTGAGATAAAGTGTAATACAACTGCAATTCAATTGTATTTCAAAGACCTTTACCATGTCGTATATAAAGCCAAAGCATGTCGGACCTACAATTGGTCAAAATCGGGAAGAATATTTGTTCACCAAAAAATTGTTTTTAAAAAATTAATTTTAACAAAGTTCGTCATTCCGTTTGTAATTTCCACAATATAATTTTCCGACCCTATAAAATATATATATTCTGGATCCTTATAGATAGCGGAGTCGATTAAGCCAAAAATGTCTGTCTGTCTGCCTGTCCGTCTGTCTGTTGAAATCAATTTTCTGAAGGCCCCAGATATCTTCGGGATTCAAATCTTCAATAATTCTGTCCTACATGCATTCGAGAAGTTTCCTATTTAAAATCAGCAAAATCGGTCCACAAATGGCTGAGATATGAGAAAAAACCAGGACAACTTCGATTTTTGACCTATTTTTGACTTATATCTGGATTACTAAGTCATTAATATAGACAATATGGATATCTAATGATAGATATTTCAAAGTCCATTGCAACGATGTATATATAAGGCTATAGTAAGTTGGACCTACAATGAGTCAAAATCGGGAAAAATATTTTTTAAACCGATTTTTTTTTTCATTAAAAAATTTTTTTAAATTAAAAAAAAAATAATTATGAAAAACTTTATAAAAAAAAATTAAAAAACAAATTCGAAAAAAAAAATTTTTAAAAAAAATAAATTTTGTTTACCTAAAAATATTAAAAAAATTGATTTTAAAGTATAATTTGGTGAAGGGTATATAAGATTCGGCACAGCCGAATATAGCTTTCTTACTTGTTTTTTTTTATCTATGTATAACTTTAATGTAGACAATATGGATATCTGATCATTGATATTTCAAAGACCTTTCCAACGACGTATATAACGCTATAGAAATTCGGAGCTACAATGGATCAAATCGGGAAAAATATTTTTTAACCCGAAGTTTTTTCACCAAAAAAAATATTTTTGTCCTAATTAAAACTAATTAAAAACGACAAATTAAAAAAATTTAATTTAGTAGTAATTTTTTTTTAAAAAAAATGTTGAAAAAAAAATTTTAAATTTTTATTTTAAAGGATAATTTGTTGAAGGGTATATAAGATTCGACACAGCCGAATATCTTACTTGTTTTTGGTTGAATTTATTTTCTGTACAGAAATTATTTTAAATTTGTTTCTCTCAATCTTCAACTTCTTTGTAACAACATGTCAAACGTAACACAGCCGGTGGATTAAACTTCTCGTGGCTGCTGCTGGCGGTTTATTTTTATTTTTTCTAATATATTATTTTTCTTCTATTTTTAAAAATTTGTTTTTTTTACATACATAGGTTTATATTTATTTACACGCTAATAGTAGTTGGGCAAGTTGTCAGTTTGAGATACTAAAACTTCAAAAAAAAAAAACCAACTACGCCAACAATAACGTAAAACAAACGTATGCGAATTAAGAAAAAAAAAAAACATGAAACCACCACAATGATAGCGATGACGGCAAACGTTTCTTTCTGGTTTGGCATGACGAAAATATATAAGTGTTTGGGTATATTTGTATAACCCAACAGTTCTGTATTATTGTTCCCAACTAGTGATTTTACCTATCAGCACTGGGTACAGCCCTACATAGAATACAATGACTAGACTCTCCAATAGATTACTTCTGGTTGGGTAAAATAACAACTTTTTGAAGTGCCGATCCAGAAATATTGAAAGTGGCTACACTGTAGATTACTTAGAGTCACTAAAGAAGTTACAATTTACTTAACTTTAGATTAACAGGGATGTATAAATTAACCAATTTATTTCCCTTCGCACACTATTAAAAAGAAGAAATAGTGCTATATTTTTCTTGGTAAAACAGTTTGGTGAAAAAAAAAAATTTGGTGAAAACATCGAGGCTGTTGCCGATTTTCTAGGTTGTGTGTGGGCCGATTTTCTAACAATCTAAGATGGACTACAGCGGATATATTGATGTATCAATCTTGTATATAAGTACTTTATGGGGTCGCAAATGAAAAATGTGGAAATTACAAACGGAATGACAAACGTGCTACTCTGTTGAAGGGTATAATAATTGGGATACATTGAGTACTTGCAAATCTGCCGGGTTTTCACCGATTACTCATACATAAAGTAGTTTGCGAGTACTACTTGCGGTACCTCATATGACTTTGTAGTACAAACAAAGACGACAGCGACATCGAAAACATCGACTACTACTCATTCATGGCATAGAGTGGGTTTATTGAAAGAATTACTTACGATTGAAGTACACAACACAACTGTTTGACTCGAAATAGATGGAAATTTCATAAAGCATGTGTAATATGTATTCATATGGTGCTAAAGCAGTTGCACAGTGGTCAGGAAAATATTAAAGATCAAATAAACAAAAGTTTTATAATCCCTACGAAATGAAAGCCAATTGGATGGTGAGCTATTTATCGAATATTTGGAAAGTTTTCATGGTATTGTCTGGCTTTTGCTCCACGGTTCAGTTTTGTCTTTCTTACAAACATAAATAAAATAAATTTATCCATAATTGTTTCTATTTGCGTCCGAAATAGCTAAACAAGATGATCATATTTTATGTATTTTTTTAACGAGTTACTCTGCAACCCAATGCATGTATTTTATTGAAATTTTTATGTAAATGTAGCTGAATTTCGTTAATCCAGCCTTGAATTTCCTCCATCAATGCATGAGCTGTTGGCATAGATCTTTGAGTTTGAATAACCCCATTAAAATGAGAAAACTGTTAAATCTGACGATCTAGGGGGCCAATTCTGATCCCTGGAACGGGAGAGTTTACGATCAGGAAATGTCTAATGCAGTAATTGAATTGAAACCACATGTCGTCTGCAGCAATATCCTCCAATTTAGGCAGAAAGAATTGTGTTATCATGTTATCATGGAGCAATAACCAGCCTCATTATACCCTACACCACCATAGTGGGGAGGATATTATGCGTTTTTGCAGATGTTTGTAACGCCCAAAAATATTAGTCTAACACACACCTTAAAGTATACTGATCGACTTAGAATCACTTTCTGAGTCGATTAAACGATTTCCGTCCGTCTGGTCGGCTGGCTGTCCATGTAAACCTTGTGCGCAGAGTATAGGTCGCAATTTTGAAGATATTTCGATCAAGTTATTTTTTCGCCCCAAGGACGTAGCCTATTGAATCTGGCTGAAATCGGTCAATTATTACACCTAGCCCCCATACAAATGTCCTTCCGAAATTGGACTTTATCGGTCATAAATGTTTAGTTTATAAATGTATCTCCACAAATTGCGCTCCAAATAAGTTTTATATATGGGGGATTTCATGTCAAGTGAACCAACTTTTGAAATCGATGTCTTCCGATCGGGATGAAATTTGCACCAAGGTTAGCTCTATTGGATAGTAACTCAGACACAATTTTTCAACAACATCGGTCGAGAACTCTCTGAGTTATAGGGGGTAAAATTTTGACAATTTGGTCAAACAGGGGTTTTTTCTTATCCATGTAACTTATTACCTATTGTTCTTAGCAAAATGTGTTCCAAATAGTATAGATAGCTATTTCTTCGATCTTTCGAAAAAAAATATTTAAAAAAAAAAATAAAAAATTTTTAATATTTTTTTTCCGAAATCAAAAACTTTTTTGACTTTTTTTTAAAATACGCTATTTTTTTTTATTTTTTTTTTTTTCTTAAAATAAAGTTTAGATATTTTCCTTGAACACCTACTTGGTCGCTTAGTGGGATGCGAGTGGGATATCTATCAAAATAAATATTTTGTAACTCAAAACATAAAATTTTTTACTTTTTTTGCAAAATCAAAAACTTTGTTGACTTTTTTTTTTTCAAAATGGACCCTTTTTTAATCTTTTTTTTTAGGTCAAACAAAAGCTTAGATATTATCCTTGAAGACCCTTTTGGTCGCTTAGTGGGATGCGAGTGGGATATCTATCAAAATAAATATTTTTTAACTCAAGACTTACAATTTTTGACTTTTTTTTTTTCCAAAAACGATTTTTTTTCCAAATGGGCCCTTTTTTTAAAATTTTTTTTGTAGTCAAAAGAAAGCTTAGGTCCATTCCTTTAAGATATTTTTAGTCCCTTAGTGGGATGCGAGTGGGATATCTATCAAAATAAATGTTTTAACACAAAAATTGTATGTCTTGAGTTACAAAACATTTATTTTGATATATATCCCACTCGCATCCCACTAAGCGATCAAAACCATCTTAAAGGAATAGGCCTAAGCTTTCTTTATAGCAAAAAAAAAATTACAAAAAGGGCCCATTTTAAAAAAAAGTCAAAAAAGTTTTTGATTTTGCCAAAAAATCAAAAATTGTATATCTTGAGTTACAAAATATTTATTTTGATAGATATCCCACTCGTATCCCACTAAGGGACCTAAAATATCTTAAAGGAATGGACCTAAGCTTTCTTTTGACTAAAAAAAAATTTTTAAAAAAGGGCCCATTTTGAAAAAAAATTCGAATTTGCAAAAAAAAAGTCAATAATTGAATGTCTTGAGTTACAACATTTTTATTTTAATAGATATCCTACTCACATCTTCCTAAGTGACAAAATAGGTCTTAAAGGAAAAGACCTAAGCTTTCTTTTGAGCAAAAAAAATTTTTAAAAAAAAGTCCCATATTGGAAAAAAATTTCGATTTTGCAAAAAAAAATTAAAAAATTGTATGTCTTGCGTTACAAAATATTTATTTTGATAGATATCCCACTCGCATCCCACTAAGGGACTAAAAATATCTTAAAGGAATGGACCTAGGCTTTCTTTTGAGCAAAAAAAAAAAATTAAAAAAGGGCCCATATTGGAAAAAAATTTTGATTTTGCAAAAAAAAATTAAAAAATTGTATGTCTTGCGTTACAAAATATTTATTTTGATAGATATCCTACTCGCATCCCACTAAGGGACTAAAAATATCTTAAAGGAATGGACCTAAGCTTTCTTTTGACTACAAAAAAAAATTTAAAAAAAGGGCCCATTTGGAAAAAAAAATCGTATTTGCAAAAAAAAAAGTCAAAAATTGTAAGTCTTGAGTTAAAAAATATTTATTTTGATAGATATCCCACTCGCATCCCACTAAGCGACCAAAAGGGTCTTCAAGGATAATATCTAAGCTTTTGTTTGACCTAAAAAAAAAGATTAAAAAAGGGTCCATTTTGAAAAAAAAAGTCAACAAAGTTTTTGATTTTGCAAAAAAAGTCAAAAATTTTATGTTTTGAGTTACAAAATATTTATTTTGATAGATATCCCACTCGCATCCCACTAAGCGACCAAGTAGGTGTTCAAGGAAAATATCTAAACTTTATTTTAAGAAAAAAAAAAAAATAAAAAAAAATAGCGTATTTTAAAAAAAAGTCAAAAAAGTTTTTGATTTCGGAAAAAAAATATTAAAAATTTTTTATTTTTTTTTTTTAATATTTTTTTTCGAAAGATCGAAGAAATAGCTATCTATACTATTTGGAACACATTTTGCTAAGAACAATAGGTAATAAGTTACATGGATAAGAAAAAACCCCTGTTTGACCAAATTGTCAAAATTTTACCCCCTATAACTCAGAGAGTTCTCGACCGATGTTGTTGAAAAATTGTGTCTGAGTTACTATCCAATAGAGCTAACCTTGGTGCAAATTTCATCCCGATCGGAAGACATCGATTTCAAAAGTTGGTTCACTTGACATGAAATCCCCCATATACAAAATTCATGTCACCAAATTTTGTAACGATCGGTCCATAATTAGTCATAGCTCCCATATAGACCCGCTTCCAAAAATCACTTTAACGTGCATAAATCTCTTAAAAATTTTGGTATACTCACGACCTAATTTCATGGTGATCGGTCCATAATTGGTCATAGTCCCCATATAAGGCCCACTTCGGAAAATCACTCAAAAATATAAATTATTGAAATTTTAAAAGAAAAATGTTTTTGCTCTTTTACTTAGTGTAGGGTATTATATGGTCGGGCTTGACCGAGAATTGAGGTATATTAAATTATTTTTATAGCCTTTGCCATGAGTGGCTAGGGTATTTATAAGTTTGTCATTCCGTTTGTAATTTCTACATTTTTCATTTGCGACCCCACAAATTATATATATTCTGGATCGTTATAGATAGCGAAGTCGATATAGCCATGTCCGTCTGTTGAAATCAACTTTCCGTGGCCCCCAAATAACTTACATACATGATTCATACATCAATATCTTCCAGCTCGGTTGCAATTTAAAATCGACAAAATCGGCCCACAAATGGCTGAGATATAAGGAAAAAACCGGGACAACCTCGATTTTTGCCCTATTTTTTTATCTATATCTGGATTACTAAGTTATTAATATGGATGGATATCTAAAGATAGATATTTTAAAATCCATTGCAACGATGTATATAAGGCTATAGTAAGTTAGACCTACAATGGGTCAAAATCGGGAAAAATATTTTTTTAATTTTTTTTCATCAAAAAAAATTTATTTTTTTTGTCATAAATTCTTTTTCCCGAAATTTTTTTTTTAAAAATTGAAAAAAAAAAATGGAAAAACTTTTTTTTAAATAAAAATTAAAAAACAATTTGGAAAAAAAAAATAATTTCGTTTAAATAAAAATATTTAAAAAAATAAAATTTTTAAGTATAATTTGGTGAAGGGTATATAAGATTCGGCACAGCCAAATATAGCTCTCTTACTTATTGTATTAAAATTATTGAAAGTAATCGCATAAAATCTTAAAATAAATTTTAAAAAATATTCGATTTTGTCGAATATTTCGAGACAAAAAAACCGGTTTGTCGAATAACTCGAAAACCGTCCTTTTGTAAAAACCGGTTTAAAAAAGACCGAAAATTGAAAAAAAACCGGTTTTTCGAATAATTCGAAAACCGGTTTGACAACTCTAGTGCTTAGGTAGCCGTCCAAAGCCTTTTGTCTTGTACAGCTCATGTGGGTCCATTGATGGTTCCCTGAGGAGTAGAAAAGAAAGGAGAGAAGAGAGAGATAAGTAAAAGAAGAAGCTGTAAGTTAAGTGAGAGTAGAGTTAACAAGAGAAAATATAGATAGAAGTCAGAGGTGTTAGAGGAGAGAAGTATTCAAAGTGCGCAAACAATCATGCGATAGTTATGGGGCCACTATGAGGAGCCATTTGCATGATCGGTTTTATTAGCCACCTACTTTTCCTAATAAAGGAGCAAAGAAGCAATACTTTCACCACAAAATAAACAATAGCGAAGAATGACAAAATGAAATGTCGAAACTTGTAAATAAAAACATTTTAAACTAATTTTTTGTGCGATGCGAAAGCGCAATAAAGGGTACCAATTGTACCATTTTTCTTTCGCATCGCAATAGAGAGTAACCCCCCTGGCAAGCAGATCACCCAATACCGGACAATCGCAAAAGAAGCGTCATATGATCACTTCATCCTCATTTTGAAAACTCCGGAAGAAGTTGTGGTGAGGCATCCCAAGTCTTGCAGCATGATTATCGAAAGTGCAATGCCCGTTGATCATCGCCACCATATTCGTATTCGTTGTAAACGAAGTAGCGTTTATCATCTTGGTAATGGCACAAGTGGATTTATTACCCCTGCTTGTTTGGGCAAGGTCATAATATGGATTATATATTCATTGCTTACACGTCGACTGCTGATTGCTACATAGGAGGCTTCTATTTCCGTCAAGTTATCAGCAATACAATTGCCTTCATTACACACGTCAGTACAACTGTTGAATGTCTCGCCATCTCATTTAAGGATGCCCGGCATTCCTGGACTGTATTTGATGGTGTATGTCAGTATATATACGAATATCCCTAACAGATATTCTGTAATATCTTAGCCAGTTGGCCGCTCACATATTGTCCGATACCTCGGCCTAAATTCTTATCCCAAATACCAGAATGTAGACCCCTTTTTTAGACCCATCCGTATAAATGAATAGCCACATTAAACCAAGGGAGGGGCCGTCAGACTCCGTACTGGACGAGATTGAAAAATCAGGGGCTGTCAAATTCCATACTGGACGGGATTGAAAAACCGAAGTTCCTCAGGAAAAAAGGCCTCTCAATACCCTTTCAAAGAGTATACGGTTAGAGGCCCATACCCTTCCACCGAACAGATGCCCCCTAGAATAATATTGGTTTACTAACCGTGTCAACTAGACAGTTCATGTTCCAGGGTCTAATACCCCATGTCCTGCCTATAGACCTTTTCCAGCCATACATAGCCGTCATGGACTTAGATACTCTTGTCGCAGCTTTGAGTTTACGCTTAAGAAAATGCTTCATAGATTAGGACAAAGAAAAAACGAGAAAACATTGTTAAACTATCAGCCCAATTATGAGTAAAAATTCCCCGGGATTTTTTTCCCTTTTCTTATTTTTAACATTGAATTTTAATAGGAAAAATGGGAAAAAACTCCCGGGAAATTTTTATTTATAATGGGGCAGATAGTTTAACAATGTTCTCTGGTTTTTTCATATTTTTAAGCCAAAACTCTTTCAATTCGTATAGAATTGCATCCCATGATGTTACTACACGCAGAGAAAAAATATAGTTGGGCATGGTTACTGAAACCATTTCAATATTGTTACAAGTTTTTTAACTATATTATAGTCACAGTAACCATTTACATGATTGTGGTAACCATAATATGGTTAATTTACGATTCACATGATTGTATCAACCATATATATGGTTACAGTAAACTAATATATGTTTGTGACAACCATTCATATGATGAAGGACTTATCATATTATGTTGCTCTCAGCTTAAAGCTTATCATAATCTGAGAACAACATATTATGATAAAATTATTCATCATAAATAAGGTTGCCACAAACATATATTTGTTTACTGTACTGTAATAGCCACATTAAACCAAGGTAGGGACCATCATCGGATTCCATACTGGACGGGATTGAAAAACCAAAGTTCCTCAGGAAAAAAGGTCTCTCAATACCCTTTCAAAGAGTATACGGTTAGAGGCCCTATTCATACACTTCCACCGAACAGATGCCCAATAGAATAATATTGGTTTACTAACCGTGTCAACTAGACAGTTCATGTTCCAGGGTCTAATACCCCATGTCCTGCCTATAGACTTTTTCCAGCCATACATAGCCGTCATGACCTTAGATACTTTTGCCGCAGTTTTGAGTTTACGCTTAAGAAAACATTGTTAAACTATCAGCCCAATTATGAGTAAAAATTCCCCGGGAGTTTTTTCCGTTTTCTTATTTTTAACATTGAATTTGAATAGGAAAAATGTGAAAAAACTCCCGGGGAATTTTTATTCATAATTGGGCTGTTCTCTCGTTTTTTCACATTTTTTAGCACAAACTCTTTCTATTGCATCGGTTGATGTTACTATATTGTTGTCAACCTAAAACAGAACATTATTTGAGACATTTTCTGACGTTTAAAAGGAATGACAAACTTGTACTGAAAATGTAGGTCTGAATTCCTAAGAAAATGTTCCGTGGGATACATTAAGTGATGGCAACTATAAAATAAAATGAACTACTTAGAAAATAAAAGACTTAAAAACTTGACAAAACACACATGAAAATAACACTGAAATGACAACTAAATGTGATAAATTGACACTCTTTAAACAAGCAATTTGACAGACAACTACGCCAAGGGAGAGTTAGACAAATACTTCAACCAATAGTCAGTCAAACACTATTTTTTTAAAATAATGTCCAGAAGTATATCGTTAACATGTGTGAGCAAGCCATATAGAAGGTAGTAGCAGTATTATTTGGTGGAGTTACAAAACTGTTAAATTTAAATATTAATGCAGTATATAGTATTAAGAAAAGTACACTACATGAAACGTACATATTGAGTTAGGTTGAGTTATCCCAGAGCTACTGTTATTCATAACTGAATTATATTTTGCATTCTTTATATTTAAATTTCTCTCCTGAAGCTTATTTATAAAATTCGCGAATAAAAAAGAAATATTCGCGAATAAAATTCTCTTACGAGAATATTATATTCGAGCATTCTGGGTGCCCTGGTTTTTACTCATTTTATAAATGTTTGTTGATTGTTGACACTTTAAAAAATTGTGTAATAATATAAAACAATAAGAGCAACCTTCTTAGTATATATTTTTTTTATTATATAATGTTTTTTTTATTTAACAGTTTGCAAGAATGTTTTATTTTTAATGTATGGGCTTGAATTAAGGTGCGAATTCATTGGTTTTTATTTTTATACAACCATAAAAGGCAAAAAATAAAAGACATTGACATGAGTACACAAAATCAGCTTAAACAACAAAAATTTCTATATTTAAACGTAATACGTAGCAATGTAATTAAACAAATACTATTTAAAATTTTGTTTTTAACATTTGTTTTTACTTTAACTATTCCGGTTTAGATGGTTTTTGAATTTGTACAAACTTTTAATTACATCATTTTTACTTTTTTTAAATAAGTGTTGGTATCAAAATAATTTGAATTCTTTTTTTTTCTTTAAATATAATAAATATAAATGTCACTTTGTTGTAGAGCACTGGGGGATTTGATAAATATTTGATTTAAACACGTGTTTTATATTTATTTTTGTTTTTGAAATAAAATTTATTGGTGTTATAGCCAAAAGGAACATTGATGGATTGATCCCGGAAGGCTGTTGTTTGTTGTTTACTTAGATTCATGTGTAATTGAATTTCAAATACTCAAAATGCCGCCGCACACACTTGTCAATTGAATGTTTTTTAAACCAGTTTAATATGTTTTAGGAAAATAATGATTTATTAAGTTAAAGAAATTCGTGTAAAGCTTTAAATAATACTTAATTTTACTGTAACACACACAAATTTTGATAGAAAAAAACTGTTATACACAGAATTTTCCATAGAAAAAACTGTTATACAGAAAATTTTTATATAGAAAAACTGTTATACAGAAAATTTTCTATAGAAAAATTGTTATACATACAATTTTTGATAGAAAAACTTTAATACACAAAATTTTCGATTATTTTCTATACTGTTATACAAAATGTGAAAAATTAGAAAAACTGTTATACACAGAATTCTCCAGAGAAAAAACTGTTATACAGAAAATTTTCTATAGAAAAATTGTTTTACACACAATTTTCTCTTGGAAAAACAGTTATTCACCAAATTTTTGAATTTTCCATAGTAAAAACTGTTATACAGAAAATTTTCTATAGAAAAATTGTTATACACACAATTTTTTATGGAAAAACTTTAACACACAAAATTTTCGATTGTTTTCTATTCTGTTATATACAAAAATTTCTATAGAAAAACTGTTATACACAGAATTCTCCAGAGAAAAAACTGTTATACAGAAAATTTTCTATAGAAAAATTGTTATACACACAATTTTTGATAGAAAAACTTTAACACACAAAATTTTCGATTATTTTCTATACTGTTATACAAAATGTTCTATAGAAAAACTGTTATACACAGAATTATCCAGAGAAAAAACTGTTATACAGAAAATTTTCTATAGGAAAATTGTTTTACACACAATTTTCTTTTGAAAAAACAGTTATTCACCAAATGTTTGAATTTTCCATAGTAAAAACTGTTATACAGAACATTTTCTATAGAAAAAGTGTTATACACACAATTTTTTATGGAAAAAATTTAACACACAAAATTTTCGATTGTTTTCTATATTGTTATATATAAAATTTTCTATAGAAAAACTGTTATACACAGAATTCTCCAGAGAAAAAACTGTTATACAGACAATTTTCTATAGGAAAATTGTTTTACACACAATTTTCTCTTGAAAAAATAGTTATTCACCAAATGTTTGAATTTTCCATAGAAAAAACTGTTATACAGAAAATTTTCAATAGAAAATTTGTTATACACACAATTTTTTATGGAAAAACTTTAACACACAAAATTTTCGATTGTTTTCTATTCTGTTATATACAAAAATTTCTATAGAAAAACTGTTATACACAGAAATCTCCAGAGAAAAAACTGTTATACAGAGAATTTTCTATAGGAAAATTGTTTTACACACAATTTTCTCTTGAAAAAACAGATATTCACCAAATGTTTGATAAAAATAACTAAATTTTCTATAGAAAAAACTGTTATACATAAAACTTTCGATAGAAAAATTATAATATTTCTATATGAAAACTGTTATACACACAATTTTTTTTATAGAAAAACTTTTACATACAAAATGTTCGATTGATATAGACAATTTTCTATAGAAATAACGGTTATATACTAAATTTTCTATAAAAAAACTGTTATATAGGAAGTTTACCAAAACTGTTATACACAATTTTTTTTATAGAACAGTAATTATGCACAAAATGTTTGATAAAAAACACAATTCTCAATAGATAAAAACTATTATACACAAAACTTTCGATAGAAAAAACAGTTATACACAAAATATTCTATAAAAAACTGTTATACACAGACAATTTTCTATAGAAACAACTCTAATATCTATAGAAAAACTGTTATACAGAAAATTTACCACAAAAAGCTGTTATACACACAATTTTCTATAGAAAAAACTGTTATATACAAAATATTTAATAAAAAAACACAATTTTCTATAGAAAAACTTTTATACATTTAATTTAAAACCCTTTTACAGAAATTTTTCTATAAAAAAACTGTTATACAGACAATTTCCTATTAAATAACCATACTGTATACACAAAATTTTCGTACATGGAGCAGCTAGACTTCCAAACACAAAACAACAATCGAACATGACGGTTCGATTACCACACAAGGTATTTTTTTTCTGTGGCTATGTATGTAAGTGCATTTGTAAGCGAGAGGCATGAATTTTTATCAAATCGCGAACTAAAACAATTAAGAGAGCTATGTATATTCGGATGTGCCAAATCTTATCAGCGTAGAAAAATTCTCCTAACAGAGATTTATATTGATTATAGCGTATACCAATACTTTCTCTCGTTTTTGCTAAAAAATTTATTGCTATTGATTTTCTTGATATTCCAATGTCCCGTTCTGGTATCTAAATATAAATTATTATCAGTACTCCAGATGCTGAACAGTTTAATTGCAAAATGTAGTGGCTTTAACTAAAAAGATTACTGTATGTAATTACACTACCCTTTTATTTTAATTTTCAAAGTGTGTCGCGTTCGCTATTTTAAATGCATCTTTTACAAAAACAATTGTTTTTTTCTTTATTTTAACATGCATATTTAGATGAAAATGCATGAATAAAAGGAGATCCACTAAAACTTACGACATGAAGTGCAATGGAAATTGGAAAAAAATATCAAGCTGTTAAAAGCAAAAAGAATAACAATACTTATTGTGTAAGGCAGAAAAGAGTGATGCACAGTGGGGCAGAATCGAAATTTTTTGAAAATAAATCTGGCATTTCTAAACGACTGGTCCGATCGGTACGGTATAAAATTTGAATTGGGCGTAGACAAGGAGTATTCGAATTTAAGTTATTAAAATGTGCTCTACAAAAATATAGCACTTTTTCGTACTAAAATTTTTTTATAAATTTTCTTAATATTTTATTCAACACAAATCATTGGTTCTGACTTTTAGTATGAAAAAGTGCAATTTTTTTGAAGGACGGAGTTTTAAAGTGGGATATTTTTGAATTTAATTGAGATATTGACTTGAAATTTTTTTTGTAAGACCAAACATTAACTTGTCTAAACAAAACAATATAGCTCGGAATAAATGTGGATCAAATTGTTCCTAATATTTGCAATCCTATTAAAATGTTGATATAAATTTTAGTTTTAGAAACTCAATGAATGAAATATGTAACAAAATCTTTATTTATTAACGAAACTCAATGAAATTTTCAGCGTTTTTTAAGTTTCTCATTCTAAATAACAAGCTGTAAAAAAACTTGTCAAAAGGTCAAAGGGAATCCCGCAATTCCTAAAAATTTAAGCGAAAATCCCAAAAATGGTATTTTTTACAATTTTGCCTATAGGGTGCACATTTCCTGCGGGGCTGGGAAAATACTTTAGGGATAAATAGGGAACACATCAGGGTTTCCAAAGCTGCTTTCCGTTTTCTGATCCCAGCTTTGGGATTTTAGAACATGTGGCCCAAAGTTGAAATTTTGATAAGAAAATAGATCAATTTCCAAAGGGCGTAGGACCGACATGTTCGAAAAGTAGGACATGTTTTTTATACCAAAATGTTCTCCGTAAAGAAACTTTATAGAAAAACATAAAATTCTTATATGTTCTTAAAGAAAGTTGTTTTTTAATAAAAAAAAAAGAGTTAAGTCACCTTTTCGTCCAAAAAACAGAAAAAATATACTATTTTTTGAATTTTTAAATTGAAAATCAGTTATTTTTGGATTAGTAATTGATTGGTAACTTAGTTGTCTAACTAACAAAAAAAATTCGAGTCAATTCGGTCCAAAAGTGCGCCCTATGTTTTTAAAAAAAGCGGACCAAGGTATGGCAAAATTTTAAAATTTCAATTTTGAAATGCCTATAACTAGGAAATTATAAGAGATAAATAGCACACGCAAGCATGTTTTTTCAAGACCTAGCTTTCCAAAAATATAAAATTCTTTGAAATCGGATGGGAAACAAAAAAATGGCACGTGTTTAAAAATTTTACATGTCGAAGGTACCCTAATTTGAGCCACCATAGCGCCGCCCCTGTAGCATTTGTAGGGCCCATTTTAATAACTTAAACTCGAATACTCCTTGGCTACGCCCAATTCAAATTTTATCACGATCGAAATGCCAGAAAAAAGTATTTAAAACAAAACTGATTAAATTGTTAAGATTAATTTGAAAAAAATAAAAACGTATTTTAAAATAATGAAACAAAATTTTAAATTTTATTTGAATTCTATTAGTTTCATGATACTAAACTTCACATAATAAGCAACTTTATGGGTTTAAAAACGACTTTTGTGGTTAGGCTGAATATTTATAAAAATCAATTGTTTATAGCTTAATTTTTGAATTTGATAATAATTTTTTTGTTTTCTATTTTTTATTTGCAGGTATGTTTTTCTAAATGTTTAATTGGTATGTAGTAAATTGAAATTCAATACATTTTATTTAAAACAAAACTGATAAAATTGTTTAGATTAATTTGAAAAAAGGGTATTTTATTAAGCGCTTAATATCTTTAAATTTAATAAAACAAAGTGTTTGTGATATATCATCGACATTTTTTATTCGTTTGAAAGGCCTATCGATGCCATTTTGTATGGAATATAACATCAAGCAAATATCAGCCGCGACTTCGCTAGTTGGCGAGCATTCGAAATATTATAAATTCCCTGACTATGGCCCATAAATCAGGCTGAATTTGACTGATGGCATAGTTTTTGTTGACTTTGAGAGATGCTGTGGTTTGTGGCTTATTCCCATAGACCTGTGACTTAAGAATGAAACAATCCAACGAGTTCAAATCGCACGATCTCGGTAGCTAGTTCACATCACCTCAACGTGAGATGACCATGCCCTCAAAACGCTCGTGTTGAATGCCCAAGGTGGCACACAGTCACTTTTTCGGGATGTATAGAACGCTCTGGGGATCCCATGTGGATTGATATCGTCCCAAATTCGACAATTTAGTTTGTTGACGTATCCGTTCATCCAGAAATAGGCCTCACCGTAAAATGGGCGAAACGCTCGAAACAAAATGGCCGCTATCAAGTGTTAAAGTGCGGAAGAAACTCTCCCACTGAGTTTAACTTACAAAATTTATTAATCAAATTTCAATTAAATTAGCTGATAAGCTTTAAAATCAAAAAAAAAACGTTAAAGAAATTAGCCATATCGGTGACTAACCGTCAATGTGTTGCGTTGTGGTAATACCAATTAATTCTTAACCAAAATGAGAAGCTACAATAAAAATATTTTATAAATTTGTATGAAACGAATACATTTATGAGATAAATATGGCCACAGGGTATAATGGGTGTAAATTCCAGGTAAACAAAAGCAAAGCTAAACAAAAAAAAAAACAAAATTTAAACTTAAAATTTAATAAAAAATAATGAATTCTCCTTTAATAACAAAACCTGATTTCTGTTAACACCAGCACTCACTCACTCGCTCATTTATTCATAACGAAGATTTTTGAAATAAAAAAAACAGAATTTGCTATTTAGCATGAGAAAAATAAGCAAAAACAACAATAAACCAGACAACGAACTGAACTGGTCCCTCCATTCCACTCCAACCACACCAAACCATTGAACCACAATCATCAGACAGACAACCCTGCAATGGTCTTTATTGTAAAACATATAGAATTTGTCATCTTTATGAGATGATGACTAAACTTGACCAGCAGATGAAAATTAATATTTTATTAGCATGAAAAGCTTCTTCCACAAAATTAGTTTAAATACAAATAATACTGGGCTACAAGTATTTCATTTATCTTGATTCAAACTGTAAATTACTAGCTGCTCTCACATCCATAAATTTTCAATATTCAATTATTGTTTTTTTTTTGTTATAAAACTCGCTTTTAAAATTTCTTTAAACAAGGTGTCGTCATTCATGTCTAAAAGCAATTTCCATCAAAGTGGTCTGTCAGAAAGATGGCTAACTAAGTAAATGATTGACTCTTTATTTATTTTTATTATTTGTGTTAATTATTTTCCATTTTATCAAATTAATTAGAAAATAAAACAACAGGCGTTACTGCAAAGAAAAAAAAATTATTAATAAACAGGGTTGACAACTAACTGGTTTCATTCAAATAACACAGATTTTTTTAGCGGTTTATTTCAAATATGAATTGTGTGTTGATCAATAAATACATATTGTTTAAATGTGTGTAAATCTGTAGCTATACCCAGCAGTTAAGCAAGTAGTCATTGTTTCCTTTATAGACAGTAATTGTCATTAATACCTGATCACTAATGGCTAACTGCAATTGATATAGCTTGGGTCATTTGTCATACGATCTTTGTAGTGCAAATAGAAGTCAATTGGTTACTTTATATATCCCAGGTAGCCTAACATGACGTCAATTGCCACTTAAGTGTCTCCAAGTAATGTAGAGTGTGGCCACCTTAAACGTTTATTTTGTACTACACTTTTTTTGTGAGTAATTCTATTGTAGTTTTATACAAATTGTGTTGATATAATTCTCATACAGTTTGTTTAATTACTGCCATTCCATGAATTCAGTTGTCACTTAAGTGTATCTAAGTAATCTAGAATGTAGTCACTTTACACATTTATTTTGTTCTGCACTTTAAAAGTAGTTATTTTAACCACCAGAGGTAATCTATTGGAGTGTTGTCAGAGGAATGTTTGTCTACAAGTAATCGGTTATTGGACTGTCTATGAGATGCCTTTTCAAATGACTGTTTGAGGTCAACCAGCAGCCGTTTATGTTAAAATAACTAGTTAAGTAGCTGATCAAGTAACCAGTTAGGTAGCTAGTTACCTCTATGTAACCGGTATGTGAATCCAATGCGTTGACTACTTTGGTCCAGCTATCGGACAGTCTCATTGTAATCCAAAATGCTCAATCGACTCCCTGTTTAGGACATGTACGAGTTAAAATAACCCTAAATGATCGTTAAAATAACCCTAAATAGAACTGCTGGGTAGGTATTCAAAGATAAAGGACTATAAATACAGACTCAATTAATTTGAATTAAGAACTTTGTTGATGAAAATCAAACTTTCTAATATCCTGTTTCCGATTCCCTCTCTAGAGTAATCTATAAGTAACTTCTCTCAGTGTGATATTATATTCTTTGCATACAAGCTATTTATTTTAACGGATGTAATATGTAGTCTGCCCCTTATGGTCCTTCTATGCCTAGAGAAGACATTGTCAGTTTGACAGAGACATTGCAACCCTTTCACCATCGTTCTGGCAACATATGGATTCTGAGCCAAAAGAACTGCTCATCTTTTGAGGCCAAGAACGAATATCGAATACTCTGTTCCAAAGAGAAGCGTATCCCAGAGAGCAAGTTCTGCTTCGACCGAAACAGATAGTAGTCGGACGCGGGCACGGTCTGTACTATAAAGCGGGTGAGGCAAAACTTCCCAACCACTTCTTTCTAAATACATTTTGAAAGGTATTGCAAGATGTGGCCGAGCGTTGTCATGATGGAATATTTCATGTCTGGCAGCATATTCTGGGTGTTTTTCAGCAGCTCTTAATAGATATCACCCTTTTGCTCCCATCAAATACAGAAAATTACTTTAGCTTCATGGATATTTGGCTTTGGTATCGATTCGGCTGCTTGGCCAGGCTTCACATACGATTTCTAAAGCTTCGGGTTATCGTAATGGATCCATTTTTCATCGCAAGTAGTTTATATTTGATTTTAGACATGCAAAATCGTATTTCTCAGCTTCAATTCGTATGGTACCCAATTTCCCTGCTTTTCGTTGAATCCCTCTGCTCCTAAACGTTTTGAAATTGATGCTTGAGTAGCTCCCAATGATTTGCAAGCTCTTGTAGAGTTTGACAACAATCTTCATGGAGTAATGCCTCCAATTCTGGGTCTTAAAATTTTTTTGGTTGTTTGGTTAAAGTTATTAAAAACAAAAACCGCCTTCAAAAGATACATCATCTTTTGTAAATCCCGCATTTTTTCTTTACGGAGAACATTTTGGTATAAGAAACATGTTCTATTTTTCGAACATGTCGGCCCTACGCCCTATGGAAAATGACCTATTTTTTTCTCAAAATTTCAACTTTGGGCCACATGTTCTAAAATCCCAAAGCTGGGATCAGAAAACGAAAAGCAGCTTTGGAAACCCTGATGTGTTCTCTATTTATCTCTAAAGTATTTTCCCAGCCCCGAAGGAAATGTGGACCCTATAGGCAAAATTGTAAAAAAATTCCATTTTTGGGATTTTCGCTCCAATTTTTAGGAATTGCGGGATTCCCTTTGACCTTTTGACAAGTTTTTTTAATAACTTAAACTCGAATACTCCTTGGCTACGCCCAATTCAAATTTTATCACGATCGGACCAGCCGTTTAGAAATGCCAGATTTATTTCCAAAAAATTTCGATTCTGCCCCACTGTGCGTTGTTAGAACAACAATTGTTCACACTGCTATGTCTGACATCAAACATCATCTCCATAGAAAAGACCTCCATTTAGAAAAAAAAAATGTAAAGAAAACTATGAACTTGAACATCATCGACACGTTTTCCCCACAGCAAAGAACATTAACAAATTTATGTCCGTAATTTTTTTACAATTAGTTTTTGTACGCAAAAACGACAGATGAAAACTTATTAATTAGCATCATCAATATAAACAACAATAAATCTTTATATTCTAACAAAAAACTTTAAATGAATCAAAATTAAATTGAAACAAAACTTTTTGTTGAAACGCTATCAGCGATTAATTTACAACAAACAGATCTTAATATTATTGAATTTTACTACAAACTGAAACAAAATATAACATCGTTAAAGGAAAAAATAAAAAATAAAATAAAAAATAACGGTGAAAAGAGAAATTATGCAAAACAAATTCAGCGTTTATTTTGATAAAAACTTTTCCATTAACACACATCAAATATTTAGGTATCTTTGTATCTACGACTGAATTGAGTATCTACTTATAATATAATTTTTAATACAATTTCAATTTGAAATTCTTGTTAACTTTTTAATTTTATTTTACAAGTTCTTAATGCCTGGCATTTTTTTGTTTTTATTTGTTTATACAAATACTATCATTATTCACTATGAGAGAAAAATAAGTATAAGAAATAAATGAATATTGATAGAATAACAACAATCAACTGGTTTCTAAAGTAAAATAAAAAAATATAAAATAAAATGCAAATACTGGTTCTTATCTGTTCTGTTCTTTAAACAAAATAAACAAAACAAAAAAGAAAGAAATGAAATGAAACAAAAAAAACGCAATTGTTAGAAAATATTGAAATAGTGAAATAAATTACAAGAAAACCCATATCATTAGCTTAATGTGCAAATGAGCTAAGTACCTTTTTACAAATTTTTTAGGAGACACAGAAATCATTATAAAATCTTGGGTTTTAAATATTTTTGGAATCTGTAAATTCAGTTTTATTACTTATTATACGTGATTTATAATAATAATAAAAAAACACAGTTTAGAATAAGTGAGTTATCGACTTATAATTAAATTTTTGGGACTTAGCACATTTCTATACAAATGTTTCATTATTTTTATCGTTTTAACTCTTAAAAGTCGGTGAACAAATCAAGGTATTCGCGGTTTTTTGCTTATGTCTCAGCCATTTGTGGGACAATTTTGATAGCAATCTAAGTTGCACTATCTAAAGCCATCAGCGCAAAAGTGGTGTAAGTTACCCCTATTAGTCTCATTTATAAGTTATTTGGTGGTTTCGAAAAGTTGATTTCAACATTCAGAGGAATAGAATATATATATTTTATGGGGTCGCAAAAAAATAATAAAAAATGTGGAACTTACAAACTTATAAATGGTGTTTTTTTTAATAGAGAAACACATTTTTTATATCCATCTAATTGTGTTTATTAATTAGATAATTTTATCAAATTAATGTTTAAATATGATTTTGATTATGAGTCTGCCAAGGCTAGCGCATACGTGGCGTAATCTGGAGGTCCAATTTTCACACACCCTTCGCAATAAATCAGGAAGCAACGAATATTCGCTTCCAAGTGCTCGATCGTTTCTAGTTTATCTGCATATACCTGGGACTTTACATATCCCCAGAGGAAACACGATAGCGGGTCAATAAGTCCGTGACTTTTTGGATGAAACAGGTTTATGGATAAAAAAAATCATTTTATTATTGAACATAGACTACCTTGAGCTCTATACACATTGTTCAACGTTTCTCCAATTAGTTTATATTTTCCCAAGAATATGACTTGTCGATGTCAGCAAAATAGACATTTGATGACCGATTCACCCCGAGAAACCCACTGTTTTGACTGATGTTTAGTCTTTGGTGTGTTGGATCCAAGTTTCGTCTACAATTACGAAAAGGCTCAAAAGGTCTTGGATATTGCAGTTGAATAATGCCAAACACAACTGATAAGTTGTCACACGATTGCGTTTGTGGTCTTGTGTTAAGCTTTCTTATACAAATTGAAACCACTGAGCCATATGAGCTGCCTATGGCTTTTAAAATCTCTCGCACTTTTAATCTCCATCGGCCAATAGCATATCTTTATTTTTTTCAATTGTTTCGGGTGTAGAGACCTCAACTGGGCGTCCAGATCGTTCGGCATCTTATGTTCTTGTACGGCCACAACGAAATTCCACAATCACCTTTTTTACCATTTAAAATTGATGGTGAAGAGTTCCCAAAAAAAATCAAACCAATTCCGGATACTCTGTTCAGAAGTGAAGCGTATCACAGAGATAAATCTAAACAAATAGTATACGGACGGGGTTAGGCGAAACTTCCCAACCTCCCCCTTTTAATAATTTTTAAAAGGTATTGCAACATGTGGCCGACCGTTTTGGGCTCACTAAATAAAGTGTATTGCCTTAGCGCCATGGATATTTGGCTTTGGTGTCGATTCGACTGGTTGGCCGGGCTATACATATGATCTCTTTCCCTTCGGGTTATCGTAATGCATCCATTTTTCATCGCACGTATTGATTCGGTGTAAAAATTATCATTTCGGACATGCAAAATCGTGTTTCAAGGTCTCTCGGCTTCAATTCGTATCTCCCAATGATTTCACAAGCTCTTGTTGAGTTTGATAACAATCTTCACGGAGCAATGCCTCCAATTCTTGGTCTTCAATCTTTTTTTGGCTGACCTGGGCTATCTTTGTTTTCCAGTGTCAAAATCACCACTTCTGAACCCAACAAACCATCTCTCGCACGTTGAAACCGATGAAACACATTCGCCACATTTTTTCAAATTAAAGAAGTAAAGCAAAACTTCTCGCATATGACGCTTTTTTCGCACGAAATAGCAAAAAAAAAATTCCTAGTTTACACTAAAATGTTCAATAACTAAAGCTGGCCACACACGGAATGAGTTGTTCGCCTGATTTGTGATTGAAAATTTTCAATTATTTGTGATTTTGTTCACGCACAGCCCCATTAACAAGTAACAAGACGTCGAACACGAACAAATCGGACTCACAAATCATCCGTGTGTGGCCAGCTTAACTGAGATTAAATAACAGTTAGGTATCCTTCAAAATGACATATAAGTTATTGAAAACAAAAACCGCGTTCAAAACATACGCCATCTATTGTAAATCCCGCATACACCCAATAGTTGAAAATTCTTTGATTTGAAAAAGTATTTGTTTTAGGTTTGTCATGAATTTTTGTGGAAATCATAGCTCTGGTTATCTGTAAACCTTTCAAGTTGTTAAAATTTCACTACAATGAAATTCAATTGTAGAATAAATTTGATTTCAATGAAATTCAATTGTGGAATAAATTGTATTTCCTTTCTACTTGCCAAATATTATATCTCTTTCTAAATAAAGTAAGTAAGTAAATATACAATAAAATGAATCACCACACTCTAGTTTATATTTGTTTAACCTACATACAAATGTTTATTACGAGTATTAAGTTCTTGGGTTGTTAAATACAAACTATGGGTATAAATTTATAATAAAATAAAATAATAAATTTCATTGAAAATCTATATAGATAGATAGACTGACTTTCTTTCTTTGTGCTGAAATTTATACAATATTATTACTTTTTGTCATTTAAAATGTCTGTCTGTCTGTCTGTCTGTATACTTTGACTAATAAATACACAATAATTTTTGTTTAAATATTTATTTAATTCTCTGATTGCCATGTAATTGAAACTTGCTTTATCAGCGAAATTAGATAAACATCTGCTGGCTACAATAATTTATTTTTAAACAAATTAGTCTGACATTTTTTCTTTCTACCTTTATGAATAATACAGTAGATACATACAATTATTTTTGAATTTCTTTTGAATTTCAAATATTTATTTTTTCACGACCTAAATTTGTTTGTATTTGCTTAGATTTGTATCAATATTTTTATTTTATTTTTTTTTATTAATTAAACAGGGTTTTTTCTTGAAAATGTTTTAGAAAACACCTACATGATTCACATGAAACATAAATCAATAAACAAACAAACAAAAAAATATTAAATACAAAAATTATGATTTGAAACTTGTTCTTTGAATTGGCTGAAATACAAAATTTGTATTAATTTGAATTGAAGCATAAAAATAATATGAATAGTTGACTGAAACAGGATTATTGAAAACAAAATTATTATAATTTATTAGGTAATATAATAGTTTTGTTTTAAAACCATTTGTGGCGAAGAGGTTTAAAATTAGTTGCGCCCAAAACCTGATTGAATTCAATAACCCAAATATCTAAATTTACTGACAACGCCAACTGCAATGTCAAAAAAAATATTTATTTTTTGTCATACTTGAGACAGACAGAACGGTCTGGGTTTAAACCTGATAAAATGTGAATAGGTTAGCTGTACTAGAATATATAAGATATTAGGATCCAAACCATCACGCTTGGATGATATGACTTGTACTAAGTGTAGAGTCTAGCCGGTATTTTCATTACTAGAGTAGATTTAGTTTTCTTTTATGGCTACATCAAATGCATATCCAAGAAGATTGGCCTAATCCAACAAATAATAATTGTGTTATTTTCATTTGATTTCAAGGGTTTCTCAAACCTAAACAAAGGTTTGAAATTCACATTTCAAATCGATTTGAGATAGATCTGTAAACAAAACAAGTTTTAACAATGGTATCTCCTTAATTTGATATTAAATTATATTCAAACCTTAAGACTGATTAGTATTGAGAAGCGGTTACCATTCTCAAAGGTTTGAGAAACGGTTGGATATAAATCAACTGAGGTTTATTTGAGAATAAATATGTTTCTCAAATGGAAAATATATTCGATAACAATGTATTGAAATTTATTTGAAGAAGCATGTTTAAGTTTGAGAATTCGTTAGTATTCTCAAAGATTTGAGAAAGGATTTGATTTCAAATCATCGGATAATTGAGTATGCATGTATTTCTGTAATGGAAAATAAGCTTCACTCAAACTCAAAGTTTTAACAAATCATTCTTATACGTTTGAAATTTGAGAATGTGTTTCATTTTGAAATATTCTAAATTTTGAAAAAAAAAAAAATAAAAAAAATTTGAAAACCTGAATTTTATATCAAATATTATTCTCAAATCATTCTCAAACCTAAAGTTTGATTTGGTTCTAATTTTCAAAGTTTTGAGAAAAGGATGTTGATTTCAAACGATAAGAAAATAAAAATAATACTCAAATATTTGAGCTATACTCAAGCTCAAATATTTAATAAACTATTCTTAAACTGTTGAAATTTGAGAAAGTATTTAATTTCAAATTATTCTCAATTTGTTTTCAAACCGATATCAAACCTTAGCTGGGATGACTAAGTAGCCACAGGAAGTCCTTGATTCTATTCAATATCTAGTTTCATTTCTGGAAAGTCAAATTACATATACTTCCGAATAAATTTCTATAAATCCTTGGAGATTAGCATGATTAGGAGGGATGGCGTCTCGAAAAATTCGAAAAGGTACCAGAATCGTAAGACACAAATACCAGACTTTGGTACATTTATCTTAGGACGAAAACTAACCAGAACCGAACCAGAAGTTCCTGAATCCGGTACATCTGATCTAAAGATAAAAAGTATCAGAATCTAAAGACAAAAAGTACCAGAATCTGTACATTTTATCTAAAGACAAAAAAGTACCAGGGTCTGGTACATTTTATCTGAAGACAAAAAAGTACCAGGGTCTGGTACATTTTATCTAAAGTACCAGAATCTGGTACATTTTATCTAAAGACAAAAAGGTACCAGAATCTGGTACATTTTATCTAAAGACAAAAAAGTACCAGAATCTGCTGCATTTTATCTAAAGACAAAAAGTACCAGAATCTGGTACATTTTATCTAAAGACAAAAAGTACCAGAATCTGGTACATTTTATATAAAGACAAAAAGTACCAGAATCTGTACATTTTATCTAAAGAGAAAAAAGTACCAGGGTCTGGTACATTTTATCTGAAGACAAAAGGTACCAGAATCTAAATTATCTAAAGACAAAAAGGTACCGGAATCTGGTACATTTTATCTAAAGACAAAAAGTACCAGAATCTCGAACATTTTATCCAAATACAAAAAGTACCAGAATCTGGTACCATTTACCTTAAAAGACAAAAAGTACCAGAATCTGTTAAATTTTATCTAAAGACAAAAAGTACCAGAATCTGCTGCATTTTATCTAAAGACAAAAAGTACCAGAATCTGCTGCATTTTATCTAAAGACAAAAAGTACCAGAATCTGGTACATTTTATCTAAAGACAAAAAGTACCAGAATCCGGTACATTTTATCTAAAGACAAAAAAGTACCAGGGTCTGGTACATTTTATCTGGAGACAAAAGGTACCAGAATCTAAATTATCTAAAGACAAAAATGTACCGGAATCTGGTACATTTTATCTAAAGACAAAAAGTACCAGAATCTGCTGCATTTTATCTAAAGACAAAAAGTACCAGAATCTGGTACATTTTATCTAAAGACAAAAAGTACCAGAATCTCGAACATTTTATCCAAATACAAAAAGTACCAGAATCTGGTACATTTTATCTAAAATCAAAAAGTACCAGAATCTGTTAAATTTTATTTTTTAAAGACAAAAAGTACCACGATCTTGTACATTTTATCAAAGGACAAAAATGACCAGAATCTATTAAGTTTTATCTAAAGACAAAAGGGTACTAGAATCTGGTACATTTTATCTAAAGACAAAAAGTACCAGAATCTGGTACATTTTATCTAAACACAAAAAGTACCAGAATCTGGTACATTTTATCTAATGACAAAAAGTACCAGAATTTGCTGGTACTGAATGTAAAAATGTAATGATTTTTACAAAGTTAACCCCATTTGCACAGTTTGCTACTAATCGCTTAAGGTTATCTTTAGAACTTACATATTTGTATAATACAATTTTTCATTTAAATTAATTGTATTAATTATATGATGGTCAGGCGTTACCAAATTTAATGGCTCATAATTTTTAATTTTTATTTGAAAAATGTTATTTATTTGTCCCTTTTTTGCATGTAACCCTCAATTAGAATTTATAATTAACCCGCATTTCATTATATACAAATACCATTATTTCTCTATTTTAAAGAAGACATCAAACATTTTATGTGTTATTTAAAAAGTATTTAGAGAAATAACAATAAACCAACCTCAAAATTACAAAGAATAATGTAATCCATCATTAAATATTTTAAATAATAAAAATAAATGGACACATTTTCCTTTAATTACAAAAATCTAATCCTATAAAAACTAATTAATAAATAGAAATGTTAAAAATGATAAATAAGACTAAACAATTAAATAATTAAAAATTGTGTGTAATTTCATGCTAACAACTAATAAATCATTTAAATTAACTTGAAAAGAAAATTTTCTATAAATTAAAATGTGAAAAAAGTCATTGAAGTAGGAGTAAGCAACTATTTCATTTCTCATGTATTTTTTTATTTCTTCAATTCCATTGTCATCATATTAATATGTATTATATATTTTTCTTTTATTTTTTGTTATTCATTTTCTTTTTTAAAAATATATTTAAAACAAACAAAAGAAAATTTAACTGATTATGCAGTATTTTTTTTTATTTTATTTACTTTTTATTATTGCTTTTTGCTTTCGTATTTTAAACAATTTTATATAAGTTGCAATATTATTAATTTTTTTTTTATTATTTCTTTACATTGTTTACATTGAAATTAGTCAACTGTGCAAATATGAAATGTGTACATTTTACAAAAGTTTAATACAATTATTTCGAATATACTTATGTAGAAATTATTTTATTAAAAAAACTAAAGAAATTAATTATACCCAGTAAGAAATTTTCTGATGAGAGTTGTCAGTCATTGTCACACTGTTTGCTGTATGATTTAACAGAATTTGGTACTTTTTTCTCTATAGATAACATGTGTAAGATTATGGTACTTTTGGTCTCTAGATAAATGTATCAGATTCTGGTACTTTTTGTCTTTAGATGAAATGTACCTGATTTTGGTACCTTTCGTCTTTAAATAAAATGTAACAGATTCTGGTACTTTTTGTCTTTAGATAGAATGTACCCAGATTCTGGTACTTTTTGTCTTTCGTTAAAATGTACCAGATACTGGTCATTTTTGTCTTTAGATAAAATTTCTTGTACTTTTTGTCTTTAGTTAAAATGTACCAGATTCTGGTACTTTATTGTCTTTAGATAAAATTTAACAGATTCTGGTACTTTTTGTCTTTAAATAAAAATGTACAAAATTCTGGTACTTTTTGTCTTTAAATAAAAATGTACAAAATTCTGGTACTTTTTTCCTATAGATAAAATGTACCATATTCTGGTACTTTTTGTCTTTAGATAAAATGTAAAAAATACTGGTACTTTTTGTCTCTAGATAAAATGTGGTACTTTTTGTCTTTAGATAAAATGTACCAATTTCTGTACTTTTTGCCTATAGTTAAATTACCAAATTCTGGTACTTTTTTTTCTAGTAATTTTTGTCTTTAGATAAATGTACCAGATTCTGGTACTTTTTCTCTTTTGATAAAATAAACCAGATTCTGGTACTTTTTGTCTTTAGTTAAAATGTACCAGATACTGGTCATATTTGTCTTTAGATAAAATTTCTTGTACTTTTTGTCTTTAGTTAAAATGTAGCAGATTCTGGTACTTTATTGTTTTTAGATAAAATTTAACAGATTCTGGTACTTTTTGTCTTTAAATAAAAATGTACCAGATTCTGGTACTTTTTGTCTTTAGATAAAGTGTAAAAAATTCTGGTACTTTTTGTCTCTAGATAAAATGTACCAGATTCTGGTACTTTTTGTCTTTAGATAAAATGTACCAAATTCTGGTACTTTTTTGTCTTCAGATAAAATAAACCAGATTCTGGTACTTTTTGTATTTAAATAAAGATGAAATGAAACAGATTCTGGTACTTTTTGTTTTTATATAAAATGTACGAGATTTTGGTACTTTTAGGCTTCGCCTAGATGAAATATAACATACTCTGGTACTTTTTGTCATTAGATAAAATGTATCAGATTCTGGTACTTTTTCTCTTTAGATGAAATGAACCAGATTCTGGTACTTTTTGTCTTTAGATAAAATGTAAAAAAAATCTGGTACTGGTACTGTACATCTGGTCTCTAGATGAAATGTACCAAATTCGATACCTTTTTCCTATAGTTAAATTGACCAAATTCTCGTACTTTTTTTGTCTTTAGATAAATGTACCAGATTCTGGTACTTTTTCTCTTTTGATATAATAAAGCAGATTCTGATACTTTTTGTCTTTAAATAGAATTTAGCAGATTGTGGTACTTTTTGTATTTAAATAAAGTTTAACAGATTCTGGTATTTTTTGTCTTTAAATAAAGATGAAATGAAACAGATTCTGGTACTTTTTGTTTTTATATAAAATCTACGAGATTTTGGTACTTTTAGGCTTTGCTTAGATAAAATATAACATACTCTGGTACTTTTTGTCATTAGATAAAATGTATCAGAATCTGGTACTTTTGTCTTTAGATAAAATCTATCAGATTTTGGAATTTTTTTATTTTTAGATAAAATGCACCAGATTCTGGTACTTTTTATTATACCCTTCACCATGAGTGGCAAGGGTATATATAAGTTTGTTATTCCGTTTGTAATTTCTACATTTGTCATTTGCGACCCCACAAAGTATATATATTCTGGATCGTTATAGATAGCGGAGTCAATATAGCCATGTCCATCTGTGAAATCAAGCCCTTCCGAAGCCCCCAAATAACTTACGATTCATACATCAATATCTCCGAAATTCTTCCGGCTCAGTTGCTATTTAAAATCGAGAAAATCGGTCCACAAATGGCTGAGATATAAGGAAAAAACCACGACAACCTCGATTTTTGACCCATATCTGGATTACTAAGTCATTAATATAGACAATATGGATATCTAATGATAGATATTTCAAAGACCTTTGCAATGACGTATATAATACCATAGTAAGTTGGACCTGCAATGGCTCAAAATCGGAAGAAAAAAATGTTTAACCCGAATTTTTTTTCACCAAAAATTTTTTTTCACTAAATATTAAAAAAATTTAAAAATTAAAATTTTTTTTTAAAATTAAAAAAAAATAATTTTTTAAAATTTAAAAATTAAATTTTTTTAAAATTTAAAAAAAAAACAATATTGAAAAAAACTGGAAAAAAAATTTAAATTTTGTTGGCCTAAAAATATTTAAAATTTGTATTTTAAAGTATAATTTGGTGAAGGGTATATAGCTCTCTTATTTATTTGAAATGTTGCACTTCTTTAGATAAAATGTACCTAATTCTGGTACCTTTTTCATTGTAGAAATTAACCAAATTCTGGTACCTATGTAAAATGTGTGAGATTTTGGTACCTTTAAATAAAATGTGCCAGATTCTGGTCCATTTTCTCTGCTCTTTGGCTTTACTAGAATGACATTATATCAGATTGCTGGTCTATAAGATCTTGACATACGTTATTTGCAGGCTGCCATCAATTCTAAGCTGATAACTTTCCCTTTAAATAACTTTTAACACAGCTTGCTGTTCTTCTTTTCCAGCTGGGTTTGGTAGATACAGCTGAATATTTTTTTTTAATTAAATATATTGATTATTATCACCCGAAACTGTTGCGGTATGCTGATGTTGGCTATTTTTAGAAGAACTTGACCTAGACCCACATTTGAGTAACGTTATTTTGTTTTTTTTTACAAAAAACAAACAAACGAGTTAAACGCAAATCACTGGAAATTTATTATAATTGCAGACGTTGTAAATCATTTTTTAAAACAGAATTTAATTTGATTACATTTTTAAAGAAATGGCTGATGTAAATACTTTTGTATGTTGTGAAAAATTTAACAAAGAATTAAATAAACAAAATATCAATTTTATATCTTTAAAGGCTGGAATTTCGAAATAATTTCCAGGTGGTGGTGTAATTGTGTAATTCGATTTGAAAATAATGCTTTGGAAAATGTTTTCTTTCGAATTGAATTACAAAATAATAACCCCCAGGTTTGTATGGGGAATTGAAATGTTGAAAGATCTAATTTTCCCAAAATAAGATTTTATTTTCCTTATATCTCTAAATCAGTGGTCGGCATAAACAGAAAATGACTCATTAGTGCAATAAATGTAATGATTTTGTTTTTCATGCTTAATCTAAAATTTTTCTTCGTTTTGATAATTCTAACGAGTTTAGCTCACATAGGTGTTCGGCCTCTGTTATCTCTGAATGCCGACCACTGCTCTAAATTCGTGTAGCAAGCAATTTTCACTACTTTAAGTACCAGAATTTTCCAAATTTGTTATTGGTTCTTTTTTTCTATCTAAATACATATTTCTGCTGATTAAACGAGTGTTTTTGCGTGTGTGTGTGCATTAAGTTGAGTAAATATGTATTTTGTGGAGCCAAATTAACACTTTTATTATAATGAGTTTTTGGCTGCACATGCTGCTGCTGACTGTGTTGGCGCAATCAGCACTATTTTATGTTGCATTATGATGTAATCGAAATGGGAAAAACTATAAAAATAAATAAATAAAATAAATTTAATTATTTATCTAAAAAAAAAAACTGAGATAAAAAACAAACTGTGTGATTTACAAAACTAAACCAGGCGACCAACAGCAAGCAGCATTACGAATAATGGAACTACTGAATAACATAAATGGATGATGAATGAACGATCCAAAGACTAACGACCGAAAGACTAAACGTACGAATGTATCAACCATTAGCCCATTTAAAAGATATAATAAATATGTATATATTTACATGTACTTTGCTGCTGTTGATAGTTTTTCTGCTGCCTGCCCAATGACCCAGTTTAGCTTTCATTTTCATTACTTTAATTTCAAAGCTTTAGAGGCAACATTTTATTTTGTTATAACCTCCACCTCGTTAGAGGTGATGATGATGGAGTGCATGTACAGACGGTTCAAGAAGATTTATTAGAGGGTTGGTAACATATAAAGATGAACTGGAAATTTAATTATTTCCAACTAATTCTTTGAACTCTAAGTTGTCCGACAAATTATCCGGTGTAATGAACTTTGAACCAACTTTTTGAAATATTGAGTGAGAAATTTCTGGTCCTTGACAGATATTTAATCAAATGTTAGCTGGTGAAGATTATCAGCCCAATTATGAATAAAAATTCCCCGGGAGTTTTTTCCCTTTTCCCATTTTTCCTATTTAAATTCAATGGGAAAAAACTCCCGGGGAACAAACTCCCGGGGAATTTTTTATTCATAATTGGGCTGTATACACATCAATTATAATATTTCTCCTAGCTGTTCTGGGCCATTTCCCATTGAATTAGACTTTTCTGGAAACATCTCTAAATTCAATTGGAATTTTCTGGAAACTTCTCCAAGTTCAATTGGAATTTTCGGAAATACAATGGAAAATGGTGTAGTCCTAGGAGGAAGTCACTGGATTACAAAAGAACACTTAGATTCGTATTGTCGTGCTCTTTCAGAATATATATCCGTCATAAAATAAAACTCATTTGAGGAGTTTTATTTTTTCGTCATAAAATAAAAGTAATTTGAGGAGTTTTATTTTTCTGGTCATAAAATAAAAATCATTTGAGGAGTTTTATTTTTTCCGTCAGAAAATAAAACTCATTTGAGGAGTTTTATTTTTTCGTCATAAAATAAAACTCATTTGAGGAGTTTTATTTTTCTCGTCATAAAATAAAAATCATTTGAGGAGTTTTATTTTTTCCGTCATAAAATAAAAGTCATTTGAGGAGTTTTATTTTTTCCGTCAGAAAATAAAACTCTTTTTTGTTTATTTTCTACCCTTTTACAGTATCTTTCTTTATTGAGTCTATCTGATATAATGTTTGAAGTAATTTATTTGTTTCAGAAAAAGAAACAATTTAATAATAGTAATCAAACAATAACAAATTTAAATCCCACTTGATTTTATTTTAATGACAATTTATTCAATTGCAATGGGGCAAGGAGCATTACAAATTGTAAATTGTAAAATGAGTTTTATTTTCGGACGAGATAAATAAAACTCCTCAAATGACTTTTATTTTATGACGGGAAAAATAAAACTCCTCAAATTACATTTATTTTATGACGGGAAAAATAAAACTCCTCAAATGAGTTTTATTTTATGACGGAAAAAATAAAACTCCTCAAATGAGTTTTATTTTATGACGAAAAAATAAAACTCCTCAAATGACTTTTATTTTATGACGGGAAAAATAAAATTCCTCAAATGAGTTTTATTTTATGACGAAAAAATAAAACTCCTCAAATTACTTTTATTTTATGACGGAAAAAATAAAACTCCTAAAATGACTTTTATTTTATGACGAAAAAATAAAACTCCTCAAATGACTTTTATTTTATGACGAAAAAATAAAACTCCTCAAATGAGTTTTTTTATGACGGCTATTCAAAACTCTTTTTTTTAAGAGTTTCATGCGAACTTTTATTTTTAAGTAGAATAATAACTGTTTTAGATGAAGTTTTATTTTTAAAGTTACAAAATAACTGTTATAAAATAAATTTTGATATAATTACAGTCCCTGGTTTAAAGTGACTATATCCTAGATTACTTAGATACACTAAAGTGGCAATTGACTTCACAATAGATTACCTGGAATGTATAAAGTAAACAGTTTCAAGTACTATTGAAAATCAACTAGTTATGTCCATCTGACATTTAACTAAATGTACGGGAAAGGTTGTCATGTAAAAAAAAGTCGGCTTTCCAACTGGCTACCAAAAGTTACAAAATCTTGCTCGGTAGGGCTCACAAAATTCCACCAGACTCCAAAATTCTTAAATATGATTTCATTATATTCTTTTTTTTATAAACCACCCAAACAATTTACATGCAACACACCGTCATTGTCGTCGTCGTCATCATCATCAACAACATTGTCGTCATTTACATATAGAAACATTTTTTGAGGGCAGTTTTTTTTCTACTTTTCTTGTTTAAATTTCAAGTATATTTTTTTGGATTCTTTAGACTATTTGGAATTTAGCATTGCTGTGTGCATTTTGTTTATATGAAAAAGTTTTTTTTTTTTTTTTATTTTTAATGGAGAAGAAGAACAATTTAATCTTTTAGGTTAATTAACAAATTTTCAACAATATATATTGAGTAAGTTTATATACAAATATTACAGAAAGCAAACAAAAAAAAATAAAACAACAACCAGCTAAGTATAATAAATAAAGTGTATTTTAAACAAATTAAATAAAGTTTTTTTTACCACTTTCGTTGCATGCAACTCAAATATAAATTGTAGTTGGTTGGAACCCCACTGAGTTTTCTTTCTTTTATTTTTTGTTATTTAATGCCTGTGTAAATAATTCAATTACTTTTCGACACGAAATTTAGAACAATTTGAAAGAAATTTATTAAAAATTAGAAAAACAGATAAATAGTTTTAGCTACTTTTTAATGAGCTTAATAAGAATTTAAGAAATTGCAACATTATTGAAATAACAAATAAATAAATCTAACATTTAGGTAATTGCAATACAAACCATTAAACCATGAAATTTTTGAAACAATTTTGAAAATTTTATGGGGGAAAAAATAAGATTCTTTATTAGGAATCACAAGTTGTAGAATTGGGCAAGAAATTGTTTGTCTGTTATTGACCGGGGGATACTTGTTTTTGGAAAGGTAATTGTATTTATAATACTAAGACATTACTAAACAATATCTGGCTCCAGGAGAAATTTGATTGTTCCCAAAATTTATTTTAAAATGGGTTTTTTGGGAGAAAATTTTAATCTGCCATCAGCGCAATTTTCGTTTTTACTATTTTTTGACGCTAAAACAAAGATTATTTGTTAAAATAGTATGATCAAGTCCACATTTATATGTTGTGCTGTATTATTTACTCGGCTGAGGTGTTCGGAATGGGGATCAGTGAGTGGACCCTCAATGTCACACATTTAAAAAAAAATCGCCAAAAAGCCATTTATGATCCGAATGAGCTGAAATTTAAAATATTGATAGTCCTTGAGAAGATCTACAAAAATATGCTTTTATCTGTAGGTATCTCTTTTAGTTCAAGAGATATTTAAGTTTAATTTTTTTTTAAATTTTGCTCGATCTTTTTTTGTTTTTTATATATGATGGGCCTACGAAAGGCCGAAATTTGTTTTTTATATACAAAGTATATTTGCGATAAAATTCTAAAGAAAATAAAATCAACCTGATAACAATTATTTCGTCGCTTTAAAAAGTTGTAGCACCTTTTTATATATTTCAACTTTGTATGCGTGTGTTTTTTAAGTTTTTTTCCAAAAAAGTCCCCATATTTTTTCTTTTATAAAAAACTAATTTTCTTCGTGTCTATATACATTTTTTTATGATCTGGAAAGAGAACTTAATGCAAAAACGTATAAAGTAAAATTTGACTAACTTAAGCGGACATTGAACCCCCCAGGCCTATCCAAACTTGGCCAATTTTGAAACAAAATTTTAGGTTTGAGTAAAAAATTCTAAAAACGCAAAGCACCGATCCTCAAAAGCTCGTCATATTTGTATAGCCCTATATATTGTTTATATACATACATAACGTTTTTACTATCATACTGTAAATAACGTCAAAGTGGGCTATTTTCTAAAAAAAACCCAGTTTTTGGAACACATTTTCCCCGTTTTAGGAATTTCGATATTTGACAACAAAGAATGGCAACATTAGTAATGCCATTGGCTTAAGAACATTTAGATCTATATTACTTCCAAATTTTATTGTGATGTCTGTAACTGTTCAAATTTTACATTAATTCAAAGTTTTTATTTTTCTTGATTGAAAATCACCATTTTATAATATTGTTAGTTTTTAAGGTAAAATACATCCGAAAAAACACAAAATTAATTCATTTCACTAAAATGTCAATCTCCAAGTCATAAGGTTTCCACCGATATCAAAAAATTATATAAAAAGCTTATATTTACTCTTCAGAATCTCCACAAACCTTGCGCACTTTCAAAAATTTTGATGTTTTTTCATATCTTGCATCAAGCCGGTCTTGCGTGATCAAGATTGGATAAAGTGATGCGTCCGGATCATACCGATAATTATTTGCCCATTCTTCGTTATTCCAGCACAATGGAGAAGTATATACTCGAACCTACATTTTTAACAAAAAATTTTTGTTTTAGAGTCAAAAAATAGTAAAAAACTAAAATTTTTAAGCTACAAAGTGATTTTTGACAGCTATTTAGAATGCCTAGATATGTTCGGATTGCATTGATATGTTCACAAGAGTTATTCAGATTTACCGGAGCTACAACTTTGCAAAATATTGTTATTGAAGTTATTCTAAAAAAAGTAAAAAAAAAAAATTTTTCTTCCTACAAAAGTGCACGAAAAAGCTATTTTTTGGAAACAAATTTTAACAAAATTTATTTGGCGGACTCTTAGCTATATTATTGCCATATAAAGTTAAGCCGTATCACAAAGTCTGAATTAGCAGTTAACTAAAAACTGATGACACCTTTTTTAGAGGCCCCACTGATTTTCAGAAACTTTGGGGGCCCATAAAAAAAAAATCGGTCACCAAAATGGACAAACTGAGTATAGGGTTTTACCACCCTTTGGTAGTAGAGTCGAACCTATACTGTCATGATCTTGTGTTTTTCCAAAAGTCTTCATTTGTTGCATAATGTAATCAAATGTTTGTTAAATGACCATTCATCAATCATATTAGATATCGGAAGCAATAACATCGGAAGCACCACAACTTCAACCAAGGACGTGCCGTTTGTTGGAAATTCGTCATTAATTTAATTTCCTCGGATACACTCATGTCCTGTGTTTAGGGAATAAATGCAATTGAGAAGATATTTCAACCTTATTTCATTCTATTGGGTGTATGGCTAAAAATTCGGGATTTCTTCAAATTTTTATCATGTATTTTGAAACATTTTTACAATATAAATTCATTCATATATGGAGTCCAAGCCAAAGGAACTGCACATCTTTGGAGGCCAAAAACGAATCAAGCTAATTTCGGATACTCTGTTCCAAAGTGAAGCGTAGACCAGAGAGAGCGTTCTGCATCGATCGAAGCAAATAGTAGTTAGGTTAGTTAAGGTCTTCAGGTAGCCATTGAAAACCTTAGTCTCGTACAGCTCACTTGGGTTCATTGATGGATCGCTTTGTGGTACCTGAGAAGATGGAAAATAAAGTAGAGAATTTCTTCTCTAAGTAAAAGAAGAGCGAAATCTATAGGTTGAGTGAGAGTAAATTTGGCAAGAGAAAACATAGATAGAAATTGGAGGAGTTAGAGGAGATAAGAATTCAAATAACGACGCAGACCATCATGCGATAGTTGTCGGGTCCCTATGAGCTGAAATTTGCATAATCGGTCTTATCAACCACCTGTTTTTCCTAATAAAGGCGTCTATGCACATTAATTCCTTACCAGATAACCCGGAGAGATTATTAAAGAATCTCTCGCCTAAAAGCCTGGCACGTAAATCATACAGTGCCGGAGAATTATATGTAAAAGAAAAGTGTAAGATGGTCTCTTCCTCCTCCTCATTCTGACAACTCCTGCAGATGTCGTGGTGAGTCAGCCCAAATCTTGCAGCGAGGGTAACGAAAGTGCAATGCCCGGTGATCATCGCCACCATATTGCTAAGTCGTATTCGTTGTAAGCGAAGTAGATACGACATGTGTTTACAGTCATACGGAGGACATATCATCTTCGTAATGGCACAGTTGGATTCATTACCTCTTCTTGTTTGGAAAAGTTCGTAATACGCATTATTTATCCGTTGCTTACAAGTCGCTAGCGGAATTCCACATAGGCAGTCTATTTCATCTTCCGACATCGAGGCTCCTATTCCCGCCAAGTTATCAGCCTTACCATTGCCTTCGTTATCCCTGTGTCCACGTAACCAAGTGAGTACAACTGTTGAATGTCTCGCCATTACATTTACTTATCAGGGATTTGATTTAATGTCAGTATATAATACTAATATCACCACCAGATATCCTGTAATATTTAGCCAATTGGCCGCTCTCCTAATGGCCGATACCTCGGCCTGAATAATACTACATCCATTTGGGTGTATAAAAGACATTCTTATCCCAAATTGAGGAATGTAGACAACTCCGCCCACTCTATCCCCTTTTTTTAACCTATCCGTATAGATGGATAACCCCATTGAATCAAGTGGGGACCGTAAGCAGGTTCTATACTTAATGGGATTGAGAAACCGAAGATCCTCAGGAAAAAGGTTTTACAAATAGTAGTCGGACGGGGCACGGTCTGGACTATAAAGGTGGTGAGGAAAAACTCCCCAACAACTCCTTTTTAACAGGTATTGCAACTTGTGGCCTAGCGATGTCATGATGGAATATTACGGTTACATATCTGGCATATTCTGGTCATTTTTTGGACAATGCTCGCTTCAAACGAAGCAGTTGCGTTCGGTACAGGTTCCCTGTGATGGTCTGGTCAGATTTCTGAAGCTCCCACCAAATAAGGAGCATTACCTTAGCGCCATGGATATTTGACCTTGGTGACGATTTGTCTGGTTGGCCGGGCTTCACATACGATCTCTGACGCTTCCGTTCTCATCGCAAGTAACGATTCGATGCAAAAATGATTTTCTTTTATAGCGATCAACCATAATTTCGGTCATCCAAAATCGTTTTTCAAGATCTCTCAGCTTCAATTCGTATGGTACCCAATTACCCTGCTTTTTATGAATCCTGCTGCTCGCAAACGTTTTGAAATTGCTGCTTGAGTAGCTGCCAATGATTTAGCAAGCTTTTGTTGAGTTTTACAACAATCTTCATGGAGTAATGCCTCCAAGGTCTTCAAACTTTTTTGGCTGATTTTGGAGATCTTTGTCTTCCGTGTCAAAATCACCATTTCTGAACCGCACAAACCATCTCACGCAAGTTGAAGCCGATGAAACACATTCACCATAAGATTCGGTGAGCAATTGGTGTTCTTACCGGCACCTTTTTCCAAGTTAAAGAAGTAAAGCAAAACTTCCCGCATATGACGCTTTGTTGAGACAAAATTCTAAATTTTCGAAGCAAATAAAACTTTGTTGTTTACATTATAATGCTCAATAACTAATTGAGAATAAATGACAGAAATGAACCCTTCAAAATGACATATAAGTTATTAAAAAACAAAAATCACGTTCAAAAGATATTTTATCTGTTGTAAATCCACCAATCTAAGCCAGCCATTACTAAACAACTTCGAAGTAATGCTAACGGTATGTAGTAGTCATTACAAATTATGTTAATCAGTAAAGACATGACATTACCAAGTAATTGATTGAAAGAGGGTCTTTGTGATTTCGTTTGTTTTATTATTGATTAATTAAAATGTAATTTACTTGTTATCTGATTTGGATTTAGCCACAACAGCTGGCTAAAAGTCTTGATTTTCCTCTATGAACATAAAGAAAGCTTAATTATGGATCATTAAAACGAGTTTGATTAACATTATTTTAAATACAAATAATTAGACAGAATAAATTAATAAAAATTATTCAAATTTGTGTAGCTGACTGGCTGACTGACGCCTGCATAAAATATGGTCAAACCACATTAATTTTATTTATAACGCGCTTCGATTCAATCAATGACTGGACAAACAGACATTTTGACACATTTTTTTTTCATTTTCTTTGAAAACTAAATCAATGGTTTTGAAAAAAAACTTACATTTTAAAGCCATAAGTTAGAAACAAAAAACTTGTTATAAATATAAATTTAAATAAAAAAGCAAATAATTATAGAGTAGTAGTAATAATAATAAAAAAAAGAACTTGTTCCTACTCCTACATAAAAAAAAAACTATTGAAATAATAAAAATTCATAAATGTGAGAAAATAAAAAAAAACCGCTTAAAGTGAACTAAATTCACACATGGCGGCCAGTAATTATAAAAAATATTTAAATAAATATTAAAAACAAGAAGTTTAAAACACAGCAATATTAAAACAAACTGTTTTTAAACCTTTTTATTATTTGTTATTTGTCAATGTCAAAATATTTTTTTTTTTTTTTAATTTTTTTTAAATGCTAAAATTTATTTTAATAAAAACAACCTTTGCATCCAAAAATAAAACAATTATTACGCAAATTTATTTAACAAACAAAAAAATAATAATAAAGTTTTAAAAATAAAATCACATCACATCACAGCAACTACACAAATTAAAACCATGTATTGAAGTCATTGACATGACATGATAATAAAACTGTATGAACAAAAAACGAATCAACAAAATTATTATTAAAAAAATAAAGAAGAGATGGAAACAAATGTTTACAATCTGTATAAAAAGTATTTTATTCATATATATAACAATCCGCCATAGCCAAGCAACATATGAACAAAAAATACAATGAAGTATAATGAAAAAAATCATATAAATTTATTAAAAAATTAAAAAAAACATTAATTGTAGACATTGAAAACTACAAACAGGCTGTTGTTTAAACAAAATGTTAACAGTTTTGCAAAGAAATTTGGTACTTTTTTACATTTAGTACGCCATTAAAAGTTGTATACATTTTGGGTTTCTTTGTAAGGTTTGGAGACCTCAGGAAAATCAATTAAATTCTTTGTTTCATCGATAGCAAGGGATTATTCACTTCTTATACATTGGCAGTTTAACTCATTATTTTAATCGGGTAATTACAATTCACTTCTACAAATAGAGACTTAAATAAATCATTACATTGATAAACTGATAGAACTGGTTACTTGGAAGGGCTACAGTAACTCATTGATTGCAAGGACTTACCAAAGCCGTTATCTGTAAAAACGAAACATTGAGTTCCTAAGCACAGTGGGGCAGAATCGAAATTTTTTAGAAATAAATCTGGCATTTCTAAACCGCTGGTCCGATCGGTATTCGAGGAGTTGTGCAATATTGTGAAAAAGTGCCATATTTTTGAAGGGCGGAGTTTTAAAGTGGCATATTTTTGAATCTAATTGAGATATTGACTTGAAATTTTTTTTGTAAGACCAAAAATTAACTTATCTAAACAAAAAAATATAGTTCGGAATAAATGTGGATCAAATTGTTCCTAATATTTGCAATCCTATTAAAATTTTGATACAAATTTTAGTTTTAGAAACTCAATGAATATGTAATATGTAATAAAATCTTTATTTATTAACGAAACTCAATGAAATTTTCAGTGTTTTTTTAAGTTTCTTATTCTAAATAACAAGGTGTAAAAAAACTTGTCAAAAGGTCAAAGGGAATCCCGCAATTCCTAAAAATTGGAGCGAAAATCCCAAAAATGGTATTTTTTACAATTTTGTCTATAGGGTCCAAATTTCTTTCGGGGCTGGGAAAATACTTTAGGGATAAATAGGGAACACATCAGGGTTTCCAAAGCTGCTTTCCGTTTTCTGATCCCAGCTTTGGGATTTTAGAACATGTGGCCCAAAGTTGAAATTTTGATAAAAAAAATAGGTCAATTTCCAAAGGGCGTGTTCGAAAAATAGGACATGTTTTTTATACCAAAATGTTCTCCGTAAAGAAACTTTATAGAAAAACATAAAATTGTTATATGTTCTTAAAGAACGTTGTTTTTTAATAAAAAAAAGGGTTATGTCACCTTTTTGTCCAAAAAACAGCAAAAATATACTATTTTTTGAATTTTTAAATAGAAAATCTGTTATTTTTGGATTCGTAATTGATATTGCTCTGAAATTTTTGGTATGTTGTTGGTAATTTAGTTGTCTAACTAACAAAAAAAATTCAAGTCCATTCGGTACAAAAGTGCGCCCTATATTTTTAAAAAAGCGGACCAAGGTATGGCAAAATTTTAAAATTTCAATTTTGAAATGCCTATAACTAGAAAATTATAAGAGATAAACACTCAAGCATGTGCGCTTTCCAAAAATATAAAATTCTTTGAAAACGGATGGGAAACAAAAAAATGGCACGTGTTTAAAAATTTTACATGTCGAAGGTACCCTACTTTGAGCCCCCATAGCGCCCCTGGATTATTTGTAGGGCCCATTTTAATAACTTAAACTCGAATACTCCTTGGCTACGCCCAATTCAATTTTATCCCGATCGGACCAGCCGTTTAGAAATGCCAGATTTATTTCCAAACAATTTCGATTCTGCCACACTGTGCTACGGTAGAATACCGACAATGACGGGCTAGTTTTACACTTCGGATAAATGTAACGAAGTATAGAGAGTAAACTGTCCCTCGTGTTTGACGACAACATATGTACTTATGCTTAAAATATTCTTAACTAAATGAGAATTGTATTGATTCGTTGGAATAACACGTTACAATACATTACTCTGAGCTAAGAATTTGATATACTAATGCTGATGCCTAATAATATATTAGCTTGTAATCCAACCATTATTAAACCACTTCCATGTAATGCAGATGGTATGCACAAGTTGCTATCAAAATAATTATCAAATTATTGGCTGTATGACTTAAAAATTCAGGTTTCACAATAGATGGCGTATCTTTTGAAGGGTACATATCTGTCAATTATTCTCACTTTATTATTGGACATTATAGTGTAAACAATAAAGTTTTTTTTAATTTCGAAAATTTAGAATTTTGTACCAACAAAGCGTCATATGCGGGAAGTTTTGCTTTACTTCTTTAATTTGAAAAAAAGAGTGGCGCCGAAGCACACCCAATGCTCACTGAAGCTTATGGTGAATGTGATCTATCGGTTTCAACGTGCTAGAGATGGATTGTCAGGTTCACAAGTGGTGATTTTGACTCGAAGACAAAGATCTCGCAGGCCAGCCAAAAAAGTTTGAATACCAAGATTTGGAAGCATTACTTCATGAAGGTTGTTGTCAAAGTCAACACAGCTTGCAAATTCATAGGGAGCTACTCAAGCAGCAATTTTCAAACGTTTGCGAGCAGCAGAATTTTCACAAAAGTAGGGAAATAGGGTATAATACGAATTGAAGCTGAGACCTTGAAAGAGGATTTTGTAGGTCTGAAATGCTGCTTGAACTCTATAAAAGAAAATCATTTTTACAACGAATCGTTACTAGCGGTGAAAATTGGTTCAATTAGGATAGCCCGAAGCGAAAGAGATCGTATAAAAAGTCCGGCCAACCAGCCGAAAGCCAAATATCCATGGCACTATGGTAATGCACTGTATTTGGTTGGACCAAAAGGGCCCTATCTATTATGAGCTGCTAAAAACTGGCCAGACCATCACAGGGAACCTGTACCGAACGCAACTGATTCGTTTGAAGCGAGCATTGGCCGAAAAACGTCCAGAATATGCGGCCAGACATGAAACCACAATATTCCATTATGACAACGCTGCAATACCTGCTAAAAAGTATTTAGAATGAATTGGTTTGGAAGTTTTGCCTCTCTCACTTAATAGGCCAGACCGTGGCCCGTCCGACTTATATTTTTTTTTTTTTGATCGATGCAGAACTCTCTCTCTGGAATACGCTTCACTTTACAACAGATTATCCGAATTGTCTTGAGTTGTTCTTGTCCTCAAAAGATGAGCAGTTCTTTTGGCGCGGAAACTATATATCCTGCCAGAAAGATGGCAAACGGTCATAGCTAACAATGGCCAATACTTTGAATAAATGATGACAGATTCCAAAAATTCCTCAGGAGCGGCGCTGAGGGGTTTAAACTCGCTACTTCGATCGACATGAAATTTGACATAGGCGTAACAAAGGATATTCGTGTTAAAGTTATGATGACGGCTCCCACAAAGCCCCTCAGAAGCAGCACTGTGGGGTGTCAAATTATTTTATTTCATACATGTTGCAACATTTTTAAACGCTTGTAAATTCTAACTCACCGATTGACATGAAATTTGAGAAAGGATTAGCAGAGGTTTTAGATTTGATGACAGACAGCACAAACCGCTCAGTATCGGGAGTGTGGGGTTTCAAAGTAGAAGTCAAATCTCTTTCCGCCGAGCCATTTCTTCAGGTTTGGAAGCAAGAAATTGTCATTCGGGGCTATATCCGGAGAATTGGGCGGATGAAGGAGCTATTCGTAGCCTAATTCATGGATTTTTGTCATGGAAACTGCACATGTGTGTACCCTTGTTTTGTCCTGAGTAAAAATAACTTTCTTCTTGGTTAAATGCGATTGTTTTTTTTTTCAAATCCTAATTAAATCGACTCAATAAGTTGGATTAATATTCGCCATTGATTAATTGTCCTTTTGAAGGTAGTCAATGTGGATTATAATGAGTGCATCCCAAAAAACGGTCGACATGACTTTATTGGCGGACAAACCCACCTTTACCTTCTGTAGCACCGATTCACCACGAGAATTGGTTGGGTCTCTGGTTTGTTGTGGTGAATCCACGTTTCGTCCAAAGTTATGAAACTGCGCAAAAACTCATGCAATTGCGGTCGATTGTGACCAAACGCGGCATTCATATTGTGGAAACCTTTCTCATACCAAGTTATAATTCAAAATTGAAACCACTGAGCCATTTGAGATACCTATGACTTCCACAATCTCTCGCACTTTCAATCTCCGATCGGCCAACACCACATCGTGAATTTTGTCAATTGTTTCGGGTGTAGAAACCCGAAACATCTTACGTTCTTGTACTGCCACAAATTTAATAAACCACTTTTTTACCATTGAAATTGATGGTGCAGAGTTCCCATAGTATTTATAAAGCTCAGTCTTGGTTTGAGTGATTGTTTTTTGCATTTTTTCCTTAAGTCACGCGGTAGTCTGCTGTCAAACACAAACTAAATGACGCAGCTTGTTTAAATTGTGGCAGTAGTCAATTGCTTGTTGACAGGAGCAGTATTGACATTTCAGTTAAGAGCCGGGAAATTCAAAAAGTCACGGACCTTATTGATCCATCCTCGTAAGTATCTATGAGAAGAAACATGTTTCATTGACAAACTGAATTTGTTGTGAATCATTCATTTCCACGACAGCCGGTTCTACGTACAGGAATGACCCGAAGATCTTCGGCCAAGGGCTGTCAACACAGTAACAACAACAACAACTATACAACTACATATTGGCGAATCATTCAATTGGTTACCACAATGAATTGAGTTTCTCTGTGTTTATAACAAATTAGAAGCCAGTCATTACTAAACTCCTTCCAAGTATGTTAATCAGTATTTGGTACCAAAACATATTTAAAAAGTAGCAAATTCACAAATTTTCCTCATTTAAACTCCTGTAGCATGTAAAAAGAGACAAAACGAAAACAAATCAAATAAAATCATTAACAAAAATTCATTCAACACTTTTATAGTAACAGCCAGCCAGTCTGCCTAAAAAAAAACGAATACGAGGGTAATCATTTATGGTTATTAATCCTACAACCACCCACCTAGCAGCACCACGCCATCATCATCATATTGCCAGTGTAATGTGAATGTGGTGAGAAGGGGGGGGGGGAGGTGAGGATGTGTATCAACAACCAGCAAACAAATCTTTTGTAAAGTCTACATTTGTTTTGTCTGACAATCAAATCATTCAACCAGCCACTCAGTCATCCAAGACATCATCACCACACCACCACCACCACCGCCTAACGAACCAACCCATTTTTTGTTTTTATTTTAAACGAAATAAATTTTCATCCATATGTTCACATTTTGAAATGTTTTGCGGATTTTTTTTTGTCTGTTGCTTTGTTTTCAGGCCAATCACTACTATCATAAACTCAAAAAAAAATATATTAAATTATATATCAAAGTAATAAATAATAAATAAAGTTGTATTTACATTATTATTATTAATACATATTATTATTGTGAATAATAATTTGTTATTTCGCACGTTATTTTTTGTTGTTCCAAAAATATTTTAAATTTGATTTATTTACAAGACACAGAAGCAAAAAAAGAAGTTCAATGACATGCCAATTTTCGTTAACAGTCCTTAAAAATAATGTATTCTTGTTTAGTTTATTAATTATAGGGTTTTGTCTGTTTCTTTTTTTATATTTTTAACAAGTGTGGAATTTTTAATTGAATTTGTGGTTCAAATAGCTTTGCAATCATAAAATTGCTAGTGGTTTGCTGTATTTTTTGCGGTATTTATCAATCAAATGATGATTTGAAATGGGTATTAAAAACAACAGGGGTGAAATAAATAGCACATGTATTCAAATAAACAATAATAGTTGGATTTAGTCGAGATATTTTAATTGATTTCACTTAAATAGAAAAAAATATTGAGAAATTTAGGAAACAAACAAAAAATTTCAAAATCTTTCTATATTTTTTAAAATTCCATCCATTAATAATTAAAATTTTTGGTAAAAAAGGCTAAAAATTTAAATTTCTCTATCAGAACTCGCACTGTTAAAGGTAATGACTACGGACCATGATAGACAAACATCCTATCTAAATATTCCAGCAAGACTCATCTGCCCATCTTCTCCCATTTCCAAGAAAATTAGATTCATCCTCCCAAGAAATTTAAATTTCCGAAAAATTTAAATTTCTCTATCAGAACACGCCTGTTAAAGGTTATGACCCCGGATCATAATAGACCAACACCCTTCCTAAATATTCCAGCAAGATTCATTCGCCCATCTTCTCCCAATTTCCAGGAATTATAAGTCAATTTTAAAAATTCCGAAAATATATAAAAATATGTTTGACATTTATGATTTGACTTAGTTTTTGGAAAAAGCGGGAGATTAGTTCCCGTTTCCATTGTGAGTGGTCGATTTGGTCCAACCGTGTGATTATTATTCCATTTTGATTACACCTACCTAGATTTCCAATGTTTAACAGTGCTATGTTAGCCTTTAAACAGAACTCTGTTTACTCAACTGGTTTGTGTCTAGATAGCGGAATCGATATCGGCATGTCCGTCTGTGTGTTGAAATCAACTTTCCGAAGCCCCCAAATAACTTACATACACGATTCATACATCAATATCTCCAAAATTCTTCCGGCTCGGTCGCTATTTAAAATCGAGAAAATCGGTCCACAAATGGCTGAGATATAAGGAAAAAAATAGGACAACCTCGATTTTTGACCTATTTTTTACCTATATCTGGATTACTAAATCATTAATATAGAAAATATGGATATCTAATGATAGATATTTCAAAGACCTTTGCAACGACGTATATAAGACCATACAATGGATCAAAATCGGAAAAAAATATTTTTTAACCCAAATTTTTTTTTCATCAAAAATTTTTTTTTTGTCATAAATTCTTTTTCCAAAAAAATTAGTTAAAGAAATTTAAAAAAAAACTTTTTTTAAAAAAAATTTTTTAAAAAATTTTAAAACATTAAAAAAATTTTCATTTTGTTTAAATAAAAATATTTAAAAAAAAATATTTTTAAGTATAATTTGGTGAAGGGTATATAAGATTCGGCACAGCCGAATATAGCTCTCTTACTTGTTTTGGCCGGTGTTGTTTTTGAACATTGCCTCTTCCATAAGCCACATCATAATCTTGTGAAAAGTCTGCCAGTACATAAGTTGAATTTCATTATCCATCACACAAAAAAAAATATTTTTTATAAAATTTGACCTCAAATTTTCCGCTCATTCTTTTGCTTCTAAGTTCTTACCGCATTGCGATCCGGAACTTAATACGACTTCAACCCAGCATTAGCTTTGGCTCTGTGCACAAGGAATCAGAGCATTTAAGTTTACGAGCTGTTTTTCTGATAGAAGTGTTCGGTACTCAACGAAAGTGTTGTTCGACTTCTTTTGCCTTACCAATATCTGTTTGAAATTTTTTTTTCTTCCTGATCCTGGTTCCATCTCATATTTCTTATACTGTTTAATGGCTTTGGAAACAGTTTGACGATGAACCTTCAGAATGAAGGTTCAAATTCTCTACAATTAGGAACAATATTATTAACTATAATTAACTATAAAATATCATTAAAAGTTAGGCTGAATATCATTCATTTATGTATATATTTTTTATTATTTTGAATATGATTTTAATTATTTTATTTGCTTTTCTATTTGCAGGTATGTTTCTACCATCAACATGAAATAATTAATTAAAATTAAATTGATAAGTTGGTATGTAATTAAATAATTAGTTAAATTGTTCAAAATTATCAAAAATAACTTCCTAGCTGAACGCATTTTCATCACTTCAGAAGTAGACATCTACAAAAACTTCTATTTTCTATGCTCAGCTCATTTCTGATCTCTTGTTCTCACATCTCACACTTGGAAGCACGAAAACTAAAGGAAACCATTCAGTATCGATTGAGAATTTACTACACAAGCTCTCTCAAACCAAACAATAGGAAATTTATTGGATTTTGCAAAAATATTTGTAAAATAAATCTGAATAATTCATGTTAATTTTTAAGAATAAATCGAAGAAATTGAAATTCAATTTGCCAAACATGTCTAAGTACACACGAATTAACAGTGAAACCGCAAACGGATCTTTATATCAGTTATGGTTCCTTAGGTCGTTAACAGTTACTTGGATAACTGTGGAAGTGCTAGAGCTAATACATGCAATGTAAATACGGCCATTTGTGACTTATGCTTTTATTAGCCTAAAACCAAGCGATCGAAATATCGTTATTATGGTTGATCTCTAAATAACTTGCTGATCGTATGGTCTTGTTATACACTTCACCTTCGTGAGAAGGGTATATATAAGTTTGTCATTCCGTTTGTAATTTCCACAATATAATTTTCCGACCCTATAAAGTATATATATTCTGGATCCTTATAGATAGCGGAGTCGATTAAGCCATGTCCGTCTGTCTGTCTGTTGAAATCAATTTTCTGAAGATCCCAGATATCTTCGGGATCCAAATCTACATTTTGATCGTCATTGAAACCATCCTTGAACCTGCGAGAATGAAATTTATGCTACCATAAACTGAGCGACAGGTGAACATTTTTCATTTATCATTGTTTGTGATAGCCGTTCTCGAATGTTTGTTTGTTTCTGGCATTTCTAAATGGCTTATACGATTGTCATGAAATTTGAGATCAAGTTTTGACGACAAACCCCACAAATCCCCCAGTAGCAGCTATATGGGGTCACAGAGTAGGGCTCCTCAGTAAAGCAAAATTCTTTAAACGGTTGCAAATTGTAAGGCAAAAGTCATTATTTAATTAACCACCCTCTGCCCTACACAAGACCTGATTATTGTATGTTGAGCTCCCAGTTGAAAGCTGGGTTGTATCTGTTTTGTTCTAGCTTTTGTTTTCTCCCTTACAATTGATCGATCGGTTATTCCCTTACACAACTGCTTCTAAGAAGCGCTTTTTACTAAGTGCATGAAAAATTTTTTTTTTCTTTCTTAAGTGCATCGAAAATAAACTCAATTTTTAACTGGGAAATTACTAATTTAAAGAGCTGTCATTTCAATGTTTCCTGTTTGAATCATTCTCTCAAATAATCGAACGAATGACCTATAACACCCATGACAATGACCAACCAAACCAAAAAATACATTTACAGCGCAATGCAATCGAAAAATCCATAGATTCTAGACTTCAAATTGGACACAAACTGGATAGAAGAAAATACAAGCAAAAATTAATCAATTTAATCAAAAATATCTTGACTTCAAAATGAAAGAAAAATGTCGCTTCACTGGGGAAAAATGTCACAAAAAGGGTCAATGGATCATAAAATATGTGCAGCAGTAACAACTACTACTGAGTGCAGCACAACAAAGTATGTAACAAATTACAAGACTTAAAGAATGAGATCAGTTAAACTAGACATAATGACAGACAGGCAGACAGACAGACATAAAGACAGACAGACAGACATAAAGACAGACAGACATAAAGACAGACAGACATAAAGACAGACAGACATAAAGACAGACAGACATAAAGACAGACAGACAGACATAAAGACAGACAGATAGACATAAAGACAGACAGACAGATAGACATAAAGACAGACAGATAGACATAAAGACAGACAGACAGATAGACAGATAGACATAAAGACATAAAGACATAAAGACATAAAGACATAAAGACAGACAGACAGACAGACAGACAGACAGACAGACAGACAGACAGACAAACAGACAGACAGACAGACAGACAGACAGACAGACAGACATAAAGATAGACAGACAGACATAAAGACAGACATACATAAAGACAGACAGACAGACAGACAGACAGACAGACAGACAGACAGACAGACAGACAGACAGACAGAAAGACTATTTTGTGTGAAGAGGCAGAAAGAAACTCCGTGAATTTTATATAAGATGCGCAGTTGAATTTGATAAATGTTTTAGATTAACAGTTGGTAGTATTTCGAGCCCTAACTGAACTGATCACAGTCCTTCCTTTAACTCTCGCCTACACCAGAAAACCACAACGAGCAAAAAAAAAACACACAGAATTTAATAAAATGAAATAAAATTATTTATTGCAGGCATTTAAACAAACATTAAATTAATCAGACATAAAAAAATCTCCAAGCAACCACTAGAAACAGTTGGTTGGCTGGACGGACTATCGAGTTCAGCCAGCATCTCTTATTGTAATTTTGTATTTTTTTTTTCTGAAAATGTTTTATAATGGTGAAGGGTACTTAAGGAAGTCTTTAGACTATAAATAAATACAAAAACTACACTTACACAATAACTACAATAAATAAATGAATTTTTATTAAAAACATGATCATGAGCAAGATCATCATCATTGAAATTTAAACGTTGTCGTGATCATTATACCTATGAAATCAACCAATAAGAACTATGTTTTACTGTTGCAGTAGACGTCATTTTTAAAATATTATTTATTCAAATTTGTTTATTTAGTTTTGTTGTTAAAGTTTTTGTTTTTTGTAAAGAAATGTAAAACATTCAAAATTAAAACGTTTTAATTCAACTGAAATTTACTTTCTCTATTCGTGTTTGAATATTAAATATTCATTAATTATTTATGAATACGAATATTTTCAAATTTGTTTTTTTGTTGTTTGTTATTTGCTAGATAATCGCATCTAACAAAAAAAAATTACATCAAAAATTTATAAAAAAAAATCTGCATTTATTAAAATTCTTTGGAAAAAAGTTTAAACAAGTTTTTTTTATAGTTTGAGTGATATTTTTGCAAGTGTTTTTTTGGAAATTTTTTAAAATGAACAGAAATTTTAATAATGAAAAACATAGTTTGTTAGTTTACGAGGGAGGAATTCCAAGTAAACGAAACCAGCACCTTCGAAGTTGGAAATAAATCTAGCATTTCTAAGTGGCTGACCTGAGTGACATGACATTTTACATAGGAGTATCAGAGGAATTTTGACGATGGACTATAAAAAAAAATTCCTCAGGAGCGGCGTTGAGGGGTCTTAAAGTTCAGACATGTTTATGACATTTTTAAATGTTTTTTTATACCCTTCACCTTCGTGAGAAGGGTATATATAAGTTTGTCATTCCGTTTGTAATTTCTACATTTTTCATTTCCGACCCTATAAAGTATATATATTCTGGATCCTTATAGATAGCTAAGTCGATTAAGCCATGTCCGTCTGTTAGTCTGTTGAAATGAATTTTCTGAAGACCCCAGATATCTTCGGGATCCAAATCTTCAATAATTCTGTCAGACATGCTTTCGAGATGTTTGCTATTTAAAATCAGCAAAATCGGTCCATAAATAACGCAGATATGAGCAAAAAAAACCGGGACAACCTCGATTTTTGACCTATTTTTGATCTATATAAGGATTACTAAGTTTTAAAAAAAAAAAAAATTTTAAATTTTTTTTAAAGAAATTTCGAATAAAAAAATTTTGAAAAACAATTAAATTTTGTTTACCTAAAAATATTTAAAAAATTTATTTTAAAGTATAATTTGGTGAAGGGTATATAAGATTCGAATAAGATTTGGAATTTCCAAATGAAAAATTGCGAAATGTTATATATTTTAGCTTCGATTTTAATGAGACTTGAGTCAAATATACCTTAAGCTATAACATTTACAATAACAGTGCAAAACTTAAATTAACACTTAATAGCACTTGGGGTCAATATTACCCTCAACTTTTAAAATTACGAAAAACACAGTCAAAAACAGATACACTGGCCGAAGTTCTGGACAGTTGGGTGGATTTGCCACCCGTAGTAAAAAATTTACATTATTGTTTGAATACCACTCTTTTCCATAGTGGCATGATGCCAGTTCGGGTCAGAAATATGAAGGCACTCTTTCCTGTTTTAAGAAAGGTAAAATCCTTTTCTGTAGACACTCCTTTTGTACACAAATTCTTGGTGAATTTTGTTTATTTTTTGAACGGTATTGTTCTTGAATATTGCCTGGTCCATCAGCCACATAAAAATCTTGTTCCGGAAGTTGTGAAAAGTCTGCCATAAGTACATAAGTTTCATCATCCATCACACAACAGGTATATTTTTTTCATAAAATTTGACCTCAATTTGTTCGCTCGTTCTTTTGCTTTTAAGTTCTTTACCGAATTGTGATCTGGAACTTTCTGAACTGTATACGACCTAGCATTAGCTTTGACTCTCTGCACAAACGAATCAGAGCATTTAACTTTACGAGCTGTTTTTCAGATAGAAGTGTTCGTTGCCCTTCGAAAGAGTTGTTCGACATGTTTTGCCTTACCAATATCTTCTTTTCTTCCTGCTCCAGGTTTTCTTTAATGTTTAAGTCATCCTTATACTGTTTAAGCTACGTTTCCGCATACATCGTAATCGGCACCGAAAACGAAATTCCATACATTTGCACCGAAAAAAAGTTCGTTTCAGAAATCGGCAACGAAAATTGGAAACGAAACGGCACCGATCAGTAACGAAAAACCTGTCATTTGGGGCCGGAACGAAAACAACTTCAAGTAGGTTGTTTTCGGTGCTGTAGGAACGAAATTATTTAAATTATTTTTTTATTTTAAATTTAAAGAAAATCAAAATGAATAAAAAAATTAATTTTCTTTATTCGAAGAGGAAAAACTAATAGATTTTGTCAAAAATAATGTGCGACATCCAAAATTAAAAAATAATTTCGTTTCTGTTTTATGCCGTATGCGGAAACGTAGCTTTACTGTTTGAATTTACAATTTTGGTTCGTTTTTGGATCGCAGAAAAGGGAAATCTTACTAGGACATTTCATTAGAACAAATGTTTCTTGTAACGTGGTCAAGTGAGCTTTTCCAGATAAAATGATTAATGCGCAAAAATGTGTGGTTGTCAACAATTAGTTTCCTAACTTCATCTGATCATATAACCTCTGGTAACGGTAGGACATCGTTTAATATACTTGAATGCATCGTTCAACTGAAAAGAAAACAATTCAGAAACGAGACGGTGACGAACACCAACGTTTTTCAGTTTCAGTTACGGTATATTCGGAAACCCTGCTTTAATGGCCTTTGGAACTGTGTGACGAGGAACCTTCAGATCTTTTGCTATGTTTTGGAAAGTCTATATAGGATTTTGTTGAAAAGTTTCAATTATTTTTTCACATACTTTTTTTCGCTGTCCATTTTGAAAATTAATAATTTAGAAAGGTTAATATCTGAGATATTTTTAAAGCTAACGTGATTAAAAAAACAAGTAATAGAGCTATATTCTGCTGTGCCGAATCTTATATACCCTTCACCAAATTATACTTTAAAATAAAAATTTTAAATATTTTTAGGTAAATAAAATTTATTTTTTTTCCAAAGTTGATTTTTTCATTTTTGAAACAAAAAAAAAATTTCGAATTGTTTTTTTTAAATTTTTTTAAATTTAAAAAAAAATTAGATTTAAAAATTTTTGTTTTTTTTTAATATTTAGCAAAAAAAACTTTTGGTGAAAAAAAAATTCGGGTTAAATTTTTTTTCCAATTTTGACCCATTGTAGGTCCAACTTACTATGGTCTTATATACGTCGTTGCAAAGATCTTTGAAATATCTATCATTAGGTATCTATATTGCCTATATTAATGACTTAGTAATCCAGATATAGGTAAAAAATCGAGGTTGTCCTGGATTTTCCCTTATATCTCAGCCATTTGTGGACCGATTTTAAATAGTAACCGAGCCGGCAGAATTCTGGAGATATTGATGTATGAATCGTTATTTGGGGGCTTCGGAGAGTTGATTTCAACAGACAGACGGACGGACGGACATGGCTTAATCGACTCCGCTATCTATAAGGATCCAGAATATATATACTTTATAGGTTCGGAAAATTATATTCTGGAAATTACAAACGGAATGGCGAACTTATATACATATACCCTTCTCACGAAGGTGAAGGGTATAATGATAATAATTTGGACCAATGATAAGTTTTGGATGGAATAGCTTTTTCTGACTCAGAAAGATAATCATACACCCATAGTTTTGATTTATAATAATAGTTTTTTTCAAATAACTGATATGTAAAAGTATGTGTGTTATGTTGTAGGCAAATTTTTTAGATCGACCCTCGTAAAGCACATTTGTTTACTAACAGCATAACAATTTCGGTTAAATTGAGTGACTGGTTTTTCAGTTTCAACATTATTTGGTGAGTCACAGCAGCATTCCTATGAATTGGTACAAAAACAACACAAAATATATGAGTTTTTTTTTATTCTTAAAACTGCTAAACTTAAAAAGAAAAAAAAAACAGCCAATGAATACATTTATCAATATGGAAGTCGATGTGTGAGAGTAATTCAAGTGTATTTAGTTCCTACAACAAGTCAACAGGCCTCTAAATATACAGACATTCAACTAAACGTCCATGCTGACTGGCAATCCAACAGTCAGTCAGCAACAGCTGCTGACGAACTGCTAAAAACATTAATTGGAATGACTAATTTATTTCTTGTTGTTCATTTCAGTTAATAGCTATCTCTAGTTAATAAAACATTTTCTTGTTTTATATTTATTTGTTTAAACTTAAGCAAAATATTGATTTTTTAATTGAAATCATAATTAAAATAAAATGTTTTAATGTTAAAAAAAAAACATAAAAACCAACAAAAAAGCAAAAACACTACAAGTGTTAACAAATATTTAAGAGTTTTATTTTATTTATGTTAAGTTTTTATTGTTTTCTTAATGTTTGCGTTTTTTTTTTGGTATTTTGGCGTTTAACTTGAAACTCATTTCATGTCATGTTTGTTTTTATTGTCGCTTTTTTAAACCTTGAATTTTAAAACTTTGTCTAAATGCGTAAACATTTGAATTTATTTAATAAAATATGTATTTTTAAATATTTAATGTGTGTAAATATTTAGTTGAATATAATATAAATAGTTTAGCTTTTATATATTTTGAAAGTGATATGAGAGATAGTTTACAGAATGCTATTAATATATTTATCTATGATTGAATTTAATCATGTTAATTAAAATTTAACTGTATGTTTTATTTATGCAAAAATGGCTTTAAAAATTTGCAATCAATATTTTTAGTTTTAAACTGAATAATTAATTGAGAGAAATTGCTTTAAATTAATTAACGGTAATAAAGAAATTAAAAGCTAAACAAGACAAGTTTTATTTTAGAAACATTAAATTCTTTGACAAATATAATCGGGATTTGTAAACAAGTTAAATGAAAATACATATGAACCTTGGAAAAATGTAAATCACATAAAAATATAGTGACACATATTTTTATTTTTACTTTTTCAAAATTAAAAATAAACCCAAATTTACATATTCCATTCGGAATATGAATAAACTATTTAGGTATTTAAGGTTTTATAAAATCAAAACTTTAAAATTCTTTTTAATAAATAAACACTACAACAAGAAATTTCAGTCTTAAACCAGGAAAACGGTTATATATGAAGCCTTTATTTCAAAAACCAGTCAAGCAACAAAAAAATTCTAAATTAAGTTTATGCTTGATTACTGTTTTGTAAAGGCAAATGCATCGTTTAATGCAAAAAAGAATTAAATACTGCCCCCTATTATACTGAAGCAAAGCTTGACTTCTTTCTGCACTAAACATGGATTTCTTGGCTATGCTTCAGCATAATAGGGGGCCAGTATTTAATTATTTTTTGCATTAAACGATGCATTTACCTTTAAAAAACAGTAATCAAGAAATAACTCAATTTTGGATTTTTTTGTTGCTTGACTGGTTTTTGAAACAAAGGATTCATAAAGCACTTGATGGGAATATTTTTCATTGGCCTACAACGGAAGCAGAATGCATTGTAGAACGAGTGTATGATGACGAATAGAGATTTCAGAACAAATATATATTGGGGATTTTATGTAAACTTTTGAAATCGATGTTCCAAAGTTAGTTCTATTGGATAGTAATTCAGACACAATTTTTCAACAAGATTGGTCAAGATCTCTCTGAGTTAGATGGGAACAAAATTTTACATTTTGGTCAAATTTGTGTTTTTTTTTCTCATCCAGGTAACTTTTATTACCTATTGTTCTTAGCAAAATATAAAATATGTTTTTTTTTCTTTCCGTCTTTCGGAAAAAAAAATAAAAAATTTTGACTTTTTTTCAAAAGAAAGCTTAGGTCTTTTCCTTGAAGATCTTTTTGGTCGCTTAGTGGGACTTGAGTGAAGTTCCTAATAAAATTAGAATATTTCGTATGAAATTTACAATAGTTGGTGGTTGTTTGTTTCAGAAACCAGACAAGTCCAAACTTTATATTATTATTTAAATATATTGTTACGTTTTAACCTTTTCAAAACTCTGGTTTATTTCCTTTAAATAAACCGGATAATTTTGATTGCAAATAAAAGCCGTTTAGTAGTTTGAAAATTGTAACAACTCTTTATTTATTTAAAATGTACAACAACCACAGAATTAAATAGTCACTCAATGTTTTTTTGATACACGTTTATAAATTCTCAGAAATACAGACACTTTATAATGTACACGAATTCACTTGAAAAATACAGCACAATTTAAGGCACTCAGTTGATGTTTATTCGAATAGCTTCTCTGATAAACTGACTAACGACTGCAACCTCTGCCACTATATATAACAATGCCATCTGCACTCTAGATTTCTCTTTAACTGTCTAGAGGTTTCTAATACATACGCCATCTGTGGTGTACTTTCTACAATCTTCTTTAACTGAATATACGAATTCGAATATACGGTCGCATCAAACAGCGTTGCCAACTTACTATCAATGGTCAACTGAAAGCTTTTATTCAATGTTAATAATGCTATGTTACAGTTTGCTATTACGGCACTGTTATTTGAAAGCATTAGGCTACTTTTAAATCAGCCGTTAAAATCGTTATATTTGAATTCAAGTACGTAACAATATGTTAATATAGATAAACAAAGTTTTGTGTTTATCAAACAGTTAAACTTTCAGAAGAAAAATATCAATTTTGTAAAAAAAATTTTAAGTTTGCTAGAAAGTTTTCTTTGATTTACTTAAAATCAACAATTTGTTGCTTAACTGGTTTTTGTAATAAACGATTCATATAAAGATTGGAAGGGGTTTGTACTATAAGAAGTACACGGAGACCCATATGATGCATTGTGATACCCTTTAGAAATATATCAGGTGTGAACTTGCTGTGAAGAGAAGAAATGAAACCGAAGAGAAAATAAGTTAGGTGATATAAAGAGAATTAAAGTGAAAACCTCATTCCAAAAAGCACAGGAAATAAGTATAGACTGGGATTCTCAGAGTCCTGTTACCTAAAATAGTCAGCGTATTCCCCTTATAAAGCCTAATAGATTATCTAGATCTAGCTATATCCACCAGTTCATTATGAAATCTTTCCCAAAGCCATTTTTGCCTGAAAGTGTGTAATCTACAACAGTTACACAGAATATGTTCCACTATTTCTAGTTCCTTAATATCCTCGTACATTCTACGGAAGTCCCAATAAAAATGAAGGCTCCAATCGGTTATCACTCCTACTTAAGACCTGAGACTTTCCCTATCCAACCCAATTAGTATTCGGGTTGTCTTTTCATCCAACTTTGACTAAATAACCCTGACACCCTGCAGTCCGTACTACACCAGGATTGGTTCGTAGAATCCAGGAATCTTTCGAAGTAGTGGCATATATGAGGTTCAACCTCCCAGTCCCTATTAATATAGTCCAGATCCGAACCATGTCTCGCCAGATCATTTGCTATCTCATTTCCCTGTATGATACAGTGCCCTGGTACCCAACACAATCTGATTATGTTTAGATCCAATAACGCTTATAGAGCCCTATAAGCTACAGTTACAGACAGTCCTCAGTGCTGCCTGACTATGTACATAAATTGTCCCTACATATCCCTCTGTCTCATATCAAATCCGTGGCTTTCCAGATCGCTAGGATCTCTGACTGAAAGATGCTGCATTCGTCTGAGTGTCTGTAGAATACTGTGATGTCCTCATCTACTACATAAACTCCGGTTCTAGTGCCAGATTCCATCATGGAAGCGAACGTTTAACAATCCAAACTCTTTACAGATCTTCTAAGTACCAACAATTTTGTGAAATAATGTAAAAAAACGTTCAGGAATGTTTGATTTAAAATTTATTGCAATTCTTTGAAAAACCTTTCAGCAAGATGGCTGCCGCATTTGCTCACAATCAGTTGCACAAAAGGCTACACACATGAGCAGTTTCCATGGAAAGAATCCATGAATTAGGCGCCCTCTTCCGCCCTTAGCCCCGAGTGACTATTTCTTGTTTCCAAACCTGAAGATTTTCGCCGAAATCATCTCACAAAAAATACCTATTCCTCGACCTTTACAAATCTTATTTTTTAGAAATGAAAAAACAATTGGAGAAATGTTGGACAGAGTACAAAAGAGACTAAGTTAAAAAAAGTACTGACTTTTTGACCCAACCGCATAGCACGACAGGTCAATTAACTAGTCCATTCAAGTTATCGCCAAACTTTGATTTCAATAAATCGCTCGTCATCCTGTTGTAACCACATCTCGTCCGGATCAATGTCATTCATATTCTCAGATAAAGAATCACTGATCATGGTGCGGTAATGATCTCCATTGATCGTAATGCGAGCTCCGGCTTTATTTTTGAAGAAATAAGGTCCGATGATGCCACCAATGTGTAAACCACACCAAATGGTGCATTTTTCTGTATGTAATGGACCATGTAGGGTCTGTTTCGGATTGGTCTCACTCCATATACGGCAATTTTGTTTATTAACAAACCCGTTAAGCCATAAAAATCATAAAGTCATCTGAAATTTACGCGAATCGTTGACTGATTTTCAAAGTAAATTTTGATAATTTGGTAGCGTTGTTCAAGCGTCAATCTATTCATGATAATTTGCCAGAGCATTCTGATAATAAATGTCAAAAAGTGAGCGCAGTATGACAGTTCGTTTGTTATTTGACGCTTTCGTAAGTTCTATCGGGCTTTAAAATCTATTAAAAACAAGAATTTTAAATATTTGCATGTTTGTGATAATTTATTGTGCCATTTATTAAACCTAACAACTTACACTGAAAAGCCATTTAAAGATTTCAAAGGATAATTTTATTTTTTCCGTTTTATTAAGCCCACTAACATGAATTTACACTGAGTCATTCCCGGAAATGCCTTTAAACATGCACTTCACCACAAGTATTTTTTTTATTTTATTTCAGACGACGTTTTTTTTTGTTGTAGTTGTTGTTGTATTACATCTAATTAATAAAGTATGTTGTTGTTTTTTTGTTGCTGTTAAAGTAATTTTTGTTAAAAACATGTGACTACATTTGTGAGGTTATTTTAATTAAAGTGGGAACACAAAGAAATTTTTACTGTTTAATTTTAGAGTATAAAATAAGAAATGATTTTTAACTTATAAGACCTGGTATCAGTTAAAGGTAATATAAACTAAAACCCCCTTCAATTCACCAATATACTGCCAATAAATAAAGTAAATAACACTGTCCAACAAATTGAGACTTTTTGATTGAAACAGAATAGCGACCCTATAATTCTGAAAGGGCATGTTGAGTAGAGCATTTTTGTAGAATAAACTTATAGACCAGCTGGTCTGAATTTTTTTTACAATGGGTCAATGTTTTCATTTTTGATCGAAGGGAGCAGTATACTAACTGAAAAAAATGTTATAAGTTAATGACTAAGAGAATTCTTATTATCAGAGTTGTATTGTGGAATTTTATGGGGATCATTTTTGTGGAAGATCTTAACCCTCTTGATCCTCTCCTTGGGGGTCAATTTGACCCTATTTTCGAGAAAATGAAAAAAGTCCTTTCAAAAAGGACATTAAAGGATTCAAATATTCTACGATAATTTTTGCCGGAAAATTTCAGTGGGTGTCACCAAAGATACCAAAGATGTAGATAAAGCATGCCCTTTCAGAATTATAGGGTCGCTATTCTGTCCCAAAAATGCTGTTGGACAGTGTAATTAAGGGCCTGATTCAGAAACAACACCGGAAAACCATTTGAAAATATTTGTATGAAAATCATTCAGTTTTCAAATAATGTTTGAGTAGTTTTCATACAAAAATATTAAAATTTTTTTCGTTCTCTAATTATTTTCCATATTTATCAGGCCTTTGAGTTTAAAAAAAAAAACTTTTTTGAATACATTCTTTAAATTAAAGAAAACAAGTCATGTACTCAGTCGCACATCTTTTCCAGCTGGTTGATGGTGTGGTGTGGTGGTCGGTCGCTGTTAATAATTCAAGTTATTTATTATTTTATTATTATTTATAGCTGATATTGAAAACTCACACTATCTGCACACAAATAAATATCTAATTCTACTACGTCACTTGTATTTTTATAGATATTTACTTCCAATAATACAAATTTAATTATGGTGTTTTTGTTGTTGTTGTTATTCTTTCTTGTTGTGGAATTTCTTATTGTTTTATAAATAATAATCATGCAATAGAAGCAAAGTATAAAAGAAGATTTCATTCATACAATATCTCTCTCATTCATTCATGAATACATACGTTCATTTATTAATTAATTTATTGTTTAATTATAAATTTGCTGCAATGAATGAACTTGTTTTTTTCTTAAAAATAAAGGGTATTTTTAAGATCGATAGAACGATGAAATCAATGATATTGTAAAAAATAAATTTTAATTAACAAAATTTTTTTATTCGAAATATCAATACATGGGGCATTATCATTTGAAAATTATGTCGGGTGTATGATCACCGCGGTTGTTCTTGACGAATCACATTCTGGACGTCAAATTTTGGGCCACTTTTTCTAGCATTGCTGTCGTATGTCACGAATAATACGAACGATGTTGGCCTCCAAGTCATCAATTGATTATCAGCATAAACCAGTGATTCCACGTATCAAATCGCACGACCTTGGAGGCCAATTGAAAGGTCCAATTCTCGAAATCAAGTAATTCCCAAATTTTGACTTTAATAAATCGATGGTTGCGGTCGCCGTATGTCACATAGCGACATTCTGGGAATCAATGTCATTCATATTTTCAACGATCTCCACTGATCGTGACGCGGGCTCCGGCTTCATTTTTGAAGAAATAAGGTCCGATGATGGCACCAGCGTGTAAATCACACCAAACAGTGCATTTTTCAGGATGTAATGGAGTCTGTAGGGTCTGTTGTTTATTGGTATCACTCCATATGCGGCAATTTTGTGTATTAACAAATCCATTTGCGATAAAACAATTGTCTATAAGTTGCGCAAATCGATGACTGATTTTCGAAGTAAATTTTAATAATTTGGTAGCGTTGTTCAAGCGTCAATCTATTCATGATGATTTGCCTGAATTTACTGCATATGGAGTGACACCAATCAACAACAGACCCCACAGACTCCATTACATCTTGAAAAATGCTCTGTTAGGTGTGGTTTACACGCTGGTGCCATCGTCGGACCTTATTTCTTCAAAAATTAAGCCGGAGCCCGCGTCACGATCAATGGAGATCGTTGAAAATATGAATGACATTGATTCCCAGAATGTCGCTATGTGACATACGACGACCGCAACCATTTTAACGATACCAATCCATATGAGATCCAAGAGCAGCGTCCAATGCATCCCGAAAAAGTCACTGTTTGGTGTAGATTTTGGGCTGGCGTCGTCATTGGTCCATGTTACTTTGAGAACGACGTTGGCCAGGCCATCACCGTGAACGTCGAGCGCTATAGGTAGATGGTTACCACCATCTTTTGGTCTGAATTAGAAGGCGCTACGTGCCACACAGCTCATGCCACATTGAATAATCTGCACGAGCGATTTGAGGACAAGGTTATCTCACGTTGAGGTTATGTGAACCTGCCATTGAGATCGTGCGATTCGACCCCGTTAAACTTTTTCTTGTGGGGTTTTCAGCAGTCCTCTACATAACCCATGCCATCTGTCAAATTCAGCCTGATTTAGGCCCCGGAGTCATGGTAAACTGTTCATTTCTGATGCAAAAAATTAAAAAGTGCAACATTTTTGAAGGACAGAGATTTAAAGTGACATATTTTGGAATCTAATTGAGATATTTGGGGTATTCACACGGTCTACTATTTAGTCATATGTATTGTCATAATGTCCTAATAAATTATGATAGTTTAAACAAATTTTTGTTGCGTTTCAAATAAATAAGTTCTAAACTAATAACACTATTTGAGCTATGTTTATTGTTTTGTCATAAAATAATACTTTTTTTTGTTTAAAACACAACAACAACTATTATAATATATTAGGACATTATGACAATATGACTAATAGCAGACCATGTGAATACCCCAATTGACTTGAAATTGTTTGTAAGACCAAAAATTAACTTATCTAAACAAAATAAAAATTAGTTCGGAATAAATAATATTTGCAATCCTATTAAAATTTTGATACAAATTTTGGTTCTAGAAACTCAATAAATATATAATTGGGGTATTCACACGGTCTACTATTTGGTCATATTGTCATAATGCCCTAATATATTATGATAGTTTTAACAAATTTTTGTTGTGTTCTAAACTAATAAGACTATTTGAACTATGTTTATTGTGTTGTCATAAAATAATACTTTTTAAAACACAACAACAACTATTATAATATATTAGGACATTATGATAATATGACTAATAGCAGACCATGTGAATACCCCAAATATGTAATAAAATCTTTATTTATTAACAAAACTTAATGAAGTTTTTAATGTTTTTTTAAATTTTCCATTCTAAATAACAAAGTGTAAAAATACTTGTCAAAATGAATCCCGCAATTCCTAAAAATTGGAGCAAAAATCCCAAAAAAAATTATTTTTTACAATTTTACCCATAAGGACCAAATTTCCTTCGGGGCTGGGAAAATACGTTGCGGATAAATAGGGAACACCTCAAGGTATCCAAAGTTATTTACCGTTTTCTGATCCCAGCTTTGGGATTTTAGAACATGTGGCCCAAAGTTGAAAATTTGATAAAAAAATAGCTCAAATTCCGAAGGATGTAGGGTCGACATATTCGAAATATAGGACTAGTTTTTTTATACCAAAATATTCTCCGTAAAGAAACCTTACAGAAAAACATAAAATTGTTATATGAAAATATGTACAAATTTGTCAAAGGAGGCAAGGTTTGTGGAACTTCTGAGGAGTAAATAAAGGCTTTTTATATAAGTATTTGATACTGTTGAAAACATTAGGACTTGAGGATTAATATTTTAGTAAAATTAAATAATTTTATAAAATTTTGGCACTTTATTTACCTTAAAAACTAAAAAAAAATATAATATTGTGATTTTCCACGAATAAAAATATAAAATTTGACTTAATGTAAAATTTTAACAGTTAAAGATATTATAACAAGATTTGGAATCAATATAGACTCAAATGTCCTTAAATCAATGGCATTAGAATTTTTGACATTTTATATTTTCAAATACGGAAATTCCTAAAACGGGGAAAAGGTGTTCCAAAAACTGAGTTTTTTCAGAAAAGTGCCTACTGTAACGTTATTTACCGTGTGATAGTAAAAATACTTAGTAAGTATTTAAGAAACATATGGGGTTATACATGAATGGAGGTTTTTCGTGGATCCGTGCTTTGCCTTTTTAGAATTCTTTACTCAAACCGAAATTTTTTTTTAAAAGTTGGCCAAGTTTGGATAGGTCTGGGGGGTGATATGTCCGCTAAAGTGAGCCAAATTTTTCTTTACACGCTTTTGCATTAAGTTATCTTTCCGGATCATATAAAAATTCTATTTAGTCCTGAAGAAAATTTTTTTCTACAAAAGAAAAAATAAATGGGCTTTTTTGGGAAAAAACTTAAAAAATACGGCCGTTTTTAAAAGTTCCAATTTTGGATGTGTATAACTTTATAGGGAACAGATAACTGTTAGCAAGTTTTTTTTATTTTATTTATAATTTTATTGCCAATATAGCTGATATTTTAAAAATTAATTTGGACCCTCCGTAGGTCCGCCATATTTAAAAATACATAAAAAGAGCGAGGAAAATTCAAAAAATAAATCAATAAACCTGAATATCTCTTCAACTAATAGAGATAACCTACACTTGTAAGCGTATTTTTTGTAGACCTTCTCAAGGACTATTTATTTCAGTTCATTCGGATCATAAATGAATTTTTTGGCGATTTTTTTAAAAAATTTGAGACCAACTTTGAGGGGCTACGCACTGGCCCCCATTACCGCTAGGAAGCTGAACAAACATAAATCAACTCGAAAACACCTCAGCTCAAACCATGTGAATTTCGCAACAATATATCCCATAATTCTCAAGATACCGAATTATTTCCAAAAAAAAGTTTCTAAACTACTGTTCACCATAGCGCCGCCAGTGGATCATTCAGTGGTCATAAAGAGAACATAAAATATGGATTAAAATAACTAATAAAACTTTTTTTTTCTCTCTTGTAAACTGACCTGCTATTGAGATGATGCAAGATGATGTTAACAAAATTTAAACTCAAATCAATGCTCATATACATCATTTTTAATTAAAATCTAGACTATGATTTTTATAATTTTCACTTAATTAAAATTAAAGCTTTTCTTAAACTCTGCCATAACAAATTTTGAAGGCAATTTTTTTCAAACTGGTAAAGTTGGCCGGAGGTCTTTTTTCTTCCACATTTCACAAAATAACACAAACTGTAACGAAAAGTGTATTTTAATTGATTTGAAGATAAAATCATAAAAAAAACTCAGTGTGACAATTAAACAAGTTTAAAAGAATATTAAACAGACATGGTTTTTTTGAAAGCAAAGTTAAGCTTTAAAGTAAAGTTTAACTTTCTAGCTGTTGTAAATAGCCTTTACCCTAATAATTTTGTAAACAAATTCATATCAGTTGCTTGTCTATGATTTATTTTCTAGAGCACTTAACTTTCTCATCTATATTTTTATTATATATAAAAATTATAACAAAAAAAAAAGAGACTAAACAACACAAATTATTTACATGACTATATCAGATGCGAACGACTAGTAAGTACCCAACTCCTCATACGAATATCATACATACTTACTCTTACTCTTCTGATGCAGATGATGATGATGATGACAGTGGTGTAATTTTATTAAGATTTTTTTTTTTACATATTTTTGCAACAATCTGTTTAAGATTCAGCCATCATAAATTTACTTACATCTAGTGAGACAGACAGACAGACAGTAGCAATAGCAGATAGTGGTGTTTGAGACTTGGAGCAGCATTGTTTATGTTGATGAAGCTTGTGAGAAGCTTTTAACAAGAGTAACTAACGTTTCATTATTACATACTTACTACTATTATTTGCTTAAACATATTTTTAGTTTATAATTTTTCAAATACCTGTGTGTTGTATACTTGAGATAATTTTAAATTGTTGTGTTGAAATATGTGTCGGCAACATTGAGCTGCCTGCCGGCTGGCTGGCTGGCAATGACGCCAGAGTGGTAGTAGGAGAAGTGAACCTCTATTCGATTAATGCATTTTAATTAAATATGAAATTGATTTTTTTTGTTCGATATTTAAAACTTTTCTTTTTACATCAAAAGTAAACTTTAAATTCATACATATTTGTTTGGAGATTATGGATTTAGGCATGTATAAGCCGGAAACTAAGCATCATTTGCCTCTAAGAAAGTTTCAAGTCAAGACAAAATCTTACAAAAAATTGTTCATGCGTCTCTTTGGGAAAATTGTACATGATAACACCTGTGAACAGTGGAATTAGTTGTAGAAAATATGAAAATTACAGAGAAGGATCTCAACTGAGAAAATGATACTTCAAACCATTCCGATTAAATAATGTATGATCTGCAGGGCTTAGAAAGATTTTACACAAGCAGTGCTGAAATGAGATGAAACGTTAATAATTTCAATAGTAGCCTAAATATCCATGGCGCTAAGGTAATGCTCTGTATTTGGTGCAACTAAAAGGGTCCTATCTATTATGAGCTGCTGAAATCTGGCCAGACCATCACAGAGAATTTTTACCGAACACAACTGATTCGTTGAAGCGAGCATTGGCCGAAAATCGTCCAGAATAAAAACTGTAATATTCCATCATGACATGTTGCAATCGCAGTTAATACATTTTTATTACATTTTTCAAATCGAAATTTCTCAAATACCAAGATTATTTCAGATATCCCACTACTACAGTCCCAACAAGTCCCTCTTGGACCACCATTTCTATATCGTGTAGTATGTGAACCATTCACCAAATTCCTAAAATGGTCACAAATCCTCTTCAGAAAATTTTTCAGAAAAATTAAATTTTTCAAATCTAAATTTCTCAAATCCCAAGATTATTTTAGATATCCCACTATTACAGTTCCAACAAGAGCCCCTTGGACCAACATTTCTATATACTATAGTATGCGAACCATTCACCCAGTTCCTAAAATGGTCACTAATCCTCTCCAGCAATATTACATTTTTCAAATCGAAATTTCTCAAATCTCAAGATTATTTCAGATATTCCACTATTACAGTTCCAACAAGTACCTCTTGGACCACCATTTCTATATAGAGTAGTGTGTGAACCATTCACCAAGTTTCCAAAATGGTCACTAATCTACTCCAGCAATATTAAATGTTTCTAATTTAAATTTCTCAAATTCCAAGACTATTTCATATATCCCACTACTACAGTCCCAACAAGTCCCTCTTGGACCACCATTTCTATATCGTGTAGTATGTGAACCATTCACCAAATTCCCAAAATGGTCACAAATCCTCTCCAGAAAATTTTTCAAAAAAATAAAAATTTTCAAATCTAAATTTCTCAAATCCCAAGATTATTTTAGATATCCCACTATTACAGTTCCAACATGTGCCCCTTGGACCAATATCTCTATATAGTGTAGTATGCGATCCATTCACCCAGTTCTCAAAATGGTCACTAAACCTCTCCAGCCATATTAAATTTTTCAATTCGAAATTTCTCAAATCCCAAGCCTATTTCAGATATCTCTCTACTACAGTTTCAACAAATACCCAATGGACCACCCTTTCTATATAGTGTAGTATGTGAACCATTCACCCTATTTCCAAAATGGTCACAAATCCTCTCCAGAAAATTTCTCAGAAAAATTTCAGTTTTCAAATCTAAATTTCTCAAATCCCAAGATTATTTCAGATATCCCACTATTACAGTTCCAACAAGTGCTCATTGGACCAACACTTCTATATAGTGTATTATGTGAACCATTCACCCATCCAAAAATGGTCACTAATCCTCTCCAGCAATATTAAATTTTTCAAATCGAAATTTCTCAAATCCCAAGACTATTTCAGATATCTCTCTACTACAGTTTCAACAAATACCCCTTGGACCACCATTTCTATATAGTGTAGTATGTGAACCATTCACCCAATTCCCAAAATGGTCACAAATCCTCTCCAGAAAATTTCTCAGAAAAATTAAATTTTTAAAATCTAAATTTCTCAAATCGCAAATCATTTCAGATATCCCACTATTACTGTTCCAATAAGTAATCCTTGGACCACCACTTCTATATAGTGTATTATGTGAACCATTCACCCAGTTTCCAAAATGGTCACAAATCCTCTCAAGCTTTTTTTTTTTAAAAAAAAACTAAAATTTATTTGAATTCCTATATTATATCCTACTATTATTTCACGCCAGAAATTTATTTTTTTATAGTTCTAAAATTAATTGTTAACGTCACTCTGTAAAATTGCACCTTCTTGTGTTATTTTTCTCATACACACTGTGCTAGTTAACTTTGTTGTTAATTTAAAAAATGTTTTCAATTTATTATCAATTTAATCTTAATCTTCAAAACCACTTCAAAGATATACATATTTTCTTTTAAAAAGAAAAACATGTTTCATTTATAACAGTTTTTCTAACGCATTCTTTTTTGATTATTATTACTTAGACATAGTCTTATTTGCAATTGAGTTGTCTTGTGATCATTGTCTAAATGTTTTGCAATATTTACTGGTTATTTTTTTAATATTTCAACTAAAAAGTTATAGATTGATTGAAAGAAAAACCAGCTTCCTTGACAGTTGTTATTGATGTGGTGATGATAATGTATATATGTGGTCTTCCATTAAAGAGCTGTTTGTTTTGGAAGCAGTTGCTAAAGTTGGCATTAATTAAAACAGATTTATGTGTTGAAGAGTTATGAAAATTTGAAATATGAGCATGATGTTGAAACAGGATTAAATGGTGGTCAGTAAAACAAGACAAGCAGTGTAATTTAGCGGTTCTTGTTAAAATGCTATTTAAATAAAGATAAAACTCAAGTGTATAGAATATATTATAAAGAAACTATAGAAGGAAATATTAATACTCATTAGTTTCTATAAAAACTAAAGAGCGTTTAAACTTAACCATGTAATAGTTAATGACATTATGTACCAACTTGTATCTCTATATAAAAGTATACCTTCTAATTGCTTTTTAAACATTTCATTAATTTATCATCATCCGTTTGTTCATGATTCCAGGGTCGTCACACAAAAACTGGTCAATTGGCTGCCATAAAGGTGATGGATGTCACCGAAGACGAGGAGGAAGAAATCAAATTAGAAATAAACGTTTTAAAAAAATACTCAAATCATCGTAATATTGCCACATATTATGGTGCTTTCATTAAGAAATCACCGCCCGGCAAAGACGACCAACTGTGGTTGGTCATGGAATATTGTGGTGCCGGTTCGGTAACCGATCTAGTTAAGTCAACAAAAGGACAAAGTCTCAAAGAAGAATGGATTGCATACATCTGCCGTGAAATACTGCGCGGTCTCGCCTATTTGCATTCGAACAAAGTTATACATCGTGATATTAAAGGACAAAATGTTTTACTCACCGATAATGCCGAAGTTAAGCTCGTAGATTTCGGTGTCTCCGCACAATTGGATCGTACAATAGGACGAAGGAATACGTTCATTGGCACCCCGTATTGGATGGCACCCGAGGTTATAGCCTGCGATGAGAATCCCGAGGCCACCTACGACAATCGTTCAGATTTATGGTCATTGGGTATAACGGCCTTGGAAATGGCCGAATCACAGCCACCGCTGTGTGATCTGCATCCCATGAGAGCACTGTTCTTGATACCACGTAATTCACCGCCCCGCTTGAAATCGAATCGAAAGTGGTCGAAGAAATTTCAGAGTTTTATAGACACGGTACTTGGTAAGTTACACAATTATCGAAATTAAAATAATAAATCGAAATTTATATAACGGTTTAATTTTTAGTGAAAGATTATCATCAGAGGCCTTATACAGAACAGTTGCTAAAGCATGCCTTCATTAAGGATCAGCCCACAGATCGTCAAGTTCGCATACAATTGAAGGATCACATCGATCGCTGTAAAAAACGCAAACAAGAAAAGGAACGCGAAGACTATCGCTACTCGGGCTCGGATAACGATGATGACGAACCACAAATTGCTGGTGAACCAAGTTCAATTATACAAGCACCCGGTGATACATTGCGTCGTAATTTCCAACAAATTCAAGAGGGTCGTATTGCGGCCGAACAACAACAGCAGCAACAGCAAATGGCTGCGGTGGCGGCTGCTCAAGCGGCCGCTCAGGCTCAACAGCAGGCGCAGGCCCAGGCTCAACAACCACAGGCCAATCGTAATCAGAAACCACCATCGGTAAGTGTTGCTTAACAAAAAATCCCTTATTCTATATTCTAACTCCTTATTATTATTTTTTAATACAGCGTGATCAACGTCAACAAATTGAAGAGCCAGGACCACCATCACGTCCTGCCCTACCACAACGTTTAATTGTCGTACCAGATCCTCCACATGCCAATCGACCATTGCCCCCCACACCCAAAGCATCCGAACCAACTGCCCAAACCCCGCAACAACAGCAACGTAATTCACAAAACAATTTCAAGCCATCGGTATGTATTGTCTGCTTTTGAAACAATAATAACTTAAAAAAATATACAAAACATTTTATTTAAAAATCATTGTAATGTTTAACATTGTGTATGTGTGAACGCCCCCCTTCAACCCCTCGCCATATAGTAACCCCCGCCCACTTAAAATTCATTTGCATTATATTGTACAGAAATAATATTAATATCAATAAAACAACAAATATATAAATAAATAATTAAAAATAAAAACGACATGATTAAGATAAACTTCCTGTAAACATGAAATCATTAAGAATTAATACAGTGAGTGACAAAAGAATGGAGTTTCTTTGTTGTAAATTTAATTGGTTTTTAAAAAGTAGTTTCCGAACCTACGACTGAAATCTGACTAATCCGTCGCCTGTCATGATCGTTTTTGGTATTTTGATGGAACTCAATGTCATGTTGATTAAACCCTCCCTTCTTGAATGTCATTTGATCAGTCATCCTATCTATAACATCAGTTTTAGTGTCCAACGAGACATGGCAGGAAAGACTTCGTATACGAGGAAACGAAGATCCTCTCCGTCATGTCACTCAATGTGATATTGATAAAGTCGTTCCTCCTTGAATGTCATTGGATCGGTCATTCTTACTACAACATCATACCGTTGCAGTTTCTCTCAATGCATGTCAGGAAAGCCTTCGAAACATTGTATACGAGGTAACGAAGGTTCTCTCTGTTATGAAAATTAATGTCATGTTGATAAAGCCGTTCCTCCTTGAATTTCATTGGATTAGTCATCCTAGCTACAATAACAAAGAGTTGCAGTGTCCCACTAGACATGTAAGGAAAGACTTCGTATGCGAGGAAACGAAGGTTCTCTCTATCATGGAACCCAATGTCAATGCCGATCCTGCTTGTATTTCATTGGATCATTAATCCTAACTACAACATCATAGAATTGCAGTGTCCACCGAGACGTATTTCTGTGATGGATATTATTATCAAGTTGATAAAGCATTTGCTCCTTGGATGTCATTGGATCAGTAAATACCTTGGCCTTGAACTTAATCCGATGCTCGATTTATAGTTTTATCCGACAAATATGACATCAATTTCAAGTAGATTTGTCCTACAGGCATCGTATACGAGCCAGGTTGACATCGCGATAACACAGGTGGATTCTGTGCAGTCTCATATAGTCTTTGCTCTACAGCAATTTTTGCAATGGAAATACCAGAAAAGCGATCAATGGCCACCTCAGCCATCATGGATCCCCTTTTGGCCAATTCGTCTGCTATACAATATACTCGGTATTCCTCGGTTAACCGGAAGAGCAGTGTAGAAGTTAGGTAGCCTGAAGTAGGATTTTTTCCCATAATTCTCAATAAAAGAAACCACCAACGACCCTAGTACCCCTTTCAGAGACGTCAGTATAAACCCTTAAGACATCGTCAAGGGGTAGAGTCCGCGCTGCCATATATCCCTGTTCAGAATTATAATATGGAATTGCAAGTTCAAAAATTGTTTTGCGATGCAGGAGTCGACATTGCTATGGATGTACCCATAGTAATTCAGTATCTTAAAGTGTCCAACATTCAGTCTCACAGCACAGTTGAGAGACATTTGCAACACCATCAAATCAACTGGTAGCCAGTTTAAAATAGTAAAGCTTAAGAAGAAGTAGACTTTACAGCGCCTGCAATCAGTATCACAATAGTCCTTAGAACTCGTTCAACGGCCTTCCGGTGAGAAGCATTCTCCAAGGCATGTCACCACATCAGTGGTTAGCAGGCAGCAGCATAAAAGAGACAGCAAAGAGGGCAGCTGACTTGGGTCCAAACAGTACGTCCCCTTTGTGTTAAACCACACCACTACTCCATAGAACAAAATGAGTTTAACAATTGCTTTGAAGATCCAATTGATACCCTTCGAGCTAAGGCCTTGTTAATCCTGTTCTGAATGTTCAGGTTCCGGGATAACGATGCCAAGGTACTTTGCATTATCCCTGATATCAAGACTGATTCCATTCAGTCTAGGTGATCTAAAGTCATCGATCTGGTACCTCCTAGTGTAGAGAACCAGTTCCGTCTTTTGGGGGTCCACTTGACTCCACTCACTCAGCATACGCGACTTTTTTGGTCCTTCTGCTATCCATTTCGACCAGCAAGGTATTCATAGCTATGTTCCACAGAAGAAGCAATAGTCGAACATATGACTCTGAAACCGAGTACCTTTTCGATTAATCGGCGTATACATAGATCAATTCCAAGACGCTCCATTGCGGTTAGGATAGCATCGGCTCTAACCCTCTAACACTAAAAACTTCAACGTTTACAATGCCGATGACATTAGAGTAAATTAGAAAAATGCGGTTTGTATCAGATTACGCCTAAAATTATGCTCGATTTGGGCCTTAAAACACCAGCTTCCGATACAAAGTTGTAAACATTTTTATAGCTTTTGTTTGAGGTATCAGCCTTTGGCCAAAGAAACTCGAATAATTCCGATTTTTAGAATCAATTTTGTGTTCGCTTCAATGCAAGTAATCTGTAAATATCACTAACGAAGTCTTCGACAATACTCTTCAGGTTCTGGACAACGGAAGGAAAGATCAATCTTTCTATCCTAGTTGATGTGGTTCAAATTCCAACTGTGAGTAACCCAATCACTCTGAGTTTGTTTCAGGACGTATTTTATGTTCAGTTCATTGCATCCTAGTTCATGAATCATTGTAGCATTACGGTGCTTAGAATCAGTGTCGTGTTCGTGAAGTGACTATCACTAACGAAGTCATCGATAATACTCTACAGCTTCTGGCCAAAGAAGGTAAAGCTCAATCTTTGTATCCTAGTTGATGGACTCCAAATTCCAACTGTGATTAAACCGAAAACTTTGGTTTTGTTTCAGGCCTAATTATACTCTTCAGAAGGGTATATATGTATAAGTTTGTCATTCCGTTTGTAATTTCTACATTTTTCATTTCCGACCCTATAAAGTATATATATTCTGGATCCTTATAGATATCTGTTGAAATCAATTTTCTGAAGACCCCAGATATCTTCGGGATCCAAATCTTCAATAATTCTGTCAGGCATGCTTTCGAGAAGTTTGCTATTTAAAATCAGCAAAATCGGTCCATAAATAACGGAGATATGAGCAAAAAACCGGGACAACCTCGATTTTTGACTTATTTTTGATCTATATATGGATTACTAAGTCATTAATATAGACAATATGGATATCTAATGATAGATATTTCAAAGTCCATTGCAACGATGTAGATAAGGCTATAGTAAGTTGGACCTACAATGGGTCAAAATCGGGAAAAATATTTTTTAACCCGAATTTTTTTTTATCCAAAAATTTTTTGTCATAATTTTTTTAAAAAATAAAATTTAAAAAAAAAATTAAAAATTTAAAAAAAAAAATAAAAACTAAAAAAAAAAATTTGAAATTTTTTAAAAAAAAATTGGAAAAAACTTTTTTTTAAAAAACAATTTCAAAAAAAAAATTTAAAAACAATTCAAAAAAAAATAAATTTTGTTTACCTAAAAATATTTAAAAAAATTTATTTTAAAGTATCATTTGGTGAAGTTATATAAGATTCGGCACATCCGAATATAGATCTCTTACTTGTTTTATGCTCAGTTCGTTGCATCCTACTCGTTTAATCATTGGATCATTACGATGATTATAATCAGTGTCGGTTGTAAAATTGTGGAACAAAATCAACAAAAAATTGTTTGCTCTCAAAATCTTAAAGAACAACTTAAAAACTCCATTGTTTAATCATTCGCTAACTACATCTGTCGACTCATCATCATTTGTATATATTCTATTATATTCATAAATCATGTCATACGTCTCGTGCTCTCTTTCAGTAATTGTAACAATTCATTTCCAATAAAACTATATATAATTATACAATAATATTTTAAATACATGTAATCATATATTTTTTAGTTTATTTGCGTCCCCTTTTTGTACTATTATGCCATTAAGTATTTGTTATATTTTATTTAGATTTGTTTCACTTGAGTTATAATTTTGTTTCTTTCTTTCTATTAATTTTATTTTCATGTTAAAACCAATTAAATTATGATGTGTTGTTGTGGCCCTCCCCCGTAACTCCAAATATATCTATCTATATTTATATCCATCATTATCGTCATCATTTTATGAACAATCAAAATAAAAATAATTTTAAAAAATAAAACAAACAAACATCACATTGTCCAACAAATTGCAAAAAAAATATTAAATAAATATTTGACAAAAACAAACAACTCCACCACCAAAACTACTCCCACACACAATTAAACAATTGAATTATTGAAAAAATTAAAAAAAAAAACATTGAAACATTTTAAAACACTGTATAAAAAAACTAAAAATACACAGTTACCACCAAGGAGACCTGAGGTATGTTATTTTGTTTTTATTATTTATATTTTTTATTGAATTTTTGATTTCGTTTTTCTTATTTACTATTATATGTTTGGAAACAAGAGTTATTTCTTTCCTTATATATTTACTTTTATATATATTGTATGTATGATTTTTTCAACTATAAACTTTTTTTCTCCATATGCCTTAAGTTGTTATTTTCTCCTATATCTATAGATAAATAGGGTGAACAAATCGAAATAGGCAAATGTTTATTATTAAATCAAATAATTTTAAAACTTTGAACTTTTAAATTTTAAATTTCTATAGAATTTTATTTTAACCTTTTAAAAACTGTGATATTTCCCAGGCACGTTCCGTTTTAGTATCATCAAATTGTTATCTGCTTAAATTTATTATTAAGGTTATTCATTTCAAAAAAATGGAAAACTCTGAACTCTGGAACACTCTGATTTTTTTTACAATTTTACGCAACAAAAACTTGAAAAAAATTCCACAAAAAAAATACAACTTTTTTTGATTTTTTTTTCTTGTTTTTGTTTTTTAAAAGTGTAAAAAAATCAGAGTGTAATTTTCCAGTTTTTGAAATGAATACCCCCATTGAAATTTGCTGTTAAATATTGAAATTTCTATATGATTGTCTAGAATTTTTAGTAAACCCATTCCAAAATTGATGACCTTCTCATGAATGCATCCTATCTGCAATATTTCTATTAATAAATTTCAGGTTATCTCTCCTGTTCTGTAAATAGAGTGAATTTAAAAATGAGCGATTTCCAAAACTATAGTGGAATAGTCGAACATATTGTTACGTTTTTACCTTTTAAAAACGTTGTTTATTTCCTTTAAATAAACCGGATACTTTTGATTGCAAATAAAAAGCAATTTAGTAGTTTAAAATTGCAACAACTTTTTATTTATTTAAAACTTGACCGCCCCGGCTTCGCCCGGTAGCATTTACTAATGTTAGTTCGTCAAGTTTCTCCAACCCTGTCTGTTCTTATTTATTTGCAAATAAAATATCTAAATTTGTACTGCATACTTTAGGGGCTTTTTGATTACAATTGACTGGACTCAAAATTTTTTTTTATTTACAAACCATCTCCTGAAAATTTCGAATCGAATAAAAAAAAAATCAGCCAAATCGCTCCAGCCGTTCTCACGTGATGACATTACATACATGGACCATTTCATTTTTATATTATAGAAGAAGAAGAAGATGTACAAAAACAATTTAATAAGTCACTCAGTGTTTTTATATACGTTTTGAAATTCGCAGAAATACACACACTTTATAATGTACAAGTATACACTGGCAATGCAGTTGTTTTCTTTACTTAACGATATTTCAAATTAGACTCACTCGCTTTGTATTCTCACTGCCAATTTATATGCGCTGCATTACCATCTAGAAAGCTATATTTCTACAATGATCTTCAAACTAGAATACTCGAATTCTACAGCTTTCGCTGTTAATCATTAATCATTTAGTATTGCCATACTTGCAAACAATGCTCAACTTAAAAAGCTTTTATTCAGCAATGTTTACAATACCCACAGACATGTTAAAGTTTGAGAGGCACTGCTGTTTGAGAGGCATTATACAATTTTAAACCGACCGTTAAAACAGTTACAGTGACGGACATTACAATAGAATCACTACCAATATTTCATTTAAAACCAGGAGCAATCATAAGGATTGGTTTGGGCCAGAAAATATAAAAAAGTGGCCAAATGTGTAGTGGACGGACGAAACGACCATTAATTTAATTGGTAGTGATGATAAGACATGGGTTAGACGTCCAAAAAATGGCAAAAACCAAAAACGTTTAAACATGGTTGGGGAAATATTATTATATGGGGATGCTTTTCTTGGTATTGCGTTGGTTCAATTTATTGGATTAAAGAAAATATGGATAAGCTCTTGTATGTAAATATTTTGGAGAATGTTATAAAGCCACATGCAGAATGGAATATGCCCTTAAAATGGCTCTTCCAGCAAGATAATGACCCAAAGCACACGTCAGGTCTTGCCAAAAAATGTTTTTTATATAACAAAATTCATGTTATGGAATGGCCGTCTCAATAACCAGACTTAAATCCTATGGAAAATAGTAAAAGACAAACTCGGACCTGAAAAATCGAAAAACAAGGAAGAACTTTGGCAGAAAATTCAGGAAATATGGTATGCAATTTCCCGATCTACATGCGAAACTTTGTTAAATTCAATCCCCAAAAGATTTGATGCTGTTATTAGAAATAATTGATAAGCAACAAAATATTAAGAAAACAACGAATTCTTATGATGATTTTTTATTTTTAATCATTTTAAGACTGATTGATTCTATTTGAATGTCGCATATTTTATTTAGTCTTTTAGATTTGACATCGTTTTTAACATAAGAATGTGTTATTTTTTTATTTTGATTTTTTCTATTTATTGTTTGCGTTATGAGCATTAATATATAATGAGCAAATTTTAAATTTTGAAATCAAATTTTGTAGTTTTACCGCTTTAATCGAATTCATATGTAGTGATTCTATTGTATTGTCCGTCACTGTATATTGAAATTCAAGTACAATTTCGTAACAATATTCACCCCTATCGGCAATAACATGTGAAATTTTGATCCCATAAAATATCCATTTACCTCGAAGTGAAAATTGCTATCGTAAATTCCCATGAACTTTTCATTCACAATAGTTAATTTTGTTCGTAACAGCTGTTTATTGTTTATAAAATTCCATCTAAAAATTTCAAAACAAAGGAAATTTTTTCACGTGAAGAAAGTTGATGAACGAAAAAAGGAAAAGGGAAAATAATTCATGTGAAATATTGATTCGCGATAGGGGTGATTTTGTTCTCTAAATCGAGTGATTTTGTACATTGATACAGGTATTTTTACACGAAAGTAAAACGAGTAAATCATGCGGATTCGATTTACAGAACACTAAAATATGTGAATTCGTTTCAAGACGAACGTTACTCGTATTCGATTTACAGAACAGGGGATATATCCAGCTTGAATTTCAACAAAATACTTATCTTAAAAGTCAGAAGATGTCTTCAGTTTCTGTCTATTTATTTTCTTTTCTAATTTTTATTTTGTTCACCCTATTTATCTATATACGTATTTTTTTACATCTTACCTTTTTGCTTGTACACAAACAAAAACAAAAAACAAAATCACTTCTGATTCCTTTAATGCCATCTATATAACACAAATCACTGACACATCAATACTCTACCATAATTCACTTTACTCTTTGAGATTTACACAAATAATAATATAAAAAAAAAACATTGAACAACTTTTTCCTATCACTACTACCTCGAACTTACCCCCCACTCCTTTGGAGGTTATTTGTTATGTTGTAACACTTCTACATCTAATATTAGTTGAGTGTATGGAAAATACGTGGGTTGTTTGAGTTAAGTTTAACAGCAGGATAGTACCACCAATTTGTCTAGGTAGAAATCGAAAAACCTTGACCGAGCAACTATAACCATTCCTGTTCTTAGAATCGGTTCATTTCACTGCATGTATTCTGCACTTGCACGAAGATGTTAAGGCTAAGGCTTTGCGTCGTAGTTGATGGGTTCTAAATTCTAACTGTGAATAGCCCCAACACTTTGAGGGTCACCTTTAACAGCCTTTTCACTGCTCGCCTTATGCATCTACAAGCCACCACAAATTGTGAAGCAGAAATAGCGCTTTAAAGGCGATAGCCGGCGTCACTTAAGACTTGGGCTTTATGGCTACCTACAAGACGATGGATAGGTCAGAGGTAACAAAACATATGCAAATATCCTTTGAACTCCATCTACACGAGAAAACGATTGTCGTTAGGGTCATGCAATACTATGTCATGTTGATAAAGCTATTCCACAAGACATGGATTCAGTCATCCCAACTGCTACATCATACAGTTGAAGTTTATCACGAGACAACGTTATTAATGGTATTAGCATATCAGAAGAGAATAGAGTATAGTAACGATAGACACAGAGAATATCCTGTCTTGGAAACAAATTTGACCTGTTGTACTCAAATCAACTGCTTCGACAACAGTATTTCAGATTGATCGATAGATGTATGGACTATTTCAATAAAAGTAGCACAATTTCGTGTCCTAGATCTCAATACAAAACCCTTGGATTGCAAAATTTTATAGACTTTAGCTGTTATAGCAATTTTCTCACTCTAAAAGAGGTACCTCCAAACATGAATTTTAAAATTGAGACGCCATCAATTACGTGATTATTAAAAACTGACTGAATTTCGCATTTGGAAGACGGCTACATCCCATAGCAGACACAGAGGAGATCCTGACTTGAAAACAGGCTTAATGCCTAATTTACCTACCAACATAAAGCATGATGTCCACAAAATTTATCATGTTCACGGCCAGGTTCCCCATGCCACCTAAATCAACTGCTAGGACAACACTAATACAGCTTGTTCGATGGATGTATGGACCATCCCAGTAAAAGTAGCATAATTTCGTGGCCTTGATCTCACTACAGAACCCATGGATTCGGAAGTCTGATCGATTCGATGTTAATGTGTTCTAAAAAAGTAATTTCTTTAATCCGCGCGATAAGAGGTCACATTGTCTTCATGGGGAATATTTCGTTGAGCGAAAGAAGGTCATGACTAGGAAATCCGGTGAACCAAAAGTTCAAGCAAGTGTAAATCACTTCCAAACATTTAAAAGATGTAACGAAGGTTCTTGTTTCCTTGTGACATACCATCTGTTCTTCTTGGGATGAGATCAGCAGTTGATGGGGACATATCAGGAAAGACCTTCGCATATACGAAGATAATAGTATTTGTCGAATCCATTGAATTGCAGCTCGTACACGGCAGATCAATTTCACATTAATTTGCCGATCATTATGATCTTCTAACAGATGTAATTTAATTCTTTGAATCAATCAACAGTTCGATCCTTTTTCAAGCAAAGAAATCTTTGTAAAGAAATTAAATTCCAATCACTTACATTGCGATCTTACAGTGTGACCTCTTGCACATTCTCGATATTTTTTGATAACACAAAACTTTCATGAAATTCATGCTTAAGAGAAAGATGATCAGATTGAATTCCGAAACTCGGAGAACCATATGTACATGTAAGTTTGCAAATCTTTTCGTGACAGGGTCATTCTGGAGCGAAGAACCGTCTGAAGAAGCTTGTAGTTTAATCTCCAGCTCATCATCGATGTTTTCTTTCACAACAACCTTTTCGAAATTAATTCTGGAGCGAAAATGTGAAAAATTACTTTTTTTTTTACCAAATGGGGTCTTTTTTTCAAATCATAATAAATCGACCCAATCACCCCTATCGGCAATAACATGTGAAATTTTGTTCCCATGAAATATTCATTTCCCTCGAAGGGAAAATTGATATCGGGAATATCACGATGAACTTTACATTCACAATAGTTGATTTTGTTCATAACAGCTGTTTATTGTTTACAAAATTCCATCTAAAAATTTCACAACAAGGGGAATTTTTTCACGTGAACAAAGTTGATGAACGAAAAAAGGAAAAGGGAAAATATTTCATGTGAAATATTGATTCGCGATAGGGGTGAATAAGTTGGCATAATATTCGCCATTGATTGTTTTACCCCTGTGAATTATACATGCCAAAAAACGGCCGCCATGACTTTATTGACTTACAAACCCTACTTGGCCTTCTATGGCACCGATTCAGCCCGAAAAACCCATTGGTTTTACAGCTTTTTGGTCTCTGGTGTGTTGTGGTGAATCAACAACACTGTTATTAAACAGCGCAAAAACTCATTTGCGAAAAGCTTTCGCATTCATACCCAAGTGATCATTCAAAATTGAAACCATTGGGCCATATGAGTTGCCTATGGCATCCACAATCTATCGCACTTTCAATATCCGATCGGAAAACACCATATCGTGAATTTTTGCAATTGTTTGGGGTGTATAGACCTCAACTGGGTGTCCAGAACGTTCGGCATATTCCGTGCTTGTACGCCAACAACGAAATTCAGTAAACCACTTTTTTACCATTTAAAATTGATGGTTCCCATAGTATTTATCAAGCTTAGCCTTGCATTGATTGATGGTTTTTTTCCACAAAAAACCATGCTTATTGGGCACACGAAATTCGCCTTTTTCCATTTTCTCCTCATTCACGCGCTATTCTGCTATCAATGGCTGTCAAACACAAACTAAATAACGCAGCTTGTTTTGAAATTTGACAGGAGTCAACTGGCAGATGCTTGTTGACAGAATCAATGTTTCCCCTTCAGTTATGAGGCGGGGAATTCAAAAAGTCACGGACTTATTGACCAGACCACGTTTATTTGACGTTTCTATCTCAACAAAATTGTGAAATATAGCAAAACACAAGAAGTTACCCTTGTACCAAACAGTTATTTCAGCAACTATGATTAGGATCCTCAAACATTCCACTTTAGCTCCTTAATTCTCCAGATATTCTTCAAATTATTGCTATAGATTTTACAAACTTATCAAACAACCCACGTTTTCAATACTACACAATTTGGCCAAACACAAGAAAAACTTTCAAAACTACATCCAATAACTATCACACCAGAGATTGAAAAAAATAAAAGAAACACAACAGGATTGCATTATTTTCTGTATGCTCGTCTTTATTATTTTTATTCAACATTCTTTAAGTTTTTCTTTTTTTGGTACAAATCCTACATCCAACCTCTACCCTTCCCCCTCCTCTTCACCCCTTAACAATATAATAAATGCTTTTTCCATATGTATATGTGTGCGTTGCGTTTGTGTTCTTGTATTAGTAGTTGTATTAGAGTGAACTTTCTTGCTACTTACTTTAACCAACATATAATAACCTTTAATCCCCAGTAAACTTTAATAAAATATTAAAAAATTTTTATTGAAAAAATTTAAATTTTTAAAACTAATAAAATTTACATCTTAATACTACTATTCACAGTATTTATTAATAACTAATGTTTGCTAATGTTTTAAAAGTTGGCAAATAATAAATATTGTTTAAGTGATTTCGAAATTTACATCAATGGCTGTTAATGTAGTTAAAATGGATTGAAGAAGTTTCTGGAATAAGCCGGAAAATTTCAAAACTCTCAAAAAAGATCACTTTAAAACGCGATCAAAGCTTTCTCAAATCATTTTCAATTTGAAACAAAACAACAAACTTTACAATCTAACATTAACTAACCGGTATTTATAATGTTCAACAATTTTGGTAAAACATTGATGATTTTACATTTAAATTTGACTTCCAAAATGTTGTCTGGTAAGTCACATGATTTAGCAGACAACATTTTGGAAGTCCGTTCAGTTGATATTGAACCTATATAAAAATATTCTGTCTAAATTTTCCTACATTCAAATTTGACTTCCAAAATGTTGTCTGGTAAGTAATGTACTCCAGTTCGGTTGATATCAAACCTGCATAAAAATCTTCCGTCTGTGCTTTCATTTTACTCGTTATACAATGTAGAATTTATTTTATTACTGGACGCTCCAGGCATCTGAGCTATATATCAAACTCAATTACTGAACAAGTTACCAGGAAGTAGTTAAAGCATCAACACAATATAATGCGGGGAGAAATGATTTAAGTTGCAAAGTAATACTTACAGAAGCTAAGTGATGTTTATGTGTCTGTAACTTACAGTCGATCCATGGACAGTCGATTTGAACATAACAAAATTAAGTTCTCTGTATTCCGAACCAAAACCTTATTCTTTCATTTAACTATGTCTACCAAGCCATTGATATTCAATATTTTACCATTTAAAATTGTAACAAAAAAAGAAATACAAACAACAAACAAAAGCCTTAATAAATTAATTTAACAACTAATTTGTTTTTCTTTTGAATATTCTACTCATATAGTACGTACATGTTGCTTTGTTTATGAAATACATACTTAAAATGAGAATTTTACTAACCCATTTTAACCAACTACATATAAATAATTAAGCAACTAATGCTGCTGCCTGCTTCCAGTTAATTATAAAAATTACTAAATATTCAATGTTGTTAATGCAAATCAATCAAATTCAAATTAAAAATTCTAAAATTTTTTTTTTTAAATTTATAATATTGTTGACAACACTCTAATGCTACTTTTACTATTTTTTACATTTTAATGTAAACTTTTTTTTTTTTGAAAAAATCAAAACAACACCTTGCAATTGAAATTGGCGATCAATCAAAAAAATCAAAACTACAAATTAAAAAAAAAACACAACTTTAAACTTCACCTCTTCCCCTCAATATAAACGAAATCACCAACAATCAACCAACCACACCACACCAATTGAAATCGTATCCTCCAACAATATTTTGTTTTGTTTTTTCTTTATAATTTAAACAACGACACTCATAAAACCCCAAAACACTTGTTGAACATTGAAAACCTCTCCATGGCCATACATTTTTATATATTGTTTTTGAATCACCACCAACCAACCAACCATCATCATCACTACCAACCACAATTCCAAAACAATACCAATCACATCCCATCATACAAAATACAAAAAAAAAATATGTAAAAAAAAACATTAGGATTTGGATATGATAGCAGCACAATTAAATGAATTGGGCGTCTCTCAACAGCCACAACCACAGACAGCATCTTCATCCTCTGGCGGTGGAGGCGGTGTTTCATCATCATTTGGCCAACAACAACAAGCTCAACCGGAAGCACCACCACGCAGTAATCGCCAATCTGGACCACCGTCATCTGCCTCGGGTTCGGGCAAACCGGCTGCCCCTCTACCCTCATCAGCGGCTAATAATCATCATGTTGCTGTTTCGAATCCTTTGGATCCCTTGGATAGCAGCGATTCGGATAGTGAGCCCGATGAGCCAAACGATCATAGACGCAATGATGGCACGCTATTGGCAAGTGATCCACCAAAACCACTGTAAGTAAAAGATTCTTTAAATTAAATTATGGGCGTATTGAAATTAAAAATGTTGGCTAAAACTTAAAGTTGCCAGGATCAGAATATAAATGATTTAATTACTTAGGAAGACAGGTGAAAACTCTCTAGAACAGAACTGGAACAGAACTAGAACAGAACTAGAACAGAACTAGAACAGAACTAGAACAGAACTAGAACAGAACTAGAACAGAACTAGAACAGAACTAGAACAGAACTAGAACAGAACTAGAACAGAACTAGAACAGAACTAGAACAGAACTAGAACAGAACTAGAACAGAACTAGAACAGAACTAGAACAGAACTAGAACAGAACTAGAACAGAACTAGAACAGAACTAGAACAGAACTAGAACAGAACTAGAACAGAACTAGAACAGAACTAGAACAGAACTAGAACAGAACTAGAACAGAACTAGAACAGAACTAGAACAGAACTAGAACAGAACTAGAACAGAACTAGAACAGAACTAGAACAGAACTAGAACAGAACTAGAACAGAACTAGAACAGAACTAGAACAGAACTAGAACAGAACTAGAACAGAACTAGAACAGAACTAGAACAGAACTAGAACAGAACTAGAACAGAACTAGAACAGAACTAGAACAGAACTAGAACAGAACTAGAACAGAACTAGAACAGAACTAGAACAGAACTAGAACAGAACTAGAACAGAACTAGAACAGAACTAGAACAGAACTAGAACAGAACTAGAACAGAACTAGAACAGAACTAGAACAGAACTAGAACAGAACTAGAACAGAACTAGAACAGAACTAGAACAGAACTAGAACAGAACTAGAACAGAACTAGAACAGAACTAGAACAGAACTAGAACAGAACTAGAACAGAACTAGAACAGAACTAGAACAGAACTAGAACAGAACTAGAACAGAACTAGAACAGAACTAGAACAGAACTAGAACAGAACTAGAACAGAACTGGAACTAGAACATAACTGGAACTAGAACAGAACTAGAACAAGAACAAGAACAGATCAAAACTAGAACACAAACGAACTATGTAAAGGATTTATTAATATTTAATTTAAAAATTCTGGATACTTTTTTTGTTATTGTTGCCGCACTAGGTTTTCTTTTGTCAAAGCTGTTCCTAGCAAAAAATATCCATTTAATTCAGCTTTTTGAATTTTGAATTTTTGTTAGTTCAGGAACGATTTTACTTAGCTTTACAAGGTTTTTGCATGATTTAGTAAATAAAAAGATAATAATTTTTTTTGTTTTAATCATTAAATTAAATAACTTTGTTGCATCCTGATTTAGATTATTTATTAATTTAAATTTATTTTCCTCTCTCTTCCCTTTAAAATTTCGTTTTCGGTTTAATTTTAATGAATGAATTCGATTTTGAATTCTTTGTTTTCTTGCTTTTTTTTCATAATTTTAAACATTTTTAATTTTATTTACGTTTATTTGTCATGATTGTCATGATAATTTTTCTGTTGCTTTTGATTTGTTTAAACAATAGTCCTGAATTTTCATATAGGCCTGGCCTGGTGCCAGTTTCAGAGGATTCAACCACACCCATGACACATGGCAGCGGTGGACCACCAAATCGTCCATTGCCACCTACACCCGATGATGATGATCAGGCTGGTGATCGTACTTTGATTATGAAAAGGGTAAGTACTGAATTTATATCCAATAAATTATTTTGTAATATTTTTAGAGAAGTACTTTTATATGTATTTCAAACATAAAAATCTCTATTTAGGTATTGACTGAGTTTTAGAATTTTAGCAACCATTTTTAAGAACAAAATTTGAACAAATTAGAAAAAGTCTCCAAAATTGTTTGTGGTTTAGTAAATGTTTTTTTAAAAAAAAAGAAATTGGTGATTTTTTTATTATTATAGATTTAGAGAATTGTTTTGTTTAAATAAATAATTAATAAAAAAAACATGTAGTAAACAAGGTGTGGTTTGAATTTAAATCAAATTCTATTTAACAATTTTAGAATTTTCTTTATTTAATTTAATAATTTTCAAAATTTTAACTAAAATGATTAAACAAAAAGTTTGTTTTATAGAAATAATAACAAATCAACAAATTTAAATAAAAAATTGTAATTTATTGTATAAAATTAAAATTAAATACAAATTTTTAGCATCTGTAAAATTTGTTTATAGAAAAAAAAATAAAATAAAAAAACAACCAAACCAGGTTTAGGGTTTTTATTCAAATAATTAATTATTGTAATGAATTTACCAGAAACAAACAAAATTATTAATAATAAGTGGTTGCGGTTCTTTTAAATAATTTATATCTTTTTTTTATTGAGTTAAAAAAATTAAACAAAATTTATTTGTATAACAGAGTTACTAGATTTTAGTTTATAATTTCCTTATTTGTTTTCTTAATGACATTTTGCAATTATTTTTCGTGAATTTTCTTTTTATATTTAGTTCTTTTTTTCAAATTTATTTGTTTTACCATTTCATAAGTGTTTAGCAAAAACATATTTATATAATTTATAGAAAAACGTTTAACTGCATATATTTTTTTATAATTTTGCACTAATATTTATTATTTTAAAATATACTTTATTAGTGTATAATGCATTTTTATATAATGCACTTATGATACAAATTATATCATATTCGTTACATACATATTTAAATACCTACATATATATTTGTATATATTCATTAAAATATATATCAAATTATTTATCTATCAATATTTAAAATTGATAATCAAATATTTAAAATATTATTTATCTCATCGTTTTCATAAAATTTAAAAAAAAAATCAATAAATTGTCCATTTCGCCGAGAATGAAATTCATGAAAAATATGCAAAATATTTAGAGTTACAAATTTACTACAACTTCTTTTTCCTCTTTAGAGATAAGACCATCTTTCATTATTCTACGTAATAGAGAACTAAAAAAATTGGGAGAGAAATGCCAGGAATTGTGTGTGTGTGAGTACATTCAAAGTTCTGTTCCAGTTCAGGGGGGTTACTGCGTAACTCAATTCGAATACGAAAATGTTCGAAAATGTGTGTTAAATGCATTGTAATTCGAAAAGATTTTCTTTCGAATCGAATTAGGGAGTAACCCTAACCCCCCAGTTCTAGTTCTCTTTTAGTTCTGTTCTAGTTCTGTTCTAGTTCTGTTCTAGTTCTGTTCTAGTTCTGTTCTAGTTCTGTTCTAGTTCTGTTCTAGTTCTGTTCTAGTTCTGTTCTAGTTCTGTTCTAGTTCTGTTCTAGTTCTGTTCTAGTTCTGTTCTAGTTCTGTTCTAGTTCTGTTCTAGTTCTGTTCTAGTTCTGTTCTAGTTCTGTTCTAGTTCTGTTCTAGTTCTGTTCTAGTTCTGTTCTAGTTCTGTTCTAGTTCTGTTCTAGTTCTGTTCTAGTTCTGTTCTAGTTCTGTTCTAGTTCTGTTCTAGTTCTGTTCTAGTTCTGTTCTAGTTCTGTTCTAGTTCTGTTCTAGTTCTGTTCTAGTTCTGTTCTAGTTCTGTTCTAGTTCTGTTCTAGTTCTGTTCTAGTTCTGTTCTAGTTCTGTTCTAGTTCTGTTCTAGTTCTGTTCTAGTTCTGTTCTAGTTCTGTTCTAGTTCTGTTCTAGTTCTGTTCTAGTTCTGTTCTAGTTCTGTTCTAGTTCTGTTCTAGTTCTGTTCTAGTTCTGTTCTAGTTCTGTTCTAGTTCTGTTCTAGTTCTGTTCTAGTTCTGTTCTAGTTCTGTTCTAGTTCTGTTCTAGTTCTAGTTCTGTTCTAGTTCTGTTCTAGTTCTGTTCTAGTTCTGTTCTAGTTCTGTTCTAGTTCTGTTCTAGTTCTGTTCTAGTTCTGTTCTAGTTCTGTTCTAGTTCTGTTCTAGTTCTGTTCTAGTTCTGTTCTAGTTCTGTTCTAGTTCTGTTCTAGTTCTGTTCTAGTTCTGTTCTAGTTCTGTTCTAGTTCTGTTCTAGTTCTGTTCTAGTTCTGTTCTAGTTCTGTTCTAGTTCTGTTCTAGTTCTGTTCTAGTTCTGTTCTAGTTCTGTTCTAGTTCTGTTCTAGTTCTGTTCTAGTTCTGTTCTAGTTCTGTTCTAGTTCTGTTCTAGTTCTGTTCTAGTTCTGTTCTAGTTCTGTTCTAGTTCTGTTCTAGTTCTGTTCTAGTTCTGTTCTAGTTCTGTTCTAGTTCTGTTCTAGTTCTGTTCTAGTTCTGTTCTAGTTCTGTTCTAGTTCTGTTCTAGTTCTGTTCTAGTTCTGTTCTAGTTCTGTTCTAGTTCTGTTCTAGTTCTGTTCTAGTTCTGTTCTAGTTCTGTTCTAGTTCTGTTCTAGTTCTGTTCTAGTTCTGTTCTAGTTCTGTTCTAGTTCTGTTCTAGTTCTGTTCTGTTCTAGTTCTGTTCTAGTTCTGTTCTAGTTCTGTTCTAGTTCTGTTCTAGTTCCGTTCTAGGAGCAGAACTTAAGTAAAAATCCGTGTCGAACAATTTCTTAATAATTTTGAACCTTTAAGGTTGTCTAATAGCTATATTTTAAAAAACCAAAAATGTTTGTCAATATTTTCTATGTTACTGAAATATTTAACTGGTTTCCAAAAACATTTCTTTAAGAAACATTTAAATTTTAGCGTTTTACTCCGACTTTTGAGCTCACACAACCACAATTCTTAATATCTCTTTTAGTATATTCTCTCTCTCGTAATCTTTCACTCATTCTGTTCTCTTCTAAAATTTCATAATATCTTGTCTTGCTGTATTTTTTTTTAACTAAAAATATTCATACAATTAATATTCCTCCCTTCCCCTTTATACAAATGTATTCAAAATCCTAACAAACAAATAAAAAATCAAACAAACATCCTATAGAAACTCGAAAATCAAAATCGTTTACAAAAATCTGCATCGACATCGTGTGCCAATCGGCCCAAAGATAAATTACGCGATGAGGCATTATTGCGGGAATGGGATATTGAGAAATTCTTTCCGAAAAAAGTGGGTGGTGGCGTAGACGGAATGCCCACTGGGGTGGCCAGTCTAACAAGAGGTTTGAGTAACTCCAATAGTAGTACCTTGAAAGCGGACTCCAAGTTGCAAAGATGCAGTATGGCAGAAATGTCAACCAGACAAAAGCAACAGCAACAACAGCAGCAACAACAAACACAACAGACACCAAAAGGTTTTCAACCATTGAAAACCACAAATCAACAAACCAAAGAACAGCAACCACAGCGTGCTTCCGTGATTGGATCTAATCTAAATAACAAGTCAACAAATGGAACTACCAACAACATAAACAATAATAATAATAATAGTAATAAGTCTTCTAACAACAACTCCTCTTCTTCATCATCTACCACATCCTCATCAACGTCTTCCTCGCCTTCATCGACTACTTCACCCAGTAGTAATAATGCCTTAACAAAAAGTGCCACCAATGCCACACACAAACGGCAAGAGTCTGACTCAAAATTGCCACAAAACTTTATACGCGGTTTCCGTCGCGAAAATTCGGATTTCTTCCCTCTTACCAAGAGACACTCAGCCGTGCTGGTCAATACAAGTCTGTTGCAGCAACAGCAGCAACAACAATTACAGTCTTCCACAACGGCAGCACAAAAGCAGCCCTTCGGATCGGCCTCACAGAGAGCCAGTTCCATAATACAGCGCAATAGTATTTTCAAAAATGATTTAAACAAACCAAAAGATTCTGCCAACAACAAATCAGTGCCAAAAACCGCCACCACCAACACGACAGCAACAACAGCTGCTGCTGCTCCTAACAAAACTAGCTGGACTAGTAATTTAACTGGTAAAAATTTAGATTTCTTACGTCCACGTCGCGAAAAGACTGAATCTGTTATAGTTTTACACAATTCTGCCGTCAGACAACAATTATTCGCCCAACAATTGGTACAACAACAGCAGCAACAGTCGCAGCTACAACAGCAGCAGGTAAACATTGCTTCTTCTACTTCTTCCTCTTGTACTACTACTACTACTTCAATATTACAAAACTAAAAAAAACCAAAAATTTAATTTAAAAAAAGAAAAATTAAAATCAAACAAATTTTCTATTTTAAACTCTCATACCCATGCAACATAAATAAATACTTAGTTTCCCTCTATGTCTCTCTCTCTCTCTCACACACAGACTGTCTCTCTTTTTCTGTAACTGTCTAAACTCTTCCTTTACTCCTTATTATCACAAGCATACATAACTAGTTACTCCTCGTATATTGTCTAAAATATAACAAACAACAACAAAACTTGTAAAATTTTCATTTTGAAAATCCCATTAAATTCATAAATTGTCTCCTCTACCAAAAATATCCTTGAAAATGTATGTATTGTGTCCCCACCAAACAAACCACTATAAACTGTTTTGTATTAGCAACTTTCAAACTACCAACCTACAACCAGCTACCAACAACTATCAACTCTACTACTACTTACCATACTACCTACTTACCCCCATCATAATCTACCTATCTATCTATCTATCTAGCAAAACCAACAATTTAACAATATGCTGCATACAACATTAGAAAACCAACTACATTTATACAAACAGACATATAGTAGTACTAGTTACTAGTTGCTATTATTAGAATTTGCTTTTTAAAACCACAATAGAAATTCAAAATCAACTAAACCAAAATATTGCTGCTGCTTAAATAAACTGATTTGATAGTAAATACAATTTGTATAGGATTGAGAGTGTGTTTTTGCGTATTTTCTATGTAACAATGACAGTGTAACATGAAGGTGTAACAGTGTATTATTACATTTTGTAACCCACTAATTCTGCTCCCCTCATCTTTAAAAAGGTGTGTATTTATTAAGAATATTGAAAACAGTATGGCCCACAACCGAAACAAGAATTTAATTAAACAATTATTAAATATTTAGGGTATTCACACGGCAGTCATAAAGTCATATGTCATAAAATAATAACACGAAAAAATATTACTGATGTGAGCAACCCTTAATGTGCTATTTGAAATTTGAGTCGAAAAACAATTCTAAATATCTATATACAGTTACGAACAAGAAAATAGCAGTACCACTAGGAAATTTTTTTGAAACGGCATACAACGTCTTTAAAAATGTTAAACTTAAAATTTTGTTTATACCCATAATCGGTCAATCCTGTAAATTTTTTGTGATGTAATCTTTTTGTAAAAATAATGATAACTTTGGAAATAAAGGCTCTTATATCTGACAATATGTATTTTTTTATTAACATTGAAATAGCAGTGCCGGATTATTGAATTCATTTTTTTGAATTTTTTTTTAAAGAAGTCAATTATTTTTTAAGTTTAAAGTACAATTTAGTTAAATATGCTGAATTTATTGTATATTTAATATTAAAAACAGTTCTTTTTTATATAATTCCTGTTTTAGTGGCTCGCGCAATACATTGCACTATTGCTTAGGGAAAATTAATTTTAAAGTTAAAAAAATAAGGAAAATCTTTTCCACATATTCAACTTTATATCAAACGCTATTGAATAGAAAGAAAAAAATAAAAAAAGGGACTGCAAACGGAAAATATCGTCAGAATCATCAAATGCAATCCATTTAATCTGTCAAGCAAATAAAAACCGAATGAAATTTAGAAGTTAATGGTATGACAGTAAAGAGGTGATTTCTAGATGCAAACTTCACAGAACGAAGTCCAAGAAAAAAGCCACTATTAACAAAAATACATAGTGGTACTCGTTTGGAGTACGCTGAATGCCGACTGGTTTGCAAGCAAATATCGCAATATTTTGTGAACTGGCGGGTCTAAACTGGTTTTATTTGGAAGTTCAGGCTGTAGTCAATATATTCGACATCCATCCTCTTCTGTATGTCAAACACAGTACACTGTGAACAAAGTTAAAATATTTCAAAATTTCGTGGTACTGCTATTATCTTGTTCGCAACGTATATGAAAATGAAATTGTCCATGTATGTAATGGCATCACGTGAGAACGGCTGGAGCGATTTGGCTTTTTTTATTCGATTCGAAATTTTCAGGAGATGGTTTGTAAAGAAAAAAAAAAATTTAAATTCCGTGTAAAACTCGGAATTTTTTTTTTGAGTCCAGTCAACTGTAATAAAAATGCTCCCTAAAGTATGCAGTATAAATTTAGATATTTTAGTTGCAAATAAATAAGAACAGGCAGGTGTATGTGGGTTGATGAAACTTGAAGAACTAACATTTGTAAATGCTACCGCGCGAAGACGGGGCGGGGCGGTCAAAAAGTTTTTAATAAAAATGTCAAAAACAAGTAAGAGAGCTATATTCTGATATGCCGAATCTTATGTACCCTTCACCAAATTAAATTTTTTAAATTTTAAAAATTTATAAAAAAACTTATATATTTTCACCTTCGTTAGCAGGGTATATATAAGTTTGTCATTCCATTTGTAATTTCTACATTTTTCATTTGCGACCCCACAAAGTATATATATTCTGGATCCTTGTATATAGCGGAGTCGATTAAGCCATGTATGCAACTTTCCGAAGCCCCCAACATTAATATTATTGTCTATATATGGTTTTCTAATGATAGATATTTCAAAGACCTTTGCAACGACGTATATAAGACCATAGTCAGTTGGACCTACAATGGGTCAAAATCGGAAAAAATATTTTTTAACCCGATTTTTTTTCACCAAAAGTTTTTAGTTCGCAAAATATTAAAAAAAAAACATTTCGAAATTTTTTTTTTCCAAAAAATGAAAAAACTTTGGAAAAAAAATTAATTTTGTTTACCTAAAAATATTTAAAATTTTTATTTTATGAAGTATAATTTGGTGATGGGTATATAAGATTAGGCACAGCCGAAATTAGCTCTCTTACTTGTTATACCCTTCACCTTCGTGAGAAGGATATATATCCGTTTGTAATTTCTACATTTTTCTTTTCCGACCCTATAAAGCATATATATTCTGGATCCTTATAGATAGCGGAGTCGATTAAGCCATGTCCGTCTGTCTGTTGAAATCAATTTTCTGAAGACCCCAGATATCTTCGGGATCCAAATCTTCAATAATTCTGTCAGACATGCTTTCGAGAATTTTGCTATTTAAAATCAGCAAAATCGGTCCACAAATGGCTGAGATATGAGGAAAAAACCAGGACAACCTCAATTTTTGACCTATATCTGGATTACTAAGACATTAATATAGACCATATGGATATCTAATGATTGTTTTTTTTATTTTCATTTCAACATTTTTAAAAAAGTTTTTTTTTAATTTTTAAAAAAAAATATTTTTAAAATTTTAATGAAACTATAAATTTTTTTGTTGCTGAAAAAATAATTTTCGCGATTTTCACCCATTGTATATCATTACTATGGCGTTATATACGTCGTTGCTCGATGAACAGTTTTCCTTTCGACTTAGATTTACACTGTTTAGTTATAGTGGTGTAAAAGTATTAAGTATTTGGATACTCAGTACTAAATACTGTCTATTTTTCCCGGTACTCAATACCAAAATATAAATACTCAATACTTTCAGAGATATATTTTTGAGTTCAATAAGGGAAAAACATCAATATTTTTCGGTGAAAAAATGCAACTCTTTTTTTGAAGTAAGCATTTTTATACCATACTCCGCTATAATGGGGAGTACATCACCCACCTTAAGGTATACCGATCGACAAAATCACTTTCTGAGTCGACTAAATGATGTCCGTCCTTCCGTCTGGCAGTCCATACAAAACTTGTAAAAGTCGCAATTTTGAAGATATTTCAGTCAAATTTGGCACATACATATTTATCGGCCCAAGGACGAAGCGGTCCATAATTGCTCATAACAAAAATTATTGAAATTCTAGTGTATGTTATTATATGGTCGGTCTTGGCCGACTATACTTTCCTACTTGTTAAATGTTAAATTCAGATTGAAAAAGTATAGAGTAGTACCGAGTAGCCAAACAAATGTATTGAGTAGTCAAAAGTACAGACATTTTACAACACTATTTAGTTATGACAAAACAATAAACACAGCATAAAACGTATTATTATTATTATTTATGACAATATGACATGATAGCACACCGTGTGAATACCCCCAATTAAGTTACTTTTAACAATTTTCTTAATTACATTTCTTGGATTTAATGCAACAAATAATTGATTTTTTTCTAACAAAGTGCGACTAAGACAAAGGAGCTGTTGTCTCAATTACAATTTTGTATTGACAACTGTACAATATTTTTCCTTAACTTAATTGTTCCTTAACAAAATGGCAAAATCTTGCTGTAAATCATCCTTGTGAGAGAGCGTTCTACATCGATCGAAACAAATAGTAGTCTGACGGGGTAAGGTCTAAACCAGGTATGGCAAATGGAATTTAAAAATTGTACCAATCAGAAATTGTACTTTTTCAACTGTAATTGTACCAAAACTAGGGTTCCTCCACGGAAATTTTTTTCCCGAGAATATTTTTTGTGAAATTTCGGGATTTTTTTAAAGTTACAATGAACAAATGAACAGTTGTAATGAATAAATTTGGATCGATTCCATTACATACATTCATTCTTTTGGTTCTAGCAACAGATATTCAGATGACAATGAAGCATCGTAGTTTAAATTATCCTTTTTTAGCCACAGCAGAAAAATTCTGTCATTAAGAATTACAAATTCTATGGATATTCATATTAAATAGAAAATAATGGCAATAATAATGGCTTAAATTTGTTTATATACTTTTTGGCTTGAAAAACACTTAAAATTACGAGTGTGACAAGACTAGTCAAATGTCGCTATTTCTTCTTTATTTCAAAAATAAGTATAATTTTAAAAGTTTTATTGTTGATATTTTGGTATAATCGATTGAGAACATAAATTCGTAAATTGGTTTAAATATATTAACTGTGAAATTTTCAAATTGTACCAAATGAGTCATTGGTGTACCATTGTTCTTTTTAAGATCAAATTGTGCCAAAAAAAGTACAATTGTACCAATTTTGCCATCCCTTGTCTAAACTATAAGGCGGGTGAGGCAAAACATCCCAACCACTTCTTTCTAAATAGTTTTTAACAGGTATTGCAACATGTGGCCGAACGTTGTCCTGATGGAATATTACGATTTGTGGACGATTTTTTGGCAAATGTTGGCTTCCTAACGAATTAGTTGCGTTCGGAACAGAAAAGAGAACTTGTATTTAATTTCTATCTCGACCAGTTTAACTGTTCTTTAACAAATTACGAGCAGTATTCTGGGTTCTAATAAGATTCTTAGACGATATAGCTATGTCTGTCCGTCCGTCTGTCTGTTGAAAACACAATAGGGCCCAAATAAAAGGAGCTAGACAGCTGAAATTTTACACAAATACTCTCTGTTGATAAGGTTTGTTTGGTATTGAAAATTATGGACATTTAGTTCTAAGTAAACTGGACATAGCTAGACCATCTAAGAATTTCATAAGGGTCCAGAATATCTTTTAAAATTCTAGCGCGTTCTTTAAAATAGTCTTTACAGTCATTACAAACTCCACTCCTCTGTTACACTGTTACTGCTTTTGAAAATTAAAAAAAAACATGCTCTTAATTTATATTTTGCAAAAAAAATAAATAAAATTTAAATTACAACCTTAAAAAATCTAACAACGCTTCTACAGTAAAAAACAAACAAACAAAATAATAATAATAATATTTAATTGCTATGTATTTGCATATAATTTGTTAATAATAACTCATTTACAACATTTCGTTAACATGTAATTTAGTTTTGTAAATTTTTGTATAGTTTTAATTTAATTAAAAACATTAACACATATCCAACCATCCACCATCACTTGTTATTTTTTTTTTGTAAAATTTTTTGTTAATAATATTCAACTAAAAAAAAACTGTCAACAAAAAATCACCAATTATTTTGAATTATTTGTTTTATTATCCAAAAATAAAAGCACGTTGCATTGTTTATTCTTTATGTTATTTTTTTGTCAATAATTTAGATGCATTTACAAATTATTTTTGTTGTATATAAAAATAAAAATTGTTATTTTTCATTTATTTCTAATGTTTTATTTTATTTGTATGTTTTACATTTAAGTTTATGTATTTTTTTATTAAATTTATGGTATTTTTTAAAAGCATGCTTTTTGTCACCTGTTTTTGTTTTTATTTGAAAATCTCTTTTACTCTTATTCACTCTTTTTTTTTCATTTTGTAATTTTTGGTTTTCTTTTCATTTTGTATGTCACCCTCAAACAAAAAAAAAAAAAGAACCTCTGCCATTTTGTAAAATTTTAAATACAAAATAACAGTCATTACTGCCATATTTATTATTAATTAATTCAACTAATTGCACTTTAGTTGTTTGTATTCTTACGTATTGCTAATAAATACAATAAATTTATTCATTTAATTTCCTTTTACTCTTCTCTAAGAGCTAAATTTTCATTAACAGTTTTTTGTTCTAAAAATTTATTCATATTTAGATTTAAGTTTTTAGGCTAATAACAATATTAGGTGTTTTTTTTTTGTTGGTACCCTCCCGTACTAATAAATAAAAATGGATGCTAATGAGAGTTTTAGAATAGTATTTGGAAATATAAATATTTTTAGGGTTTAAGATTAAGTTATGAATTATTGATTGATTTAAAAAATTCAACAAATTAATGAAAACATTTTAATATAAATTACGTCTTATTTTTAAAAGGGAATAAAAGAGGAAGTTGTTAAAAATAACTTCCTAACCCCAATTTTCTCAATCTCTGGTGACAGTTCTCATACAAAAAAAAATGTTAATTGGAGGTTTATCGTTACGAAAAACGATAACCAGATATTGAGAAAATGAGGGTAAGAGTAGCAAAAATTAAGCAATTTTTTATACTTTAAAAGTTGAAGTTTTTAAATTATACCACAAACTATTGAATTTGTCTAAGATTTTCGTAGGAAAACCAGAATATAATACTTTATTTTTACAGTTGTTTGACTGATTTAGATCAACCACTACAATTCCTGAATACTATTGGGTGGGCGTATGACTTAAAAATGCGAGATTTTTTAAAATTTTTAGCTTTTATTTTGAAACATTTGTACAATATAAATTTATTCAAAGTATTGGCCATTGTTAGCTATGACCTTTTCCCATCTTTGTGGAAACATATGGATTCCGAGCCAAAAGAACTACTCATATTTTGAAGCCAATAACGAATCAAGCCAATATCGGATACTCTGCTCCAAAGTAAAGCGTATCCCAGAGAGCGGGTTCTACATCCATCGAAACAAATCGAAAAGTAGTCAAACGGGGCAATGTTTGGACTATAAATCGGATGAGGCAAAACTTCCCAACTATTTACTTCTTTCTATATAATTTTTAACAGGTATTGCAAAATGTTGCCTGGGCGTTTTTCGGCCAATGCTGGCTTGAAACAAATCGTTCGGTTCCCTGTGATGGTCTGGTCTGATTTCGGCAGATCATAATAGATAGGACCGTTTTGCTCCCAGCAAATACACAGAATTAGCTTAGTCCCATGGATATTTAACTTTGGTGTTGAGTCGGCTGGTTGGCCGGGCTTCACATACAATCTCTTACGCTTCGGGTTGTCGTAATTGATACATTTTTCATTGATTCGGTGCAAAAATAATTTCCATTTATAGCGTTCAGGCATCATTTTGGAGATGCAAAATCCAGTTTCAAGTTCTCTCGGCTTGAATACGTTGTTACCCAATTTCCCTACTTTTGGATGAATCCTGCAGCTCGCAAATGTTTTGGAATTGTTGATTGAGTAGCTCCCAATGAGTTTGACAATAAACTTCATGGAGTAATGCCTAGTCGATTTTTGTCTTCCGTTATTCTAAGATATTTATACATTTAAGACAGTTTTTGTCACTGAATTAACCCAAGCAAACTTGGTCTATTTTGGATGTTAAGCAGTTCTGATCCTAATTTCTGGATGAATGGCTACTTCAACAAACAAAATTTTCGAATTTGGGACGATATTCATCTACATGAGATCCCTAAAAAGTCATTGTTCGGTATGGGTTTTGGGCTGGCGTCACCATCGGCCCATATTTCATTGAGAACTACGTAGGTCAGGCCAACGCCGTCAACGGCAAGCGCTATAGGTCGATGATTACCAACTTCTTTTGTCCTTAATTGGATGATATACACACCAACGACATGTTGGTGGTTACTGGCTACACACAGCTCATGTCCCATCGGACATTCTGCATAAGCGATTTGAGGGCATAGTCGTCTCACGTGAAGGTAATTTTTCTTGTGTGGTATCTGTTCTATGCCAATAAGCCACAAACCACAGCGCTCCTCAAAGCCAACATAACCCATGTCATCGGTCAAATCCAGACTGATTTATGACCCAGAGTCAGGAAAATTGAACATTTCGGATTCCGTCACCCAGCGAAGCCGCGACGAACATTTCTAAGAGGTTATATCCCAATTAAATTGACATCGAAAGAACATTAAAACGAATAATAAATGTCGATGTTAGAAAGGAGCGCTTAATGAAAGACCCTTTAGATACGAGCCCGATGAACTTATAAAAATGCGACCGTAGGTTGGTCCGTCACATATAGGGTTTCTACTCGGGAAAAATTTCTCGGGAATTTCCGGAAATATTTTCCAAGAAATTGCGGGAATATTTTTGCGGGAAATTTCGAGAATTTCATTATACGCATTAGTAGTTTGGTTTTTATACCCTTCGCCATGAATGGCAAGGGTATACATTTTTCATTTGCGACCCCACAAAGTGTATATATATTGTGGATCGTTATAGATAGCGGAGTCGATATAGCCATGTCCGTTTGTGTGTTGAAATCAACATTCCGAAGCCCCCAAATAACTTACATACACGATTCACATCAATATCTCCGAAATTGCTATTTAAAATCGAGAAAATCGGTCCACAAATGACTGAGATATAAGGAAAAAACCAGAACAACCTCGATTTTTGACCTATTTTTGATCTCGACAAATCTTATACATATTTATATAAGATTCATGAGAAGGGTATATATAAGTTTGTCATTCCGTTTGTAATTTCTACATTTTTCATTTCCGACCCTTATAGATAGCGGAGTCGATTAAGCCAGTTCCGTCTGTCTGTCCGTCTGTCTGTTGAAATCAACTTTCCGAAGCCCCCAAATAACTTACATACACGATTTATACATCAATATCTCCGAAATTCTTCCGGCTCGGTTGCTATTTAAATCGAGAAAATCGGTCCACAAATGACTGAGATATAAGATAAGATATACCAGAACAACCTCGATTTTTAACCTATTTTTGACCCGGAGTCGATATAGCCATGTCCGTCTGTATGTTGCAATCAACTTTCCGTATCCCCAAATAACTTACATACACGATTCATACATCACTATATCCGGAATTCTTTCGGCTCGGTTGCTAATCGACAAAATCGACCCACAAATGGCTGAGATATAAGGAAAAAACCGGGATAACCTCTATTTTTATACCCTTCACCATGAGTGGCAAGGGTATATATAAGTTTGTCATTCCGTTTGTAATTTCCACATTTTTCATTTGCGACCCCATAAAGTGTATATATTCTGGATCGTTATAGATAACAGAATCGATATAGCCATGTCCGTTTGGCCTATTTTTGACCTATATCTGGATTACTAAGTCATTAATATAGACAATATGGATATCTAATGATAGATATTTCAAAGACCTGTGCAACGACGTATATAAGACCATAGTAAGTTGGACCTACAATGGGTGAAAATCGGAAAAATTTTAACCCGAATTTTTTTTTTCACTAAATATTTAAAAAAAAATTTAAAACTAAAAAAAAATTATTTTTAAAAACTAAAAACAATTTTTTTTTTAAATTTAAAAAAAATTTACAAAATAAAAAAAAAAAATTTTAAATTTAAAAAAAAATTAGAAATTAAAAAAAAATAAAAAAACAACTTGAAAAAAAATTTAAATTTTGTTTACCTAAAAATATTTAAAATTTTTTATTTTAAATTATAATTTGGTGAAGGGTATATAAGATTCGGCATAGCCGACCCGAGGTCCCAATGCCAACTACGAACCTATGTAAATACAAATCTGTGTGTTTAGAATTTTTCACACATAATTCAGTAATTTATGAACCGATTTTCTGATTTTCAATAGCAATATATTCGGAAGAATATCTATGTATCAACTACGTAAATCTATGTTCTTTGTATTAAAGTAGGTTTTAATAAAAATCATTTTCGTAACGTATTTTTTCATATAAAAGATAAAAATAAAATTTTTTAAAAACACATTATTGACATGAAATGAATTCCAAATTATTTAATAGTTATAGTATAATAAAATCATAGAAAACATACATATTAAGCTTTAGATTACATCTTCATTTATGCTAAACTAAAAAAAACATCTTCAATATTTTTCGATATTTCACCAATTTCTCATGGTTTTCCAGGTTCAACATAAAGCTTTTTATAAACCCTAACAAAACTATAGACTAATATATACATATGTGTGCTTTTTCTATACTAAAGCTTTAAGCTTAAGCTATAACTTAAATCATCTAAGCTTTCTATAAATGTACAAAATTGTTTTAAAGCTTTTGTTTTCTACTTTTTGGCCAACAACTACATTTTATTTGTATGTAATTGTAAATAAACTTAAACTCTTTATACCAAAAAATTTTGTAAAATATTGTGGTTTAAATAATTTTGTTTGAATTAAAGAATTTTAATTATTTTTACGGTTTTTGTGTAAACTGAAAGTTGTTGTAGATTCAATGATGTTGAATGATGATGATGATGCAATTGATTTACCTGCTGTGTCGTTTTTTTTTTTAATTAATAATAAACATTTGTAATTGCAAATATCTTCTATCTAATTGTTTTATGTAAATTATAAGCTTTAAAACAAATTTTGTATAATTATGCCAAAATAAATAAAACTGATTACTTTTTGTAAACGTACTCGTTCGTTCCTAGCTATGTCTTGCCTATATTTTGGGGTAATTTTTTGTATTTTATTTAGATTTTAAGTAATTTTTGTTGAGTGTTTGTATGTGTTTTTCTCAGTAGGAAAAACAGGAAGATTTTTTTTTTCTTTTTATATTTGATTTTTATTAGAATATAAGTTTGTGTTTTCATTTTATATAATAAATGTGTTGAATTAAAGGTATATTGTGCATTTTAAAATCATTGAGAGAGGAAAGAAAACTTAAGCTCATTGGCATTCATTGTAACAATAAATAAAAATTAAGACGATTTTGAAATGGTGATGATTTTAATGCGAATTCAGGAAGAAATGTTTTTTGTATTTGGAAGAATAATAAATAAAAGGCGATAAAAATACACTGCTATCGGCAATAACATGTGAAATTTTGTTCCCCATGAAATATCCATTTCCCACGAAGGGAAAATTGCTATCGTGATATTCCCCTGAACTTTTCATTCACAATAGTTAATTTTGTTCGTAACAGCTGTTTATTGTTTACAAAATTCCATCTAAAAATTTCACAACAAGGGGAATTTTTTCATGTGAACAAAGTTGATGAACGAAAAAAGGAAAAGGGAAAATATTTCATGTGGAATATTGATTCGCGATAGGGGTGATAGTAAAATACTGATTTTTAGTAAGTTTTTGAAATGAACTTTCAAAATTTTGAAGTTTTGTATCATAAACCTCTGATTAATTTAAATTTCCTTTACTTGTTCTAGTTTTTTTAACCAACCAAATATGTGGCCGCAAAATTAAAAACTTCAAAAGGTTGTCAGTTCAAAATTGCCCTGAAAACAAAATGGCGGTGGCAGTCAATTCATACGTACTAAATTTCAATAATTTCCCTGGTCCCTGATCTATAAATTATAGATCAATTAACAATATTCTTATAAATATTTAAACAGCTACTATTTTGAGATTTAAACACACAATTTCGATTGACTAAAAGCCCTTTTAAAATATAACATACCATTTCCCCTTGAATCCGCATTAAAACATCATCATAATAACTAAGCATCAGGTGTTTTTCTCCATTCACTACTATTAATAAAAAAAGTTGTATTAAAACAAACCTTTTTTTCTCCTGCCCATTTCAAAAATCATATATTTTTTTATTTGCAAAAACAAAATAATTTATTGAAATCATATTCCTGTATTTTTCTTTCTTTTTTTTTATTTAAATTTAGAATCGTAATACCGAAAATCTTGGTACACCCGGTACCCGTACCAGCAGTGTTTTGCCCGATTTGCTTAGTCAAGCCTCACCAGCAACACCACCACGTCACGACAAATCATCCAGTGAGGAGGTAAGTGATACGAGTTTATTTCGTTTATACATATTTTTTTTCCTTTAAATTTTTCCAAATTGTTTTTTTTATTTATTTTGTTTCATTAAAATAATTTAATTAATTTAGTTTGAGAAAATAAAACATAATTTTTTTGAGATTTTTTTTTTTGTTAAAAGAATATAATTTTAGTTAAGCGCTTTGTTTTGTTTTTTTCTGTCGAATTGTTTATTGTTTATTTTATTAATTTTTGTTTTATTTTTTATAAACAAATCGTTGTCTTTTGCCCAAACAATTTGTTTAAATGTGTTATGGCCATTAATTTATTCCTTTTCCCCAGCATACATATTTCTTTTAAATTAAAATATTTCAAATACTTTCCAATATTTGTTGTAGTTTTATTAATAAATAAAGTAAGACAACAACACACAGTTTTTTATGAAATTATTAAATATTAAATAAAATAAAATTTTACCGCCTAAAAGATTTTTTTATTTGTTAACTACACCATTTCCAATTAATTTTTAAATAAATTGTTTATAGCAATTTTAGTGATAGCAAAATATTTCCAGAATTTTCAATACAAAATTTTTAGTTATCGCTGAATACTTATAGAAACTTTTAGATATCGAAAAATTTGTGTAGAAAATTCTAGTTTAGATACATTTTCTATAGTTGATGGGTCAAAAAGTTCGTAACTTTTTGAATGAAACACAGGTTTTTGGATAAAAAATTATTTTAAGCTCTTCTTTGAGCTCTATGCACTTTGTCTAACGTTTCTCCAATTTTTTTATCCCTTCCAAAAAATAAGATTTATCGAGGTCATCAAAATAGGTTTTTTGTGAGATGATTTCATCGTTGGAATCAAATCTCTTTCCGCCAAGATATTTTTTCAGGTTTAGAAACAAGAAATAATATTTCTCATATCCAAATGATCATTAGCCATTTGACACCTTAGCCATTTGAGATGATTTTTTGCGTCCAGAACGTTCGGCATCTTCCGTCCTTGAACGGCCACAACGAAATTCAGTAAACCACTCTTTATACACTTCACCATGAGTGGCAAAGTATATAAATTCTGGGTCGTTATAGATAGCGAAGTCGATATAGCCATGCCGTCTGTTTGTTGAAATCAACTTTCCGTAGCCCCCAAATAACTTACAAACATGATTGATACATCAATATATCGAAAATTCTTCCGGCTCGGTTGCTATTTAAAATAGAGAAAATCGGCCCACAAAAAGGAAAACACCGTGGCAACCTCGATTTTTGGCCTATTTTTGATCTATATCTGGATTACTAAGTCATTAATATAGACAATATAATGATAGATATTTCAAAGTCCATTGCAATGATGTATATAAGGCTATAGTAATTTGGATCTGCATTGGGTCAAAATCGGGAAAAATATTTTTTAATCCGATTTTTTTTTTACCAAAAAAATTTTTTTCACTAATAAATTAAAAATATTTTTCTTAAAAAAATTAAAAAAAATTGTTATTTTTTTTTTTTTTTTTTAAAAAATTTTGAAATTTTTTTTTTTAATTTTCCAAAAAAATATTTTACATTTTTATTTTAAAGTATAATTTGGTGAAGGGTATACAAGATTCGCCACAGGCGAATTCCATAGTATTTGCCAAGCTTAGGATTAGTTTGAGTGATGTTTTTTCCGCCAAAAATAATGATCAGACGAAATTCACTTTTTTCCGATTTCTCCTAAAGTCACCAGGTAGTCTGCCATCAATTGCTGTCAAACGCATCTTCAAATTTTGCCAGATGCCTGTTGACAGGAATAGTGTTGTCCTTTCAGTTAAATTCCAAAACTTTCTACTGAAACTGTGTTATCGAAATCATTTCTTATAGAAACCTTTAGGTATCGATAAATTTTCTACAGAAACATTTAGTTTTTGATAAATTTTCTACAGAAACATTTAGTTTTTGATAAATTTTCTATGGAAACTTTTAGTTATGGATAAATGTTTTATGAAAATTTGTACTTTCGATAAATTCTCCTAGGAAAACTTTATTTATCGAATAACTTTTTATAGAAACATTTTGTTTTCGATACATTTTTATAGCAAATTTTATTTATCGATCAATTTTCTATAGAAATTTATAGATATGTATATAAATTTCCTATGGAAATTTTAATTTATCGATTAATTTCTTATAGATTTGTTTATTTTATCGATAATTTTTTTATAGAAATTTCAACTAATAGTTATACATACAAATTTTAATTATCGATAAATTTTCTATAAAACTGTAAGTTATCGATAAACTTTCTATAAAAATTTATTTTTTATCAATAAACTTTCTATAAAAATTTATTTTTATCGATAAATTTTCTATAAAACTGCAAGTTATCGATAAACTTTCTATAATAATTTTTAGGTATCGATAAACTTTCTATAAAAATTTATAGTTATCGATAAATTTTCTATAAAAATAAATTTTCATCATATAACATTTTTATTCTATAAAATATGTTTGTTATCGATAAGTTTTCCTTAAAAATTTTAAAGTTATCGATACGTTTTCTATAAAATTTATATCTATCAATAAAAATTATATTAAAAATTTTTTGTTATCGATAAATTTTCTATAAAAATTCATTGTTACCGATTAATTATTTATAAAACTTCATCGTTATCGAAAAAATTAAAAAAAATATATTACAATTATTTGTTAATATAAACTTGTCTATAAAAATGTGTTGTTATCGATAAATTATGTATATTCATTTTTAATTATCGGTATATATATATTCAAGATCGTTGTAGATAGCAGAGTCGATATAGTCATATCCGTCTATCTGTTGAAATCAACTTTCCGAAGCACCCAAATAACTTACATACATGATTGATACATCAATATATCAACTATAGTCCCGGTTCGGTTGCTATTTAAATTCGGGTACACATTTTTATTGTGATCGATAAAATTTGTAGTGAAATTTTTTTTATTTGCTCTAACTTGGAAATGGTGTAGAAATGATTTTGCAAAGTTGTCAGTTCATAAGAGCTGTCATCTCAAATCAAACTCAACATGATTTATATTTATTATTTTAGGCTTTTAATTAAATATTTATAAAAAAAATAAATCAAATTAAATGCTTCTCTTTTGTTTTTTTATTTTTATTAATTTCAAATGTATTTTAAGTGCTGTGTTGATTTGTCTCTTTATTTTTATGTAGTCATTTTTAGTTTATATTTGTTTTTTTTTAATAATTCATTGTCCTAATCATCATAATAATTTATCATAAACATTTTTGTTTTGCTTTTATTATATGTTATTGTTTTATTTGTTTGTACTAAAAAAAAATACAATAAATTCAAAAGCAAATTCACCATACATACATATTTAAGAAAAGAAAAATAAAACATCAAAACAGCTCCAACACGAAACAAAAATGGCCTCAGTTTAATTACAAATAATTAAAAATAAAAAAAATTAAAAAATTAATTGAAATATTCCAATTTGACAAGAATAAGTACACACTACTAAATAAAATATAAACACACATTTGTGACTAATTTTTTAATTTTGTATTACACTTGATGGTGGTGTGGATTTTTATTTGAAAAGATTTATGGCGAAAATTTCTTTAGAGAAGAAGACAACTTTTTAAGAAATTTTTAATTTGTTTTAGATTTAGTTTTTTTTTGTTAGTTAGTCTCAAGTAATTTAAGTGGATTAAATTGAACTGGGTTAAAGGTGAAATAATATTTTATATTGTTTTTTATAGCTTTCACCATGAGTTTTAAGGGTATAATAAGTTTTAACGATATAATACCATGTCTGTTGAAATCAACTTTCCGAAGCACCTAAATACTTACATACATACATGATTGATATATTAATATATCCGATATAGTTCTGGTTCGGTTGCTATTTAGGAAAACCGGGCCACAAATGTGTTTCTGGCAACATATGCACCCATATCCGCAATACCATGTGAAATTTGCATTTCCTTCGAAAGAAAAATTGCTATCGTGATATTCCCATGAACTTTTCATTCACAATAGTTGATTTTGTTCGTAACAGCTGTTTATTGTTTACAAAATTTCACAACATGGGGAATTTTTTTCACGTGAACAAAGTCGATGAACGAAAAATGGGAAAATGGAACATATTTCATGTGAAATATTTATTCACGGTAGGGGTTCACCTTTTGAGCCCAAGAACTAAACAAGCTAATTTTGGATACTCTGTTCGAAAGTAAAGGGCATCCCTGAGAGAGCATTCTGAATTGATCGAAACAAATAGTAATCGGGGGGAACAAGTTCTGGCCGAGCGTTGTCATGATGGAATATTACGGTTTCATATATGACCGCATATTCGGGGCGTTTTTCGGCCAATGATCGCTTCAAAAGAATCAGTTGCGTTCGGTGCAGGTTCGCTGTGATGGCCTGACCAGATTTCAGTAGCTCATAATAGATAGGATTCTTTTGGTCTCACCAAATACAGAGTATTACCTTAGTGCCACGGATATTAGGCTTTGGTGTCGATTCGACTGGTTGACCGGGCTTCACATACGATCTCTTACGCTTCGGGTTATCGTAATTGGCCCTTTTTTCAACGCAAGTAATGATTCGGTGCAAAAATTATTTTCTTTTGTAGCGTTCAAGCAGCATTTCAGAAATACAAAATCGTCTTTCAAGGTCTCTCTCAGCTTCAATTCGTATAGTACCCAATTTCCCTGCTTTTGGATTAATCCTGCTGCTTGTAAACGTTTTGATATTGCTGAGTTTTACAACAATCTTCAAGGCGTAATGCCACCAATTCTTGGTCTTCAAACTTTTTTGGATGGAACCTATTCATCATAAGCTTTGGTGAGAAATCGGTGTGCTTCAGCGTCATTTTATTTCAAAGAAGATGAAGTAAAGCAAAACTTCCCGCATGACGCTTTGTTGGCACAAAGTTCGGACATTCTCGTAGCAAAAAAACTTTGCCGTTTACGCTATAATGTCTAATGACTAAATGAGAATAAATGACGTTCAAAAGATACGTAGTCTATTGTAAATCCCGCATTCTCCCTATATATATTTTTGAAATTGGGATCATATCGCACGCAACATAACATCGTAAATGGCAAAATTCGTTCGTATGTATTGTTCCTTACTCATAGTCTAGACTGGCAATAAATTCATTATATTATCTCCAGTGAAGACGAATCATTTTCGTAACTGGCAATAATTGTCAATAGTTTTTCTTTCAATTGCTAATTTGGTTTGACATTTCAAAAAAACAGACGCTAAAATTTACTTCATTTAAATTGTGTGTTAACATAAATACGTTTTCCCATAGCCTTAACCCTAGGTCTTCACGTAGCAATATGTTATGCCGCAATTGTCAAATTTGATTGCGTCCATAAAATTTTCGATGTGTACACCGCAATTGCCATATGTAGCAATCCATTGCGCAACTATTGCTCCGATTGATCCAGCAATTATTGATAAGCAATAAGCTGTCAGTTCAGTTGACATTAATGTAAAATTTCGTTCTATGATTCGTTGTGGTTAATGCAAAAAAACAACGAAATTAGTGGAAAAATTCTTAAACACAAAAATATGAGCAAAATACACCTTAGTTTTTCATACAACTTCTCGCGTTGAAAATTTTGTATTTGTGACGAACGTTTTCTTCACCTAACGCCCTGTCTATACTTGACAAATTTTTATCATGATAAACGTCAAAATGGTTGTCAAGATTAAAAATTATCAGGTATAGTCTCCATTTATTAGTATTATTGCTTCGTTATGACAAAATTGTTAGTCTTGGCAACAAATGTCATTTATTGTTATGATAAATATTTGTCAAGTATAGATAGGGGGTAAAGCAATCAGCAATCGCTGTGCTGTTGTTCTGTATTGAATTGCTACGTGGAGACCTAGGTTAACATAAGTAAAGCAATAATAAATATTGTTCCGTTATTCTGCCGGCATTATGGCTTTATTGCCAACATATTTATTGCTAGTCTAGTCGGGGGTTTAGTTCTTAATCTGCATTTCAACAAAATATCATGCCGGAATTGGTTTAGGTATGTTTTAAAACCTAAACGATGTATGTTCAATAATGCATCATTATTTTACCATAAAATATAAAAACTCCAGACTCTGATTTAAAGTAAATCTGTTGATCAAGCAAACTTAATTTAAAACAATAATGACCTTACCAGTTCATAGCCACTTTAATTACTGAGTTTTTTGTTTTCAACTTTTATTTTTGTGTGTATAATTCAGTTTAATGTTACAACAATGTTTTAATAGTTTTAATTAATTTGAATTTTAGGTTTAGTTTTGTTTGTAGCTTATTATTTTTTTCAATTAAAAATATTTGTTTATCTTGCCATTACAATCGTAGTTGAATTAGTATTTCCTTTTAGTTAGCAATAAATTTAGTTGATTTTTTAAATTAAATTATGATTATTTTCGCTTGAATTTAAATTTTATTTAAAAAGTTAAAGTTAATTTTAGTTAAATATAAAATTACTATATTGTTTGTATTTTTTTTTTAAATTTATTTTGTATTTTGATAACCAACCATATATTTTATAAATATTTTTCTTCATATATTATATATCATTGTGCTTTGTCTTTCCGCGACGTTTTGTTTTCTGTGAGCTGATGGCCACTACGATTAAAATGAATATTGAATATGTAGGCAAAATTACCAAATGCAATAATAGTAAGTATCAAATCAATCAAATCAATTCATTTCTCAAAACCTCTCATCAATATTATGCAAAAATCAAATAAAAAAAAAAAAAAAACCAAATCAATTCTAATTTTTTTTCTGTTGTAAATTAATATCAAACTCATTGATTACAATTAAATAAAAATTAGTTTTAAAAACTCAAAACTGTAATATTTGCTATTTTCAGTTAGTTTAAATACTCTCTCGTACATTTTATGTAAAAACTGTTTTATGTATAAAATATCAAATCCATATTATGTAAATTCATTTTGTATCTCTTTCACACTCTCACTCACTGTCTGTATATCTCTTTGTAACTATCTCTCTCTCGCTCTGTGTGTGTGTTTGTTGTGTGTAAATCACATTAAAGTTCTATGTTTTTTAAATCAATCGTAAAATTTTCATTACTGCTAAAATATTTAATTTATTATTTACTATTTTTTGTTGTTGTGTATTGTAAATTACAAACTCCTTCAATATCATTTCTCTATATAATATATTTTGTTGTTGTTGTTTTTAATTTACATTTTATTTTGTTCATATTTGTGTGTAAATTTAAATAATTTGTTTTTATGTGTAAATATTTCATGTACATACATACATTTTTTAAAATCATGTTTGTTTTATCGATGTTTAATTTGTTTTCTAAAGCCCACTTGTTGTTTGGCATTTGTCACGAAAAAAATAAGTGACAAAATCAGTTGGAAATATCATGTCCCTGCTGACATTTCATATCCGCCCACCTGTGCTAATTTAGTAAAACATATTACCAACTTGTGACATTTAATCAAATTTATGAAAATGTCAAAGGGTGTTATTATTAGTTTGTATATGTTTGCAGTTCAAAAAAGTCAACAATTATGTGTTATTTCCAACTAATAAATGAACTATTAATATTGTATAAGTTTCTATGTAGGTTTTTTTTAAACTGTGTCATTTTTTAGATTTTAAATCCATTAATAATGTTCGTTAATAGTAATAAAATTATTTATTTTATAAGTAGTTTTTAAATCATAAACTGTAATTTAAGCTTTTTATCGGAGCTACAAACTATCTTCAAAGAAAATTTAAAAATACAGTAGATTTATAATCAAAATTTCACTACATTCCCTCAAATTATATAAATTTTATTGCACCATATTTCCAATTGAAATTCTGACATTTTCAATTGAATTAATCAAATTTCCAATTGAATTTCTCAAATTTCCAATTATATTTCAGCTATTTCGAATTATATTTCAAAATTTTCTACAATTTCAGAAATTTCTATTTGTATTTCTATAAGAAATTTCTGACAATAGATAGAATTGGAAAATTCTGAAATGCAAATCCAGAATTCGAAAATACAAATAGAAAATTTTGAAATTTTGGTTGTATAACTTAAAAATACGAGATGTTTTTTCAAAATTTTAGCTTTTATTTTGAAACATTTTTACATTATAAATGTATTCAAAGTATTGGCCATTGTTAGCTATGACCTTTTCCCATCTTTCTGGCAACATATGGATTTCACGCCAAAAGAACTACTCTTCTTAAGGCCAAGAACGAATCAAGCCAATTTCGGATACTCTGTTTTTAAGTGAAGCGTATCCCAGACGAGGCAAAGTCTGAACTAAAAGGCGGGTGAAGCAAACCTTCACAACCACTTCTTTCTAAACAGTTTTTAACGGATATTGCAACATGTGGCGTTGTAATAATTGAATATTACGGTTTCATGTCTGACCGCATATTCTGGATGTTTTATGGCCAATGCTCAAACGTACAGGTTCCCTGTGATGTTCTGGTCAGATTTCAGTTCATAATAGATAGGACCCTTTTGCTCATATCAAATACAGATCATTACCTTAGCGCCATGGATATTTGACTTTGGTGTCGATTCGGCTGGTTGGCAGGGCTTCACATACGATCTCTTACGCTTCGGGTTTGATAGCGAGTAATGATTCCGTGCACAAATGATTTTCTTTTATAGCATTCAAGCAGCATTTTGGAAGAACAGCTCATCTTTAGATTCCAAGGACGAATCAAGCCAATTTCGGATACTCTGCTCTAAGTTGAAGCGTATCCCAGAGGGCAAGGTCTGAACTATAAACCTTCCCAACCACTTCCTTCTAAATACTTTTTAACAGGTATTTCAAAATGTGGCCGAGCCTTCTCATGATGGGCCGCATATTCTGGCAGTTTTTTTGGACAATGCTCGTTTCAAACGAATCAGTTGCGTTCGGTACAGTTTTCCTGTGATGGTCTGACCAGATTTCAGCAGCTCATAGTAGAGAGGACCCATTTGCTCCCACCAAATACAGAGAATTACCTTTGCTTTGGAGTCGATTAGTCTGGTTGGTCGGGCTTCACATACAATCTCTTATGCTTCGGGTTATCGTAATGAATCCATTTTTCAACCATGTAAAGATTCGTTGAAAACTTATTTTCGAGCCGAGTCATACACGGCAACCGCATGCATGTTACAACAACTCAATCCATATCCATAAAGTATATATATTCTGGAACATTATAGATAGCGGAATCGATATAACCATGTCCGTCTGCCCATCTACTTTCCGTAGTCTCCAAATAACTTACATACATGATTCATATATCAATATATCCGCTATAGTTCGAGAAAATCGGCCCACAAATAACCGAGATAAAGTCTACCTCGATTATTGACCTATTTTTGATCTGTATCAGGATTGCTAAGTCATTAATATAGACAATATGGATATCTAACGATAGATATTTCAAACACTTTTTATACCCTTCACCATGAGTGGCAAGGGTATATATAAGTTTGTCATTCCGTTTGTAATTTCTACATTTTTCATTTGCGACCCTAGAAAGTATATATATTCTGGATCTTTATAGATAGCGAAGTCGATATAGCCATGTCCATCTATCAGTCTGTATGTTGAAATCAACTTTCCATAGCCCCCAAATAACTTACATACATGATTCATGATTCAAATCGGTCCACAAATGGCTGAGAAATAAGGAAAAAACCGTGACAACCTCGATTTTTGGCCTATTTTTTATCTATATCTGGATTACTAAGTCATAAATATAGATATTTCAAAGTCCATTGCAACGATGTATGTAAATTGGACCTACAATGGGTCAAAATCGGGAAAAATATTTTTTAATCCGAATTTTTTTTTCATCAAAATAATTTGCTAAAAAAAAAATTTTAAAAATTTAAAAAAACTTTTTTAAAAAATAAATTTTGAAAAAAATATTTTTTTTTAAAATTTTTAAAATATAAAATTTATTATAAAGTATAATTTGGTGAAGGGTATATAAAATTTTTTCACCAAAAATTTTTTTTTTTAAATTAAAAAAAATTTTACCAAAAAATATTTTTAATCTTTATTTTAAAGTATAATGATATTATGTGAGATTTCCACAGAAGTATTGAGTTTATTTTCTTTAGGTAGCCAAAATCGAAAACTATGCCAAATTAAATTTTTAATTGAATGAAATATATTAATACATTTAAATTTTGAAATTCTTCATTATTCAGATTAGTAGTTTATGCTTCATCAAACATATTTAAAATAGTGAAATTCTAAACATAATCCACATATTTACACTTAGAAATATGACATTAAACTTATACATATATTTCTAGATTTATACACAATTCTATAGTTTGTCTCTAACATATAACCAGCAAACACAAACATCAACAACAATATTAATATAACAAATAAATTGAAATTCTAACAATTTTATAAATAATACAATAAATAGTTACCTTAAAAATTTTTATATAAATTAAACACAAATATATTACACTCTTCTTTTTTTATTTGTAATATCTTTTAAATTATTCTACAATATAATAAGAATAATTCATAGCGAAGAAAATAAAAAAAAACTTTTAAATGCACTCGATTTTTTTATAAAAGTGCCGTATTTTTCAGTTTAAAATTTTTACAGCTTCTTTTTTATGTTTCATGGCGTCTGGGAAAGACTAATCACATTTTATTTATTTACATATATTTTGTTTTTTTTTTTGTAATAGAACTTTTAGTATTAAAAATTAAATAATAAATAATTTTACTAACAATTTATTTCCTTATCCTTCTATTTAAGTAAACATTTTAAATTAAAACAATTTTATAGCGAGATATAATGTAGTATTTTTTTTACCTAGAATTGGAAGTTGGGCATGCTAATTTTTATATAACTGTATGAAATACTCGAGTAAAGTTTTCTAATTATTCATACTCGTGTTATTATTAATAATAATAAAAAGGTTTATGTATTTATAAAACAAAAGTTATTGTATATTATTAATAATTAATTAGAAACTAATCCCTGATCTTTAAATAATTAAGTCAAAATCTGTTTTAAATTAAGAAAATATCCATTTAAAATATTAAATTTCAGTAAAAATAAGATAATTTTTAAAAATTTTCCACTAAGGTCCATGAATTTTGGTATTTTTAAGGAAAATGTTGAATATTTAATTTCATTCCAGTGATTCACATTTTGTTTCTAATTCGTTAATAAATGTTCATTATTTTTTCTATCATTGATTTCTCGAATTTCGTCCAAAACTATTTTCCAATTTTTGATAATCACCCCACCCCTATCGGCAATAACATGTGACATTTTGTTCCCATGAAATATCCATTTCCCTCGAAGGGAAAATTGCTATCATGATATTCCCCAACTTTTCATTCACAATAGTTGATTTTGTTCGTAACAGCGGTTTATTGTTTATAAAATTCCATCTAAAAATTTCACAACATGGGGAATTTTTTCACGTGAACAAAGTTTATAAACAAAAAATGGGAAAAGGGAACATATTTCATGTGAAATATTGTTTCGCGATAGGAGTGAATATTTCTTCTCAGCCGTTAAAAATAAAAGATTTCTAATAATCTATTTAAATAAACTAAAAATTTTATATTATTTCAATTGAAAACGAGCACCAAACAGTCATCGTTTTCGAAATGTTTTGAGGTCTCCAGTTCCAGACGAAAAACTCATGAATATTAAATTTTAAAAATTGTATATTATTCCAATCTTATTAGACTTTATGTTAAAAGAACTCTAAAATAAATATTGTTATATTTTAACAAATACAGATTTTGACTTAATAAAATCAGATCAAGGGATTCTTTCTCCATGTAATATAGCTATTATTAATACTTATAATCATTGTAAATTCTACTCAATTTTTTTGTAACAATTAAACTTATTTAATGTTATTTTCTCTTCCTTTCTTCTTTTCTTGTTTTTTTTTATTATTTTGTTCCACGCAATATCCAGTATCAAGCGGCCATCAACTCATCAGTGCATTCCACACCCTCGAAATCGTTTATTGGCGGTGTTACGAACAATTCACCCCAATCGACAATTTCGTTGAATTCTTCGTCGTCAAGACAAAATAGCCCAAAGAATTCAATATCAAAGACACGTTCGTCTAGTAGTATTACTAATCTCTTACATAAATCTGCTTCTTCCTCTTCCAATACATCATCGGCTGCTTTGCCCGTACCCCCCTATGCGCTACAACAGAAGCAACGCAGTTTTCTTACATTTGGTTTTGGTGCTGGCGGTTCGGGTCCCTCGAGACGTGAGTCACATGTCAATGTTAATGTAACACCCACATCGCACGAAGCGTCCAGTGATACGCCCGAAATACGCAAATATAAGAAACGTTTCAATTCGGAGATATTGTGTGCCGCTTTGTGGGGTGTTAATCTGTTGATTGGTACCGAGAATGGTTTAATGTTGTTGGATCGTTCGGGCCAAGGAAAGGTGAGTTTAAAAAAGTGAAACTTTTAGAAAAATTGTTTAATAATAATGAGTTTTTTCCAAAAGGTCTATCAATTAATATCACGTCGTCGCTTCCAGCAAATGGAAGTTTTAGAAGGACAAAATATTTTAGTTACCATATCGGGTAAAAAGAATCGTGTACGTGTGTACTATTTATCCTGGCTGAAATCGAAAATTTTAAGAACTGATGGTCTATCAGATGTAAGTTGTACAAGTTTAATTTAATAGCCAGCATTTATTGAATTTGTTTATTGTTTTATTTTATTGCAGCAAGTTGAACGTCGCAATGGTTGGATAAATGTTGGTGATTTACAAGGTGCTGTACATTTTAAAATTGTTAAATATGAAAGGATTAAGTTCCTAGTGATTGCATTAAAAGACTCTATAGAAATTTATGCCTGGGCTCCCAAACCATATCATAAATTTATGGCATTTAAGGTAAGAATTGAAAAGAATATCATTCAGATTTATATAAGTAACACAGTGATACAAACAAGATTGAAGTATAAATACCTGGAAAGTGATAATATTTTTCTGTTAGGTGTTGTTGAGTACAGCAAGAATCTGCTTTTGAAATCACAACTAATTGTTCTGAAATTGTTAATTAAATAATTCAGTCTACATTACGGAATTTTTCTTTGGAATTACGGAATTTTTCATTGTGAATTTTCGTTATTCTTCTATTTTTTTATTTATTACAAATTACAACGAATATCTTACCCCCTGTCTATACCTGATAAATTTGCATCATGATTAGGGTTTTTAATTTCCCGAACTATTTTGATTCCCGGGAATCGGTAAAATTTGTCTCTACATTACCGGGTATCCGGCTATTCCCGAAATATATAATAATACTGTAACCTATGAATATTATAGCAAAATTTCATATAAAAACTTAGTGTTATAATCATTATATATAGAGCTTTGTAGTAATTAATTAAATTTGAGCTGATTTCACTAAAATCTTAATACGTATTTAAAAAATGACTGCCTTCCATTTCATAAATCCATTCCCTATATCTAATTCTTTAGCTTCCTTCAAAAGCTTCATTCGGTGAACAGAATTTATTCAAACTTTGAATGATTAAATTTTTGTTGATTCAAATCTACTACAAATTGAGTTAAAATGTTTTTTCTTCATTCAGTTTTATTTAGCTTTTAATCACTTTCAAAATGAATTGAAAAAAATTCTTAAGTCTTTTAGTAAAAGCAATGAATTCAATACATTTAACTGAATAGTTAAGAGATAAAATTTATGTTGATCTCGAAAATTTCCAAACTATTGGATTCAAAGGTGAATTTTTATAATACAACATCTGCAAAACCCTCTCATGTTACCAAGGACTATTGCTGTGTTTCCTTTCAAGGCCAAAATCAATTTTATACTTGGAAATACCAAATGGTGTGCCGCCATCAAAAGTAGGGGCCTTTGTTCTACTAGTGTTTTCTGGAATAATTCGAGCCGGTCAATCTTGGCATTGAAGATTATTCATTTTTATTTCTAGATTGTGCAGTTTTCCATATGCTTTTTTAAATGTTCATTCGAAAAACCCAAATAAATAAGAATAATAATAAGTGGTCAATTATTGAAGAGATATAAACGAAAAATTTAAAAAAAAAAACTTTTTACTTTTTTTTAAAAAAAAAAAAAGAATAGAGTTCTAACTTGTTTTCTTTGTAGTTTCGTCAGTTTTTAATTCCCGGGAATCCCGACTAAAAATCCCGGGAATCGGGTAGTGAAAAATTGGTAAAATTCCCGGGAAATTTGTCCCGGGAATTCCCGGGATAAAAAACCCTTATCATGATAAACGTCAAAATGGGTGTTAAGAAAAAAAATCTCAGGTATAGTCTCCATTTATTAGTATTATTGCTTCGTTATGACAAAATTGTTAGTGCTTTTGCACAGACAACTTTGTCTTGACAACAAACGTTATTAATTGTTATGCTAAAAATTGATCACGTATAGACAGGGTGTTATCTGTGCAGAATTAAGGCAAATTTTCCGGTGAATTCTCGGGAATTCCACGGAAAATTTTACCGCTTAAGAACCTTAATTGTTAATATAAAATTGCTTCTTTTCAATCGTTTAATGAATCCAGTGGAGTATAACTATATCATTCCTTATTTAATTTCTCTCTCCCACAGAATTTCGGTGAATTGGAACATCGTCCTCTGTTAGTTGATCTAACCATTGAAGATCAATCTAGACTGAAGGTTATTTATGGCTCTGCTGAAGGCTTCCATGCCGTCGATTTAGATTCTGCAGAAGTATACGATATTTATCTTCCTAAGCATGTAAGTATTCCAAAAAAAAGATCCCTGAAATTATTTAATTGTATTTCCTTTTTTTAAAATCAGACTCAGGGTGCAATCATTCCTCATTGTATTGTGGCTCTTCCAAATTCAAACGGTATGCAGTTATTATTATGCTATGACAACGAAGGTGTTTATGTCAATACAGTGGGACGTGTATCTAAAAATATAGTGCTACAAGTGAGTTTAATTCTTTTACAAATATCCAGTGCCTGTCACACATTCCGTTCGGAATCGTTTCAATTCCGATCGATTTTGTTTTGGTTTCTTCAATTTCCGTTTAGTTTTGTTAATTTCCAAAAGAGTTAATAATATATTGGGTGTATGATTTAAAAATGCGGTACATATCTGTCATTTATTCTCGCTTAGTTATTGAACATTATTGTGTAAAAACAAAGTTTTTTTTTGCTCCGAAAATATCGGATTTTGTGCCAATAAATCGTTATATGCGGGAGAAGTGCCGCTCAAGCACACCAATTGCTTTCCGAAGATTATGATGAATGTGTTCCATCAGTTTCAACGTTCGAGAGATGGTTTGTTCGTTTCAGAAGTGTTGAAACGAAATATCGCAAATATCGCCCAGGCCAGCCAAAAAAGTTTGAAGACCAAGAATTGCAGGCATTACTCGATGAAGATTGTTCTAAAACTCAAGAAAAGCTTTCAAAATCATTGGGAGCTACTTAAGCAGCATTTTCGAAACGTTTGCGAGCAGCAGGATTCATACGACTTCAAGGCAACAGATCTTGAAAGAGGATTCTGCATGTCCGAAATGATGTTCAGAAGCTATAAAAGAATATAAGTTTTGCAACGAATCTTTACTTGGATGAAAAATGGATCCATTACGATAACCCGAAGCATAAGAGACGAATCGACTCCAAAGCAAAATATCCATGGCTCTAAGGTAATTCTCTGTATTTGGTGGGAGCAAATGGGTGCTATCTACTATGAGCTGCTGAAATCTGGTCAGACCATCACAGGAAAACTGTACCGAACGCAACTGATCCGTTTGAAACGTGTATTGGCCAAAAAAACTCCCAGAATATGCGGCCAGACATGAAACTGTAATATTCCATCATGAGAAGGCTCGGCCACATTTTGAAATACCTGTTAAAAAGTATTTAGAATGAAGGGGTTGGAAAGGTTTGCCTCACCCGCTTTATAGACCAGACCTTGGCCTCTGGGCAGAGTATTCGAAATTTACTTGATTCGTCCTTGTCCTCTAAAGATAAGCTGTTCTTTTGGCTCGAAATCAATATGTTGCCAAAAAGATGGGAAAAGGTCATAGCTAAGAATGGACAATAGTTTGAATAAATTTATGTTGTACAAATGTTTCAAAATAAAAGCTAAACATTTTAAAGAATCCCTAAGTTTTTAGTCATACACCCAATAATAATTCAGTATTTTCGAATTTAATTGAGTAAAGTTTTGTGTATTAAAACCATAGAGAAAATATACATAGAGCGGAATGGAATTCTGTGAAATGGGGATATTTCAAGCAAAAAAAATACTAAAAATTGTTTCTTGGGTTTTTGTTTTTCTAGTGGGGAGAAATGCCAACATCGGTAGCATACATAGGAACTGGACAAATTATGGGCTGGGGCAATAAAGCAATAGAGGTAAATATTTCATTACTTTTGCTATATTTTTTATTAAATAAATTAATCATTTAATATTTTCGTTCTCTTTACTACAGATCCGTTCTGTTGAAACAGGCCATTTGGATGGTGTATTCATGCATAAAAAAGCACAACGTTTGAAATTTTTATGCGAACGCAATGACAAGGTATTCTTCAGCAGTGCCAAAGGTGCTTCATCGTGTCAAATCTACTTCATGACTCTCAATAAACCGGGTATGGCGAATTGGTAACAAATATGGTCCATAGATCAAACTATGAAAAAACAACAACAATAACAGTAATTTCATATTCGTAAGCAGTAATTAGAATGAATGAATTGAATTCGCTATTTAAACAACAACAAAATAATAAAAATTGTGAAAAAGTTTTGTAAAGCTGAAAGTCTCCCAAAAACCAAGCTAACAAACACACAACACATAAATTACTGCTTCATTTATCTATGGATCGAGGCAAACTTAAGGAGAGACAGAAAATGTTTTTTTTATATATTACCCCCCCCCCAAAAAAAAGTAAATTATTTCTTTTCCTTTTTTTACATATGCATATATAATATAAACGAGTAACAACAAAAAAAAACACAATTTGATGATAATGATTTTTGAAAATTTCAAATCATTTAATTATTTTATATCAATTATTATAATTTTTTTTTAGAAATTAAAAAAAAATCACCTAGTTTAAGATTGATGAAACAAAACAAAAAACACAGAAATAAAAAACCATTTATATTCATTTATAAACGTGAAATGAAAGCAAAAAACATATGAAAAATTAAAAAAGCATAATGAAAATATTCTATTTAACAAAAAGAAAAATATATTAGATTTTGCAATATATATATGAAAAGAAAAAAAACAAAAGATAGCAAAGCAAGAAAGTATAGAAAAACAACACAGCTCATTTCGTTGAAAACATACAAAAAGTTTTGAATAAATGAAAACAAAAGAAGTATCTATTATACCCCAGAATTAAAACCAGGTTTATAAAACTATATATATATATAAAATAATAATAATGATAAAAACAACAAAACAAACAATGGTGTATTAATTAGTTTATAACAAAATAAATATGCAATAATTTAAAACAAAAGAAAATTAAATGAAATGAAAACAATTTTATGAACACTCAAAAACCACACAATTAAAATCAATCAACAGCAATTATAATAATAAAAAATTTACAACAAATGAAAAAAAACATTAATTATACATTATGTAAATTAAGTTGTTAACAGAGTTTTAAGTAATAAACAAGAGAAAATATAATTTGTAAACGTTTTGGAACTCAACTTTTAAAAAAAAATATTTTTAAATTTTAAAGCTATTTACTTACTAGCTTGTTAAGAAATGATATAAATCATTGGTAGGCAAATAGAGGCATTTAATTTGTGTGCATGTATTGGTAAAAAATAAAATATCCGCAACAACATCAAGCAACTGAATGAAATGTGTATATATCTATTACTCTCTTTTGTTCACATTCGGGTTTTGTACGTGTAAATTGACGAAAATCATCGTAACCTGAAAAATATGGGTCAAAATCAACGTTATGGCTGAACAATTTTAGTTAAGATAATGAAAATTTGGTTATTTAAATCGTAATTTTTCTGTGACAACTGATTTTCAGTTGCTAGTATCTATTGATATAATCGAATTATTCGATTTTCAGCAAAACAAAATTAATCTATAAATATTGTACCTTTAATTCCCGAAATTTCTCAACAAAAAATATTCTCGGGAATTCTCGCGAAAATTTTAGCGATTACGACTTCTAGTTCAAACTCTGGTTAAGATCAAATAATATGTTTATTGGAATTTTTCTCGATATTCAATCAATTTGGAATAGATTTCAATTAACAAATTAATCATGGAAATCATTGCATAATAAATTAATGCCACAATGAATGAATTATCAAATAGTACATACAGGCCTGTCACACATTTTGTTCGGAATGGTTTCAATTCCATAGTTTTTATTCCGATCGATTTCGTTTTAGGTTCTTCAGATTCCGTGAAACTTATTAATTCAAAAAATATTTAATAATTCTATATTTCTGATTTTAATTTGACAACGTTTTTAATTTTAAAACAAAAGTGAAATTTTTGGTACAGAAACTGATTAAAAATTTTAGATAAATAAATAATTACAAAGAAATATCAATTCTACTTTGAAAACTGAAAGTGGTTTCATTCCGAAAGAAATTCGTTCGTTTTACTTTTTCTGAAGAAGCAAAATGCGGAATTAATTCCGCTTTCGATCGGAATGGAATTCTGTGGCAGGCCTGATAAACACATTTCAATAAAACTAATAAATTACTTTTATGGAATTTTTAATTCTGAAATAGGATTTTAGTGAATTGTGCTGATTTTGAATTATTTCTAGCGAATCTCTGTAATGTAATTCATTCGATAGTTATATATTAAACATTTTGAAACATTTTGTTTCAGTTTAATTGTTGGCAAAATGGCTGGAAGCATAAAGACGACACGTAATTGTCAAAAATCCAAGTCTGTTGTCAAAAACCTAACTTTGGCATCAACAAAAAATACATGTTAGACTGGACTGATTTCCAAGTATTTTATGGTTGTATCAGTCATATGTTTTGTTTGTCAAAACGGAGTGTCTCATCTCTATATATAATTCTCTATGGCTGAGAGGTTATTCTGTAACTAGATTTAAAAAATAAATTTCTATTAATACAAAATGTTCATTCGAATTTTTAAAAGCAAGTGATAACATTAATAAGAAAAGGACTCTCGCTAGAATGTCCGCACTTTCGAATTCAATGAAAGTTATTATTCGAAACGTGTATTTTGAATTTCGAATTGCGTTACAACCTCCTTCCCGTATTTAAGAGTATGGCAAAGTTATGAGACAAATAATAGAGAGAATTTGAAATTTAATTCTAAAATCTCTAAATTTCCATATGGTCAAACAATTCAGCTAAAATTAAGGCATATTAAAGCTCAATATGTGTCTCCAATTTGGAATATACTTGTAAAATTTTTAAAAAAAAATTCCCCGGGAGTTTTTCCCTTTTCTAACATAGAATTTGAATAGGAAAAACACCGGTGGATTTTTTTTTTCATAATTGTGCTGACTGTTTCAAGAAGAATTTGGGTGGGTTCGTAAATGCAGTAAATTTGTGCGTCACTAATGCAACGACCTGCAATCTGTTGCAACAGAAAACTAAATGATTAAAAAACGTTTGACGTAAACAAATGGTGGCATATATGTTTTTTCGAACGCATTTACCCTTTATTTCTAAACATTTTTGGGTCTTCAAATAATAATTTTAATAAACTAGAGTTTACAAATGTGAACTTACTTTTTTAATACTTTCGAAATGATATTATCATCCTTTCATTTAGACAAATAGGGATTTCGAAAATTATTTTAATAAACAAATGTTTAAACAAAAGAGACTGGACTGATTTTCAATCAAAACTTTTCGAAAATGCTTAAAATTAAATCGTTTTAAATACGAATAGCCGAATTGATGTTTTGCAAAGTACTCGAAAGTAAAACGAGTAAATCATGTGGATTAGATTTACAGAACACAAAAATATCTGAATTTGTTTAAAAACGAAATTGTTACTCGGCTTTGATTTACAGAACAGAGGGGTATATATATTGATGAAAGGTGAATTCCAAACTCAGAATTTTAGAAAAACACTTCTAGAAAAAACGAGTTATTGAATAAAATATTTCTTGAAATATGAATTGATTTGGATTCTATTTTAATTTTTAACTTGTACTTTTAAAACACGGTAATAAATTAGGTACAATTAACTGACTTAACCATATGATGACAATTTGTTGACTGGAAACAATCACATTGAGACATGAAAAACCTCGCGAAATGCTCTTCGAATCAGCTATCATTCACATTGATACTGGGATTTAATAACTCGAAACTATAGACGTAGTTTTTATATAAAATATTAACGGAAATATTGAAGAGTTTTACGAAATAACGACTTTTTGCATAATAAAATATTAAAAACAAAATCATTTATATAAATTCTTATCTTAAAAATTAGACACTTCCACTCGATCATTGACAAGTTTTACTCTCAAAACTATACTCGGAAATATAAAATTCTTTTATCAAAATTATTTTTAGAAAATCTAACGAATAGGTTACAAAACTATCAAAATCTCCCCTGTTTATATATTCGAAACTCTGTTAATAACTTAAATTATTAAAAAAAAACCAATCCTAATATTAAAAGAAAAAAAAACATGAAATTTGTAAAGAAAACCAACTGCTTCAACTCACTTTTTCATATAAATATTTTATAAAAAAAAATCGCTCACTGCTTAATTTTAGACACTTAAAAAACAAAAGTAAATCACTCGTATAGAAAGTATTTTAATAATTCTACATTTATTTATGTTGTGTGCGTTCAGTTTTGTGTATAATTGTTTTTTATTAAAAAGAAAACTCTAATTTTTTTTCTTCTATAGTGCTAAAAAAAAGTAAAGTTTGACTTTAGTTTAAAACTCTATTTAAATCTTTTTTGTTTTTCTTTTTATTACCTAAATATTTTATACAACTTTTAATTTAAAATTTTCTCTTTTATTAACTATTTAAAACATAATAAAAAAGCATTTAACGTTTTTTGTTTTTAAATAATAGAAAAACCCATTAATTAATATCATAAATGTTTAGCTAAAATAAAATAAAAACAACTCTAAGTTATTAAAAATATTTTGTTTAAAATTAAAACAAAAATTCTTATCATTTATTTAATAAGTTCAAAAATAAAAGGAAAAATTCAAAATTTTTTAAAATTAAAAATATGTATGTTCAATTATTTAAAATGAATTATTAAATTTACTAATTTTTGTTTAAATTTTGTTCTATCATTAATTTTAACTTGTATTTTTTTATTAAACCTAACTATAATTGTATAATTTTTTTCTATTAACCAATTTTAAAAAAAAATATTTAAAAAAATCTATATAAAAAGCCATTTGTATAAACATAAGTGATAAATATTTACAAAAAATCACAATTTTTGTTCATTTATTATTATAAAAAAAAAGAAAATCCTTCATTAAAGTAAAAATAATTACAAAAATCATTTAAGCAAAAAATAAAAAAATAAAAACAAATATATATGTAATTGCAAATGAAAACCAGAAAAAAATCAGTAAATATTTTAATTATTAAGCCACACTATACACACACAAACCCCTTCCTTCCCCCCATAAAATCCAAAATCATAAAACATTTATAAAAAAAAACCAACAACCCCCCAACATACATTTATATATTAATAATAAAAGAAACATAAAAAAATAAAATTTATAAATACAACATAAAATAAATTAATAAAAAAGAATGAAAAACAAACAACAACAACAAAAGAAGAATGAATTAAATTTTGAAGTAAATAAAAATACAATTTATATATATCTAAAAACAATAAAGGACATTTTTTTATAAAAAAAAGGAAAACATTATTTGGAAAATGATTAAAAGGAATCCTTATTTCTAAACTAGTGACCGGCACTCATTGGTTATTTTAGGATTATATTTCGTTTTCAGTGACTTTACTTATTGAAGATAGACCACACATTTAGAGTTTCTTTTACAATATTTAACTTTGAAACTATCTACTTACTTAATTTTAAATTTTTTGGCATAATATTTTACCGTCTCAATCCATATTTATAAAGAATACATTTCTCTAAATGTTTCTATTCTACCTTTTCAAGTTGAAATTGAGAAAAACTAAAATTCAGAATAGCAAATTAATAATGAGAAAAAACCAATTGAAATTAAGAAATCCAATTTGATATTGAGAAAAAAACAATTGAAATTAAGATTAATATTAAAACACATATTGAATTTTTTTTATTTTGAAACATTTCTACAATATATATTTATTCAAAGTATTGGCCATACTTAGTTATGACCATTTCCCATCTTTCTGGCAACATATGGATTCGGAGCCAAAAGAACTGCTCATCTTTTGAGGCCAATAACGAATCAAGCCAATTTCGAATACTCTGTTCCAAAGTGAGACGTAACTCAGATGGGCGGGGGGGGCATGGTGTGGACTACAAAGGGGGTGAGGCAAAACTTCCCAACCACTTCTTTCTAAATACTTTTGAACAGGTATTGCAACATGTGGCCGAACGTTGCGTTCGGTACAGGTTCCTTGTATGGTCAGATTTCAGCAGCTTTTTTACCTTAGCGCCATGAATATTTAACTTTGGTGTTGATTCGGCTGATTGGCCGGGCATCACATATGATCTCTTACGCTTCGGGTTAATGTAATTGATCCATTTTTCATGGCAAGTAGTGATTAGGTGCAAAAACGATTTTCTTTAATAACGGACATTCAATATCTTTCAAGGTCTCTCAGCTTCAATTCGTATGGTACCCAATTTCCCTGCTTTTGGATTGAGTAGCTCCCATTGATTTAGCAAGTTCTTGTTGAGTTTAACAACAATCTTCATGGAGTAATGCCTCCAATTCTTGGTGTTCAAACTTTTTTTTGCCGGTGTGCTCCAATTTATATTGTGGGAATTAAGCAAACGGAATGTCAAACTTATATATACCATTCTCACGAAGGTAAAGGGTATAAAAATCACACATACGAGTGCTGGGTAATTCTATCAAAATTAAAATCTTCGAATGGCATATTCGATACGAAAATTAAATTGTACTGTGTAACTCTTTCGAATACCTTGTGGATACGAATTTTACTAAACCATTCTCATCTAATAGGTTTTCGACAAATGTAACTCATTTGACAGTAGAGTTTCGATCTATGTGTATTTATCTATATTTTAAAGTCCCTGGCTTAAAATAATAGTTCTCAAAACATAGTATGTATGTAAAAAATAAAATTGTTAAATATTTTATTAAATTGTATGTTTACAATGTTAAGCATAAATGATAAACTAAGAACACGTTTTTAGTAGGTAGTAAATAAGATTAAGTAACTAAAATGAATACGTTTGTTAGAAAACAAAAGAAAGTAGTAACTGCAATCAAGTAGCACATCTATTGAGATTTCAATTCTTCCCTCTTACGCTGCAATTGACATTTTTGATAAATCAAATCACTGTGATCGGTGGACCAACCAAAATACATGTAGGCCGTTAACATAATTGCCAACAAGAGACGATCCAAAGTCATCAGATTTGTGGCCCAGAAAATGACAGCGAAACCCACAAATGATGGATGTCTGATGTGATTGAATAAATGTCTTAATTCAAAGGATTTGTATGCCAAGGGTTGAGCATAAGATTTCATGTCATAATAAGCCTGGTAAAATGAAATGAAAGTTACTAAAATTTGTGTGTATATATTTGAAATATGCATACCTGTTTAATACCCAATATCTTGGGTAAATCCATAATCATACTGCCACCACATATTACCAGCCAGGCTACAGCATGTAGTAAAACAAATGACCACCATAGCCATTTATTTGTCTCGACCTCAACTTGCCATAGTATAATGGAGGAAGCCGTTAACCAGTTCTTCATTAAATACTAAAAATAATAATAAAAATTATTCAAAACATTTGCCCAGTTTGTTTGTGGCTTTATTGTTTTGTTTATTCTTACGCACATGTAAACATAACGATGATGTCAGACTATAAATAGCCCGTTCGGCAGAGGCCAAACCAATACTTTGCATAAGTTTCTTTACCAAGGATGATTTCATGAAGCTGTGTTGAAATATGAATAAGATCAAATACAGAGTATTGAACACCATGGGCCCATAAGCGGTTTCCAAACGTGATTGATTGTCCAATAGATTGAAGACCCATGTATAGATTTTAGATGTTCTGCGGGGCGCCGACAAAAAGTGGACCAAATGTGTTACTACATATAAAGTGTAAACAAAGGATGACATGGCTGCCAGCAATACAATATATTGCTTTATTGATGCCATTTCTTATTGTTGTTAAAAGTATTTTAAATAAATAATATAGTTTTTTTGTTGTAAAATTCCAATGTTGAATAAACAAACTACTGCTGCGAAATGATAGCACAGCTAAAGGCGAATTGATACATGAATTCGCCTTGGAACAACTTTAGAACAGTGTTGTTGTTGTCGTTCAGTAGAATATTTAAATAGTATTGCCAGGTGAAAAAATATATATATAATATTGCCATATGTTATGGGGATGTCGGTAAATTAACAGAAAATGCAATTTAAATCTTTTTATCAAACAACCCAACACCAAAGTATTTGGAAGAAATCAAGATACCAGTATTAGTTTATATTTTCATAAATTGTTTTCTGTTAGTATTCACTTTTTAGTTTTACTTCGCTAAAATCACTTTTTCTGTATATCAAAATTTTTCAAAGTTCATATAAATTCAAAAAGGAATTTTTGGTTCACTTTGTTAACAAACAGTACCTTTTCTATATATCATAAAAAAGGTATTTAAAAACACAATTCAATGATACCCATAATGATTTCTAAATCTATGTGAAATTTACTATAATTTAAATTCCTATAACTTCTAGCCTAAGAGAGAGTTTTTGCGCTTATAATGATAAGAGCTATCAATACGATTTTGAATATGGAATAAATTGTTTTGGTGCAAAAAGAATTGGGTAAAAATTAATTTTTTGGAAAACAAAATAAATGTTTTAATTCATTATGCATGCAGCTCAGATTACCCAAAGGCTCAAGAACAAAATAAATACTACTATTTTTTGCAACATTATGTTATTTTTTTTTAAAGATATCAACTTGACGTGAATGCGAATTGAGAAGAAGAAGATATTTGTGTTTATTTCTTATTGAAGAAAGGCGCATAAAAATGCAATTCTGTAATTTCTGTGCTAAAAATAGTGAACAAGTTAAGGAAATTAACGAAAATAAAGTGAAAATTGGTAGTAATGTGATGAAAATACAAAATTTATTATATGTATTTCAAAGTGATATTGTAAAAGTAAGTTGAATACCAAAATGTATGACTGCTTCATAATAAAATAAATTGTATTTTCAAACACAGTTTCTGCTGGTCAACAAGGAGGACCCTCTAATATGCCTAAATTGTTTAAAACAACTAAAAAAGTGCTATGAATTTGTGCAACAAATAAAGGAGTCAGAAAACAAATTGAATCGTGGCAAAGAAATCAAAACGGAACATGATTATTTTGAGACGACAAGGAATGTGGAGGAAAATGAAACGGCAACAGAAAAAGTAACGGTAAATTGTGAGAGGCTCAATAATTATGCGACCACAGAAATGTTTAAATCTAACTTCAAATTTAAACCGATTTTACCAAAAGCAGAGTCTAACGAAATAGTTAAACAATTAGATAAATCCTTGAGTCCCAAAACGCGTTTATATAAATGTTTAATGTGTGCCGAATCATTTAAATCTTTTAAACATTTAAATGAACATGAACAAGAATTTTGTAAAAATAAATTTGTAAAAGATTTTCACATTTGCAAGTACTGTCATAAGTGTTTCGCTAAAGAACTGTCTTTAAGTGCACATGTGTCTTTAAAACATTCAAAAGGAGAATTTATGTGTTGCCTGTGCCAAGATAAAGCGTATGCCGGTAAAGGATATCTCGCTCGTCATATAGAAAAGGTTCATCTACATGAGAGTTTACATTATTTTTGTGGAGAATGCGAAGAACTCGTTTGTATGTCAATGCTAGAAGAATTACGTGAACACTTGTTGTGTAAACATGCTTCAGAGACTGCAAACTCGGCAGTGGAGGATCCAACCCAGGCAGCATTAAATGACGAGGATATGGATTTAGAAATGCATGAAGAATTCTTAGATGAGTTTTTATTGGCTCACACTAATGAAAATTCATTTCAATTTTCCGAATGCTGGGAAGCTTTGGACTTGCACCTTCCCGATATGTTGCAAGCAAGTGCAGCTAATCTCCATAATGTGCCTGAATTTAAAGAAGCATTTGCATGTCCTAAATGTTTTGAACAATTTAAAAATCCCCAACCTTTACTAAAACATTTGGCCGATGTGCATAACTTACCAGTATTAATATGCCGTGTATGCAGTAAATGCTTTACCTCTTTTCAAGATTTTAAAAGGCACAAGTTACAAAAATGCCTACAAAACTCCAGTCTTCATCCTCTTTTGCTGGAGTGTCCTTATTGTAGTAAATCTTTTAAAAATGCCATTAATCTCAAGCAACATTTACGCATTGTCCACTGCCAATTGAAGCGTCACATTTGCCAGTTGTGTGATAAACAGTTCTCAACATTGGATCATTTAAAGAAACATGTCTTGAGTCAACATCAAAACGAACGTAAACATGTGTGTACGGTTTGTGATAAAAGTTTTACCCAATTGGGTCATTTGAAACAACATTTGGCCATACATACCACGGGTAAAACGTTTCAGTGTTCGGTGTGTAAATTAAAGTTTTGGCGTAAAATCGATTTGGAAAGACATCGTCACAAGAATCTGGTGTCGGAGGTGTGTGGTGGAAAATAGGGTGAGTTTTTCATATTCTTTATAAATACATTTCATACAGATCTATAATGGAGCTATATTTCTATCTAATATGTCCAACGATCTTGTTTCATCATCATGAACGGTACAGTTTTATTTGTTAGTTGAATTAAAGTCACAAATTGTTGGTATTGTGTTGTGTTATATGTGGCAGGGTTGATATGACCATGTATGTCTGTCTTTTAAAATCAACTTTCCGAAGACCCACAAATAATTTACAAACATTATTGATACTTCAATATATCGGTTATGGTCCTGGTTCGGTTTCTATTTAAAATCAGGAAAATCGGTTCACAAATGACTGAGATATAAATAAAAAAACACGACTACCTTGATTTTTGATCTATATCCTAAAACATTTTTAAGCGGATTTGTTTTTACAAAAAATTTTTTTCACCGAAATTTTTTTAACAATTTTTTTTTCTAATCTTTATCATAAATTATACTTTGTTGAATAATCTATAAGATTCGTCATTATTTTTCAATATTAAACAATTTTTTGTTTAAGTTTCAATATTAGTCCAAATTTTGCACAAATATATCGAATAGTAACCCGATTATGATCCCCATCCGATACAGAAATCAGTTCGACATACACAATTTGTTTTAATAGTTCTAATCTAAATAAATATTTTATTAGAATGTAATTAAAATTCTCTGAATTAAAAACAAAATTATTTTTTCAAAAACTTTTGCAAGCATTTACAAATTCTAAGGGCAGCATCTTGTAGTTTAGCCTTCTCATGAAATGCTATAGACAATCTGAAGCAGTTTGAAGCCCCTCCAGCACTAGCAGAAAATCTTGAACCAGGAATAAAGAATATTTTCTCCTCTGCCATGCAAACTTTTAAAAATTCCACGGCACTACAATCAGCCGGCAAAGAGACCCATATAAAATAACCACCACTAGGGGCTAAGGAACTGCAGCCTTGGGGTAATTCTCTAGTTAATACCTCACTGGTAGCTAGCATGCGTTCTTTATAGGCATCATACATACATTGTATGTGTTGTTGACCCAAATTTAATTCAAATAAACTGGCTACAATGCCCGAAGTATAATTGTTTAAACAGCCGCCACTATTTGCCAAGCCACTAAAAGATAATTTTTAATTTTTTGTAATAAATATGAAATATAATTAATTTTCTTTTAACTTACCTTGCATCTATTAAAGTTTTTATCCTTTTCGGCATCTCCAACCATCCGAGTCTTACGCCAGGCCCCAATATTTTCGAAAAACTTCCATTAGATATAACATTACCTCTAAATTCCTTATCTTCTCTATTATCATATGCCAATAATCTCTTAGGTGCTTCATTATCTTTATAATACAAAATATTATAGACATCATCACACGTAATAAGGAAATCATATTGACGAGCCATTTTGATTAAACCTTCACATACTTGTTGCGAGAATAATATGCCTGTAGGATTGTGATAGGTGGGTATTGTATAATACATGCCCCAGAATTCTTTATTTTTCGATTTAAATTGTTTTTCCTTAACTAATTTTTCCAGCAAAGGCAAATCAACACCATCTTCATTTAGTTTGACGGGTATTATATTGAGTGTATGGAATTGTTTAATAGTATCCAAAGCAATCATATATGTTACTTCATCCACAAAAATGTAACCATTGAAATCGATTAGAGTGGATAGGATGACATGAAGGCCTTGTGTGGCGCCACTGGTTATAAAGAGATCTTCACTAAAGTAGAAAACAAATAATCATTATTTCAATATTATATAAATGTATTATTTTCTGTTAAACCTACCTTTTCACTTCACTTTTATACATTTCGGTAAAATATTTGGCAACTGCAGATCTTGCCTCATAGGTGCCACTAGTGGGTCCATATTGAAATAACAATGAGGAATTATTTTCCTTTTCAATTTTCTGTAATTCATAAAACTAAGTTGTAATTCAGTTTCATTTAAACACATTTCTATGTATAAACTTACCAAACGATGTTCTGTGGCCTTTGTAAATATCTCACTACAATTTTGCAATAAATCGGTGCCGGGTGCTCCGACACCCAAATTTAAAATATTTGATTCGTAAACATTCCATTCACTGCCATCGAACAGATGTTTCAGCATACGTTCATCATTCGCTAAAGACATTTTTATTCCTTATTTGGTTCTTAAGTGTTTGAATAGATTTTGCTTACTAAATGATTTCTAGCTATTAACTATATATATTGATATAGTCGTCTCTTAGCCCTTGTGATTTTAAAATATGTTAAGAGTGTTTTTTAATCAGCAAAACGTAATAATTAACAAAATTGTTTATAATGATAACAATTTATATACATTCATATGTACGTCCGTAGCTATGTATGTATGTACTGTGTACTTACATGCGATTATGTTTAATTGTTGAGATTTTTTTTATAATGAATTAGCATGTTTAACAATGTGAACTTTGTTTTATTGGCACTTTGGGGGATGGTTTTTAATAAGTTTAAATTTGATAGTATTTAAGATAGTGTTAAGATAAAAAACATCATTAAAAATATTGAAATAGGAACAATAATAATTTTTGAGTGTAAAGATTATTTTAATATTTTTATATGTTGTCAATTCATGCGGAATGTTTTGTTTATTTTGGGAACTACTCTAGGTTTGATCACTTCGCAGTAGTATTGAATAGGTAACATATTAAAGTGTTAATAACTTCTGGCTTTTTATGAAAAAATTTTATGAAAAATCATATTTGGTGAAAAAAAAATTGGTTAAAAAAATACAAATGTATTAATAGTGTATATTTCAGGTATTACTGTTACTGCTAAGTAATATTGTTATTTTGGCCTCTATGGCTTTATGTTACATGTTTTGAAATAAATAAATTGAAAATATTTTTACCAACATGGCCCATTTTAGGTCCGAATTTCTATGGCGTTATACAGGTCGATGTTACTTAGTAATCCAGAAATAGATAAAAAAAATGTTAAAAATTGGCAAAACAATGGAAACATAGGTTTCAGTTTTACAAAAATTGCCTGGCCCTTTGAGTGACTCAGTATTTGGTTGTATATTCTTTGTTTTATTACTGCTTCAAAGTGAGAATGCATTGAACCAATCGTCTCCTTTGAAATGTTTACCATTCCATTGTAACCGCATCAGACACAGCTGCCTTTGTGGTAAAATTTTAAGTCCGTATTTTGCGATTGGTTTATAAAAAACTTACCTCATTGGATTGTAGCCTCTACGTTACAATCTAGAAGTGTGTTTTGAATCATTCAATTCAAGTGATAGTATCATTTATGATAAGAAATAAACCCATATCTTGTCCTGAAAAATAGCCCCAAACCATAATATTGCCACCGACTAACTTGTCTGTATTATTTGTTTACTCAAGGTCCAGTATATTTCACTTCCACGGTCTTACAAATGTTCACTGTCTCTTTTTTTAGAAATAACAGATTTTTTGCCCTGCGGCTAACAGTTCGAGAACTAATTTTAGATTACTGATCACATCCCGTGGAGTATTTTTTTAGAATATCATAAACTGTCTTGCTGTTAAATTAATTTGTCTAGGAGTATTTTTGCGAAGTATTACGAATTTGTTTATCATTATAGATAGCTATTTCCATGTGTATGTTCAAATTAACTTTCCGAAGATCCCAAATAATTTACATACATGATTGATACATCAAAATAATCGCTACAGTCCCGGTTCGGTTGTTATTTAAATTTGTGAAAATCCATGACTATATCGATTTTTGACCTATTTTTAGATATCCATAGATAATATGGATATCGAATGATAGACATTTTAAAGACCTTTCCAACGACGTATATAATGCTATAGAAATTCGGAGCAACAATGTATCAAAATCGGGAATAATAATTTTATCACAATTTTTTTTCACCATAAAATTTGTTTCTGTTTAAAAAACAGTTTTTCACCAAAAAGTAGTTTTCAACCAAATTTTTAAACAAAAATGTACATAGCTTCTAAAGTATTAGAACATACATTTTTACGTCGTTATTATCAGTGAACAAATTTTATAAATCTGAATTAAAGTGTGTAATTTAAGCAATTTTGATATCCTTCACCATGAGTGGCAAGTTTGTCATTCCGTTTGCAATTTCTAAATTTTTCATTTCCGATAACATAAATAATATATATTCTGGATCGTTATAGATAGCGGAGTAGATATAGCCATTGTCCATCTGTATGTTGAAATCAATTTTCCGTAGCCCCCAAATATATCTGCTATAGTCCCGGTTCGGACTTGATCTAAATATGGATTACTAAGTCAATACAATAATACATACAAACAATATGGATATCTAATGATAAATAATTTCAAAGACCTTCCCAACGACGTATATAAAGCCATAGCAATTCGGATATATAAAGGGTCAAAATCGGAAAAAATATTTTATTATTTTTTTATCACTAATGAAATTTTCCAGAAAAAAAAAATTAAAAATTTTTTCAACAAAAAATATTTTCTAATTGTTTTAAACTATACTTTGGTGAAGTGTATATAAGATTCGGCACAGCCGAATATAGTTCTCTTATTCCATGCTATATTAAAAGTTCTTTTATGCATATTTTATACCAATTCAAATATTTAATCCAAACATACTTCTCAACCAATTTTGTTTTAATTTGAAACGCACCTACTGTATGTTTTACAAAGCTCTGGCAGTATTATGATATTTTGGGTTCATGTTTAACAATCTGGCACAATCCAAAAGTGTTATCAACACTATTGTGAATGACAAAGAATTAAAGTGAAAATAAATCAAGATTCTTTTTAACATAAAGAAAATAAACAAAAAAATAAATATAATAAAATATGGCTACTAATGATAATTCCAACAATAATACAGCCTCTAGTCAAACACCAGCCACTAATAGAGAAACTCCAAATAAACAGGCACAAACGGCCCATAATGTTTTACTGGATTCACCCATACGTGGGCCAACTCTCTCAACCAGCACTTCCAGTTTTGAGGCCTTAGATCCCCATGATCCAAATCTAAGTAAATTGGCCAATAAAACGTTCCGCAAGACAGAGGAATATATAACAAATGAATTGCAAGCTCCCCTAGAAGATTATCAATTACTGGAAAATATGAATCGTGCCACTATTACAAAGTACTCAGATATGAGACAAATATCGGAAAATCTAAGCATATCGACAGCCGAATTAAGTCAAAAGTTTCTGGCCTTAGTGAGTTTTAACAATATTCAATTTTAAATATATATATATTATGTATTTTATCGAACTTAACTTAATTTTAGAAACCTTTAATGCAACAAATTGATGAAATTTCTGATACTGTGGATAAACTAGAAGCGGCTGCTTATAAACTTGATGCCTACTCTATTGCTTTAGAAAACCGTGTTAAAACTGTTTTGCAACGAAAAAACAATATGTAAAATTTCATATAAAAGATTACTATTTATTAAGATATTAAACATACATTTGCATATTTATTCAGCCAAGTATTAATTTAAATATTATGGCCACTATATTTAGAAATATCAACGGAACTGTAAAGTAAAACAAACAAATATATTATTAAATTAATTGATTAATTTTAATTAAACGTTTAACTTACTCTTGGCTACTGTACGAATGGATCTGATTAAATTTAAGATTTGACCCTTGGCGGTGGGTTGTCCAAATTCCTGATTCATCTGTTGAACACCCAAGCCAACTACAAAAAATGACATACCAAATGTTATCATGTATGATAGTGCCTTAATTGGGGAGATTACTTACTTTTGGCTAAGAAACGTTCTTCATGCAATACACATACTGCATTCAAACATAAAAGGGAAGCTTCAATCAATGTCCATAAAGTAAACATTTTTGTTAATTAAGTTTTGTTTAAATTTCGGCAAATCGTCAAGGAACAGAACACTATTTTACTGATGACGTTTATTTTTGAGACCGTGAGTGAGTCAATCAGCTGTTGATTGTCAAATTTTGCATCATTCACAATATAAACAAATACAAGGTTGCATTTAAATATTTCGAATGCAACGTTGCTTAAATTGCCTGTAGGAAATAGAAGGAAGATGACAAAAATTCAAAGAGCAACTGGAAACGTTTTAATTAGAAAGATAGATACGAACAGAGACTGAAAATAAAGGATTCACTTTCATTTTGTGTTATATCACTGAGGGAGAGATTTATTAGGGGACATTTTGGGTTATTTTCGGTCTCTGGATATGATGAATGTTAAACTATATAGCTGAATTCTTACAGCAATTCTTTAAATACATTTTTGGTTTCATCTATGATCACTTCTTTTTATTATCGAGATCACGAAAAAATAACTTGAATCTGTGAACTTTGTTGTACTTTTTATATTAAAAATCTATTTTTTATATCGAAGATACTATGATAATATGGGGAATATATTATGAAGGTTATATTTTAAATCACTTAATTTCTCTTTAAGAAATTTTATTTTAAAAATTGTTTTTATTTTTCAAAATTTTTTATTTTTTTTAAAGCGTTTTGCGTTTAAAATAATGGAAAATTTTTCTTTTCATAAGATTTTGTAACGACAAATTTTAATTTTAAACCGAAAATAAAATCATGTTTGCCAATTTGAAATTCTATTATTTTCTGAATATTATTATTTTTATATTTTGCACTTTTACACATATTAGCAATTTTTCTAAATTGTCGGACAACTTGTGTCATCTTCATCCGCTCTTAGAATAAGTATAAAGAATGTACCGCTTCTTGGTACCGGCTGTTGAGCTAGAAATGCACCTTTATCAATTAAATTATCAAATAAATCCGTTATATATGAACGTTTTTCATCTTCTGTGGGATTTAGAGCTTCATCTGGGTCTTTGGGCTGCAAATATTTATATTACAATAAAATGCAATAAATTTTCTTTACCAATAATTAAAATCCCATACCAATAATTTTTTCAAATCCTTCAATGGGCCACTAAAATCTTTTGGTATTTTATTAAATGGATCCGTACGAAATACATTAATAGCCGCCTCTTGATTGCTAACAAAATGTTTCATAAAACGATTTCTTAATTTTCTTTCGTCTAATGATGATTTTGAATTATTCAATTTTGTTAACCATTCCGTTATAAGATATTTTTCACGATAATTATAGACGAACATAAAGCCTTCAAGTTTCCGCAGTAATTCGTTAAATTCATTGTCTAATTTTTCAATTTCTTTAGCTGTATCGGGCATGGTTAGAATTTAGAATAATAATTTTAATTTCAATAATGACAATAAATTTATAATTATAATTTGTGCCAAAGTATATTTATACAAGTACATGCAACTCTACAACAAATCAACAATAAAAGAAACAACATTCATTTTGTTTGTGTAAAAACTTGTGAGATTGTCAAAAACTGTTGACAATTTTTCCACAAATTTCACTCACGTTGCCCATTTAATCGGGTCTTTTCGCACATAGAATAAGTCCTCACTGCCACTGGTACATTTTTTTGCATAATGAATAAAAACATATTTTTAAATTATTATTCTTGCTTTTATTATAGAAATTTTTCAAAATTATTTTTTTTTGATTAATATTTTCAAATACAAACAAATTTAAAAATATAAACAAACATAGAAAGAAAAACAAAAAAAAGTAAAAAAATTTGACAATCTCACAAGTATTTACAAAGGAACAAAAAATGAACAGCTGATCACTTGCATGTACTTGTATAAATATACTTTGATTTGTGCAATTGTATTTAAATTTGAACAGGGCGTTTCTAACGATAAGTAGTTATAATAAAATAATTCAATTTTGAATATACATAGTTATAATTGAATTTAACAAGGTGACAGCAGGGTCGAATTAAAGCAAATTGAGGCAAATTTTATTGGTTTTTATACCAATCACCATGAGTGGAAAGGGTATATATAAGTTTGTCATTCCGTTTGTAATTTCTACATTTTCCATTTGCGACCCCACAAAGTATATACATATGTATATTCTGGATCGTTATATACAGTGATTGACAAAATAATGGAAACTTTTCCAAATATTCCATATGTAGCACAAAATTAAAATATTTTTTTAAAATGCAATTTTTTTTTTTAATATTTTACTTGTATAGTTTTATTTATATAAATTAACTGAAAAATAAACAACATAATTAATTATACTCTGAAAAAAGGGAACAAAATTAAAAATATGCACTATTTCACTGCTGACAAAACTTTTAAACTTCTGCAAGAAACAAGTGTAAAACGAAAATAATATTTAAAAGAACGATGTAAAAAGCATCCTGTTTACAGTTATTTTATTTTTAAATTCTGTTAATTTTTCACAATTTCATTTTCTAAGTTTTTCGCATAATTGATTTTTTTCAAAGTTAACGAAAATGGCTAAAGTTAGGATTTGTGAAGACTTAAAAAATAAAATAATTAACGATTTTAAAGCTGGTTTAAAACAAAAAAGTATCTGTGACAAATATTCAATAAATAAATCAGCAGTTTCAAAAATTATAACGAAATTTCGTGAGACCGGTTCTGTAAAAACTCAACATTTAGGTGGAAGACCTCGTAAGACTACTCCTAGACAAGATAATTTAATAGCGAGAGAGTTCAAGAAATTCCCAAAAATAACTCCTCGAGAGGTTGTTAATTGCCTAAAATTAGAAATAAGTACCCGAACAGTTAGTCGCAGGGCAAATGAGGCTGGTCTTGGTTGCTATCATCATGGGAAAAAACCACTCATTTCTAAAAAGAACCTTTCTGCTCGTCTATAATCAGGGATCACTTAAACTGGTCGATACAGAAATGGAATACTGTCCTCTTTTCCGACGAATCCAAATACAATTTAAGAGGCAGTGATGGGAGAACATTTGTAAGACGACCAAATGGAAAAAGATTGGATCCAAAGTACACAAATAAGACTGTAAAGTTTGGCGGTGGCAATATTATGGTATGGGGATGTTTTTCAGGGCAAGGTATGGGCCCAATTCATATTATAAAAGATACAATGGCAGGTATAGGATACAGAACCATATTAAACGATGTTATGTATCCATACGCTGGGGAAAATATGCCCCTAGTTTGGAGCTTCCAACACGACAACGACCCGAAACACACCTCTAGGGTTGTAACCGAGTGGTTACAATCCAACGAGGTACGTGTTTTGAAGTGGCCTGCCCAATCGCCAGATCTCAATCCCATAGAAAATCTATGGGAAATTGTAGATCGTAAAATAAGGACCCAAAATTACACCAGGAAGGAAGATTTATCGGATGCGGTTATAAGGGAATGGCAAAATATTCCAAAGGAGACCATTGACTCTTTAATTGGTTCAATGCATCGTCGATGTGTAGTAGTTATAAAAAATAAGGGATACCCAACAAGTTATTGCAAAGTTTAGAACATATTTGTTAAAATAATACCTAAGTTTCCATTGTTTTGTCAATGCCGTAATAAAGAAATCTTTTAATTTTGTTTTCTCATTTTAGAATTTAATTAATTATGTCCTTTGTTAAATTAAGTTAACAAAAGTATACAAATAAAAAACTACAAAAATGTTGAAATTTTTTAAAAAATTATTTCAGATTTTAGGCCACTAATGAAATATTTGGAAAAGTTTCCATTGTTTTGTCAACCACTGTATATAGCGAAGTCGATATTGCCATGTTCGTCTGTCTGTCTATCCGCCTGTCCATCTGTATGTTGAAATCAACTTTCCGTAGCCCCCAAATAACATACAAACATGATCCTGGCTCGGTTGCTATTTAAAATCCCGATTTTTGGCCTATTTTTGATCTATATGTGTATTACTAGTCATTAATATAGACAATATGGTTATCTAATGATAGATATTTCAAAGTCCATTGCAACGATCTATATAAGGCTATAGTAATTTGGATCAAAATCGGGAAAAATATTTTTAACTCGAATTTTTTTTTAAAAAAATTTTCTTTAACTACTAAATTTAAAAAAAAAAAATTGAAAAAACGATTTTGAAAAATTTTTTTTTTTTTAAATATTTTAAATTTGTATTTTAAAGTATAATTTGGTGAAGAGTATATAAGATTCGGCATAGACGAATATACACTTGTTTTCAACATTAATTTGTTATTCTGAATTTAAATTTGTATGTTCTCAATATTAATTTGGAATTCTTAATTTCATTTAGTTTTTACTGAATATTTTTTATCTATATCGATTTTTAGTTTAACTAAGAAAAGCAACTTGGTAATCACGAACAGATTTTTGATCTATGATCACTCATATTATTAGTATTTTATTACAAAATGTATAGTTTATCGAAAAACTCCAAAAATCTATAAGCGTCAATAAGTTGGTAAAAATTGAGAAAATTATCTCCTTTACTCTATAGTTTTAGCCATTTTTCCAAAGTAAAACAAAACCGATTGTGTATAAATTGTCTTTATTTTTAAACAAAATTCTTTCGTGTTTGATTTTTTTTATAATATAATTTAATACATATTATATAATACATACAATTCTTAGTATTAATAACATGGCAATATATTGAGAATTTGAATGAAATTCAAAATGCCTTATAAATATAAATAAAATAATTATAACAACTTAAAAACTAAGTTGAACTTAAAAAATGTATTGTATTGTATATAATTTCGTTACAAGGGGACCCTTAAAGAATGTGTGATTTTAATATTTTCTCCTACTATTTTCTATATATTTTTTTAGTATTTTAGTTTATTTGCAATAGAAATCATTGTCAGGTAATTCAGGTTTTACCAATTTTATCACAATTCAAAATATATATCACAAACTTCTTTAAACATACAATACGTAAATTAATAATTATTAATAATATTAAAAAATTAACATTTATTTAATGACTTGAATTCGTTTTTTTTTATTATTTTTTTTGGCCCCATCTTAATAGCATAATTTTCGATTTTTTATATGTGTAATACTTAATGAAATATGAATTTTAAATTTTATTAAGGATATTCACATTAATCATATGTAATTAAGTATGAGTACCCCTATTTCGTTTTTTTTGATTTTCCGTAATTTGTTGTTTATAGTGGAATGTTAAATATAACATTATGATCAATTTTTTTTATACATGCAAAACTAAATAATAAATTATAATGTAAATTAAATAAAGTTGGTTGGTTTATTGTGTTGCAAATGATTTTAATGTACAAATGTTGCCACAATTTCAGCTAATGATGTATATGTACCAATAACTAATCCCAGTATGCCAACAATGATTAAAAAGAAGTTACCTAGAAAAGTTGGGAAAAAGAGCAAAGATAAATATTAATAATAACTAGGTTTATTAGTTATGTATTGGGTAAGGTCAGTAGTTACAATAATTCTTTAATGTTTTACATAATTTGCAACATGTAAAGTCATTAATCATATTAAGAGTTCATAACTTTTTATATGAAATTAATTTTCTCTTTACCCAAATTACAAATTACATCTATTCAAATACTTACTGAACAATAACCACACTTTGGCCACTCCATGGGTAGTATACCAATGAGTACAAATTTGTATGAGTGCTGGAAATGCTAAACCTAATGCTGATAGGCAAAGAGCACCAAATAATGAAATAAATAATTCTAAATTTGGTATGGCCACCGCTAATAAAACTGTAGATAAAAATCAAAATATAAAGCGTTAAAAAGTTTATTTCAAACATTCCTTCTTCACAAATTAACTTACATGTCACCAACACTAATGCTGTGCGCACTGTATATTCCCAGAAAATTTTACTACGCTGTGGTCCCAATTTTGTTGCCACATATTCATTCCATGTGATATCGATGGCAACATAGCAAGCTAAACCATGTGTTATGAAAATAGCAAATGCCAACATAGCCTTGACACATTGAGCCAAACTGTTTTTAAAGCAGAGGAGAGATTAACTTGATAAATAATTTTTTGCTTTTTTTTAAGGACTTTACTTACATATCTTTGGAGGGTAAATTTAATGTGATTGAACCTTCAATTTCATCACCATAATTAAGATAACCAAACAAACCCATGCCCACATAAAGGAAGACAATTAATATCATAGACACATTTAGGACACCACAGGATCCACCAAATTTTTTGGGTGTCTTCATTTCGTTCTCCAGGGGTAAAATTACACCAATAGCTGAAAGGGATTGATTTAAATAAAATTAATTATATCCATAGTTGTTTAAGGAGTGCTAACGCAGATTTTTCTTAATAATTTTTTCATTTTTGAGAAATATGGCAGATTCAATACTTGTTCGAGTTTTTAAAATCAGTTGATTTTTTAGTTCCTAAAGCTACGTTTCCGCATACGGTGTATGCGGGAACGTAGCTTAAAGAAAGAAAAATACTAGTGCACATGTTTCAAGGAATATGTTTCCAAAAATATAAAGACCTAATAATTGAGAGGAAATTTGAAAACGATAAAATAAAATTAAGGTCACAACAAAACATTTCTAGGGAAAGGAGATCTGAGTATATTAACATTCTGAAGCTTATACACGCTGAGTTAATCCTAATGTTCAGATAACTATACAAATTGCTCAAGAAGCATAGGTCAAAAATATACTGAAGATTTTCAATTTTGATAAATGCTGGCCAGTATCAACTCCGTCGACCAAGATTGTTGATGACTACGAAACATGGAAAGTAGAGAATGTTGGATGAATTCTGTATTTAATGCACTACACTTGATTTTGCATATTGTGTTGGTTACATGTCTAGGAACATGTCCAACAGAATTTTTGGAACAGAAAAGCGACTTAATAATTCTGATTTTTTTTCAAAGTTTTAATTTTTTGGTCGTTGTTGTAAGATAATGTCTGAGAGAATTCTTTTTGTCAGAGTTATATTGTGGAATTTTATGAGGATAATTTTTCTGGAAGATCTTAACTCTCTATGGGTAAATTTTAGAGTTTCCAAAAAACCCAAGAATTTCAAAACCGCGGTTTCGGTTTTAAAAAATTGAAAACCGATCGGTTTCGGTTTATTTTCGGTTTTGTGATAATTTATTAAATATTACTTGTTATAGAAACAAAATCAGTTGATAATATAGGAAATGCTATATAAATTTAAAATTCAAACTTGACGTGTGTTCAAAAAGATGAAGAAAAATTGGTAATTTTTCATTTAATAACACCTTTTTAATATATTAAATTGCAAAAATCAATAATAGAAGGCTCAATGGTATTAATGGTACTTTTTGAGATTTCTATAATATTGAAGCAGGATTTCAAACTTATACTTTTTGAATATTTTATAATAAACCTAAAAATTAGACAAATACATATTTTTATACCCTTCGCCATGAGTGGCAAGGGTTTGTCATTCCGTTTGTAATTTCTATATTTTTTATATATATATTCTGGATCGTTATATATAGCGAAGTCGAGATATAGCCATATCCGTCTGTATGTTGAAATCAACTTTCCTAAAATAACTTACATCCATGATTCATACATCAATATGTCAGGAATTCTTCCGGCTCGGTTGCTATTTAAAATCGACAAAATCGTCCCACAAATGGCAGAGATATAAGGAAAAAACCGGGAAAACCTATATTTTTGGCCTATTTTTGATTTATATCTGGATTACTAACTCATTAATATAGACAATATGGATATCTAATGATAGATATTTTAAAGTCCATTGCAACGATGTATATAAAGCTATAGAAAGTTGAACCCACAATCGGGAAAAATTTTTTAACCCGATTTTTTTTCATCAAACATTTTTTTGTCATAAATTATTTTTCCAAAAAAAAAATTTTTTAAAAATTAAAAAACAATTTCCAAAAGAAAAAAAATTTTTAAAAAATTTAAATTTTGTTTACGTAAAAATATTTAAAAAACAATTATTTTTAAGTATAATTTGGTGAAGGGTATCTAAGATTCGGCACAGACGAATATACATAGCTCTCTTACTTGTTTTACATCGATATGTTTTTAGAGAAATTGGTTAAATCATTGGATGAAAAAGTTGGTTTTTCATTTCAAAATTTTGAATTTTTCTACTGAAAATAGATTAAAAGTAAAAACTGAAGAATAATTGTCGGTTTCGGTCGGTCGGGTTTAACCGAGGTTTCGGTTAAACCCGAACACAAAACTCTAGTAAATTTTACCCTTTTTACGAGAAAATCAAAAAAAAATCCTTTCAAAAAGGTTAAAATATTAAAAGTTTACCCAAAAGAGAGGATCTAGAGGGTTAACCAAAATATGATCAAATAATCGTTTGTTGTTTTGCGGCATTATTTTTTCAACTGGCCACAATAAACCCAAATGTTTACACTAAAAATTGCCATAAAAATAATTTTCTTTTATTCCTAAAATATCAACCCGTATCAGCGTCTTCTTAGTAATATTTAGAATCAAGTCATTACATTAAAACACGAAAGGAATGGTAAACAAAATAATGAAACCAATATTCTGACAGACTTTTTCGGCCAAGATTCTTATATTACAGTAGAAAATATTGTTACGAAATTGCTTTATACATTTTAATTTAACGGTCTGTAACGGTTGCTTGCAACATTCATCACGTTTATAAACATTTCCATCAGTAAAAACTGTTATTAACATTGTTTATAAGTATGACAACATTAACTGTGAATCAGCTTTAAAAGCTCCAGGTGATCATTATGGAAATAGAACAATCGAGTTTTTTTCATCAGATTATTTAAGAGACTTCTAGACGATGGCGCTGTGTATATAAATAGTAACATCGAGTTGTGAGTCAGTCAGTGTATTTTTTAAAGTGTGTAATATAAGTGGGTGTATTAAAATAGAGTGACTATTTAAAGTTTAAATTGTTGTGTAGATTTTAATAAATAAAGAGTTGTTAAAATTTTTAAAACTACTGGTCTCTTTTATTTGCAATTAAAAGAACCCGGTTTACTTTAAGGAAATAAACCACCGCTTTTTTATTTAAAACTAAAAACGTAACAATATCATTGACATCGGAGATATCAAATCCAACTGATGTCCGCTTTGACGTTAATTAAGCGATTGAAGTTTTCTTTTTAACATTTTGGGTGTACAAGTTGTTTTTGATTCATGTCGTTTATAAATATTTGCAATATAGCAACAATATGTAGACTTATTGGATTTGATACATCACTACATATAACTGAGAGTCAAAAACCTAAGTCTGTTGTAATTCATGAGAATGAATTGCAATGTATTTTGTTATTGTATATGTGAAAACAATTTTGACATTTCTCTCTCTTCCCCTTCTATGTATTTATTCTCACTATCTTCATTCCCATTCATAATTTTATTCAAAAACATTAGTAAAATTTTAATTGTTAGCCAGTTTAAAGAAGTCTCAAAATGCTAAACTGGTCCATTAATTTGCATAGTTAATTTTTTTCTTCTCATAAGCATTTTTGTTATAAATTTTACAAGACTTACCCTCCAAAGCAAACAGCACAGTGCCAAAGAACAATGGAAAACCACTTGCGGGAGCAAAAGCCTCTTTATTCTCGGTTGAAACGGGTTCACGGAAAATATAATAGCAAATAATGCCAAAGGAGACCAAGGTTATGGCATTAGCCAGCGTAGAGAAAGGAGCCAAATATTTAAGATTTCTAATCCAATTAACTAGAATTAATGGTAACAATATAATGACCATACACAAACGTACATCCACGGGTGTTTCAAGATAATAATCCGCCACAGACTTAATATTCGAAGAGACGAAAACCACATAAACACAACAGGTACCCAATTGATAAATCAATAGAAACGTATTCACCACATGACCGATATAAGGAGCAAATTTCTTAAATAACGAGGGACCCTCGCCCATTGCTATTTCAGCCACTTTGGGATAAGTCATGCTGGGTATCTGGTAAAGAAAATTTAGTTTATGAAATCAAAAGAAAAATATTTAGTAAATTTGGGGTATGCTTACCTTTTTTCGGCGACATAATTCATATTCAGCCTTGACCAGCTGATGTATACAATAGGTGCAAATGAAGCCAATAATTATGGTGCCTATAGTGCCCGTGACATAACCGGAATTTTTAAAAGCATTTGGCATAGCCAATATGCCTGTACCCAAGGAGCCCTTAAGCAAATGAAACAGAGTCTCAGAGTTGCTAAATTAATTTGAAGAAATGTTTTTTTATAACATCAATACAATTAAAATAATGTAAATAAAAATAAACTTACGTGGTGGGATGTTCTACTTCTCGATGATCATATGGAATGTAATCATCTGCATGGGCTACCACATATTTGTCACCTTTCTCTGTCAATTCCAATGAATATTTTTTGGGAGTTTTATCCGAGACATCGTTGACGTATGCCGGATTATTATGGCCATTTTTACTCATTATCGTTTCTGGTATCAGTTGAACAAAGTCCTTCAACAAAACACGTCAACACTCTTTGATTTAACTTTTTCAAATATTCACCTCAAACACATTCACCTGCAGAGATGACAAAAAGAAAAGAGAAAGAAGAGAAAATAAGCAAAATGCAACTGCAACTGCATACAAAAACAAAAATATTGTATTTAAAATATAAAACATTAAATAATTAAAATATTTTTACTGAGTTTGTTCTTTTTTTGTACAATTAAATTATAAATAAAAATTTTAGATTTTTTTTCTAAACTACCGCATCACATCATTCATTTAGAATTCATTATAGTCTCTATTTAGTACATCAAGCGATTCTGTCTTGTACTTTCTTGAGCGTTTAGGAACTGAAAAAATGCAAAAGAAAAAAGCAACACACGCTGATGTCTTGTATTTTCAAAATCAAAAAATACCAAAATGAATTGCGAAAAGCAAAGCAAACTAAATGTCTTCTCTAATATTTATTGCATGAATGTATTCAGCATAAAAAAGAAATAACCAACTAGCTAACAGAGTGCCCGCCCGTCCTCTCTTCTTTCCGCCTGTCAATTTGTCTGACGTAGTGCATGAGAATGCACTTCTTGTTTAGTGTCACAATTTTACAATTTTACAGTGTCAATATCAATGCGGTTGCTGGCCAACGATCTCTACTGTTGCTTTGGCAAGTGAAAATTTACCCAGTACCCTGTTAGCCTAAAAAATAATTTTTACTTTACAAAATTTTCTTTTCATTTCTTTTTGCTGTCTACTCGTTTCAGACGAGACAAGACAATGCCAATGCTGTAGTTTGGCACGTGTTTAATTTATGTAGGTGCAGTGTTTCCTAAAATTTAGTTGTGTCTTTTTTCTTAAACAGAGGCTTTTGAAATGGTAATGATATTAATGATAATTCTTAAGATTGTTCATTTAACTCTTAAAAAACTTATCCTTTAGGAAGGGATCTTGGAAAGGCCCGCAAATATTAAATTTTTCTTTCTCATCTATTCAATTGCAATCTTGGCTGCGTTGTCGTTGGTGCGTCTGAAAACATGGAAAATCCTACACAATGTACAATTGATGATCTGGATACGTATTGGAGTTTCACCTGCTCTTTCACACAGCTCTTGGTTTGAGATAACCTTCGGCCAAAATATCTTAAGCTGTTTTCGAAAAGAGCGATACAGGATTCATAGCCATACAACAGGACGGAACGCACGTTAGATGAAAAGAGGTGGTGTTTCACCTGCTCTTTCCCACAGGTCTCTGTTTGAGATAACAGTCGGCCAAAATATCTTGTGCTGTTTTCGAAACGAGCGACAACAGGACGGAACGCACTTTAGATGAAAATGAATTTGGGGTAATTTCTAAACTTTTTGCAGTGCCCCAAATGCTTGGTTTGCCTTTTAGATGCGCGAGCCGCCTGATGCTGAAATGAAACTACCCAGATAACTAGCCAGATATACGATTGGATACCTTCAAGATCTACTTTGTATATTTGGAACATTTGGGAGTTGATGGTATTTAAACGCAAGACTATGGTCTTTGCTACCTTAACATGTAAACTAGCATCTTTGAATGAGTGGGCTAGGTGACAAAGGTCGACGGCATAATCGAGATCTTTGAGGCGTCCAGTTAGGCCCCAAATCGTTAGAATGCTTGTTGCCTTAACTTCAAGTTCTGTATTGAACAGCAATGGAGATAAAATACAGCCTTGTCGTACACAACACTTCCGTGTTGAATCCCGGTATAAGACACGGATTAGATCAACGAGTTCATGTGGATCTGCTTTGCACTGTAGCGCTTGTCAAATAGCCTGCTGGTTTAGAGAATCGAAGGCTTTAGCAAAGTCTATAAATTTGCAATATAGAGGGGAACGCCATTCCACCGATTGTTGGACAATAATACTAAGGCTGCTTACGTGATCCGTGCATGAGTGATGTTCCCTAAAACCAGCCTGCTCAGAACGAAGTTGGGAAGACAGTGAGGAGGATAATCTGTCATGAAGGATATCCGCCCCTTCAATTTCGATATTCCGTCTGCATAATTTGAGAGATAATGCAGATTTAATATTCCTTGGTGTTTCTAAAATCGGTGGGTTTCGGAGAGGAAAATTCAAAATCATCTGAATTAAACTTAAATATGACGGATGTTAAACTGTTCAATAAGGAATGATTGATTTGAAATCTGGAACAAGTGAACTGCATAAACATTCGGCAAATTCGGAATTGTGCCACTAAAGAAAAAGCACATAGGAATGGAAAATAAATAAATAGTTGAAAATAAATAGTCCAAAAACAGTTTGGGTCGCTCACACTACGATCAATTTAAAGATATAAAACCATGATAATAAGCAACCTAACGAAGACTGGAATAGTGACAAAAATCAATTAAAGTTATAAATTAGAGTAGACTGACTACTAGTGCGAGAAATGTCATCGTTAGCTTTAGCTTATAGAGGTTAATTCGAAATAAATTTAAAAAAAATCATAACATACATGTTTACCGACGCATTCCTACTTTTGTGAGTTAAAAAATTAAGAAAATATCATAGTTTGAAGATGAAAAAGAACTGTGTATCGTAAATCGGTCTTAGAAGTTACATTAAGCTTCCAAAAATATTATCAGCCTAACTACAAAAGCCTTAAAGTCGATTTTAAGTCCATAGACTATTATTTTAAATTTCGTACCATAAAACAAATTTCAAATATATGCAATTTAAAATGTTGTTTTATTATTTTTAAAAAAAGCTTTTTGTTTTGAACTTTTAATTTTTTGAAATTTATTTTATTTTTTTAAATTTCTTTCATAGTTAGGGTGTATAATTTTGAAAAAATAAAGGAATAAATAATGAATAAATAAACTCAACACTCGGGTTGACTACTATTTATTCATAAAATTGGGCACCCGAATGATCATTAAACCTAGATGCAAATCCTCTATGGATTAGAAATAGTGAATCAGCTCAATTTAGACATAGGCTAAAGTCATCTTCATTTTATTTCGTTTAAAAAATCTAAGCGAATTTTATTTTAACTCTTTCGCTTTATTGTTAAGAATCACTGTCATAATCCTCAAAATTGTCTGTATTTAATTTATAAGACAGTGATTTATGAACATTATCCACGAATGTATCTCGAAAAGAAAATGTTTTATTTCGAGTGTTACTTAATTGTTGGCACAAAGCAATTGTGTTTCATTTGATTTGTTTAATTTTGCCATTGTTCTTTAGACAACACTCTACGAAATATTAATAGGGTTTCATAAAAACATAAGAAAGTTAATATTTTAAGTAATGACCTTGACGTTGATGATTAATTTAGAAACATTAAAAATAAAGTTTAAGGAAAAATTACTCATAAGACATTTACAAATAAATTTATTAAACAAAAAATACTTAAAATTGTGTTGTTTGTAATGCAGATACACGATTTCAAATTTATTTACATGTAAATGTATTTGTATATTTACATATAAGATTAAATGAATACTCTTCACGATATAATATGACATGTAATTGCATAATTCGTTATTTTAACTATGATATATTTGTATTAAAGTAAAATTTATTTTACAGTTTTCGTTTTTATTTATTAAAACTTTTCGGTTTTGAGGGATTTCCTTTCACCCATGGATCCGCGTCTGTCGTAGCTCCCATATAAGATCCACTTTCAAGAATAATTATAATAGCCATAACTCTCTTGAAATTATCATAGACGAAATTGAACCAAAATTAGCCTAAAATACTAATACTTCGTTCCCATATTAGATATTGAAATATTCTGGGTCCTTGTACAATTCTAAGATGATCGAGCTATATACATCCGTTCTTCTGTTGAAGACACTATGGCACTGTGGTTCCAAATCATAATCTAGGTGGACAAAATTATTTGGCGCTCTTTTTATATAGAATTGGTATCTCCGATTCCAAAAAAAATGTTTAGAAGATCAATATAAACTTTTTTCAAGATACAGTAGGGTCTAGATATACATATAAAAATTGTTAATAAAAAATTAAAAAAAACAAGTTTTCATGTGTTTCTGAAACTAAATTTTTAAAAAGATCTGTATTTACTATATTTCAAGTTACAGTAGGGTCTAGATATATAAAAATCAATAATAAATAAAGAAATATTTCTAAAAATTCCATTCCGTAAAAATTAAAAAAAAGTATTTCGGCGGGTGCTGGCGGCTACAATTTTTTTTACAAAGATATTCCCCAGAAGTTTTTTTAAATGATGTATATAGTCATTGGACGGGCTTCGACGGTCTTTGTTTTTGGCAAGCTATATAACATTCTTAGAAAAAAAAATATCAGTATATTTGAGTTCCAAGTTGAAAGGACTATAACAGGAAAATGGAGAGGCCCATAAATATAAGATATACACTTATATGTCAATGTTTATCTATGTTTTGAAGTATGAATTTCTATATGGTAAAACAATTGAGATATATCTAATTTAGTAAAGCAGTAAAATATTAAAAAAAATTAACGAAAATATGATTCAAAATTTGTTGAACTTCTGGCGCTTCTGTCGAGAAAACGAAATGTGCAATTGAAAAACCCATTTGTATTGGAGGAGAGCAGATTGTCAGCTTCCGAAATAACTTAGTTTTTCCAAATTCTGAAGATACCAATTTTCATAATTTTGTCCACCTTGATTTTTATTTGGAACCACAGTGCATGGAAAGAAATAGGGAGATGAAAATTAACCGAAATATTATTTTAGTTTTCTATTTATGACCAATGATGTTGACAATTTTAGTTTTTAAGATTCCAATCTTACGAAATATTCGTTGTTGATCAGAAAATGTATTGAAATGGGCAAAATTGGTCCAACCAAAAATTTTAGAACAAAATTTTAGTCCGTCATTAAAACATGTAAGTTCTAAACAAGGAGACCTAGAAATAATTTGGCTCAAATAGTTATTGCTAATTGACATTTCCAAATATGAACAAAATAAGTGATGGGTCAAAATATATGAAAAACTTTGATCGAACTTATCACTACACCCGATTTTGTTAATTTTATATATTTTCCAGATAAATGTTTTTATCTACAAAAATCGGTATTCTTATTATGTTGGTGGTGGGTATATAAGATGCGGCACAGCCGAATATAATGTCATTGGCAACTTTTAAAATAAATTTTCTGTTCACATGTATCTTCATGTCTATCAAATATTGAACAATCGAATTATTCAGTTGTGCCTGCAACATTTTAGATGGTGGGGTGCCAATAAGTTGTTTGGTTCAATCATAATTCAGAAAAATCTTTGCACAGCGAATCTGTTTTTTAGATTTTTTGGTGAACTCCTCCAAGTAGTACCAAATTCATTCTAGGTAGCCGAATTAAAAATGTCCTGGACATTTATCCCTTTTAAAACAAGTAAGAAAGCTCTATTCGGCTGTGCCGAATCTTATATACCCTTCACCAAATTATACTTCAAAATAATAATTTTAAATATTTTTAGGTAAACAAAAATTATTTTTTTTCTAGTTGTTTCTTAATTTTTTGGAAAATTTTTTTTTTTAAATTTTAAATTTTTTTTTGTTTTTTTAATATTTAGCGAAAAAAAAATTTTGGTGAAAAAAAAAATTTGGGTTAAAAAATAATTTTTCCGATTTTGATCCATTGTAGGTCCAACTTACTATGGTCTTATATACGTCAAAGGTCTTTGAAATATCTATCATTAGATATCCATATTGTCTATATTAATGACTTAGTAATCCAGATATAGGTCAAAAATAGGTCAAAAATCGAGGTTGTCCTAGTTTTTTCCTTATATCTCAGCCATTTGTGGACCGATTTTAAATAGCGACCGAGCCGGAAGAATTTCGGAGATATTGATGTATGAATCGTGTATGTAAGTTATTTGGGGGCTTCGGAAAGTTGATTTCAACACACAGACGGACAGACAGACAGACGGAACTGGCTTAATCGACTCCGCTATCTATAAGGATCCAGAATATATATACTTTATAGGGTCGGAAATGAAAAATGTAGAAATTACAAACTTATATGAAGGGTATAAAAATAATATTTGTTGAGGTCATAAAAATTGTTATTTTTTGTGAGATGATTTCATCGATGGAGTCAACTCACTATCCTCCGAGCCATTTCTTCAGGTTCGGAAACAAAAAATATTTACATGGGTCTAAATCCGGATAATAGGGCGGAAGAGGGAGCACTTCGTAGCTTAATTCATGGAAAATTCATATGTTTGCACCCGATTGTGTGAAAACACGACAGCCATATCTTGCGGAAAGCTTTCTCATACCCAAGTGATCATTCAAAATTGAAACCACTGAGTCATCTATGATGCCTATGGCTACACAATCTCCCGCACTTTCAATCTCCGATCGTTCAATACGTTATGGAGAATTTTTGTAATGGTTTCGGGTTTAGAGACCTCAACTGGGCGTCCACAACGAAATTCAGTAATCCACCTTTTTCATTGAAATTTATGGTGTAGAGTTTCCATAGTACTTATCAAGCTTAGCATTGGTTTGACTGAGGGTTTTTTCTGCAAAAAATAATGCTTAATGAGCACACAAAATTCACTTTTTTCCAATTTCTCCTCAAGTCAAGTCATGAGGTAGTCTGCTATCAATGGCTGTCAAACACAAACTAAATGACGCAGCTTGTTCATATTTTGACAGGAGTCAACTGACAGATGCCTGTTGACAGGAGCAGTGTTGCTCTTTCACTGAAGAGGCGGTAAACTAAAAAAGACACTAGTATATTAAATGCGACACTCTTACGTGTTGGCTTTGAGTTTATTATCTGTTCCTGATTTTCAAGAAATTATTAAGTCGTCGTTGGCAACTTTTTAAAAAAAAATTCTTGTTACATGTAACTTTAGCTTCTTATCCTTCAAATATTGAGCAGTGATCGCAAGGCAAAAGGATGTAAATTTGATCGCTAACAAATTTTGCCGTAAACAATCGAATTGACAGACAGCTTCATGTCCAAATTTTTCAGTTGTGCCTGCAACATTTTAGATGGGGTACAAATATTTGGTTGCTTCAATCGTAATTCAGCTTTACGAGTTGAGCTTTCTATGATACAATTGGAAAAATCTGTGCACACAATTGAATCATTCGATTGGCACAGTAAATCTGTGTTGTATATACTTGTATTTTGGTGAACTATTCCGATAGGTATCGGATGGGAAACAATTTTCATCCAATAGATTTTGGATTCGAGTATCACCTACACAGAATAGAAAGATGTATCTTAATTGACATTTTTAATTTGAATTCCAATGATATTGAGTAGTGTTTTTCACAATTTTTATGATCTTATAAACCTACCGATTTTAAAAACTAGAATATATGAGTATTTTCAGATCCAGAAAGATTAGTTCTTCTTATTGTCAAAAGAAATATGTTTTACAACTTTTATTGACATAAGTTGAGGAACAAGATAATTCTCCCTGAATCTTGTTGGCACAAACAAATGTATTGGTTTGTTGCAAAAACAATAATTTTCTGATTGTATTTTTGATGTACAATCTACAATTTGTTTCTCATTTGATATTTTTAACGAGTTTCGTTCACATTCTCCTTAAATGCATATGATGTAATCGATTTGTTGCCCCCTGTTGGCTATGACTGCCAACCACCGATTTAAATAATAAAAATTTATTTATTCACTCTGTACAAATCTATTTTAAGATTTAATCTTATATTAATAGCGAGCAGTGTAAATCTTATTATGATCCCGTTTGTACGAGTGCTTTTGTTTTTGTCTAACTATATTCATTCGTATTTAGTCACCATTAATAGATTTTAGTATGCAGGAAACAAACTATTAAACTCAGTACGTATGTTACACATAAACTTTTTTTGTTTGACGAAAATGTGTGCTTTTTTGTTTTGTTTTGTTGTTGCAGATTTTATTGTACTAGATTAAATAGATTTGTGTAAAATACAAAACTGATCGCTCAAGCGAGTCAATGTCAAGTTCAATTTCAGTTCTTTCACACATTTTGTTGTGGTTTATGGTGTTTTTTCAAAGAAGGGTTAACAATGTATTTGACGTTTATTTAAAAAAAAACCAAAACTATTATTTATGTGTCTGCTAGATCAGTAAAAAATATAGTACTTATTTATTTATTACATATTTGTCTGTTTAGTAGAGGGTTGATAATTTGTATTGTAAACTAATGAATTTATAAAATAAATAAAACAATTTTAATAAAATCATAAATTATCATTGTCATCATTAGGGTAATTACATGTTTAATATTCAAAATAATTTAAATTTTTTCTACTTGATCAGCAAAGACATGTTTGCTGCTGCTGATAATTTTTTTTGTTTGTTTGTTTGCTTTTCGTTTTTATTTTTAGTAATCGTTTTATTTAACGCCAACACAAAATTCTACAATTTTAAATAGTCGATTTTATTTTGTTTTTTTTTCTTAATTTTTGTTATTTAAATTATGATTTATTTATTTATCTTTTGGCAAACACAAACTAAAAATTTTACATTATTGTAATGGCATTTTCATTTTTGTAAAACGTGATAGAATGTTTAGAACCTCCAACAAATGAATTCACATTTTAACACGAATCGTTGTGTTAAAATTGTCACAAGTATTGTTTTTTTTTACAAATTAATTTATTTTAGAAAAATTTGCACGGGAATTTTATGAATACCACCCACTATGTTATGGTGGTAGGGTGGTAAATTTAAATGTTAGTTTTGCGATAAAACAGTCTTCGAATTGATGACTGATTTTCCAAGTAAATTTCAATATTGTCTATGTAATCAAGATATAGGTACAAAATAGAGGTAGTCACCGATTTTCCTGATTTTAAATAGCAACCAAACCAGGACTATTACCGATATATCTAACAATCATGTGTGTAAGTTATTTGGGGGCTTTGGAAAGTTGATTTCAACAGATAGATGGACATGGATATATCGACTATATAACGATCCAGAATATATATATATACTTTATGGGATAGTATATTCCCTCACCACTCATGGTAAAAGGTAGACAAATTTGACCTGTAAGCAGCTATTTTCTGTGCTGTTAATGATTCATCGAATTCAGCTGAAGGCGTTGGGTAATCCGTCGTAAATAAACCATGTTGCAAAGATCTCCAACAAATGATATACATATATATATATCAACATTATTAAAGACAAATCGGTTCAAAAGAAACATCATAACCTGATGTCGCCAATAGAGAATTCTTTATATATCATGGAAAACACTCGTGTTTCCTTTGCAATTTCCAAATGCTCTTGGAGACTCTTCTCAAATAAAGGCTAAGCTTGATAAATAATATGGGAACTCTGAACCATCAGTTTCAATGGTAAAAAATTGGTTTACTGAATTTTGTTGTGGCCGTACAAGCAAGGAAGATTCCGAACGTGCCGAAAACACGATATGGTGTTGGCCGATCGGAGATTGAAAGTGTGAGAGATTGTGGAAACCATAGGCATCTCACTTGGCTAAGTGGTTTCTTGCTTTCCGCAAGTAGTATTTCTACTACTTTTTTTTTAAAAAAGTAGTATTTCTACTACTTTAAAAAAAAAAAATAGTATTCTACTCCTTTTTAAAAAAAGCAGTAATTCTACTCCTTTTTTTTAAATTTTTTTTTTAAAAAAAGTAGTATTTCTACTCCTTTTTTTTCAAAAAGTAATATTTCTGCTCCTATTCTTTAAAAAAGTAGTATTTCTGCTCGTTTTTTTTTTTAAAAAAGTAGTATTTCTACTCCTTTTTCAAAAAAGTAGTATTTCTACTAATTTTTTTAAAAGAAGTCGTATTTCTACTCCTTTTTTTTAAAAAAAAGTAGTATTTCTACTCCTTTTTTTAAAAAAGTAGTATTTCTACACCTTTTTTAAAAAAAGTAGTATTTCTACTCCTTTTTTTAAAAAAGTAGTATTTCTACTTTTTTTTAAAAAAGGAGTAGAAATAAAGGAGCAGAAATACTATTTTTTTTAAAAAAAAGGAGCAGAAACACTACTTTTTTTAAAAAAAAAGTAGTAGAAATACTACTTTTTTTTTAAAAAAAATAGTGTTTCTACTCCTTTTTAAAATAAGTAGTATTTCTACTTCTTTTTTTTTAAAAAAAGTAGTGTTTCTGCTCCTTTTTTTTTTAAAAAAAGTAGTATTTCTGCTCCTTTTTTTTAAAAGTAGTATTTCTACACCTTTTTTAAAAAAGTAATATTTCTACTCCTTTTTTAAAAAAAAATAGTTTTTCTACCCCTTTTCCAAAAAAGTAGTATTTCTACTCCTTTTTTTAAAAAAAGTAGTATTTCTAATTAATTTTGTTACTAAATTACCTGCCCTCTTTATTTCGCGTTCACTTCTTGGTGCTATATGCATTAACCATAATTTGTTAGTTTAAATTCTATAATTTAATTAATTTTTAACTAAATTTTATAGCAGCAATTCAATTTTGACTGCATTTCATTTAGACAAATTAAAAAAAAAACTGTTTCATAATTAATAAACTATTTTTTTTTTTTATTAATTTTAATATACAATTCAAGGAAAACAAGATAGACACACCAAAATATTTCAAACCACTAACCTACACACCACAGACACATTAATACTATTTTTAATGCACATTGAAATTGAATTATAAAAGTTAAAGAGTTTCGGATATCAAACGATTTATTTAGTTGTATGAAGAAACACAACACAAGGTCATTGAACGAGAACATTGATCTTTAATATTATTTATAAAAGAATCTGGTATGAGTTTCTAAATAAATAAAGTCGCGCGACTTCTAAATTTTTTTTTTTGTTGTTCTTGAGTTACTACTATGTATTTATAAAGTGATTTCAATTACTTGAAACGGTGCTGCTTTATTTGGTTATTAATTCACGTGTTAATTTTTTTTTTAATTTCAAAAAAGTTTGAAATAAATATTTGTTGACTTTAATTTTTTTGTGTAGAAGATTTAAGAAATTAAATGGAAAAAATGTAATACATTTTAAAAATTGATTTATTATGTCAAGGTTATAATTGCTGAAAGAGTCTTTTGTTTGGGTACTGTTATTTTACATTTACTATAACAAAACTGTCGTTGAAATAATTATAGCTGAACTGAAAAAATATTTATAGTTTAACAAATATTTAGCAATAAATACTTTGTAATTTATTTGTATATAAATTACTGTTAATTACCTTGCAATTTATTTATATATAGATTACTGTTCTTATACAGGACAGTGTAATTTCGAATTTAATTTTCGAAAACTGTTATACTAGTTTATTTTCCATACTATCACAATTTTGCTGTGAAACGCTAGATAAAAGCGAGACTCATCTCTGATAGATCCTAAAGGCATTGTAGAAAATGTGACCCAAATAATCGGTATATCTTGCTGACAGGATCATACATTAGCAGAAAGCGTCTCCTTCTCATCCTCATTCTGACAACTTCTGCAGTACTCATTGAATATGAGGTTCTCTCTCTTATCACTGATATGAGAATCCTGTGCTGTTATTATACTCTTCACCATGAAGCATACGTATATGTTTGTCATTCTGTTTGTAATTTCTACATTTGCGACCCCTTTACTTATATATATTCTGGATCGTTGTTTTGTTGTAGCATATTTAATCTGGTGGTTCAGCATAAAGTTCAAGTCCAAGGAATTGTGCTACTTCGACGGGATTAGTCCATAAATCCACTGGACGTAGTGAAGTAGGGCTGGCTGGACAGTCAAATTAGGACTCTGACCACATGCTGGGCATAAATACGCGACAGAATCTTCTCGGTGTCTGCTAACGGTGGTGGCGACCTCCAAGTATGACATTCATATGGTATCTAGCTACCGCGAAATTGAATGTTGTTCAAAGCTGTCATATACCAGCTGTGATCAAATGGATCCTGCACATAACTCTGCATGCTCTCCTCGTATATACGTAGGTCCTGTCTGAGACTCCAACTGTGTGATGTCGAAGTTTGGATGACTTCTACGGCGACATCCCAGAAGGAACTGTTGCGTCAACATGGCGCTGTGTTCCTTGACCGGTAGAACCTCAGTTTCCTCGTGAAGGTGGTGTTCGGAGGTAATTTGAAGGCAGCCTGTGACGGTCCTTAAGTATCACTCAACGAAGGCGACCACACTGGATCACCATAGTTGACCACTGATCGACCAATCGTCTTGTAGGTAGCTGGCAAAGTCTCTTAGTCCATACCATAAGTGCTGCCGGCTAGTGCCTTGAAGACCTTGTTGCTATTTCGCAGTGGCGGGTGCTGACTATCAAAAGTGACACCCAAGATTTTCGGTGGTTCATTGTCGGAATTTGTACGCCGTCGATGCCTAAGTTAATTTTTATCTCCTTCGTCCAGGTGGTGAAGAGTGTTGCCTATGACTTCGTTAGAGATAACTGCTGATTATGTACAGTGAAGAATTTATGGATTTCGTTGAGATAACCATTTACATTCCACAAAGTTCATCCACGTTGTGAGATGTCTCCACGATAGTGCTGTCGTCTGATAGGTAGAGTTTAGAGAGGCAGAAGCAAAACAGGAGCGACGACAGGACTCCGCCTTGAGGTACTCCTTGTTTAACTATACTGGGTTTTGAGCATTTGTCTCTAAACTCTACGAAAGAATGCCCGCCACTCATATAGTTCATTATCCATCTCTTCGTATTGTTGGTCATTGTGGACTGCAGGATGTCCTGGAAGAGTGTGGCGTGACTGACAACGTCGAAGGCCTTCGACAAGTCAAGTATCACTAGGACAGTCCGTTCACATAGCCTCTGCTGATTTAAGCCCTGTGCTGTTCATCTTACAGAATCTATTCTGGATCATTATACATAACGGATACAATATAACTATGTCCGCCTGAAATCTTTTTTTCGAAGCCCCCATTAATATACATTAATATATACGCTATAGTCCTGATGCGGTTGCTATTTAAAATCGGGAAAATCGGTCTTTAAATGGCTGAGATATAAGCAAAAAAACACGACTATCTCGATTTTTTACCAAGTTTTGACCTAAATCACGATTACTTAGTCATGTACATAGACAACAAGGATATAAAATAAGAAGCATTTCCAACGACGAGTATAACATCATAGGAATTCGGTCCGACAATGGGACAAAACCGGGAATATATTTTTTATCCTGATTTTTTTTTTTTATCAACCAACAAATTTTTTTAAACCAAAAAAAATTCATCAACATTTTTTTCAATCTTGAATTTTTTTTCATCAATAATTGTTTTTAATTTTGTTGTCCATCTTGTATAAAATTAATTTCGATTTAACAATTTACATTATAAAGCTTAGTACTCTGTTCAAAATTTCGTTCGAAGTGTTGTCAAACTACATATGAAATATTTGGAATGAAATATTTGCGAAATAATTTCACCAGATGGTCGGTGATCTCATTATCCATATCCAACCCATGCTTTGCCAATTCGTCCGTAATATTGTTTCTTGAACATCTGCATGTCCCAGAATCAATTCCAACTTAACATTCGAATGTCTAGCATATCTATGCCAACAAAGATGTATAAACACCCCCATTAGATCTGACTGCAGCCATCAGTAAATATATAGCCTATTGTATCCATACTGCTCTACATAAAACCCTACCAAGTCTATCTTCCCTAGCAGAGTTCAAGAGGGATGAACCCAATATCACATGGCTTCGGTTTACAAAAATTCTGATTTTCAAAACCGGTTAGTGTGGGAACGCATTATCAACAAATCATATATTTGTTTATAACTATAAAACGTTAAAAATTGTTTTTTATAATTCGATAACAAATTTAATAAAAAATCAAAAATTTTATGACTGAAAAAACTGTAGATTATTTATGTGTATTATAATTGTTGCTATTTTTGTCTACAACATAACACAAGTTTAATATGTTTTATTACCTCTTTTATTATTATGCGAAAGATAAAATAATTGAAATAAAGTTTGAAATCAATGTTTAAGATAAACGAAACGGCCGTGGAAACTATTCAGAAAAATATACAATAGATTTATGTTTAGATAAACTTAATAAATTTATTTAAAATTTTGCAATGAAGCATCTGTTGTATAGCAAATTCGGAAGTTATAAAAATTTTAATTATATGTCTGCCTTCTTAACAGTATTTTGACTTCAGTAGAAGGTTTTATGGCCCATATACTAAATTTTTTTAACTTAAAAATACCATAGAAAAATACAAATCACATAAATAAAGAAATTTAAAACAAATTGAAATAATGAAGTTATTAAGGTTGACCATTAAGAATGGTTAATAAATTAATCAAACAATCAAATAAAACAAAATATTAATTTTAATATAAATATTTATTCATGGCACGAACTAATACTCAGAACATGTTAATGTTTGGTTAACAATGACATTAACACATGATTTGCTGGGCTATGAACCGGCTTTTTATATTCATATATTTGATTTAATATGTTTTATTCAAAAATAAAAACAATTTTGGTAATTCAAGTTTAAAGAATTGTTTTCAAGAACTTTGATATTGTTATAATACAAAAGTATAATTTAAATTAAAGTTTTGTTAGAGATTGTCATGGATTATTTGTTTGCTCTATAGAGTCATCTGTCTTTATTTACAGTTCTTAGTATGAACTGAAAAATATAAATTTTTATATGTTGTTTCTAATCTGCAATATTGTAATAAATTGCAATATTTTTAAGCGCATTATAACTGAATCAAATGCTGTATGAAAACATTTAAATGAAATGAATATTTAAGTATTAAAAAAACAGCTTCTACTTATAGTAGATCTTCACTTATTTAACAGATTTTAATTTTAACATTATTAAGCTTAAAGACATAGCATCATTTTTAATTTATTTAAAATTAAACAAATTAATATTAATATTTGAAATCTATACGAGAGGACTAATCACACCACTGAATCTTTTTGTTTTTGCAAATGAAAAAGTTTTTTTTTGAGTTTTTTTAATCTCAATGTTTTGGTTGTGAATGAAGTTTTTTTATGCACATGTTTATTTATGTTCAGATTAAGAAAATGTAAACTAACATTTCACTATATTTTGTTCCACAGTATTATATTATAGCATTCGTTCTTTACCTCTTCATTTCCTCCTAGAAATGAGAAAGGAGGAGTTAAGCCTCCTAAATATTGGGTGCAGATATACGATATTATAACACAGAAACCCAAACTTAAGCACCATTTTTAATTATATTAAATAAAATTGTTTATCACTATTTTACTAAGTATGTATTGCATGAACTAACAACAAGTATTTATAGAAATGTATCTTCAATCTACAAAATAATATTTATTAAATTGCGCCAGCAAAAAAATTGTCTCATCACAAAATCAGTTCGTGTGACCATTTTTTTTTAATAATCAATCATTTTTTAATTAAAAAAAAATTATACATATTAATTAACTACAATAAATAAACGTTATTTAATCAAACTTAATAAAATCAAGTAAGAGAACTTATATGTATATGCCGAATCTTATATACCCTTCACCAAATTATACTTCAAAATACAAATTTTAAATATTTTTTAAAAAAAAATATTTTTTTTTCCAAAGTTGTTTTTTTAATTTTTTGTTAAAAATGTTATTTTAATTTTTTTTTTAAATTTAAAATTTTTTGTTTTTAATTTTTTTTTTGGTGAAAAAAAATTCGGTTTAAAATTTTTTTTCCGATTTTGACCCTTTGTAAGTCCAATTTGCTATGGTCATATATACGTCGTTGCAAAGGTCTTTGAAATATCTATCATTAGATATACATATTGTCTATATTAATGACTTAGTAATCCAGATATATGTAGGTAAAAAAATAGGTCAAAAATCGAGGTTGTCCTGGTTTTTTCCTCATATCTCAGCCATTTGTGGACCGATTTTGCTGATTTTAAATAGCAAACTTCTCGAAAGCATGTCTGACAGAATTATGGAAGATTTGTATCCCGAAGATATCTGGGGTCTTCAGAAAATTGATTTCAACAGACAGATAGACAGACAGACGGACATGGCTTAATCGACTCCACTATCTATAAGGATCCAGAATATATATACTTTATAGGGTCGGAAATGAAAAATGTAGAAATTACAAACGGAATGACAAACTTATATATACCCTTCTCACGAAGGTGAAGGGTATAACAAGTAAGAAAGCTATATTTGGCTGTGCCGAATTTAAAATACCCTTCACCAAATTATATTTTAAAATAACAATTTTAAATATTTTGAAGTAAACAAAATTAATTTTTTTTCTCAAAATTGTTGTTTAAATTTTTTTTTCAATTTTTTTTTTTAATTTTTAAAAACTTTTTAGTAAAAAAAAAATTTGGATAAAAAAAAAAATTCAGGTAAAAAAATATTTTTTCCGATTTTGGCCGATTGTAGGTCCAACTTACTATGGTCTTAAATACGTCATTGCAAAGGACTTTGAAATATCTATCATTAGACATCCATATTTTCTATATTAATGACTTAGTAATCCAGATATAGGTACAAAATAGGTCAAAAATCGAGGTTGTCCTGGTATTTTCTTTATATCTCAGCCATTTTAAATAGCAAGCGAATCGGGCCTATAGCGGATATATTGATGTATTTTATTTTATTTATTTTTATTTTTGCTTTACTTCTTTAATTTGAAAAAATGACGCTGAGGCACACCGATTGCTCACCGAAGCTTATGGTGAATGCGTTTCAACGTGCAAGAGATGGTTTGTTCGGTTCAAAAGTGGTGATTTTGACACGGAAGACAAAAATTGCCCAGGCCAGCTAAGAAAGTTTGAAGACAAAGGTTTGGAAGCATTACTCCATGAAGATTGTTGACAAACTCAGCAAGAACTTGAAAAATAATTGGAAGCTACTCAATCAGTAATTTCAAAACGTTTGTGGGCAGCAGGATTCACCCAAAAGCATGGAAATTGGGTACCGTGCAAATTAAAGCTAAAAAACACGATTTTGCATGTCCGAAATAATGCTTCAACGATATAAAAGAAAATCATTTTTGCACCGAATCATTATTTGCGATGAAAAATACAAAATACAAAAGCCCAAAATTACACCAAAGCCAAATATCCATGGCGCTAAGGTAATTCTCTGTATTTGGTGGGAGCAAATGGGTCCTATTATGAGCTCCAGAAATCAGACCATACCATAACAGGGTACCTGCACCGAACGCAACTGATTCGTTTGAAGATTGCATTGGCCTAAAAATGATCAGTATATGCGGCCAGACATTAAACCGTAATATTCCTTCATGACAAAGCTCGGCCACATTATGCAATACCTGTTAAAAACTATTTAGAAAGAAGTGGTTGGGAAGTTTTGTCTTACCCGCCTTATAGTCCAGACCTTGTCCCGTCGGCCTATTATTTGTTTCGATCGATGCAGAATGCTCTCTCTGGGATACGCATCATTTCATATAAGAGTATCCGAAATTGGCTAGATTCGTTCTTGGCTTCAATAGGTGAGCAGTTCTTTTGGTGCGGAATCCATATGTTGCCAGAAAGATTGGAAATGGTCATAGCTGATAAAGGCCAACTTTGAATAAATTTATATTGCACAAATGTTTCCAAATAGAAGCTAAAAATTTAAAAAATCCCGCATTTTTTAAGTTATACACCAATATTTATAAAAGTTATAGAGATATTTATTTTAGGCCGATTTTTTGATTTGACGAACCTTCATTGGGTAGCACAATTTTGTATAAATATGAATATTTCTAATAAAATTTCAAATCAAATAGAAAAGAGTTTAATAGAGTTATATGGTCCCTATAAAGAATTCCACGCATCCAAATTAGGAACATCTAAAATAAGTCATATTTTTAATATTTTTTTCCAAAAAATAGGTCTTCATATAATTTCTCATACAGATAAAATTCTTCGGACTCGTATATATTTCTGAAAGGAAACTTATCGTAAATGCGTGTAAATAAAAATGTTGTAGGCCCAAGTTGTGCATTTTTGAAGGACCTTGCATTAGACTCCATTACAACTTTAAATCCGTGTAAATACAAATCAACTCAAAAACACTTCAGCTCTGACTGTTTTAAATTTCATTAAGATTTCTCAAAATAAAAATCTTATAAACCACTGTACAACATAACACTTCCAAACTGAACTGAATAATTGATAGTCCCCCCTCCAGAATTCTGTAACACATTAGAAAAGCAAACAAAAGTCAAAAACAACTGAAAGTGTCATCAAACTTAATAAAATAAATTAAATAACATGAGTTTTGTGGCCACTAAAATATTACAATAATTTATTTAAAAGACGCTGAGCGAACAGTTTAAAACAGTTTTAATGTATGCTTCCGTTTCCGTTGATATTTGAATTTTGATGAATTTAAATTTTATTTATTATTTCACTTTGCATTTGTTTGCAAAATACTTTTTAAAGAATTTTATAGTTAATAATAGTAGATATTTAAACTAATAATTAAAAGTAATTTGAACAAAAACCAAAATTACCTACAATTTTCTAGTTTAGTTGTTTAGTTTTCTTTGAATGCAACTTTGTCTTAAGACTAGATCAAGCCAGTTTTAACCAAAATTGTTAGTTTCTTTAACGTATTTTTCTCTTCTTGTTGTTGATGTTGGTTGCTGTTATTGCTGTCGCCTTTGTTGCTGCTGCTGCTTTAAAATTGTTAAGATTAAATTAACAGTTTCTTTTTTTTCACAATTTTTCTTGCAACTTTTTTTTATAAATTATTTGAAATCTCTATGCAATTTTTCTATTAGCACTTTGGCTTCTTCTTTAATAAAATATTTGGTTGTACAATATTTCGTATGACGTTTATTGGACAGTTATTAACAAGTTTAATATTTATTTTGATTTTTAGCATCAAATATTGTTATTATTTTTCACTTTTTCTAAAATATTTGTATATTTTTTTTTACACTTTGTATTTAATTTACTTTTAAACGTTTTTCTTTTAGACCACAACTATTTATGTTTTATTTTTTTATTTTGCTTTCAAAAAGGTAACAAACGTTGTTATATTATGTATTTTATATTTATATTTAGTTTTATAAATTTATCACTTTGTAATGCACGTATTGACCGTGCGTTAACGACTAAATCTGTATACGGTATGCGCCATCAGTTTTAAGCTCTGAATGAAACTCGCAAAAATATCAACAATAGCAACAGCAACAATAACAACAACAACAAAACGCAAAAAAATAATACAATAACAACAAACAGTAATAAATCTGTAGTTAGTTTTAGTATGTTACTTTACTTATTTAATGTACGAGCAGTTACTTACTTATTTATTTATTTATGTCGTTAGTTACGATCAACAGTAACAACATCAGTCAAACAGTAGTTTCTCACCTCTCAGCAGTGACAGCAGTAGCAGGCAGCAGTGTAGTCAATCTCAGTTTTGGCTGAGTAAAGTTTAGAGCTTAATTTTTTTGTTTACACCCTACTGTACGCACAATTTTATTCTAGTGCTCTAGTATGTTTGTAACGCTCAATACAGTCTATATCATTGGTAGGCAAATAGAGGCATTTAATTTGTGTGCCTCTAGCAACTCAATGAAATGTGTGTATTTTTACGCTCTATTACGCTCTTTTGTTCACATTCGGGTTGTTTGACGAAAATCATCGTAACCTGAACAATATGAACGCCTAACATGGGTCTATATACAAAACAATGGAAACTTTTCCAAATATTTCATTAGTGGCCTAAAATCTGAAATAATTTTTTAAAAAATTTTAACATTTTTGTAGTATTTTATTTGTATACTTTTATTAACTTAATTTAACAAAAAACAAAGGACATAATTAATTAAATTCTAAAAATGAGAAAACAAAATTAAAAGATTTCTTTATTACGGCATTGACAAAACAATGGAAACTTAGGTATTATTTTAACAAATATGGTCTAAACTTTGCAATAACTCAATATTTTGTTGGGTATCCCTTATTTTTTATAACTGCTACACATCGACGATGCATTGAACCAATTAAAGAGTCAATGGTCTCCTTTGAAATATTTTGCCATTCACTTATAACCGCATCCGATAAATCTTCCTTCCTGGTGTAATTTTGGGTCCTTATTTTACAATCTACAATTTCCCATAGATTTTCTATGGAATTGAGATCTGGCGATTGGGCAGATCAAAACACGTACCTCGTTGGATTGTAACCACTCGGTTACAACCCTAGAGGTGTGTTTCGGGTCGTTGTCGTGTTGGAATCTCCAAACTAGGGGCTTATTTTCCTCAGTGTATGGATACATAACATCGTTTAATATGGTTCTTTAACCTATACCTGTCATGTTATCTTTTATAATATGAATTGGGCCCATACCTTGCCCTGAAAAACATCCCCATACCATAATATTGCCACCGCCAAACTTTACAGTCTTATTTGTGTACTTTGGATCTAATCTTTTTCCCTTTGGTCGTCTAACAAATGTTCTCCCATCACTGCCTCTTAAATTGTATTTGGATTCGTCGGAAACGAGGACAGTATTCCATTTCTGTATCGACCTGTTTAAATGATCCCTGGCAAATTGTAGACAAGCAGAACGGTTCTTTTTAGAAATGAGTGTTTTTTTCACATGACGATAGCAACCAAGACCAGCCTCATTTACCCTGCGACTAACTGTTCGGGTACTTATTTCTAATTTTAGGCTATTAACAACCTCACGAGGAGTTATTTTTGGGAATTTCTTGAACTCTTTCGCTAGGAGTAGAGTAGTCTTGTCTAGGAGTAGTCTTACGAGGTCTTCCACCTAAATGTTGAGTGTTTACAGAACCGGTATCACGAAATTTCTTTATAATTTTTGAAACTGCAGATTTATTTACTGAATATTTGTCACAGATACATTTTTTGTTTTAAACCAGCTTTAAAATCGTTAATTATTTTATTTTTTAAGTCTTCACAAATCTTAACTTTAGCCATTTTCGTTAACTTTGAAAAAAAGCAATTATGCGACAAACTTAGAAAAAGAAATTGTGAAAAATTACCAGAATTTAAAAATAAAATAAAATAACTGTAAACAGGATGCTTTTTACATTGTTCTTTTAAATATTATTTTCGTTTTACACTTGTTTCTTGCAAAAGTTTAAAAGTTTCCATTGTTTTGTCAGCAGAGAAACAGTGAATATTTTTAATTTTGTTCCCTTTTTTCAGAATATAATTAGTTATGTTGTTTGTTTTTCAATTAATTTATATAAATAAAACTATACAAGTAAAATACTAAAAAAAATTGTATTTTAACAAAATATTTTAAATTTTGGGCTACATATGGAATATTTGGAAAAGTTTCCATTGTTTTGTCAACCACTGTATATAAAAATGAAATGGTCCGTGTATGTAATGTCATCACGTGAGCGATTTGTCTGATATTTTTTTATTCGATTCGAAATTTTCAGTTTGTAGAGAAAAAAAAATTCAAAATTCCGGGTAAAACTCGGAATTTTTTATTTTTTTGAGTCCAGTCAACTATAATAAAAAAGCTCCCTAAAGTATGCAGTACAAATTTAGATATTTTATTTGCAAATAAATAAGAACAGGCAGGCTTATGTGGGTTGGAGAAACTTGAAGAACTAACATTAGTAAATGCTACCGGTCAACTAGTTTTTAATAAAACTTAACATTTTTTCACATTTTAAGTTTATTCCCATTTTTTTACGCGAGATTTTTTTTAAAATGTTTAGCTTTTATTTGGAAACATTGTACAGAATAAATTTATTCAAAGTATTGGCCATTGTTAGCTATGACCTTTTCCCTTCATTCTGGGATTTTGGATATATGGATTCCGCGCAAAAAGAAGTGTTCATCTTTTGAGGCCAATAACTAATCATGCCAATTTCGGAGGTCTATATTCGGCTGTGCCGAATCTTTTCACCAAGTTATACTTTAAAATAAAAATTTTAAATTTTTTTAGGTAAACAATTTTTTTTTCCAAAATAAAATTTTAAATATTTTTAGGTAAACAAAATTTTTTCCTAAATTTGTTTTTTCATTTTTTTGTAAAAAAAAATTTTCGAATTGTTTTTTAAAATTTTTTTTTTTATTTTTTCAATTTTTTTTTTAATATTTAGCAAAAAAAATGGTCTTATATACGCCGTTGCAAAGGTCTTTGAAATATCTATCATTAGATATTCATATTGTCTATATTAATGACTTAGTAATCCAGATATATGTAGGTCAAAAATAGGCCAAAAATCGAGGTTGTCCTGGTTTTTTCCTTATATCTCAGCAATTTGTGGACCGATTTTAAATAGCAACCGAGCCGGAAGAATTTGATATTGATGTATGATTCGTGTATGAAAGTTATTTGGGGGCTTCGGAAAGTTGATTTCAACAGACAGACGGACATGGCTTAATCGACTCCGCTATTTATAAGGATCCAGAATATATATACTTTATAGGGTCGAAAAATTATATTATGGAAATTACAATAGGAATAACAAACATTTAATATATAAGTATACCATTCTTACGAAGGTGAAGGGTATAAAAATAAATAATAGTCGGACGGGGCAAGGTCTGGACTATCAGGCGGGTGAGGCCAAACTTCCCAAACACTTCTTTCTTAATAGTTTTTAACGGGTATTGCAACATGTGGCCTAGCGTTGTATGTCCGCATATTCTGGGCACGTTGAAACCGATGAAACACATTTACCATAAGCTGCGGTAGACAATCGTTGTGCTTCAGCGGCACATTTTTTCAAATTAAAGATATAAAGCAATAACTCTGAGAATAAATGACAGATATGGATCCTTCAAAAGGACAAATAAGTTATTAAAAACAAAAAACGCGTTCAAAATATACGCCATATGTGGTAAATCCCGCATTTTTAAGTCTTACACCCAATAAATCTAGCGTTCTTGGGAATACTTTCTCATTTTTCTATAGCCCAATATCTATATACAAAACGGCCATTTAGTTGGATTTGATTTTGGTTGCACAAAATGTACATTATTTAGAGGGAAATGAACTTTATCAACACTAGTCATGTGACTAGTACGAACCGGTTCTAGTTGTAACTTTAGTGTAAAGGATCTGTAAATTTCACAAGACTTTGCCTGGACCAATGTGGCACATCTCATATATAATCTCAAAGAACTTGGTTACAACAAATTGGTCTAGTTAATCCCAGGAGTTCTAGGAGAATATGCCGAACTAGTGATATTACACTTGCATGTCCTAAACGTGTGTGTGTATAGGGTATTTTTTGATCGTGCTTGATCGTTTTTAACTTTCTTACTAGTTTTTTTTTTTTTTAGTTTGTTGCTTGCTGTTTTGGCAAAAACAAAAAGTTGAATATAAATCTGTGGCTGCGTTATTTATTTTTTTTTTGTCATTTGCTCTCTAACATTTTGAGATTTTTTTCTATTTTGATTTGTTTCGTTTGAGTTGACGAGTTTCAATTTAGAATCGTTGACGAAAGAAACAAACCAAAAAAATAAAAAAATTGGATTTGTTGTGATTTAATTTTGTTTGTTTATTTGCAATTTTGTGTACAAATTATGTTTCATATACACTGAGAAAATCTTTTAATTTGGATAAGAAAATTTGAAAACTAAAAGTTCAGATAAGCAACTGATGTTCTCGGATGGATTGCGAAAGTTGATACGATCCTTTCGTTTCGAAAAAAAACATAAGTATGCTTTTACATTAGACAAAATCGAATTACAAAAAAACCTCCCATTTGATTAACTTCCGAAGGTTTTAAAACTCATATGACTATCAGCCACAATCAAATTTACAATTCAGCTCAATAATTTCTCCATGTGTGGGCGATCTTTAATTTAATATGATAAAATATCATTTACATGTTGATGTGTTTTTCAACTCAGAGATAATGATTGAAAATAAAAATCACACATTTGTAAATTGTTTTGTTTTTTTTTACATAAAAGATTTTCAGAAAATATAATAAAAACAAAAAACATTGTAATAAGCATTTGATTGTGATGGCGTAAATTTTGTCATTTCATTTGATAATTTTGGGTGTCTAATTTTTTGTTAGGCAATTTTCTTTGATTATACTATGTATATGCACGAGTATTTCTATGTTAAATTTATTTATTTTCACTTTTTTTTATTAAAGTACCATTGAAATTAATGTAAATTTTGACACTTTTTTGTGTTAATAATTGCAATTAGAGTTTGATCATTATTACAATGTTTTTTCTGATAGCTGTATTATATAATACAAGTTGAATAAATAATATATAATTGGCTGTATGACTTTAAAAATGATGGAATTTTTTTTAAATTTTTAGCTTTTATTTTGAAACATTTGTATAATATTCATTTATTCAAAGTATTGGCCAATGTAAGCTATGACCTTTTCGCATATTTCTGGCAACATATGTATTCCAAGCCAAAAGAACTGCTCAAATTTTGAAGCCAAAAACGAATCAAGCCAATATCGGCTACTCTGTTCCACAGCGTATCCCAGAGAGAACGTTCTGCTTCGATCGATACAAATATTAGTCGAACCGCGCAAGGTCTAGAATATAAAGACGGTGAGGCAAAACTTCTCAACCACTTCATCCTAAACAGTTTTTGCCATGATGGAATATTACGGTTTCATGTCTGGCCACATATTCTGGTCGGGCTTCACATACGATCTCTTATGCGTCGGGTTGTCGTAATGGATCAATTTTTCATCGCAAGTAATGATTCAGTGCAAAAATTATATTATTTATAGCGTTCAAGCATTATTTCGGACATGCAAAATCGTCTTTCGAGATCTCTCCGCTTCAATTCGTATTTCCCTGCTTTTGGATGAATCGTGCTGCTCTCAAACGTTTTGAAATTGATGCTTGAGTAGGTCCCAATGATCTTGCACGCTCTTGTTTAGTTTTACAACAATCTTCTTGGTCTTCAAACTTTTTTTGGCTGACCTGGGCGATCTTTGTCTTCCCTGTCAAAATCTCCATTTCTGAACAGCACAAACCATCTCTCGCACATTGAAACCGATGGAACACATTCACCATAAGCTTTAGTGAGCAATCCGTGTACTTCAGCGGCACTTTTTTCAAATTAAAAAAGTAAAGCAAAACTTCCCACAAAATTCGACATCTTCGAAGCAAAAAAAAACTTTGTTGTTTACACTATAATGTTCAATAACTAAGTGAGAATAAATGACATATATGTACCCTTCAAAATGACATATATATTCTGGATCCTTATGATATTCTAAGACGATCTAGCTATGTCCGTCTGTCTGTCTATCTGTTGAAAACACGATAGAGTCCAAAACGAAAGAACGTAGCTTGTTGAAATGGCCAATATCGGTCCATGATTTCACCTAGCCCCCTTTTAAATGTCCCCCCGGAATACTGCTTGAGCGGTCATAAACATGTTGATTATGCGGCAATCCTGATACAATTTAGCACAAATTAGTTATAAGTATTCTGAAATAATACTGTAAAGTATGACGAAAATTGAACAACATTTGTGTCTAGTCCCCATACAAGGACCCCCTCAGACAATGACTTGAAGATACATAATTGTCTTATAATAATGAATATCGTGATGAAATGGTACATAAACTAGTTTTATATGGATCTAAATCTTTTGTGAGGATCGGTTCACAAGTCGAAGAATAATTTATTTCACACAGAAACAAAACTTTCAAAAAATTTTCATAATTTATCACGAAAATAACTTTTAAATTCTTCCTCAATTTAATAAAAAAAACCTAAAATAAAAAAACGTGAACAAATAAATATTTATTAACTGCAAGTACATGTATATGAGAGAGTATTTAAACTGGTATTTTTTTTTTCATAAATTTTTTGTTTTAAGTTTGTTAATACAAAAATAAACGAAATGTATAACTATTACCCGATATGGCATTTTAAAGTTACTTTATTCAAGTCATGCCAAATTATATGGTTTGTTTTTACTGGTACTTAATTCAGTTTGGTTTTTTTTTTTTTTGTTTAAAAATTCTTGTTTTCTTACTCCCAAAATATTGTTGGACAGCTTTTTTTCATTGTTTGCAATAAAGAGCAAAAATCTACAATGAATTATTATGATGTTTGGACAACCTGAAGAAACTTTCTTTTATTGTAATGATGAGAATTACTCTTGAAAGATGTAACAGAAAATTGTTTTAACTGGAAAAAAAATCTTTAAATCATGAATGAAATTATAACCATACAATTTAAGAAAGGGATTTTTAAATAATTTAAGTGGTTTAAGCAGGACAAAATCAATTCTTTGTCAATAGTGAAAGATCCTATGGTTTTCATTACTCTATCATCATTCAGTAGGATATTTTGTATATTAAACCCTGCAAAATGCAACTCCTAATGAAGCGAAACATGATTTCTCTATCGGGCCTTGAATATTTCATATTTACATTTGAAATGAACTCAAATAGATATCATTAGAAGGACATCCTTCACAATAGTTCGAAAAAAATATTGGAAAAATTGGGTGTATGAATTAAAAATTCGAGATTATTGAACATTTTTCGTTTTTATTTTGAAACATTTGTACAAAACATTTGTACATTGTTCGTGCCATCTTTCTGGCATGAATCAAGCTAATTTCGGATACTCAGTTCTAAAGTGAACCGTATTCCAGAGAGAGCGTTTTGCATTGATCAAAACAAACAGTATTCGGACGGGACTAGGTCAGTACTATAAGGTGGGTGAAGCAAGACTTAACAACCACTTCTTTCTAAATAATTTTTAACAGGTATTTCAATATGTGGCCAAGCGTTAGCATGATGGAATATTACGGTTTCATGTCTGGCCGCATATTCTGGACGTTTTTCGGAAAAATTATCGCTACAAAGGAATCAGTTGCGTTCGGTACAGGTTTTCTGTGATGGTCAGATTTTAGCAACTCATAATAGATAGGACCCTTTTGCTCCCACCAAATACAGAGCATTACCTAAGCGCCATGTATATTTGGCTTTGGTATCCATTCAGATGGTTGGCTGGGCTTCACATACGATCTCTTACGTTTTTGGTTATCGTAATGGATCCATTTTTCATCGCAAGTAATGTTTCGGCGTTCAAACATCATTTCGGACATGCAAAATCGTTTTTCAAGCTCTCGGCTTCAATTCGTATGTTACGCAATTTCCCTGCTTTTGGATGAATCCTACTGCTCGCAAATGTCTTGAAATTGCTGCTCCCAATGATTTTGCAAGCTCTTGTTGAGTTTTATAACAATCTTCATGGAGTAATGCCTGCAGTTCTGAGCCATCAAATTTTTTTGGCTGGCCTGGACGATCTTTGTTTTCCGTGTCAAAATTACCACTTCTGAACTGCACAAACCATCTCTCGCACATTGAAACCGATGATAATAAATGTAAGTTATGTATGAATTAAGTCTCTCGGCACGTGTCAAGAAATGGACCAATTTAGAATTTCTTTGCATTTCAAGGAAATGTGTGTAATAAATCATAGACAAAATGGCGATTGTGGGTTGTTTATTTTATGAACTTGTGTAGCCATGGCAAATCCATCTATTAATTTTCAAAATTTAAATATTTTTTGACGTCATAATCACATAAACATTTAAAACTATTTTTTTTTGTGCGAAAAAAAGCAACCACAATCGCGAAATACTATAAAAAACAGTGTTAATGTTTTATTATAACAAAATAAAAAAATGTGTAATTAGATCTATTTACACACAAACATACATAATTTATTCACTACATTATATTTAAATTCTATAAGTATTCAATCGAAATATAAAAAAATAAAACATTTTACTATGATACAAATTTCAAACAATAATTCTAGATGACAACGATGATGACGTCCACTGAAACATTTCAAATGAATACCAATTACTTGCGATTAGTTATTTATTAATTTATTTTATGACTAATACATGTATTAATTGTAAGTACATACATATTTTAATGTACGAGCACTGGATTGTTTGTACATAAATTCATATTAAGTTTTCTATAAAATAGATTTCAAAGAATTGTTATAAACAAAAGGAAATAAAATTTGTTGTCTTGGTGTTTATCCAAGAATTTTATTAATATTAAGTTAGAGATACTAACCACAATAAATTAAATATATTCTTGCTATAGGCATTAATGATTTATAAATGAAGGGTATTTCATTATCTTTAAAATTAAATAAAACAAAGTTTGTGAAATGGAAAGGCCTATCGATGCCATTATATATGGAATATAACATCGTGCGTATTTTCGCCGCGGCTTCGCTTCCATGACTATGGCGCATAAATCTGGCTGAATTTGACCGATGGCATGGGTTATGTTGGCTTTAGGGCAGCTGTTTTTTTGTGGCTTATTCACATAGACCTGAATATTCCTCTGTTGGATTAGTCGGCTTACTTAATTGATTTTCGGAATTTTGATTTCCATCGATATAGTATATGGAGGATTTCATGTCAAGTGTACCAATTCTTGAATGAACTCTCTGGGTTAGAGGGGGTAAAATTTGACATTTTGTCCAAACATGTGTTTTTCTCATCCATGTAACTTATTACGTATTTTTCTTAGCAAAAGTTTTGAAAGCTATTTCTTTTTTTTAATTATTTTTTTCGAAAGATTGAAGAAATAGCTATCTAAACAATTGGGGCACATTTTGCTAAGAAAAGACATCGATTTAAAAAGTTCACTTGACATGAAATATATAGATGGATATCCTTAAGAAGTTTCAAATATACTTTATTTATAGAGTTACAACTTAATATTATTATATAAAATATGAAACATTGTGATTTGTTTTATGAAAAGATTTCACACAGTCTGATGGAAGTTTTATAGGTATCAGCTTATAAATAACATTGTAAATTAATATTTAACACCTTTATTAAAAAAAATAATTTTAACACAAAACCATTAATTGCGTAAATATTATCAGACGTAAATTAAATTCTCATAAACAAATTAATCGTAAGTATGACTAATCCATACAGGTGGAAAAAATTGGAAAACAAATTATAACACATGTGATTATTTTGGGGGAAAAATGTATTATCTATTCTAAATTAATTAGTAACTCTCAAAATGTTGATCCTTAACCTGGATCGTTATAGATAGCGTAGTCGATATAGCCATGTCTGTTTGTCTGTCTGGATGTATGTTGACATCAACTTTCTGTAGATATAATCTGGAAAATCGGCCAACAAATGGCTGAGATATAAGCAAAAAACCATGACTACTTCGATTTTTTCACCAACATTTTTTAAATTAAAATTTTTTTTTCACCCAAAAATTTTTTTCAAAATCAGCTTAAATCGTTAGTGTGTTGCTCAGAGGGCTGGCTTCATACATTTTTCGACAAAAATTATAAGGAGTGGTCGTAGACCACTGAAATTTGGCACCGAGAATTATATGGACCAAACTAAGAAAAAATCCAAGTAAAAGTCTAGAAATTTGGTGCATATATTTTTTGAAGTTTCAATAAAATCGGCCATGCCCACCGCCCACGAAACCCATACATAGATAAGAATTTTTTTGATATTTCGTTTATTATTCGACAAAACATTTTAAGTTTTCATCCTGTTCCGAAAACTTCCGAAAACTATTTTTTCTTTTAATCGAAACAAAACACTCCCAACTTTCATTTTATTAAAGAAACAGCTTGGGGGAAAGTGGGGCTACATTTTTTTTCTCCATGGAAAATCAAAAATAAAATAATTTTTAGAGACTTATAGATTTGGGCATATCGTCTTCACGATTTATGATATCCCCATAATTTTTTTTTTTATTTATGGAGAAATGTTATATTTTTCAAATATGTTGAAGGTAAATGGCATTATTAGGAAAGTTATACATATATAACCACTGAATTGCGTGAAAATATAAGTAAATTTTTGCTTAACACCCTTGCATGGACTTTACTTAAATTTTTTAAAAATAAAATAAAATTTTTCTTAAAACTATAAGTGTACATTTCATCTTTAAACATTTCTCTACAAAACTGCATCATTTGATTTTTAAAATTGAGTGTTTGAAAAATTGACTTTTTGACACCAAAATCCCTCTGTGTGTTGCCTTCTCCAAACTCAATTGGATATTAGAAGATTGCCAGTGTTAATTATTCAAGATTGTTATTCGAAACTGTCTTTGTAATAAAAAATAAGTAACGACTGCAAGCGATTTGTGTTATTAGTCTCTAATAAATAGATTTGTATCAGAAGTAAATAATTGTTTACATCTTCCTTTAAAAATTTATTCTATGTTTATACCCTACACCACCATAGTGGGGAGGGTATTATGCGTTTGTGCAGATGTTTGTAACGCCCAAAAATATTAGTCTAACACCCACCTTAAAGTATACCGATCGACTTAGAATCACTTTCTGAGTCGATTAAACGATGTCCGTCCGTCCGTCCGTCTGGTTGGCTGTCCATGTAAACCTTGTGCGCAGAGTACAGGTCGCAATTTTGAAGATATTTCGATCAAATTTGGTACATATTATTTCTTCGGCCCAAGGATCAAGCCTATTGAAACTGGCTGAAATCGCTCCATTATTTCACCTAGCCCCCATACAAATGTCCTTCCGAAATTGGACTTTATCGGTCATAAATGTTTAATTTATAAATGTATCTCCACAAATTGCGCTCCAAATAAGTTTTATATATACAAAATTCATATCACCAAATTTTGTTACGATCGGTCCATAATTAGTCATAGCTCCCATATAGACCCGCTTCCGAAAATCACTTTAACGTGTATAAATCGCTTAAAAATTTTGGTATACTCACAAAATTCAACATAGTAAACTTTCATATAGACACAAATCACACGACCTAATTTCATGGTGATCGGTCCATAATTGGTCATAGCCCCCATATAAGGTCCACTTCCGAAAATCACTCAAAAATATAAATTATTGAAATTTTAAAAGAAAAATGTTTTTGCTCTTTTACTTAGTGTAGGGTATTATAAGGTCGGGCTTGACCGACTATACTTTCTTACTTGTTTTCCTTTATAAAACCATTGGTTAACAACCAAATTTTGAACGACTACTGTCCGAATCAATATTATTGGCATAATCAGTTAGAACTATAATTTTCTTAATTTAGAACAGTGGTAGGTATAAGAGAATACGGAAAATGAATTACAGCAACTTAACATAATTAATTCTCAGTAATACAACTTATATTAGAATATTGCTGTTAATAATTCCCAAATAGTCTATGTGAATTTTAATATATGACATCTAAGTTCCTTTCTACTTATACTTTGCTCCCGGGTAACAAAGTATAAGTAGACGAGGCCATAGTTCTTACTTCGTAGTAACACCGTAGTTAAAATCTGTAGCCGAAGCATTTATCTCGTCGGATTGTTCTCATTAGCTACACCATTTCCAACAGTAATTTGGAAAAAAAAACTATTGTAAATGAGATTTTTCATTTGATATTCAGGAAAGCTCAATTTTAAATTAGATTATTCATGTGATATTCAGAAAAAAACAATTAATAATGGGAATTTTCATCTGAAATTCGGAAAAGAACAATTGATAATGAGAATTATCATTTATAATTCGGAAAAAACATTTGAAATTCAGAATTTTAATTTATAATTTGGAAAAAAACAATTGATAATGAGAATTTTCATTTATAATTCAGAAAAGAAAAAAATTTAAATGGGAATTTTCATTTAAAATACGGCGAAAAACAATTCAATTAAAAATGAGATGTTTCGTTTGAAATCCAAAAAATCCCTCCTATTCCATATTTCACAACTTTCATAAGAATGTCGTACGCATATTTTTGTTGTCGATTTAACATTGGAACGTTTGTTCGAACTGATTCACTTAAGGCATCGCAATCACATTGTTTTTAGCGTTTCAATTGTTCTTTTCCGAATTTCAAATAAAAGTTCTCATTTTAAATTTTTCCCTCCCGAATTATAAATGAAAATTCTCATAATCAATTGTTCTTTTCCGAATTTCAAATAAAAATTCTCATTTTCAATTTTTCTTTTCCGAATTATAAATGAAAATTCTCATTTTCAATTGTGAATATCAAATGAAAAATCCTAATTGTAATTGATCTTTTCTGAATTGAATTGAAAAGTTCTTATTTTCAATTAAAAAAGTTGCCAATAAGTTGTCGGCCTGACTTTGTTGTCCGAAAGACCCGAATATTTCGATTGTTTCTTGGTCAAGATTTTTTGATGTTCAAATATTCATGTATAATGTAATGAAGCCGCTCAGTTGAGAAGGTACAGCCTCAGCATCTTTCTTTCTTTCATATGGGAGTATATATCCATCAATATATCCATTAATTTCTGGTAAACAAATTATTATAAATATAAATACCGAATGATGAATAGTGTGGGTGAAATATTAAGAGTGTCATTGGTTTAAATAGTTTTAAATGGATGGTAATATTTTATATATCACCACATCAAAGATCGGTCTATCCTTATAACAAAAAACACAAGCAAATTTGAGGAAGGTTTTTGCAAAGGAACAATATATCTAAAGAACATCTCCAACTGTGCTAAATATAAATCATTGAACGTGTTTACGATTTTTTCCTCTAGAACATTTCTGCTAAAGGTAACTTAATTCTTTCTACGTATGAGTTTCGCCTGTGGTTTAAAAATTAAACATTTCCAAAATAAATAATTCAAAATCTTATTTTTTTTAGCAAAACGTAATTTCTTTGGAAAAAATATAGCTGATTTTAACTATATTATACATTTATAAAACATTAAATTTTATTCGCAGGAATAAAAAAACCCCAAAAAATAAACGTATTAAAATTATTTTTTTTTAAAACTTATGTATAAAAATCACGTAAACCGATTGTATAAATTGAATTTATGTCACTTAAAATGTCAACTACACCCACAAAAATTATTTAATCAAACAAAATTACCCCCACAATTGAATACAATGCCAAATTTTGTAGGAAATTTTATGAGAAAAATATAAAATTATGCGTAAGTTAATAATTTCAATTTCGTTTTTTGCAGATTCATAACCTTTTAACAAAAATTGTATACAAAAATACTGCAAAGTGTGGCATCATAATCGCAATCATCATAATCTACATATCTACTGTATTATAATAATAATGAGGTGAGTTTATCTTTCAACTATTCCATACTATATGTATGTATAATTCGACTGTATCAGTTTGGTTTATAAAGAACAATTCATACTAAAGTAATCATTCAATTAAGATACAAAAAAAGCTTAACTTTTTTAAAGTGACCAGTTTAAAATTATAGTCACAAGAGTTTTATTTGTTTAAAAGAATTTAAACTTTAAATATCCAGCTCAATACCTTTTTATTTAGTTTAATTGTTACCACTTAATTGGTTTAGTTTCCGTAAAAGTCAGTATAACACAATTCCCTGAACAATTTTGCAATAGTGGGGACTTAATTTCATGGGTCTTCCAATAGCGACTTCCGAACTTTGACAGTTGATAGCGTCCATATTGTTGAAGCTACATCTGTCGAATCTATGTCTCTAAAAATTACTTTCCCCCAAGCTGTTTCTTTAATAAAATGAAAGTTGGGAGTGTCTTGTTTGGATTAAAAGAAAAAGTAGTTTTCGGAACAGGATGAAAACTTAACATTTTTTGTCGAATAGTAAACGAAATATCAAAAAATTCTATGTATGGGTTTCGTGGGCGGTGGGCATGGCCGATTTTATTGAAACTCGGCATACGTTCTTCTTTGTACCAAATTTCTAGAATTTTACTTGGATAGGAACAATTTTATGCGAAAAAATCCATTTGGACTGTATGGGCGTTGGGCGTGGTCGATTTTGATAAAATTTTATTTTTTTCTTAGTTTGGTCCCTATAATTCTCTGTGCCAAATTACAGCGCTCTACGACCACTCCTTATAACTTTTTCCAAAAAATGTATGAAGCCATCCCTCTGTGCAACGTTCCGCGCTCTTCGTCCATTTTACGTCCGCTATAATCGTCCTACTAAGAGGAATATTCGTAGAGTGGTGGATAATTTTTTTTAAATTGGACTCCACTGGTTCAGTAAACAATGAACCAATACCCGTACGATGACGAAACGAAAGATCTGCCGAAAAAATTGCCACTGTCCGTGAGAGTATGCAGGAGAATCTGAAGTAGTGGATTTCGCGTCGCTCACAAGAACTCGCCCTTTTGCAGACCAAAACTTGTCGAATTTTGTGTTCGTGACCCATACAAAACTCAACTCACGCAGAAGCTAAAGGTGAGCGCCCATGTATTCGCTGAATGGGCCCTGGAACACATATAAACTGACCCTAATTTTCATTAAAATATCATCTTTCGCTTGTTTTTTTTTGGGTTAACATCGCTTTCACTTTAGTTGAGATGATCCCTAATTAATCATAAATAACTTTCCTATGGTCGCCTTAACATGATCACACCATTTTTCATTCGTTTACTGTACTAAGTATACATAAGTTCTCAAATTTCCTTTATTCAAATACGAATTAATAAAAAGTAACAGTTTCTCATACGTTTTTCTGGTTTGGTTGTCTGACTGATTTATTTTTTTTGTGACACAAAAAGTCAATAAACTTTCATCTCTACGTTCGCGCAAATACGATTAAAGGTCAGTTATATTTTCTAAATTCTCTCCAAACGTTAAAAATATTTGAAATTCTTTAGATTGTTTTTCCGGTTAAAATAATATTAATTTTTAGCTAAAAGTTGCGTGTGTTCATCATCTGTCATCAGATTAAATCTTTTCTTGTTTAATGTTTATTAATGTTGATTAAATGAAATTTAAAGGTGAGAACTGTTGTTTTATTTATTAACTATTTATTGTGATACAAGTAATTGATAAATTTTAATTACCCTGAATATGATGGAGTGTTTAGTTAATTGGTGATATGACAAACTTGAATGTGACATTTCATATATATAATTCTGAAAACAAACCCAGCAATTTTAGGATACTGTCCCGAACTAGTGATTTTACTTATCATTTGGGGTGACAACTAGTTACACAACTAGCTACAAGTCCTAAGCAGGGGGTCAATTGACCCTGTTGGATTACAATGAGTTTGTCTGATAGCTGGACCAAAGTAGTCAACGCATTGGATGAACTTACTTACCTTACCAGCTACATAACTGGTTACTTGATCAGCTACATTATTATTTATTTTAACATGTACGGCTGCTAATTGGCCTCAAATAGTCAGTTAAATAACCTTCCTTCGACAACTCTCCAATAAATTATGGTGGGTAAAATAACTACTTTCTAATATGCAAAACAAACGTTTAAAATGACTACAGTCTAGATTACTTAGATACACTTAAGTGACAATTGACTTCACTCTAGATTACCAGGGCTATATAATGTAAACAATTGACTTTTCTCTGCACTACAAAGAGCACATACTTGTCGAAAGACACAAAATATATAAATTGGAGTCAGCCAAGTGATCAGACGTTAGAGACAGTTGCTGTCTCTAAGGGATACATTTACTAATTGCTTAACTACTGGGGAAGCTTTATTATAAATGAGTAATATACATAATTTTAGTTTCAGAAAATATTGAATAATTCTAGATTCTTGTAATTCTTTATTATTTAAACAAATTTTCAATTACTTAACCTTGATTGCTTTGTAGCTATATGAAAATAAATTTTAGTTTAGTTTTATTTTTCACTTAATTACATTTAAATAAAATATGTAATTTTTTTTTTGAAAAACATTTAAATAATTTAGAGGTGGTTTAACGTTATTTTATGTCTGTAAGCAATTGTCAGGTTTATTTCCGTGTTTTTTTTTTTTTTGTCAAATCACTAATTTATGTATAACAATTATTTAAATTGTTAATTATAATGTTTATGTCATTTTACTTTTCGGTGACAACTGGAAACATCAACTAGAGCTTCAAGCTCATACAATGTGTGAACTTGTAATTGATTACAGTAATAATAATAAAAATTGTTTAGAATTTTCTAAAGAAAAAAACTGTGAATTAAAAAAAACAGCAAATATTGTTGTGTTGTTTAATATTTTTAATTTAAAAAATATTTTTGAAATGGCGAAGGTAACCTTAGTTACAAAGTTATGTATTTAATAATACTAGCATCGCCTGGTGGCCGAAATTCTACCACATTTAAAACGCTTTTTACCACTTTTATGGAAAGAATTTTTAATTATTTTTTTATATTGTGCACATCTAGAGAAAAAAAAACGTTTTAAACCATATATCGAGCCATTACCGCCAAATTATCGTAAGCGACATTTTTAAAATTTTTATTTTATTGCAGAATATCAAAATTGTTAATAACATCAAAAATATAGTGGGTAAGATTTTATTGTAAGTCATTTTTTTATTTTACAGTAAACAAATTTTATCGTAAGCGACACACAGTGGTATAGAAAAAAAGAGGGAAATAAATCTGTAACTTCTAAATGGTTAGATTGGTTTGAATGAAATTTCACATGCGCAAAGAAGAAGTGTTGTCGAGTTTAAGTTTTGAACATGAAACTCATGGGTCCACCAGGGGCGCGACCAAGGGCCCTCAAATTATGACATCTCGGGTATGTTACATTTTTAAAACGATATTATTTCTTGGTTTGAGTTCCGATTTCAATAAAATTATACATATAGAATCTTCACATCGTCGTAGCTATCAATGTCGCCGTTTACACATGCAGATTTTCCTCGCATGAAAGTTTACTTTATAGGCAAGAGAGGCAAGAGGCATAGAAAGGGGTACACACTCTGATTTACTTGCAATTCGTTTTGTGTTTTCGTTCGTAATACCTACATACACACAAACATGCACATTAATGTACAAACTGTCTGCAATAAAAATCTTTGTGTGTAAACGCGAATGCAAGTTTAAAGAAGAATAATAAAATCTTATGCGCGAAAAATCTTACAGTGTAAATGGGGACAATTATCTATTATATCTTTGGAGTAGGGTTTGGGGTTTCCCGGATAATTTAATTTCCCGGGAAACGGGAATGAAAAATTTCATTTCCCGGGAATACCGGGAATGTTTTTTCAGAAAAATAAGTAAAAAAGAAAATTATTTTATAAAATTGATTCATTTTATTTAAAAAAAGAAAAACAATACATTACAATTTAATTGTACCCACATAAAACCAAAAAAAAGTTTGATAAAATATTTAGAGATCACTTGTTACTATAAAATTAAATATTAGCAGTATTCATGATATATTAGAGTAAAAGAGCAATTAAGTGTCACAAAATTTTATAAATAGTGAACATATCTTTATAATTCGATGTCGATTAATATGTTAATGTGATTTTTAATGCACTTTTTCGATTCTTTCTTTTGATTTTTCTGTTATATTTTTTTTTTTATATTAGATATACATATTTTAAAATTAAATTAAATTCATTTCAAAACAAAAATATGAAATTCAATATTTCTGCTAAACTGCTCTTTTGCTACTTTGCTATAGAAAGTACTCTACATTGTGAATACCGCTATTATATAATTTTTTTAAAAATTAATTTGTCAAAATTACTAATGCATTTAATAAGTCATTCGACGAGAAAACTCTTTCGCTTTAAACATGTATTGGCTTTATCATTATAAAGACAATCAAAATGTATTCTCCGGTTGCTACTTGCTTCAAATAAATCTAATTCCCTCTTAAAACTTTCAGCATTTGATTTTAAATGTTTAGGGCTTTCCTTTTCAATATTGATTGAATATTCTAATTGGTTTTTAAAATTTTGCTCTATTTGTATTTCGGAAACCTCATCATCAATGCTTTGAACAGATGAGAGAACATTGTGGTCAAATAGACGTTCATACATTTGCTGTCCATAAATTTTTAACATTGTGTTTTTATATTATAATTTATTTTATATACGATTTCTCAAAAAACGGTTCATTCAATTAAATTAAACCTAAATTAATTTAATTGAATGAACCGTTTTTTGAGAAATCGTAGAATTTTTAGATAACTGCTGTTCATAAAGAGTTTTCATTATAGCATCACCTATCAGAAAAATGGTTTCATTTCGGCTTAATGCTTCTACTGTATCCTTAATGGTGTTTAAAACCTCCACTAATATTTGGAACAAGCCATTCATCAAACATATATGTCAGTTATATTAAAGTTTTTTTTAATTAATTTCAAATTTCCCGGGAAAAAAAATTTAATTTCCCGGGAATTCCCGACAATAATTTTACGGGAATTCCCGGAGCCCAAACCCTACTTGGGACATATTCGCATTTGAAAATTTCTGAAAGCTTAGTTTTCATAAAATATTTTAAAGGAAAACAAATTTCAAAATTGTTGTTACCGAGGGGACCAGGTCCTTTCAAAAAACACCTAATTTTTATGTAAAATAAAACTTTAGGGCAAAAATTCTCAAATCGCGTATCCGATGTCAAAATATAGTAACCGATTATAGGTGGCTCAATATGTTTCTAATTATTTTGTAAAGGATCCCGATAACCCCGACCCTGGTATGGATATTATAGCGAAAATCTAAAAATTACCATTTTTCAACACTTTTTTGAGAATTGTGGAATTGCTGATAATAAATTTCAAAATTCGTTTTTATTTTTCCATTTTAAATAGAATAATCTACATAACTGTGAAATTTCATTAAAAACTATTTATCAAGGCGTATTTAACAAAGTGACAGCAGTGGCGAATTGAAATAAATACAGGCGAATTCACTTATTTTTATATATAGAGTTTGGTATTCGGGCGTACGGGTGAATATTTTTTATATATGTAGTTTGACATTATCGCGTTCTATTTCTATAATCAGCTGTGCTGCCGATGGCACCTTATTAAATGCACCTTGTTATTTATAAATAAAAATCTAATTTCAAATCGAAAAAATGTTATCTATGCAAAAATTCAATAAAAAAACATTTTTTGTCATATTTTTCTATAAGTATTATTCCATAAATTTTTAATTGTCAAAAGTTATGAATATTTTTGAAAAGTAGACAAATAGCTTGAACGAAATTATATTATATCGCATCAGAACATTTTTAATTCTATGTATAAATTTCAAAATAATCAAAAAAACCTTATCCTGTAAAATTTGTGTTTTGTCGTTTACGATAATTTGGCGCTAATGGCTCGATATCAATATTGGTGGACAATAACATACTTAAAAGTATACCACAAAAAAACGTGTGGCCTATTTATATATAAGATTCTATGTTATTCGACCTATTATTTTGTAAATTTAATATTCAATAATCAAGACGGTATTTTCGATTACTTGGGTTTGGAATAATTGACAGAAATTTATCAAAGAGTATATATTACAGATGAGCAATATTTTAATATTAATCATCAAATTGCCTAATGAGAATGGGGTCTAAGTAACATATCAGTTCTCTACAAATGTTTTGTATTAGCTTAATTCTGTTATTTTCCTAATCTTTTATTAACAGTCGTTTTTAAATCAGCAAATATTTGTTTTTGAAAGCATTTAAGAAAGTAGTTAATGTATCCCTTATATACAGTAATTGTCATTAATATCAGATCACTTGGCTAACTAGAATTAATATATTTTGGGTCATTTGGCACGTATGTGCCCTTTCTAGTGTAGAGAAAAGTCAATTGTTTACTTTATACATCCCAGGTAATCTAGAGTGAAGTCAATTGTCACTTAAGTGCCTCTAAGTAATCTAGAGTGTAGTCAATTTAAACGCTTTGTGAGTAATTCGTACAAACAGGTTTTATATAATTCTCATACAGTTTATTTTCTGTTTACTTTACTGACTTCCCATATAACCTAGCGTGAAGTCAATTGTCACTTTAGTATCTCTAAGTAGTGTTGTCACTTTAAACGTTTATTTTGTAGTGCACTTTAGAAAGAAGTTATTTTACCCAATAGAAATTGTCGGAGGAAGTTTTGTTTAAAAGCTATCGGTTATTGGACTGTCTATGAAATGTCTTGTATATTCTTCTTAAAAATCTGGTTATTTTGCTTAACATAGACAAAACGTGATCACGGTCACTGTTTAAAAGAACAGTGATATATAAATCACGTTAACTGAGAACAAAGTTCTTAAAAAATCACTGGATCGCTCATCTCTATCACACAATTCAATCCCAAATAGAATCGGCAAAAATTATAAAAATCTGTGTCTTCAGAATAAATAAAATAAAATATTTTTCAACTCTATACAATAAAGAATTCCCTTTCACGTTTAGTTTTAAGAATTAAAATCATATCTAGTCTTCTATATTACATGCATTCTACAAATTGTAATCGTGAATTTTAGAATATATTGGTTCATTAATCGATTCAAGTTTTAAAATAACTTATACAGAGATGTTTTTTACAGCCATTTTTATTTTTCTCCATTAATGCCCGTAACTTCAACAAATAGATATCTACGGTATAAAATAGCCAGCAGATAAATTTACCTAAAAGGTAACTTCACATTAATTTCAAATCAATATCTACGGGTAAAAATTACCAAATATTTTTACTCCATAAGTAACTAAGCCCTGATAGATATCTATTTGTTGAAATTACGGGCATAAATCTGCAAATTTAGATTTTTTTAAAGCGCCCTCGATTTTTGGATAATGTTTGCCTTAAGCAAACATCTTGGATATGTCTCAGCGAAATGTATTTAAACAAATTTTTAAAACATCAGTATGTTTCCCCGCTCCAACGTTTCCACAGTGTTTTGTGTCTATCTTAGACCGTTTTTACTAATGTAAATTGGTCGAACAAAATTTGAAAATTTTGTTAAATTTTCATGTAGTCCTTAACTAATAACTTGGATTCTGAAATTAACATGCAATTATTTACTATTTTGTCAAAATCGTAAACACTTAAGAAATAATGAACAATTAATGTCAATTTAAATTAAGATTTATTTCATATTAGGAACTTGCTTAAATTAAAAACAAAATTACAAAATTTTAATTAAACTCTAATTTAAAGAATTAAACGAAAATTGTGGATTCAATAGTTTATGCTGAGAAAACGGCACTAAGGGCGGTGGGGTTCTTTGCCGCTTAGAAACCTTATTTACCATTGTTGTCCCCTCTGTAGTTATTGAACTGCTATTATTATCACTTATAGTAGGGCTATTGGGTAATACCAGATTAGGTCTTATCGGTTGAGTAAAACGTATATTTGTATTGGGTAGATTAGACGAAATATTTTCTGTGCTAGATCTTCTAGAAGGATACCGTGGCCGGGGTTGGGATGTAATTGGAGGCGTCATATAATTGGCATGTTCGAAACGTCTATTATAATATGCAATATATTCTCGTAATTTACGTATTCTTTCGCGTTCATGTGCAATATGACGCACGATTGAATCGTCCAACTTAGTATAACCTTGAATTTCACTTTCTACTCTCTTATTCTCCTCTGCATTCGAGCGGCAGAGGTGCTCGACCAGACGTCGCTCTTGTACATAATGAAATTTCATCTTTTTTTGGTAGTCCTGATACTGTTTCATGGGACTGACAAAGTACTCAGCCATAGATCTTGGCATTTCCTTATTGACGGCTACGGCTGTGAATGGACGCTTACAAATACAGCAATTGTCTTGTACGCAATCATTGCAGAGTATGTGGCCACAACGTGATATAAAGAGTTGCATAGAAGTTTCGAATTTTCGACGACGAAAACAATGATTGCAATAAAAATGAAACATTTTTGCAAGTTAATTTTAATTTTTAGACTTCAGCTTAAATGTTGTTGCTTGTCTGCTCGTGATACTAAAGAAATAACGGTTTTTTTATGAGTCATTGTTACCGTATTGTTTGAAAAGCACTGAAGAATTCAGTGTTGCCGGAAATCATCTGTTGTTGGGTTCCTAGTTTACCGGACTGTTATAATTCTCGATAAATATTAAGCAAATCTGTTCTTTCATGGGGAGGGTATTATGCGTTCGTGCTGATGTTTGTAACGCCCAAATCTAGCTTACAAAATATTAAAAAAAGAAAATAAAAATTAATTATAGACAAACGGACATTTTCCTGTTTATCTCTTCAGCTAATTCAATATAAAATAAACGATAAAACCAATATTGGGAATTCATTTACATACCTAAATCACAAAAATCGTAATTATCTTCTAAAATAATTATTCGATATCAAATGTTTTGATATCATTGAATTGCAAAGGTCTTTGAGATATCCTTATAGATAACGGAGTCGATTAAGCCATGTCCGTCTGTCTGTTGAAATCAACTTTCCGAAGCCCCCAAATAACTTACATACATGATTCATACATCAATATCTCCGGAATTCTTCCGGCTCGGTTACTATTTAAAATCGAGAAAATCGGTCCACACAACCTCGATTTTTGACCTATATCTGGATTACTAAGACATTAATATAGACAATATGGATATCTATGGACCTTTGCAACGACGTATATAAACCATTGTAAGTTGGACCTAAAATGGGTCAAAATCGGAAAAAATATTTTTTAACACGAATTTTTTTTTTCGCTAAATATTAAAAAAAACAAGTAAGAGAGCTATATTCGGCCGTGCCGAATCTTATATACCCTTCACCAAATTATAATTTAAATTTTAGGTTAACAAAATTAAAATTTTTTTCCAGTTGTTTTTTCGAAATTGATTTTTTAATTTTTTTTAATTTCAATTTTTTTTTTTAAATTTAAATTTTTTTTTTATAATTTATTACAAAAATTAATGAAAAAAGTTTTTGTTGAAAAAAAAAATTCGGGTTATTATATTTGGGGGCTACGGAAAGTTGATTTTAACACACAGATGGACAGACGGACATGGCTATATCGACTCCGCTATCTATAACGATCCAGAATATATATACTTTGTGGGGTCGCAAATGAAAAATGTAGAAATTACAAACTTAATTATACCCTTGCCACTCATGGTGAAGGGTATAAAAATTTAAAAAAGAAATAAAAAATTTAAAAAAACATTTTTTTTTTAAAAAAATGAAAAAAACAACTTTGGAAAAAAATTAATTTTGTTTACCTAAAAATATTTAAAATTTTGGCATAAATCATTATTAGCGAAACAGCTTGCATTTTTATAAATTTTTTTGAAGCACAATACGTTAACATTTTTGCCTGCTCTCTCTTAGTTTAAGAGTTATAGAAATTTAAAGTCAATTGAATAGTGCTTCACAATATCTTAATGGTATAGATTTGTTCCAAAATTTTAGTTTTGAAGTATAATTTGGTGAAGGGTATATAAGATTCGGCTCTTATTTGTTAAATCATCAAATATAAGACCAAATTTAAAAATTAAAATTTAGTAAAACAAAATTTGAAAATTTTGTTATTTTGTCAAAATCATAAACACTTAAGAAATAATGAACAATTAATGTGAAGATTTATTTAATATTTCATATCAGGAACTTGCTTAAATTAAAAACTAAATTACAAAATTTTAATTAAACTTTAATTTAAAGAATTAAATGAAAATTGTGGATTCAATAGTTTATGCTGAGAAAACGGCACTAAGGGCGGTGGGGTTCTTTGCTGCTTAGAAACCTTCTTTACCATTATTGTCCCCTCTGTAGTTATTGAACTGCTATTATTATCACTTATAGTAGGGCTATTGGGTAATACCAGATTAGGTCTTATCGGTTGAGTAAAACGTATATTTGTGTTGGGTGGATAAAATGAAACCTTTTCTGGGCTATGTCTTCGAGATGGATAACGTGGCCGGGGTTGGGATGTAATTGGAGGCGTCATATAATTGGCATGTTCGAAACGTCTATTATAATATGCAATATATTCTCGTAATTTACGTATTCTTTCGCGTTCATGTGCAATATGACGCACGATTGAATCATCCAACTTAGTATAACCTTGAATTTCACTTTCTACTCTCTTATTCTCCTCTGCATTCGTGCGGGACATGTGCTCGACCAGACGTTGCTCTTGATCATTATGAAATTTCATCTTTTTTTTGTAGTCCTGATACTGTTTCATGGGACTGACAAAGTACTCAGCCATAGATGTTGGCATGTCCTTATTGACGGCTACAGCTGTGAACGGACGCTTACAAATACTGCAGTTGTCTTGTACGCAATCATTGCAGAGAATGTGGCCACAACGTGATATAAAGAGTTCCATAGATGTTTCGTATTTTCGACGACGAAAACAATGATTGCAATAAAACTGAAACATTTTTGCAAGTTAATTTTAATTTTTAGACTTCAGCTTAAATGTTGTTGCTTGTCTGCTCGTGATATTAAAGAAATAACGGTTTTTTTATGAGTCATTGTTACCGTATTTTTTGAAAAGCAATGAAGCATTCAATGTTGCCGGAAATCGTCTGTTGTTGCGTTTCTAGTTTACCGGACTGTTTTAGTTCCCGGGAAATATAAAAAAAATTTGTTTATTACCGGTACCTTTACCCTTACAAGACCATAGTGGGGAGGGTATTGGTGCATTGCGGCAATCGTATGATCCTACCTTTAGTCTTAAATGTAAATAAATATTAAAAGTTAAGGGTAGCAAAATATTAAAAAAAAATTATTGCAGATAAACGGACATTTTCCTGTTTATCTCTTCATATAATTCAATGTAAAATAATCGATAAAACCAATATTGGGATCTGATTTATATCCCTAAATCACAAAAATTGTAATTATCTTTTAAAATAATTAAATTCTGAGCCGTTTAGGTTGGCATGTTTAAACTCAATATTGTAACTAATACATACTTCAATTGTTACAACCTGCGTTAAAAAAATATTATTATTAACCCTCATTAACACAAAGTTAAATAATAGTTATACTGATTCAAACCATTTTAAATGATATCAAAACACATCAGGAATAAAAATAACCAATTTGGCTATAAATAACCGAAACGGCAACGCTGGTTCGGCGAATTTATATATGAATTCGCCTTGCGCTGGTTATATGATTGTCTCTCTCACACAGTGTATAAAATGAAATGTTAAGTAACATATCAGATCTCTTAAAATTTTTTTGTCTTTGCTTAATAAAATCCACATTTTTCAATTGGTGTTCCTTCCCATTTATTAAAAAATCTACTTTATTAAACATCTTTCGAGAGATTTGTTAAATTCTTTTGTTTTTAAGCGAATTTTTATGTAAAATATTTTATGAGGTAATACTTACAAGTACCTGCAATAAATATTTAGTTGCAATGAAACACAATTACTAATTTTAAAATCTTTCTCACGACACAGACAACCGGTTCCGGAGATTCATTACCCATAATTATTTATTAGCTTATATTCAAGTGTTTAATTATATGCATTTTGAAATAATTTTAATATTAGATCAAAAAAATTAAATTTTACTTAGAACAATAAGAAAAATAGACTGCAAATGTTTTTCTCAAATTACACTAGTTTACAAGGTTTTTGCTCATGAATTGAAACATATGGGGATGTATGTATTTAGGTCTTCCAACTTCGGAAAAAATATTTAAAAAAATCCTGGACGTCAAACTTTTGAGATATTTCTTAAAAACGAAACATATAAAAATGTACATTAAATTAGGACAAAAAAATTAAAAGTGAAGTGTTTTAATCTTTTGTTTATAATTATTTTCATTTGTCTCCCTCACGAGACTCCAACAGTAGTCTCCTAGCATATTCTGATTCCAAAAACCTTGATAATTAATATCGAAAAACTTCAAATCTTGATGGGAATGCTCTCCATGTTCGTCACTCAAGTGTCCGAGGTTTTCCGGGATAAAATCCACATGAGAATGTAAATAGTGAATTTTGAGGGACATATTTACGCCCATCAGTTCAAAATTATGTAATAAATTCGCAACAATATCACTGTAATTTTGACTTTTATTATTCCCCAAATATTCTTGAACAACAGGTTTAAAAGAATTCCATGCTGCTTTTTCAACATCGGTTAATAGACACTCAAATTTGGTATCACCCAAAATTTTTCTTATTTGAGGACCCACAAATATCCCTTCTTTTAATTTAGCCAAAGAAAGACTCGGGAACACACTGCATAAATATTGAAATGCTGGTTTTGTCTTATCTAAAGCTTTTACGAAATTTTTTAAAGTAAATAAGCATTTTGCAGTGTTTGTGTTATAGGAAAACCTCGATTTGACTGAATAATTTTTCCGAAAATAAAACAAAAATGGTCTGGGTTTATTTTACATTTTCTATAAGATATTTTAAAATAGTTTTTACTTTAGAGTTTTGTACTTAATAGCGATTTATTAACGTTTCTCTACAGGAAAGATGTCCTTTTAAACAGTATTTATTTTTTTCTCGTTAATTTTTGTTGGAATTTGTCAAAATAATACAAGTCTGAAAGTATCTGGTAGCTTCTCCAGAGTGTTGAGTACCCAAAAACGATGTAAATACTTAAATACCACAATTAGGTACACTACAGTATGCATTAGTATTACTCAGGGCAGGTGAAAAATAAAAACCCATATATCTCAAAATTTTGACTTATAGGTGGGAAACAAAAAATGTTCAATTAACTAGCGTCCGTAGCTCTTCTCAAAAATATAAGTTTCATTCTATGAGCAAACAAAAATGTTTGATTTGTAAACTTGTGTTATTATAGAATTAACTGCACAGTAGCAGGGATGGAAAATTCAGTACAAAACTAGGAATTAATTTTGATTAATTCGATTAGCGTGTTTATAATTTCGTTATTAGCCATGTTATGACTAAGATATACGTCGTTTCGGTTGCCGAGCCATTTCTCCGGTCCACATTTTTTTACGAATTTTGATACCTAACTAAGAACATAGTTAAATTTTTTAAATTTAATAAAAAAATTTCCCTTACAATTTTTCTAAATATCTGTGACATTTATTTCACTTGACATAGTGTCGCAGAATAATCTCTGTAATAATTGAGGGGATTGAAACGGCTTGCTATTAATTCATATTGTCATAATGTCCTAATATTTTATGATAGTTTAAACAAATTGTACTTTAAACAAAAAAGTTCTAAACTAATAAGACTTTTTGAACTACATATGGGCAATTCCATATCATCGTACGTGACATTTGTACGCCCATAGAGTGGAATAGATTTTGCAAAAATAAGAGTATCTGAAAAATAATTTGGTCTTTATGTTCCATTCAGAGGGTACTATATTTTAAAATAATAAAAAGTTCTTTCGAAATATTGTTGTCCAAAATATTGATCGAAATATATCGCACGTGACATAAAACGGAAATCATTTTGAGGTACATGTAGAAATATGATCTAAATACTTTCACATAGCAACATTTTATTATTTTCTTCTATTCAAATCATCTTGAAAAAAAGTTTCAAAGGTTTTTGTGTTTTCAGTCGTGGCAGCGATTCTCGTGGAATTGCCCATATGTCATAAAACAATTTTTTTAAACCAGGAATTGTGTGTGGGTTTTTAAAATTCAATTTCTGAAATATTCTACTTAAAAGTTTCATATTTTTGGACTCGTATAAATCATTGATTTGAAAATATTGTCATCTGATCGAAAATAGAATTTTTTAAAAAATACATCATATTTAGACAAAAATTGTAAATTTGGAAAATTCAATAAGAGGCTTTTACGTCTTGGTGCACTTTTTGATAGAAAATCTAATGGTGGCAACAAATATACGATTTAGGAAAAAATTTATGCGCGGCTGGTTTTGTGATAGTTGAAATTTTTAAAACATCAACATTTTCTCAACTTTATAATTACATGTCTTTAAATCAGGGAAAGGCAACCTATACTATTGCATTTTACGATTGTATTAGTTATACACTCTCTCCGCTCTCACCACGAAACGGTGTTGCCAGTAAACTTTCGTCGCTTTTCCCCAATTAAAAATGTAAAATCTCATATTGTTCATCATACATCTTTAAATGTTGGGACATATTTTTTTTCACTGGCAACGCTGATTCTTAAATTGTGCGATAAAAAACGATACACAACCTGCTTGTTTGAGTTCTCAAGCTAGACTGATTAAAAGTTGTTTATTTCTCTACAATGCGTGTGCACACGTACGTAAGAGAAGAGTAAATGAAAAACGCGGCGCCCATGTTTTGCCTTTCCCTGCTTTAAATTATTAGTTTAGATGTTTTCGGAGAAAAGCTACTTGTTATTTGAATACAAAAATAATAATTCAATGAACTCCAAACTGTTTAGAGGTATTAGGTTTGAGAAGTACTGTTTAGTCAATTCATAAACCCTATTTATATTAGTTTGTAAATCATGATGTGTGTTTATAGTTTGAGATCGTCCACAAGTCAAATATTTAATAGTTTATAACTAATGAACATTTTGAATAGGTTTAGAATAATTATAAATTTTAATTTTATTTTGAAAGCAATCAAATAAATATACCTTATTATATTTCGTACTTATTTAATTCTAATTTTTTTAAAACTTTAAGTATGTATAAAAGTTTCACAATTGCAATCACATTTGTGAATCCTATTTAAATGTTATAATTTTATAACACTTTTATACACAACAAACTATAATAACACATTCCAAATTTATGAAACTACCTACACTAATCTGTTATAATAAATTTATTTTTAGTAAATTCAAACACCTTTCATAATATTCTAGCCAATCTCTAAACCTCTCATATAACAGTGTATGCCTTTAATGAGTATAACATTTATAATAAATTATAGCACAATATTCTGCGCATGTTCAATATTTGTTGCAGAGCGACATTTTTAAATTATCTAACATTTTATGTTTGGAAATTTTTAACAGTTAAAAAAAAAACAAGTGGTTGTTATTCTTTTATTGAGACGATTTAATAAGGAGCAGTTTGCTATTCTCGTGTGAAAGTGCAAGACTTCCGCATTATTACATCTTAAATAAAGATTGTTAATTAAGATTGACATTTATTTAAAATTTACCTTTTAGTTTGTAGTTCAAGAAGTAAAAACATTAGTTTCAATGAAATGTTTAACCCCCACTGGCAATAAAATAAAGTATTTATCAGAATCTTGTCTTTTATTTAGTGTTTATTTTTGCTACAACTAACTAAGTTTGTCATTCCGTTTGTAATTTCCACAATATAATTTTCCGACCCTATAAAGTATATACATATATTCTGGATCCTTATAGATAGCGGAGTCGATTAACCCATGTCCGTCTGTCTGTCTGTCTGTCTGTCTGTCTGTTGAAATCAATTTTCTGAAGACCCCTGATATCTTCGGAATCCGAATCATCAATAATTCTGTCAGACATGCTTTCGAGAAGTTACCTATTTAAAATCAGCAAAATCGGTCCACAAATGGCTGAGATATGAGGAAAAAACCAGGACAACCTTGATTTTTGACCTATATCTGGATTACTAAGTCATTAATATAGACAATAATAATGATAGATATTTCAAAGACCTTTGTAAGTTGGACCTACAAAAAAAAATTTAAAAAACAAAATTTTTTTTTTAAATTTAAAAAAAAAATTAAGATTTAAAAAAAAAAAAATTTAAATAACAATTCGAAAAATTTATCTACTGGCAGACTTTTCACAACTTGGCAAAAGAAGCCAATCATTTTTGAAATCAGACACGATAAACACAGTAATATTCATTACGGAGTGTCTACAAAAACGGCTTTTACCTTTGTGAAGCAGCAAAGAGTGTCTTCATATTTTTGCCCCGATTTGGCATCATGTCACTATTGAAAAAGACCTTTGAATGGTATTATAAAAGAATTATAGAACACAGGAAAGGTTTCCCAGGACATGGGCCCTTATTATGAATATGTAAATGTATTATATGAAAGGAGGAACAAAGCTTTTAGAAATTTAGCACTTCAGTTTATAAAACAGTTTAAAAATAAATCCGAAAAGCGCTATACTCTCCCCCTAGATCCTACATCATATCAGAGGTTATCTACTCGATTAAGATCTGGACTCGGTGGGGGCCATATTAACATCACTACCAGCTGCTTCGTGATGTGTGCCCACTGAACAAACACGGCATTCTGATTCTGATCCATTCTATGTGGTATCTTGAAGGTTATTCAAAAACACCCCAAACCATTATAGAACCACAGGATTTGACTCCTGCTTTGTTTTTTCCCATCTGAACCAAACTGGTTAAATTTTGATTGATACACTCCAGATCTAATTATTTCCAGTAACAAAATGTCTTATTAATGTGTATAAGATGATCGTTTTGGTGTATCCATAGCGGACGGTGGGCAATTCCGCGACTTTTTGAATTTCGCGGCTCTTAATTAAAAGGACAATACTGCTCCTGTCAACAGGCATCTGTCAGTCGATTCTGCACCATCAATTTCAATGGTAAACAAGTGGATTACTGAATTTCGTTGTGGCCGTACAATGTTTCCAAATGTCTCGGCGGAAAGAGATTTGACTCCAACGATTAAAAAAAAAATACATATTTTGATGACCTCAAGAAATCTTATTTTTTTGGAAGGGATAATAAAAATTGGAGAAACGTTGGACAAAGTGCACAGACTATGTTGAAAAATAAAATAATTATGATAAGACAAACATTTTATTATCATTATTAGTAGCATAAAATATATTATTGCGATCCAATGAAATCATATTATGATCCAAAGTAATTTTTGGGAATACACAAATTAGTTTTAAACATGTAAGAGAGCTATATTCGGCTGTGCCGAATCTCATATACCCTTCACCAAATTATACTTCAAAATAAAAATTTCAAATATTTTTAGGTAAACAAAAATATTTTTTTTTGCACTTTTTAAATTTTTTGGAAATAAAAATTTTCGAATTGTTTTTTAAAATTTTGGAATTTTTTTTTTGTTTTTTTATTTTTTTTAATATTTAGCGAAAAAACCTTTAGTAAAAAACAGGTTAAAAAATATTATAAACAAATTTTTTAAATTTTATTTTTTTTTTTAATTTAAAATTTTTTTTTGTTTTTTCATTTATTTTTAAATATTTAGCGAAATAAACTTTCGGGTTAAAAATATTTTTTCCGATTTTGACCCATTGTAGGTCCAACTAACTATGGTTTTATATACGTCATTGCAAAGGTCTTTGCAATATCTATCATTAGATATCCATATTGTCTATATTAATGGTTTAGTAATCCAGACATAGGTCAAAAATTGAGGTTGTCCTGGTTTTTTCATCATATCTCAGCCATTTGTGGGCAGATTTTGCTCATTTTAAATAGAAAGCATGTCTGACAGAATTATTGAAGATTTGAATCCCAAAGATATCTGGGGTCTTCAGAAAATTGATTTCAACAGACAGACGGACACGGCTTAATCGACTCCGCTATCTATAAGGATCCAGAATATATATACTTTATAGGGTCGGAAATGAAAAATATACAAATTACAAACGGAATGACAAACTTATATATACCCTTCTCACGAAGGTGAAGGGTATAAAAATGCTAAAAAATTTCCAATTGAAATTTGTTGTTGTTAGCTTTAGGAAAGCTAAAGAAAACTAACAAAACTATAGAACAAATGTAGGTATTTGGTATCAAACTTACGCCAATTTCGCCTAACAACCCTGTCCGATTTCAATTGTTTACAAAGTAAACGTTAACATTTTAAACGATGGATTTTTACATAGGAAAATTAGAAATTTAAATTGATTAATTTTATTACTTTACTTTCCTGTATCAAATATTATAGACAAAATTATATTAGACAAAATTGTGCCACCAATTTGTGAATATAGTGTAAAATATTACAACTATAAAGTCAAAATTGCTGCACACTATATATCAAGGCGTATTAACAAGGTGAGTGCATAAAATCAGCTGTTTCTTAATTCGCTGTGGTTTTATGTACACTATATGTCAAACTTTGTTTATGTTTACATTTGTTATTGTAAATAACATAGTAATATTTTAATTCGCCTTGATTTTGACATTTACCGTACATTTTAACAAAAACAAATTGCCTGTTGTTTTTGCATTGTTGTATTTGTTGCCGGGACGCACTCACCTTGTTAATACGCCTTGCTATATATTTTTAAGAATACCTGAATAAAAAAACTTGTCAAAAATTTTTTTTCATAATATAAAATTTATTAGTATTTTTTTTTTGTACAAAAATATTATACAAATTTTTAAAGCGGCACTCATTACGTTTATGAGTTTTTCGAGCATACAGCAGCAGTCTACTTCTTTTTGCTTAAAGTACGTTGTTTCTCAGCATGTTCGACCACCTTTTCGTCGACATACAGACCCTTGCGGCGTCTAACGCTGTCCATATAGACCTTGGCACGATTTGCTGAATCGGCCTTTTCACCAAAATGCATGAATTCCTCTTCCGTTGTAGGAACCCAAAATGGATCAATATCAATAACCTAAAAAAAAGAAAACAAAAATACATAAGTAAATAAATAGATTAGTATAATCATTTTACAGTTAACAATAACAGATAAATAATGTCAAAATAAGGATTAAAAAATGAATTTAAAGGACATGACGCCTTCAAGGAAATATGACAGAGGTTTTTTCTTCTGTCTTTTCAATATTTAACAGCATGACATTAAAATGATGTCAGGCAAGAGAGACGGAGGGAGAGACATTGACAGTCATAGAGTTTTAATATTTCCAAAGCAATATTAATGAAATAGTGTGAAGATATTAAATAAAATTTTCAATGGAAATACTCTCGATAGTTAGCTACACTAAACAATAGATCCTTGCATTTATTGTTTGTTGAAAAGGTTTATTTTTAAGAGACGAAATCACAGTTTGCGGTATTTATCTTTTGCGCCTGCTTACAGAGGATTTGGCAACTTTTCAAGTGTTTCTTTCAAGTACCTTCCATTGTCTAACAATCATCATGGGATGTAAAATGTACGTGATTTTCTATTTCTTTTTCGTTTTTGTTATTGTTCTCTTTAACAGGATTTCTATTGCCAGCATGTTTCCTCCTCACGAACGAATGGCGTTTATTAGTAAGCAATATTCTCCTTTTTTTTGTTGAATTGTAACGAATTGTTGTTTTATTCATTGTTAAAATGGAAGGTGTTTTTTTTTCTCATTTCATTTGTTATTCATTAAATTTTCATGTTTCTTTTGTTAGCTTGCATTTTTCCAAAAGACCAACAAATGCATATTAAATGAAGGACCAACATCATTGTTTTCCCGCTTTGTTTTGTTTGTTTTATGTGTAGAATTCACAGGATGTGTGCACTTGAGTATTTGCGTGATAAAACACGCAGTTAAAAGCAGTGGGTTGTATTTTCACAATAAAATTCCTATTTCCAATTTTATGGCGTTTGTTTTGTTGTCTTTTTCTTGAATGGTTTGTGTTATTTTTTTGTTTGTATCTTTTTGAAGACATCTTAAAGTGCGCTTTGAAAAATTTAATGAATTTATGAAATATTCCTTTGCTGTATACAGTAAGTGAGTAAGTACTTGAATTGAAGTGAAGTATCTTTTATTATTGTGATGATATTTTTAAACAATGTATTAAAATGTACACATTGCTAAAATTTTATCAGCATGATGTCAAAAGTAAATGTTGAACATTTGGGTACAGTGCGTTATAAAAGTCAACAAACACTGATATGAAATTAGCTACATACAATTTTTAATAAAAAAATATTTAAAATTAACAATTTTATGCAAGAGCAAAAATGTTTCATTATTTTTCTCTTCCTATATCAAGCTCTGTTGAAATACTTATAAAATAAACAAATAAACATTTTGATGAAAAATCGACAATCTGAACTTTGACCCCGTGCAAGATTAAATGATTAAACTTTGCCAATTTGGTCAAATCTTCAATATATATTTCCTTAAAAGTGGGTCATTCTGATTTTTTTAAACTTGAAAAAGACTAAGGCCAGTTTTCTCAATGTATCGACTAACTGCCTGTTACTAAATGTCGACATAAATTTATTAGGCCGATAAACTGTCCGTTAACAATTTTGGTTTTCTCAATATACCGACAAAAAACATTATTTTTAGATGGCAATACCTCTCAAAATAGATGTGAAAGTTGGAAACCCTGCCTTCAAGTGACAACATGTTTACATAAATCAGCTGTTTAATATGGCCATCGACAGCCGAAAACATTTGAAAAATTCATTATCCTGCATGTAGTTAGGCCTGGCATAATAAACTCTTTCAGCATTCATTTGGAACTCATGTTTTTCGAGTTCATCCTCCATCAAATTAAATAAAATTTATTTAATTTCGTTTACAAAAACACAAACACATAAAAACTATGAACAGCAGTCAGCTGATTGAATTTATCTGTACGATAAATAATTGGTAGATGAGGTCGGGTTAGCTTAATGAGAAAACGGCCCTGTGGTCGTATAGAAAAACTAGGTAACTCCACGTTTTGTGAAAATTGAGGTAACACCAAAAATAGAATGTGCGTTTCATATATTATCACTCTGTCAGAACCAAATTTTGATATAGTTTCTCATTTAAAAGTTATTTTTATGTAAAAACTTGCTAACTTCATGCATTTTTTAAAAAAAACAAGGCAACTCCATAGTTTCTTAAAACAAAACAAAAAAAAAAATTGAGTTTAAAACGACGTTGTTTCTAAAACTAAGAGGGAAAGATCGAAATAGAATAAATTCGAATATTATAGTGTAAACAACAAAGTTTTTTGCTTCAAAAATTGTGTGTCAACAAAGCGTCATATGCGGAAAGTTCTGCTTTACTTCTTTAATTTGAAAAAAGTGCCGCTGAAGCACACCGAAGCTTATGGTGAATGTGTTTCATCGATTTCAACGTGCGAGAGATGGATTGTGCGGTTCAGAAGTGGTGATTTTGGATGCATTACTCAATGAAGAATGTTTTCATACAAATAGAAGCTGAGAAATGCATCTTGAACGCTATAAAAGAAAATAATTTTTGCACCTAATCATTACTTGCGATGAAAAATGGATCCATTACAATAAACCAAAGCGTATGAGATCGTATATGAGGCCCGGCAAACTAGCAGAATCAACACCAAAGCCAAATATCCATGGCGCTCTGGTAATGCTCTGTATTTGGTGGAACCAAAACGGTCCTATCTATTAGTTATGAGCTGCTGAAATCTGGCCAGACAGGGAACCTGTATCAAAGCGAGCATTGTCCGAAAAACGCTCAGAATATGCGGCCAGACATGAAACCGTAATTTCCTATTATGACAACGCTCGGCCACATGTTGCAATACCTGTTAAAAAGTATTTAGAATAAAGGGGTTTCGACGTTTTGCCTCACCCGCTTTATAGTCCAGATCATGCCCCGTCCGACTACTATTTGTTTCGATCGAAACAGAACGCTCTCTCTGGGATACGCTTCACTTTGGAACAGAGTATCCGATTCGTTGTTGGCCTCAAAAGATGAGCAGTTCTTTTGGCTCGGAATCCATATGTTGCTACAAAGATGGGAAAAAGTAATAGCTAACAATGGCCAATACTTTGACTAAATGGATATTGTACAAATGTTTCAAAATAAAAGCTAAAAATTTAAAAAAAAATTCCGCATTTTTAAGCACTACTTTCAATAAATTTATATTGTACAAATGTTTCAAAAGAAAAGCTAAAAATTCAAAAAGTCACGGACTTATTGACCCGCTCTCGTAATGTTGATAAGTTTAATCCGCTGAAATCGAACGGAATAAGACTGAAAGCTGCGGATAGTGCTAAGTATCTTGGTATTATTCTGGACAGGAGACTATCCTGGAATCTGAACATCCTCAAAGTGGCCATAAATTGCATGGAGCATGGTTTCTATCGGAAAATCTATGAACGTGTTCTTAGGATTACTGCTATTCTGATAACAGAAGCGGAGAGGTCATCGCCATCGAAAGCACTATGCTAAGCTGATTACCCTTGATACAAACTTATATGATCGTTGTCGATACTCAAACTTATCCACACATAATGAAAGGTATGTTACGTTTTTATTTACAATAACAGCCGTAACTGTAGGAGGTTGCTTAAATTGGATGGTCAAATAACACCACTTGGACTATTGCGAGGCCGACATGACCCCTGATATGATTGGACTTATTGGTTTCCTTCGCGAACAGATCAAATTGCTGGTATCAACTTGTATCGATCTGTGATCGATCTGATACGAGTAACTTAAAATATTCTTAATGGAATAATAACTTGGTAATATTCGGATCAAATATTGTCATTTAATACGAAAAACTTAAAAAAATTGGATATCGTCAGTAGCTTTTAATAAATAAAAAAAGAAGATCGATCTGAGATCACACATATTTCTGACCTTGTAAAATTTAGACAAATTGGTCCAGAAATGTTAAATCTCACATAAAATTTAAAATGTTTTGGAGCATGAATTACAAGAAAATTAAAAAAACACCTATTCCATAGGCAAATGAAAAACATAAACGAATTATCAATATTTGAGTATTGTGTTGCATAATCCTAACTACTTGTAACATCATCGTCTATAGGGCATGGAAAGACACCAGTATGTCTGCCATTTATCAGACAAAAATAACAACAACTACAACACCATAAATGCGAACTCAGAGCAAAATTGACTGTATAAGAAATAAACAAAAATATATAAAAAAAAATGAAAAAAATAAATAAATGTACAATATTTATACCTAAAAATGAATGTATGTATGAATATTTGTTATATCTGTATCTCATTGTTTGTCAGTTTGTACGAGTAGTATCTTTAACGAATTTCTTCTGCGAACTTTTTATTATGAAGTTTTATTTACTGCGCAATTTCTAGAGAATCCTTCTTCTTCATCTTCATCATCTACACAACAGCTGCCAGTTTCAAAATTTTCTCTTTTTTTTTTGCTTTAGCTGATTTTGTTTTTTGTGCTAAAGTTTTTTTTTATACAGTGGTCTTGCGATTGTGTGTGAATGTGTGTGCAGAAAACATTATTTTTAAATTAACATAACCATCCGAAATTCTATACACTTCCAGTGAAGTCCTTTTCACACACACTGTGCTCCCAGTATCACTGTCTGAATTTGTCTGTATTCGGAACAAAACAAAAAATGCAAAACAACAACCAACATCAGAGAGCAAACAAAAAATGAAACGAAAACAAAAACTGAAACTAAAAAAAATCTTAAAGATCGTTATCATTGTAGCTTGTTTACACGCGCATAAAACACAACAATCACTGTCAAATGAACATACCAGAACCATGCCAAGGAACCAACCACCACACCATGCATGCATGCAGTAGATAGATGTTGGCTGGTGGAAGAGTTCTCCACACAAACACACACATGCTTCGATACAAAAATTATACCTGCAAACAAATATTGGCTGAGCATGAATTCGCATTCGCATCACCACCACATCATCCATCCACATCTTCGAGTTAAAAATCTGTTGTTGTTTGTTTGCTTTCTTGGATTTTGTTTTTGTATAATTTTTTTTGTTTGGTTTTTGGTGATGCGTACAAATGAGCACTACAGTTTTACACCTTTTGGAAGAAAAAGGGTTTCTTAGCAAAAGAAACTCTACATAAAAAACATAAATAAAGGCAACGAAACATAGTTGGTTTTTTTCCTCGCTTTGCCAAAAATACGTTTATTTTCTTGTTAATTATACGCATATCATGCAGAGTTGTAGGCGAATTTAAGAATACCCTATATATGGCTCACAAAAGAACTACAGGTCGCCTTACCCTTGTCATTTCCCTAGCCGCAATTGCTACATTTATGCCCGCTTTTTAATAAGGAAGGTCCAGCCTTTTGTGGGTGTCTCCACATCTGACAAAGATTGTTCAATTTCGATGCTGTCTACCGCCTTTGCGTTTAATAGATTCCTTCAGTGCTATCTTACGATTGAGAAATCTTGTACCTTATATAAGATCATCACTAAAAATATCGTTGATATTGATATTGAGAATTACCCTTTGGATACACAATATCCTTCTTTAGTTCTTCACTATACTTAAAGGTTTGTCTTTGAACTATATTTCCTTTTCATAGAAAGACTATACGGATATTTTCTTCATCTTGTCGTTGACGTCAATCAACAATCTTTTTAAAAACTGGTTCCACAAATCATCTATGATTCTGGCATAGCAAATTTTGAGAGAATATCCTGAGTATCATATCCATCGCATACGAATTTGTTGTTGGGGTGACAGGACTGCTGTCGACGAAAGTTCTTCCCTGTGGGAAAAAAATGTGGCCGTATTAACAATATATGGACAAATGAAATTCGGATCGTTCCGGAACGAAGGACCAATTGTCGTGAGAACGCTGACGAATAGAGTTATCTGACAAATTTTTGGATAAAAATGCTGTATGGAGTCTGCATTGAGTTACTGGAGTGTATTTTGTGGATCATATGTATGTGAATCATATTAAGACGGAACTGGCACTTTTCACAAGGAGGTATAAAATTTAAAACCCCAAAATTAAATGAAATCAGACTGAATATTACGAATAGTAATAAGTATCTATAGTACACACAGTAGTAACCGAATTTGTAGCCAATCGAATGATTCTGCCTTTGTGTCCGAATTATACAGTTGTGATTACAAAATTTTAGAAGGAGTAACAACAGTTTCTGTTGATGTAACCAAAGATTGCTATGTGTGCAACCGAATCATTCGATTGTAAACAAATTCGTTTGCTACTACGAATCTGTTAACTCTATGACAGGAATCTCAACATCTCAAATAGGATAAATTGGCCCAATTTGTCCTTATATTTATGCAACAGAGCAATTAGTGCAAATGATTCCGAATGGATATTTAAAGTTGAAACTGTCTTATAGGATGTAGTGTGAGTGGAATGTTGCCGTTGCACATGTTGTTAGGACTACTAATATTATGATAACAAAATCGCTGCAGTCCACGCCTTCGAAATAACATTTTCCTATGCTAAGCTGGTTACCAGGCGGATTTCATGGCGATACAAATGACCCTCAATTTAATGGTAGAGGCATATGATCTGATAAAAGAATACTGAGCCGGAGCAATTGTTTAGCGAATTCATTGGCCAGTATGAGGGGCGGTGATATGACTGGCCCATTCTCTGACATTGTTCTTGGACTTTGAAATGGCTAGTCCAACGGTCAAATGTACTATAGCGAGGTTAACATGTCCCGTAAATAATGTTAGCAGGTCGGGATTATTGTTTATATTGATTATTGAAAATTGCAGATATAAACTATTAGAGGACACCGCACATGGTACTTACGATATGGGGCAAGTTCTACTGTTCAACGACTATTGTATAAATTGTCACAATGAAGAAAATATATCTTCTAGTCTGTCATTGCATAGTCTTGGTTAATACGAGATAGCGTATATTTATAGGTCACATCCATCTACTTATTCATCTGTGAATGTGGTGGGTTTGGCATGAAAACAACACGCGTCAATTGATGGACTATTGTAGCAGTTGTCACAATGAGGAAGATACGATATTTCTTCTAGTCTGTCAATGTATGGGCTTGGCTAATATGAGGGAGAGTATATTTGGCTTAGATTGAACTGAGTATGAAGCTCAGATCAATTTACTTATTCATTAAAGGTTTAGCGGTATTTCACGTCCCCATGGCTGGGTATTGGTTAAAGTTTTCAACTAGCAATAATCGCATCTCGGTAGAACCTCATTGGTTGCGATATCGCCTCGATAGTGTGCTGAACTATTAATCTGAGGGTTGCGGGTTCGATTCCCGCCAGAAACTCTGAGTGTAACTGCAGACAAGCAAAACGCTTCGCAGTTTGTGTTTGTTTAAAAAAAAAAAATCATGGACTTGCTATTAGACACTGACTTCTTTGTAAATGTTTTCTAATCCAAAACCAACAATGGAATGCTCCATTAGATATTTGTAAAAAATACTACTCCGTGTTATGCAGTTAGAACATATCCTTGATGGTCGTTAACTTCTAACTTAATAAATATCTACTCCATTTCCAGAAAAATTTAGTGTCTCTAGTAAGGTACTTTAAATGCACTGACTTCTAAATCTTGTACCAAATTAGTCTTTCAAAAATGTTATTCTAAGCATGAAGCTAATATATTGAATATTCCGATACGGTGTTTTCCGATATCCTGTAGCTATTGTTTCTGCAGATTTCTTTGCATCAATTTATGATATTCAACGACAACTAATAATAGATATATGATTTTTGGATGTCCCAATTATCCTTGCAGTCTAAAGAATATAAAAATTGTATCTATTCCCGAAACTATTACAACTTAGCAAGTACAATTCTATAATTCTCCAACGAGTGTCGCCTCCCCAAAACCCATTTTTAAAGGATACACATCATACTAAACGCAATACATACTACTCCTCTTCTAATTAACACTTATTTTAATGAATCCTCTTACCACAACCACCGCACCACACAATGTAGTGTAAATTTTTAAACCAAATACAAAAACAACAATGCAATTCCTACAAAAAAAAAAAACAAAAAAACTTAAATACACCTCAAAAATGAAGAAAAAAATAAACAAAATGAAAAGAAAGAGAGACAAAAAAGTATACAAAACGTGACATAAACAGATTAGGGAATGAACAAAAATAAACAACAAAAACCAGAAAAAACAAAAAAAAAACTCAGGCACGTTGTTGTTGTCGTGATTTCAAGTGTAATTTACGCAGCAGTAGCTACCGAAATACGCTTGAGATTATTATCGCACCGCGCTCAAGTGCGGAGCGATGTCATTTTTACAAAAGCAAGATTTGAGGGTTACCAAGGCTGGTTTATTTAATTTAAGTTAAGTAAAGCCCAGAAAATTATATTGCTCGATTAGAGTGATTTACCAGACTTAGATATAATAAATTTTCTTTGGGCAGTGTTGAGTCCAAACAATGCAGATTTGCATGGTATACGATGATACCCCTGACTAGGTCGCGCAAATCCAAGAGGCTAGAAAGTTTCTTAGCTGCATTGTATCTCAATAAATAAGAGTAATTAGCATCATAAGTCTGAGCCTGTTAAGGGCTGCACAAAAGATCATGTGGCCTCACAAATAATAACAGTATGAATAAAAAGTACTTGTCGATGACCAACGTTGGTCGGATAGTACAAGGCAATCACTACAGATAATTAATTTAAAGTGTGTTAACTATGTGGCCTTCATTCTTGCGGTGCAAAATGATACATTATTGGCTGTTCCTGATTGTTTCACCAGACTTCTGACAAACAGATAGTGGTCTAGCATTCCAACATATCCTATTTCCCGATGAACAAGTCCGAACAAGTTTTATAGTTCGCCTTGAAAAATTTGTCAAATGCCACAATTTTAAGTATGAAACTAAAAATATTTCCGTACTATTTATCATATCATCTCTGGACTCTAACAAAGCAGAATTGCTACATGAGAACATCTAGGGTTTTCGTTGACATTTTTATCACTGTGTTACGAAGGCGGGTCAATAAGTGCATGACTTTTTGAATTCAGCCTTTTAATTGAAAGGGCAACACTGCTCCTGTCAACAGGCATCTGTCAGTTGAATCCTGTCAAAATTTTAAACAAGCTGTGGTCATTTAGTTTGTTTGACAGCCATTGATAGTAGACTACCGCGTGAATGGAGGAAAAAAGGGAATTTCGTGTGCTCATTAAGCATTACCATCACTCAAACCAAGGCTAAGCTTAATAAATACTATGGGAACTCTGCTTCAGCAATTTCAATGATAAAATAGCGGTTTACTGAATTTCGTTGAGGTCGACTAAACACGGAAGATGCCTATTACCGTTCTACACCCGAAACAATTGAAAAAATTCACGATATGGTGTTGGGAAATCGGAGATTGAAAGTGCAAGAAATTGTGGAAGCCATAGGCATCTTACATACCTAAGTGTTTTAAATTTTTAATGATCGCATGGGTATGGCAATCGATCACAAACGCAATCGTGTGACAACTTCGCAGGAGTGTTTGGCGTTGTTCAACCGCAATATGGACGAAACGTGGATTCACCACAACACAACATTGGGTTTCTCGGGGTGAATCGGCGCCAAAGAAAGACAATGTGGGATTGTCAGCCAATAAAGTCATGGCGACTGTTTTTTGGGATGCACTCGGTATAATCCCCATTGACTACCTTCAAAAAGGTAAAACTAACAATGGCGAATATTATGTCAACTTATTCGGTCGATTTAATGAGCTTTTGATAAAAAACGACCGCTTTTGTGCCAGAAAAAATAAATTTTCCACCAAGACAATGCAATGATACATGAATTAGACTACGAACTGCATCCTCATACGGCATATTCTACGGATTTATTCCCGATTGACTATTTCCTGTTTCGAAACCTGAAGAAACGGATCAGCGAAAAGAGATTTGACTCCAACGATGAAATTCTCTCACAAACAAATAACTATATTGATGATCTCGACAAATCTTATTTTTTGGACGAGATAAATAAATTGGAGAAACGTTGGACAAGGTGTAGAAAGCTCAAAGGAGGCTATGTTGAAAAATAGAATGATTTTTTTATCCAAAAACCTGTGTTTCATTCAAAAAGTCGCGGACTAATTGAAACGTCCTCGTATTTATAGAATATCGGTAACGGTATTTAGAGGCAACTTGGTAACAGTAGCTTACCGGTAACGGTAGCCAAACATGTGTTTGACCGAATATTATGTCAGTATAATTTTCGTTGAGGCCCATTTTATGTAAACAATCCCATTAAAATCTGGCTTTAACATGAACATGGCAACTCCGTTAACAACTTCCACTCTGTATGCACTTTAAATTCAACATAAAAGAAACACAAGAAAAAACAAATACAGGTGAGATTATGAAAAGAATGCATAAATACCAACAACAACAACAACTACTACAAAAATATGAGGGAATATTGACAAAAACAACAACCAACAGACAACAACAAAATGAGGATTTATGATAAACAGGGTGCTTTGTGTTGTTTGTGTTTGTGTACGAGTGTTATTAACAAAAAATAATAATAAAATTAAGAAGAACACGAAAAAAACAACAACCATCATAAAGAATAATAATAATATTGAATAAATATTTGAATTGCATTGTTTTTCAGTTATTTGTGGTTTTGTGGGTTGGCTGTTGTTGTTTACAACTAGAAGAGCAGAAAAAAACTACATATTTATTTAAATTTTAATGTTTATTTAGAAAAACAAAAAAATGAAATTGCTTGTATGGCAAACATACGTTGCTCTGCCTCCCACATGTACATATTTATGCATTTATATCCGTATGAAGGAAGCATTTTATCTGATTTATTTGTTATTTGCTGTTGTTGCTGCTGCTGTTTTCATTTTCTTAGTTCCATTTGATGTTTATTGTTCTTGTTGTTGTTTCTTTTACCTGGCCTGGTTTGTATGCAAAACCAATCTCTAAACCACATCTATCCATCCATCCGTCCACTACTGCTGCTATCCAGACACACTGTGTACCGAGTACATATATGTGGACTACTCTACAATCATGTACACATGGAACGCGCGCGCGTTAATAAACATATAACCGCGTTTATGGCATTAACCAAAAACAACAACAGGAGCAGCAACAACAACAACATCAACATAAAATAAACATAAAGAAACAAATACAACAGCAATAAGAGACGAAAAAAACCAACCAACAAAAAAAAACATCAAACTAACGTTATGACTCCATGATAAGAGTACGTCGCACAGTGGCGCATTTTCTACGAGAAAACTTAAAAATATTTTATGATTTTAGATGAAACAGAAACTCAATCAAACGAACGACCAAATTTTTAACATTCATACTAATATCAATTATATCAAAAAATCGTCAATCGCTAATGAACGGTGAGCATCCCCGAAGGGAAAAGGAGCGAATCAAGCCAATATCGGATACTCTGTTCCAAAATGTTCTGCATCGATCGAAACAAATAGTAGTCGGACGGGACACGGTCTGGACTATAAAGAAACTTCGCAACCACTTCATTCTAAATACTTTTTAACAGGTACACAGAGAAAACAGATTCATAGTAGCAACCGAATTCCTTGCCAATCGAATGATTCGGTTGCAAACATAGAATTTTTCAGTTCTGTCAACAAAAAATCAGTTGATAAAGAAGAATTTCGGTTGAAGCAACCGATATTTTGTTACCCCTTCTAAAATTGTGTAGCCACAACTGTAAAAGTCGGTAACTAAGGTACACAGAGAAAACAGATTCGTGATAGCAACCGAATTTGTTGCCAATGGAATGGAAACACTCTACACTGTCTGTTACTCATTTGTCCGAATTGCATTTGTGAGATTTTTAAAAATGTTGAAAAGTTAACTTCTGGAAATTTATAGATTCTCTGATGGATATTTGGACAAATATATGATGTTAAGGTATCATGGTACTAATTAAATTTAAATTCTGTAGGCACAGATCTGTCTCAAATACTTTGTAGGTTATGTCGGTATATTTTAATATTCAGAGATGTTTTTAGGATTCTAAAAGGAATAGAAAAATTCTCTTAAGGTTTTTTTTCTTATATAAAGAGTGGGCAAATATGGGAATGTGATGTCGGTCAAATGTCCACCTCTAGAATATCAGCATATGCCCGTTCTTTTCAATAAATTATTGCCCATAGTTTACAAAAGTGTTTCGCTTATTTCGCAGCATGAAATTTTATCTCTCAGAACATCATTTGTTTGCAGTTTATTCTCGTGAACCTGTCTTTTCAAATGGCCCCTGAGTAATATAGATCCCCGGCGTTAAATCACAAGAACGAGGCGGCCAATTGGCAATGCCAAATCGTGCCAATTCACAACCGTTCGCCGCACACAATGATCGGTTGGCTTTATACAACATGAACATGAAGTATGCAGCTCTTTATGTAAAATGCTGCGTAAATTGCCACTCGTGATGCTCAATTGTTACGATTGATGTTTCAGGCTCATTCTCAACTTCGAATTTAGCGATTAAATTACGCACAGTGGTCTCCAGGAAAAGGTGCTCGAATATTACAATATTTTCAATATTAAAATTCGGTATTCATAAGTTTAGAGTTGCATGGGTAAAATTTCTAAAGTTTGTACCAAGTAAATGTCAAAGAATGACAACTCAGTACCTCAAATTGACCCACTTGTTACCAACCATTTATGGACTAATTTTACGTATTTTCAATAGAAAATATGTATTATCTAAGGTCTACGAAAAAACTTTCATCCAACACAATGACAGGCGAATATCCTTAAATGCTTCTTATAGAGTCGCAAATGGTTTGTGGTAGCATTTCCTAAAATTATGACACAGTGCGACGGCAGATTTATGTTGTGCTTTATCCACAAAAAAACTAAAAATCAAAACAACAACTAAAAAAAAAAACTTCAAAACTCAACAGTAGCAGCAGCAGTAACAACAACAATGTTGCAACAACTAAATAACTAACAACAATATGAGCAAGTGACTGACTGACTGAATGACTGGCTGGTTAAATCGCTAGCTGGGGCACTGTCGACGACTCATACTGGGTAGGCCAGAGTAACACCAGTAGCAAACATGGCAGGCATGGCATACAAAACGAAATGCTGATGACGATGACGACGCTGACTTCTATTCAACATTGTAAAGACTAGTAGCTGGGTATGGTTAGTTTGTTTGTTTGTTGGCTTGTTTGTTTGTATGTAGATAAGGTAAGGTACATATGGTGGCATAAAGTAAACTATTCGTAGTAAGAAGGTAAGGTACGTTACGATATGAACGTATTGTGTTTGTGTGTACGTTCCCCGTATGTTGGAAAAGTTAAGCCAAAGTTAAAGTTAAATAAAAAACCACACAAAACTCGCGCTTACCGCACAATCTCATAATCATCTACAACAATACAAACAAACGTTCGTACGTACCACTGCCACCAACACCACAACAACATCCAGCCAGCACTGCCTGCAACATAAACATCTGAAAATACACGACAACAGCAATAGCAATCATAACAGCTTCTTATTTACCTTTACTTCACTTCAGCCACCACCACCACAACAACAACAACAACAAAAAGCTCAAATAAATGGAAATAAAAAGAAAGAAATACAACTAAACATGATCATGCGGTCTTAACATATACACATGCAGAATTTCCCATTGGCTGAGAGAAAAAGTAATTTCTAAGAAGGAACTCAGATCCTGTGTGGTGGAATGACATGAGCTTGATCTAGCTTTAAGGAATACATTAATGAACATTAAAAACTTGTTTTAAAACTTATGCATTTGTCGTTGAGAAATTGTTATTTATATGGGGAAGTTACGGATCCAATACTTCTTAGATGGAACACTTCTGAACTGGTTCTATATTTAATAACTTTCGCTGCAAATTATTACTTTTGCAACTACTTTTATGTAAGTGATCTTCAATTGATACTTTCGTTGGTGTTTTTATCCAAAAAGTGCCGCCGAAGCACATCGATTGCTCAACGAAGCTTATGGTGAATGTGTTTCATCGGTTTCAAGGAGGGAGAGATGGTTTGTACGGCTCAGGAGTGGCGATTTTAACACGGAAGACAAAGATCGCCCAGACCAGCCAAAAATGTTTGAAGACTAAGACTAAGAGCTACTCAATCACCAATTTCAAAACGTTTGCAAGCAGCAGGATTCATCCAAAAAGAAAAAAATTGGGTACCATACGAATTGAAGCAGAGAGACCTGGAAAGACGATTTTGTATGTCTGAAATGCTGCTTGAACGCTATAAAAGAAAATAATTTTTGCATCGAATCATTACTTGCGGTGAAAAATGGATCCATTACGATAACCCGAAGCGTAAGAGATCGTATCTGAAGCCCGTCGAACCAGCCGAATTGAAACCAAAACAAAATATCTATGACTCAAAAGTAATGCTCTGTATTTGGTGGGTCCGGCCAGCCACGAAACAGTAATATTCTATCATAAAAACGCTCGGCCACATGTTGCAATACATGTTAAAAAGTATTTAGAATGAAGTGGTTGCGAAGTTTTGCCTCACCCGCTTTATAATCCAGACATTGTCCCATCCGACTACTATTTATTTAGATCGAAGCAGAATGCTGTCTCTCTGGGATACTCTTCACTTCAGAACAGTGTATCCGAAGTTGGCTTAATTCGTTCTTGGCCTCAAAAGATGAGAAGTTCCTTTAGCGCGAAATACATATGCTGACAGCAAGATGGGAAAAAGTAATAGTTAACAATAGTTCATTTCAATGACCGCTCATTTTAGTTCATAGTTCAAAAATGAACTAGGTAGCTCTTCTAGTTCAATCGCTCTTTTTGACTTTTGAACTACATATTTATAAAAGACCAAGAAACGAGTAATACATGTCTTCTTATAATAAAATATTAAAATTGTCTCTCTGTTCTGAACTAAAACAACAGACATGATACTAGAGCTAAAATGCTCCTTGGGTTTTTAATTTGCTGTCAGTTGCCGTATAATACTGAGAATCTATCCATTATGACCCTTATTTTTTCGTCATTATGTCAGAATTCGTATAAAAAGAAGCAGGAAAAGCTACGAAAACACACGTTAAGTTAAGAGCGCACATATGAACCATTTTAGTTTATAGTTCAATACTGAACTAAGTGAGCATATGATTTGAACTAGTTCATTTAGTTCAAATAATGGAATCGTTCAATTGAACTAGTTCGTTCATGAACTACCCAAGTCTAGTTAACAATGGACAATAATTTGAATAAATTTATATTCTACAAATGTTTCAAAATAAAATATAAAAATGTTTAAATATACCGCATTTCTAAGTCATACACCAATATTAAAAGATCCGGAATATGATCGTTATAGTGTCCGTCTGTCTGTTGAAATGAACTTACCGAAGCCCCAAATATCTTACATCATAATTTATGCGTCAATATATTCGCTATAGACCCAGTTCGGTTGCTATTTAAATTCGGGAAAATCAGCACACAAATGGCCGACATATAAGAAAAAAACCACGAGGACCTCGATTTTTTTTTTGTCAAAGGATCTTCCAATAGGTAAAACCGAATTTTTACAGTTGATAGCGGATATATTGTTGAAGCTACATCTGTCGTATTGGCTGTCATTTATTCAGTTTGTTTTACCAAATCACCATGGACGGATATGGCATTAAACAACACATGCAAATGATGAAATTTTTTTTTTCAAAATGTGTATTTTGTTCGGGCAAACTTCCGCGGGATTCGTCCATTTACGTTAACAAACAAAATTGTCAAATTTGGGACGATACCAATCCATATGAATTCCAAGAGCTCCCAATGCATTGCAAAAAAGTCACAGTCAACGGCGAGCGCTTCAACCAAAGAAATCGAATTTTAAGAAAACCATGTAAAATAACAATCCCTTTCGAAATTTCTATTTTCCTAAACCAATATTCAATATTTATTTTCATGCCTGTCTCATCTACCTACCATGCACGTACGTACGAGTATAATTCGAGCGCAACACGGTAGTCGAAAATCTTTAAAGTTTAAACCATGTAGATGAAATAAATTGAAAAGCAACAACAACAAAAACTACAATAATAAAATTAAACAACAACTTAAAATGGTTTAAATGTGTTTTGTTGCTCTTTTTGGAGCGTTAAATAAAATCGGAATGAATGTTTTTCCCCAATTGTTGCTGTTGTGTTCGTTGGTCATTTTCGTTAAGAGGATCATTGTCATCATCTGCATTTTAGTATTTATGCGTTTGATACCTCTGCTGTAGTAGCATTTAAATATTTGCTGATGCTGTAGGCTGTTGCTACTGTTAGTTCTACCAGTTTTGCTGATTTTTTTTTTTATTCGTTTTTGCTTCTTCATTGTGCCCATCTGTGGTTTGCATTTCAAATTATTGCAGGGCTTAAGTGCAGGTGGCAGAAATTTTAAACAACAAAAACTTTAGAGTGGCCAGTAAAGCGATGTGGGAGCTTTTGAGGATTCAAAATATTTGTCTCTGAAGTTCTTTATTATTTTTTTTTATTTTTAAAAAGTATTGAAAGTATTGATGAACATTTTGGAAATTAGGTGATATTTTACCGAACCCAAAAATAATATGTCAAAACTAGACGGTTGATAAAAAGGTTAACATATATTTCCCATAATAATTTCATCATGTCATATTTGTCTTTATAAAAATATATGAGAGGAAACCTGAAATAATTAATCTAAAGGGATATAAAACTCTGCCAAGTGGGATTCATACGCGACGAGTTAAAGATTAAAGTTCAAATGGTTGCAGATTTTATGGCTTTGACGATCGTTGAGCTCAAAAAGGTACAAGCTTCTCAGATAAATAATTTTTTTTTAAACTTTCAATGCTGTAAACTTGGGTTGTGGCAGGGAATGACCCCCCCGATCTTTTCTACATTGAAATTGACAGGAAATCCTTCAGCAGGAAGTTTGTTCGCTGTTTGGCCGGGCGTCACATACGATCTCTTCGGGTGGCCGTAAGTCCCATTTTTCTCATTCTCTTTTGAACTTTGGCTAAACCTTTTACAATCGCGAAATTAATAGACAGGCAGACATTTTTTGTTTCCTTTTTTCGTTCTTTTTCGCAGTATGAATATTTACATTGTCAAATGCATTTAAACATTGATGTGAGAAAAATGATATGAAGCAACAACATTAAAACTGCGAAAAGTGGAGAAGAAAATCAAAAAATATCTAGTACAGATAGTCGTGTACTACACACTCTACCTCCTCAACCCCTCACCCACAAACTTCGTCTGTCTGCCTTTCAATTTCTGCATTGTAAAAGGCGACTAATGGATCCATTTTTCATCGCAAGTAATGATTCGGTGAATCATTTTGGATATTCAAAATCGTCTTTCGAGGTCTCTCGGCTTCAATTCGCATGATACCCAATTTCCTGCTTTTAAATAAATACTGCTGCTCGCAAAAGTTTTGAAATTGCTGCTTGAGAAGCTCCCAATGATTTAGCAAGATCTTTGTTGTGTTTGACAACAATCTTCTTGGAGTTATGCCTCCAATCCTTGGTCTTCGAACTTTATTGGCTGGCCTTGAACCAAACAAACAATCTCTCGTATGTTGAAACCGATGCAACAAATTCACCAGAAGCCTTGACAAGCAATGGATGTGCTTCAGCGACACTTTTTTTCAAACTAAAGTAGTAAAGCCAAACTTTCCGCATGTCACGCAATGTTGGCACAAAATTCAACATTAAAACAAGTTTATTTACTCGAAAGCAAATCATGTGGATTCGATTTACAGAACACCAAAATATGTGAATGCGTTTAAAAACGAAGTCGTTCCTGGGATTCGATTTACAAAACAGGTGTGTTTGTTTCATTCATTTAGATACTATTTATTAAAGAATTTAGGTTTTCGGACTCATTTTCTTTTGAAAGCTTAGGTTTTTTTTACAATAACGAAACGTAGGCTGTTAATTAATCAGATCACTTGAAAACTGGTCACCCCATTAAAAACAGAACAAATAATTTATCATAATGAAATATGAGAAGTTTTTTTTAAAAATTATAATTAAAAACGAGAAATTTACTCTGCCCAGATTTCATGTCTAAGGTTACTTAGAGCCTGAAACTAACCAACTCTATACATATGTAGACATACAAACATACACGTACTAAACATAGACTCATACCTAAAGGATACACAATGACGGCTGGCTGGCAGAGCCTGAATATAAAAAAAATATAATATGATCATCATGAACACTTGTTGACCATTTGGCACTTGAGGAAAAAAAAAACAAAGATGAGTTCAAGCAGCAGGCACAGGTTAGAGAGTATAGATTACAAATTTCAGACAAGTGGTTAAACCCAAAAAATTATAAAAAAAACACATGAAATAAAATTGAACAGATTTGCAAACAAATCAGATTGCGTTTATTTTTTGTGTTTGTTCATAGTGTTTTTAATTTTAACCAAAATTTGGTTGTTTTGTCTGTCCAGCTGTCTGTCTGAAGAGTTAAGAAGAAAAGAAAAAAAAACGAAAAAAGGTAGACAATAAGTTTTTACTAGGCATGAACGTACTTCAACAATTAAGTGCAACAGACACTGCAATAACATGTGTCAACTCCTCTTCAATTTTACTTTTTATGTTGTTTTTGTTGCCATTGTTGTTTGCTGATGCATTTGGCTACACTGTTAAATAAGTTTTACTACTACAACTCGTGTGCTATCTGGCCAAAGTATAAAAATATGTATTGCACAACAAAATTGCATGACAATGCACAGTAGGGCAGATGGAAAAATAAATTTTATTACATTAAACGTGAAAATTATAAAGTTCAAATATTAATAAAGTAAGAATTAAGATTTCGCAAGATTGTCTGTATTAATATTGAAATTACTCGAAGTTTTCAAAAGAGAGAAGTGTAAAATTTAAATGCAGGTTAAGCTAGAATATGTTAAAGTTGACATTTACTATACTTCAAAGTTATAGGATGATTGTACGGATTGGATGAATTGGCCCATTGTAGTCAAACTACATGCATTTACTAGTATCTGTAGTATTATATCCATGTTTAAATGTATGTATAATAAATTTATTTATGTGTGTTTGATTATAGTGTATTTTTTCAATGTTTTTAAAACACGTGACAACTCCACCTACACATGGTTGATGGTATTTTTTTTGTTATTTTGGTTGTAACCAGCGTAAACATCAACAACAACACCAACAATTATTGTTGTTATTGTTTCATTAAAACACTCACAGTTTGTTTGTTCTTCTTACATTTCTCCATAATTTCGACTGTAAACACATGTTGTTGTAGTAGTTGTTGTTGTTGTTGCTGTTTCATGTTGTTGTGTTCAAATGAGCATATAACTGTTTTAATTGTCAAAAGTAACTACAGTATTTAGCTGTCAAAGTGATAGTGTGACGTATGTTTTTTTTTCTTTTTTTTAATTTTCTTTCTGACACTGGCTTGTGCTTCTTTTTCTTTTGCTTACTCGTGTAACTTCACAGTAAATGTTTATTAAAATGTGGTTTTGTTAAGTTAATTATGCTGTAGGCATATTCACTCAAGTCTACTATCGTTGTTGTTATTGTTGTTACATTTACATAATTAAGGATAATCACAGTGTCAGTGCTAAGTTCTTATACAGACATTTGTACTTTTGCAGACATATTTGTACATATAAGTTTGTCATTCCGTTTGTAATTTCCGCAATATAATTTTCCGACCCTATGAAGTATATACACATATTCTGGATCCTTATAGATAGCGGAGTCGATTAAGCCATGTCCGTCTGTCTGTCTGTCGGTCGGTCCACAAATGGCGGAGATATAAGCAAAAAACCAGGACAACCTCGATTTTTTACCTATATCTGGATTACTAAGTCATTAATATAGCCAATATGGATATCTAATGATAGATATTTCAAAGACCTTTGCAACGACGTATATAAGACCATTCCGGACAAAAATAAATAACTTCTTTATTTATTCATACAAATTATTGAAATTTGGAATTTGTATTAAGAATAACATAGCCGATCGATCGATAAATATTTCGATGTTCAAATACAGTATTAGATGTAATTTACACTTAACCTCTAATAGCCTCTTTTAATTTTTTCTAACCTTTCAAACTTTTTTTTAATTTAGTTTCTATAGATTTAAAACTAGTTCCTAATCACTTCATCTTCTATATACATATATAAAAATGAAATGGTCCATGTATGTAATGTCATCACGTGAGAACGGCTGGGCGATTTGGCTGATTTTTATACCCTACACCACCATAGTGGGGAGGGTATTATGCGTTTGTGCAGATGTTTGTAACGCCCAAAAATATTAGTCTAACACCCACCTTAAAGTATACCGATCGACTTAGAATCACTTTTTGAGTCGATGTCCGTCCGTCCGTCCGTCTGGTTGGCTGGCTGGCTGTCCATGTAAACCTTGTGCGCAGAGTACAGGTCGCAATTTTGAAGATATTTCGATCAAATTTGGTACATATTATTTTTTCGGCTCAAGGACCAAGCCTATTGAAACTGGCTGAAATCGGTCCACTTTTTCACCTAGCCCCCATACAAATGTCCTCCCGAAATTGGACTTTATCGGTCATAAATGTTTAATTTATATATGTATCTCCACAAATTCCGCTCCAAATAAGTTTTATATACACAAAATTCATGTCACCAAATTTTGTTACGATCGGTCCATAATTAAAATTCAACATAGTTAACTTTAATATAGACATAAATCACACGACCTAATTTCATGGTGATCGGTTCATAATTGGTCATAGCCCCCATATGACCCCACTTCCGAAAATCACTCAAAAATATAAATTATTGAAATTTTAAAAGAAAATTTTGTTTTGCTCTTTTACTTAGTGTAGGGTATTATATGGTCGGGCTTGACCGACCATACTTTCTTACTTGTTTTTTTATTCGATTCGAAATTTTCAGGAGTCCAGTCAACTGTAATAAAAAAGCTCCCTAAAGTATGCAGAATTAACATTAGTAAATGCTACCGGGCGAAGCCGGGGCAACTAGTATATACACATCTGCTCAAAATAATAGATACACCTAATTGGAAAAAATTTAAATGGCGGTAACATTGAAAATTTCCTCGCAAGCGTTAAGAATACATCATATTATTAAAATTTCTATCTGGCAATGTCATGTCAGTCAAAAATCTGGCAACTATTTGCTTTCATGTTGATTTTTAAAAACGAATTTATTTGAATTACAAAAAATTATTTGCTCATAAAAATAGATACACATCAGTAATTTGTAATTTGTTTATATACAATTTTTTTTTTGTGCAATTTTTTGTTCCTATTTACGTGAAACAGTAAGTATAATTTAAATTTTAGCAACAATTTTATAAAAAATAGGACTCTTTTGAAGAAAATGGGGCGAAATCATCATTGTACCGAAGATGAGAAAAAAATTGTTCAAACGATGAGAAATCAAGGAAAATCATTACGGGAAATAGCAAAGAGCATAGGAAGATCTTTACATTTTGTCCAAAATGCTTTATCTAAAAAACAAAAAAGAGAAACTCGCGGTAGACCAAAGAAAACCAGTCCAGAAACATATCATCGAAAGCTATTTCTGCGGAGCTATGTAACGAAATCAGTCCACAAACAGTTCGTCGTCGTCTTTTACAAGCTAAATTGCCGGGAAGAATTGCCAGAAAAGTGCCACTAATGCGCCAAAAAAATATCAAGACAAGATTAGAATTTGATAAAGAGCACTTACAATGGTCCGGGTGTGAAGGCGAAAAAAAATGGAGAAATATTTTATGGAGCGACGAAACAAAAATAAATTTGTTTGGAAACGACTGCCAAAGAAATGTACGCCGACCAAAAGGAAAAGAATTCCACGTTAAATTTACAAAAAAGACGGTAAATCATGGCGGGGGAAACATAATGGTTTGGGGTTGCTTTTCATGGAATGGTGTTGGTCCGATATTCCGAATAGAAGATACCATGAATGCTAGTGGGTATAGAGACATATTGGAAAACGTAATGCTTCCATATGCATCGGAAAATATGCCATTAATATGGACATTCCAGCAGGACAACGACCCAAAACATAGTTCAAGATTAGTTAAAAACTGGTTCTTGGAGAATAACGTACCTGTTTTAAGCTGGCCCAGCCAATCCCCTGATTTAAACCCAATAGAAAACTTGTGGAGTGAATTAAAGATAAGGCTTTCGAAGGAAGTTTTCAAAAATAAAGACGATTTATGGGAGAAAACGCAAAAAATATGGTACGAGATTCCATTGGAGAAGTGTCAGAACTTGATATCCAGTATGCCCAGAAGAGTGGAGAACTGAATTTTTTTTATAATTTTACAATATACCATTATTTTTTTTCGTTTTTAAAAAATAAATTTTGGTGTATCTATTATTTTGAGCAGATGTGTATATAAAAATGAAATGGTCCATGTATGTAATGTCATCACGTGAGAACGGCTAGAGAGATTTGGCTGATTTTTAGGATATGGTTTGTAAAGAAAAAAAATTTAAAAAATACGGCTAAAACCGGGTTCTTTATATTTTATTTGCAAATAAATAAGAACAGGCAGGGTTGGAGAAACTTGAGGAACTAACATTAGTAAATGCTACCCTGCGAAGCCGGGGCGGTCAACTAGTTTTATATAAAAACAACACGTAAAAACTCCGTAATAACCACGTGGAATGGTTAACTGCTAAGTGTTTTATTAAAACATGTGCTAATTTGAAAAAAAAACTTTAAAATGACAAGAAAAAACCTTTGACTTTACAGCTCTATAAATAACCATATAGTTACTTTATAGCCAAAATAGTTATGATACTGTATATTCTGAAGTGTTAAGAAAAATTTACCATCAAAATTTTATAAAAATTATAAAAACAAAACAAAACATTTTGGCCGGATTTTACCACAGTCAAAATCGGAAAGTTTAAGTATTTTTATTTAATCCATAAAGATGTTAATCAATTTGCTTAAACTGTGATCAGCCTAAATTTGTTTGCATTCAAGTCCATTATATAGTGGGTTGTGTGCGTTTGAGCGATGCGCAACGAGTTTGTAACTTCATTTCAAAAGAGTGTAGGACAGGTGGTGGGGTGTTATATTTTACTTGCAAATGACAGCAACAATAAAAACAACAACAAACCAGCAGCGTATGAGTAGATAAATTCTGTAGGCTGTAAGTGTTTTTTTGATTGTCATTCTGTTTTTGTCACTTTTGTCTGATTTACATTTAATTTGAAATCATTGTATTATTATTACATTTGTTTTTGTGTGTGTGAACAGATTTAGTTTTAAATTAACTGAGTTGACACCAATAAATCAAATTAAAAAACAAAAATTAAATTAATTATGGTTTGAAACAGTAAAACCAAATCAAGATCTCTTTCAGCTAATTTATGTATTGGTTTAATGAACAATATAATGCAGTTAAAATATGTAAGTTAATCTTATGTGAATACGTAAGTCTAGCAAATTAATTGAATTTGTAACAATAATGTTCTAAAAATGTCAAAGTTTTTAAATCACATTTTTGTTTAACTTTATACGCTTAAGATTAATTACTTTGATTTGTGGCATAAAATGTGTGTTTTTTTTAATTTTCAAAAAGATTTGCTTTGTCTGAGGCAAACCTTATGCAGTTAAACATTTGTCTTATAAGAGTAAAAAACTGATTAGTTTTCATTGTATTACCAAATATGTACAGCATAATCTACCGGTATTATTTAATTAACTAGCATTTTAATTAAATGTCATTAAACTAGTTTTTCTATTTAGAAAAACTACAAAAATGAAACATTTTCTAATCTACACGTAATTCGAAAATTCTCTGTACCGACAATTGTCAATAGTACTCAACATGCAGGAATGTGCAAACTTATTGACGTTGGAAATTTAAAAAATGGGGTGCATTAATAAATTTATGAATGGTTAAATAGTCAAATCCAACATAAGTTGTAAAAGCACAAAATATTTCAAATCAATTTTTTAATATTTTTCTGAAAAAAAATGATAATAAAAACAGGATCATTTCTGCTCAAAATAAGGCTTTAAACATTAAACAAAACTGTATAAAGATCAAACGAATTTGACTTGCCGATTCTTTATGGGTTTTTGATTCATCCGCCTAAAATTACTCATTTTAAGATTACTACAAATTCCAGTAGTTTTTACTGTTATAATGAATCGAATAATCGTTAGAAATTATTCGAATAATATTTTATTCGCTAACATTTTTTTTTTACAAAATTTATAATTTAGAGAATACTATTGTATGTTATACCATTTTATATTATATTTAAATGAAATTTTAACAGTTTTTACTTATATTTTCCCACGAATAATTGGCAGAAATTATTCGACTAAAATTTTATTTGCCTTAAAATTACTTCAAAATATTGGATTTTTCCCTTTACAAGAATTATCCAAAATTAATTTTTCAGTCGAATAGTTTTTCGATTATTCGTTCTTTTAAAATTATTCGAATAAAATCTTATCAATTTCGAGCAGTTTTTACTGTTATAATGAAACGAATAATAGTTAGAAATTATTCGAATAATATTTTATTCGCTACTACTATTGTAATACCATTTAATATTATATTTAAATGAAATTTTAGCAGTTTTTACTTATATTTTTCCACGAATAATCGGAAGAAATTATTCGAATAAAATTTTATTTGCCTTAAAATTACTTCAAAATATTGAATTTTCCCCTTATTTAATTAACGTTTACAAGAATTTTCCAAAATTCATTTTCCAGTCGAGTAATTTTTCGATTATTCGTTCTCTTAAAATTAGTCGTATTAAATTGTATTCGCTAAAACGTAATCAGTTTAAAATTTGTATTCAAATTATTCCAATAATTTTTTATTCTATGAAATTTATCACACAAACTTGTTATTGAAAATTTCTAGGAAGTAAAGATATATTTAAATGTATTTATCTTGAGAGGAATCTTCCAAATTATTCGAATAATTTTTTTATTCGCTTTGAAATCTAAAGAAAATGTAATATCTTACAACTTTTAAATTGTATTTGCTAAAACGTAATAATTTTAAAATTACCTCAATTACGAGAAGTTTTTACTGTAATAGTAAAACGAATAATCGATAGAAACTATTCGAATAAATTGCTTTATTTTTGTTTTTTCAAAATTATGGTTTTTTTTTAGCCGTTTTTTAACATTTTAAATAAGTATTTTAAATTTATTTCCAATTTGAAAGATGTTTCGATTATTCGTACTTTTCAAATTATTCGAATAATTTTTTATTCGCTAAAATTTTTCACACAAACTTATGATTTAAAATTTCTACGAAGTAAATATGTTTTCAAATGTATTTATCTTGAGAGGAATCTTCCGAATTATTCGAATAATTTTTTTATTCGCTTTGAAATCTAAAGAAAATGCAATATCTTACAACTTTTAGTGAAACAAATTACTTTAAAGAATTTTTGGGATGAATAATAGTCGAATAATCGTAGGAATAATTTTTATTCGTTAATAAATTTTTGCCAAAAATATAAATTTTCATAAAAAATTATTTTTCTAAGCAAGCGTATATCATTAAACATGGTTAAAAATTAATTTTTAAACCGATTAATTAAATTATTTTATTCGAATGATTTTTTATTCGCTTGGAAATCTAAATATAATGCGATTTTATAGATGTGTATGACGATTTCGAAAGATAAAGCTTTAGATTTTCAAACATTTCCCAGATTATGATAGGAGGCCATTGTTTTGTGATTGCGAGAGACAAAGTCTTCATTAGTACCCACATCAATCGAATTAATGCTGCCGAGATAAGTGCCAACAAGTTTTCAACTAATTATCCTAAAGATCTTTGGCCAAATGCTTAAAAATATCAGAGAGTGTCATAACATTTTGTATGGCTAAGTTGACAGAAGAGGTTCAATAGTTGTCAACATTGTTGGTGACAACCTGCTGCACTTTTCCTAATGATCTTTGGCCAAATGTGTTAAGAAGTGTCTTTCCTTAACTTGGCTGCTGCAAGTTAAATAAACCAAAACATCTAATACATAAAATAGGTTGGTTACTTCTGTTAAAAAAAAATTTCGAAAAATTGAAAAAAAAAAAAAAACTTAGAAAAAAACATAAAACAACACAAGATAATGGCCGGAAGTTTTCTCATTATAACAAGAGACTACATCAGACAAACTGACAAAAAAAAATAACACACACACAACTAACAACAAATACGAAACAAATACTGAAAAAAATGATTGATAGTTGCCAATACAATGAAAATTGAAAACAAATTCATTTGAAAACCAAAAAATAAACACAAAAAACAAACAAAAAACGCTAAAGTCCACACTGAGATTTAGTAACAACAATAAACAATTTTAAAAATTCAACAGGAAATCACCAAACGAACACTAACCATATTCACAAGGTCATTTTTTAAAAACAACAACAAAAACTTTCATACACGACCTTTTTTATTGAAAACAAAAAAAACATAAACTTTTCTCCACCAAAAAAAAAAACCGAACAATAAAAAGGTACATTTTAGCAACATTATTTTTTTTTGTTGTTCATTCATTTAGCAACAACATGCAACAATATTGTTTTCATTTAATTTAAACTTGCCTCCATGTTTAACAAGACCCAGTAGAATCTGCAACTGCAGGAAACGAAATAAAAATCTGAACAACACCACAACTGAACAACTGTTGCTGGCTAAGTTTAACTTTTGTTTTTGTAAGACTTCCTCCACGTATTTTTTCCTTAACATTTTTATTTTTATTCCTGGCTTGAATTAATGCAAAAACCGAAAACCAATGGCAAGAATTGGGGAGAAAACCATTCACTGGCAATTGATTGATACAACTGCAACAACGAAAAAGCCACAATATCCCGAGACACACGTTGTTTTCAACCACAAAACCTCAAATAACTGACTATGCGAAAGAGTATTGCTGTAGGTACGACGTATAACAACAGGTATGCTGTTAAAAGGAGGGAGCATGAAGAAAGGATCATTGATTTCTGTTAGATGGTATTTTTAAATACCAATAAACTCTTGTGAATTTAAGAGTTGTCGCTTGAAATTTTTAAATTTGATATTTACATTGAAGAATTTTTTAATATTTTGGGGAGTAATTTAAGGTTCCTGACTCTCATTATTTTTGCACTCATCTTACTCTTTCTATTAATGAATTATTCTCATATTGCTGCTTCCGTGGCGCATGAACTTTTGGTAAATTTTTCGTCTTTCGTAAATCTTTCAATATCTGGTAAGACAAATTCGTCTTGATTTTTGTTCTGGGAATTTTGAAAAAGTACTTTATTGGATGCGGGAAATTCGTTCCACCTTGATTCAGAAGCTTTTACAAGAAAATGAATCAATTAGCTCAAACATTTTCAATTGCATTTAATTTAGCAACACAGGGGAGGGGCTATTTTTCGAATATATGAAATTAAAAAGGTAGTTGGTTTTCGATATTTATCGTTTCACTCTTACCAAAGTTTCATAAGATCAAACTAATTTTGGCCAAAACTTAAGTATTTTATAATCAATAATGATGTACTAAATTGCGAATATCTTTAATTGTGTTTGCATTAAAATCCTCCAGATAGTGAGTTGTGTAGTTTTGCAAATAATGAAAGTTATTTTTTTTTGACCAACACTCATGCAACAAGGAAATAGGATATGAGAGGGAGGAATGAGGGAATAGTTCCTAATTTCAGCTGAACACATTTCAAAGAGCTGTGATAAGCCCTTCTTGACCTTCAATCAACTTAAACATTGAGTCTAGCGAATGTTGAAATCAACTTTATTTGCACGACCACATTCAGAGCTAGTTCACATCTTTTGCTGAATTAGTTCAGTTTTTAACTATGAACTAAAATGATTTAAATGGACGTTCTGAACTCTTGTTGTTTTTCATGTTTCTTTTTATACTAATTCTGACAGAATCCGTCTGACAGCTACCGAAATGCATTATAGTTCTGAACAGACAGAAAACTTTAGTAGTTTTTTTATAAGAAATTTTTAAATATTTGGGGGATTTCATGTCAAGTGGACCAACTTTTGAAATCGATGTCTTCGGTATGAAATTTGCCAATTTGCGCCAAGGTTATTATTGGATAGTAATCAAGAACTCTCTGTGTTGTAGGGGGTCAAAATTTGATACTCGCCATTTATTTTGATATATATGCTCGCATTCCACTAAGAGACCAAAATAATTATAAAGGAATTGACATAAGATTCCTTTTGGGAAAAAAATAAACATTTATTTTGATAGATATTCCACTCAGCGACAAAAAAGCTATTAAAGGAAAAGACCTTTCTTTTAAGAAAAAAGTTCCCATTTTTTTGATTTTGGAAAAAAAAATGTTATTTTTTCGAAAGATTGGAGAAATAGCTATCTAAACTATTTGGGATACATTTTGCTAAGAACAATAGATAATAAGTTACATGGATGAGAAAAAACACCTGTCTTGACCCCCTCTAACCCAGTGGGTTCTTAACCGATCTTGTTGAAAAATGTCTGAATTACTATACCATAGAAGACATCGATTCCAAAAGTTGGTTCACTTGACATGAAATCCCCCATTAATATTATTATCTATCACATAAGCATTCGTTTCTTGTTCTTCTACAAAAAAGTAGTTCGAAAAGAGCGGTCGTTGAATTGAACTATTAAACTCAAGTCTATTACCTCATCTCCCACAGAATCGGTATATAATTGAATGAATATGGATGATAAATGTTGCTATCATTTGCAAAATAATAGATAGGTTACGGTTGGAAGTTTGACGTAAAAGTTCATTTAGAAAACTGAGGAATAGAGTAGGAGAATGAACAGAGGCTTGGGATACCACTAAATTAATTTTGAACTCGTTTGATGACATTCCATCTACAACAACTGGTAGAGTTCGATTTTTGAAAAAGCTTGACATAAATCGAGATGAGTTATTATCAACACCAAAATTTCAGTTATTATCAACACCATTAGTGTTGATAAAAGTGCTGCATGAAATCTATATGAGTCACTACTTTACTTTCGCCCAAAACGATGAATATATCGACAGCAGGAAGGCTAGCAAGTTTTCCGTAGAGTGTCCTATATTTTAAAAAGAGCTTTATCAGATACGGGATATTTGGTCCATCTTGATGCATAAGCTTGTACCTGGAAAATATAGTATCACGTAATTGTCACGTGATATTGGTTTGAACGTTCTTACATATTGTTACGAAATTGTATTTGAATTCAAATATAACTGTTTCTACTCAACAACATTTCTATTTCTAAGTTAACATAAGTGTGGACATTATTAACATATCTGTGGATATTGTTAACATAGCTGTGAAACATACAACATTGAGTAAAAGCTTTGAGTGGATCATTGTTAAAATAGGACTTTCATGAAGCTGCTGGAAGGAAGATATGTGCTATGTATAAATAGTGGCAGCGCTTGCAGTAAGTCAATCATATGTACTGTTAGAGTTAACATCAAACGTATTCTTGTACAAATATGTAATTTATAAACGTGTAATTCACAACAATAAAAAGGAAACAAACCATCGTTTCTAAAAGGTAAAAACGTAAGAATAAGCTGATCCATCGTTTTCGATAATCATTTAGTAAAATTCGTCCTTCATAAATATTATAAAATCTGCATAGGAATTTTGGGGAAAACTTTGCGTGTCACGTTTGTCAGTTGGATTTGGCTTTACAGTGAATTTCCAAATTTATTGCTACCACTGCCCTCAAACAAAAGTAACCATGTTTTCTCCAAACCATCGAAGATGTAAATGGAAAATAGGAAATGGAAATTGAATGTTTGTTGTATTAGATATGAAACCGCTTCAAATAACATGATCGTCTCTAGTTTTGTCAAAGTTGTTAGAATTTAGATATGCTGCAATTCCAAGAAATATTAGGTTGCAGTCGTTATCCTTACTATTAAATTTTCAAATATCTGTTTCAACCATTTTGAGTTTGTCTTAGGAAATTATGAAAAAGAGTTTTTAGAGAGATATTGGCTACCTAGCTCTTCAAACATAAGAAACTTGATGGCGACTGAAAACAAATCGCTTCTAAAAATTTTGTAAATTTATAAACCTTTGTAATTTTGATTATTTTTGCATTAATATAAAAATAAATTATCAACCTTCAAAATTACGTCAATATGTAAAGTTCTTTGGTTTTCTTATAACCGATCGTGTAATTGTTGTGCACTGCAACATAAGAAAGTACTAAAATAATTGCATATACTTACCAATTGTACCTACTTATTTCTTAAAATGAAAAATGTTTGTTTAAAGAGACAAACAAAATTAAACCATCTAAACTCACCTCCCAATGACTGAACATTAGCTGGGGACATGCCAGGCCAGATGTTTGTTTGCGTATTTCTTGGGCAAAGTTGAACGACTCAATTACTGGCAATATGGCCATGACGGAAAAGTTGCCAGAGCCCTGAGTCAAATCACCAGATAAAATCTTGCCATGACGTCTACCAATGACAGCATACATTTTGCCTAAAACCAGAAAACCATAAATTATTTGCATTAATACTCGTACTTCGTACTCATTCATACTCATAATGTTTTATATTAAATTCATAATTTAATGACCATAAGAGAATACAAAATATGTATGTAAATTTAAATAAATTGTTAATCTATACCTTGGAGTCATTCATATTGATTGCTTGCTAACTAAGCCACAAACTCCATTCCCTACATAGATCTTATATTCATACATATTTGAAATCTTAATGTTTAATCTAGTGTAATAATTTATTAAGTCGTTGATTATTTTGTTTCTTAACTAATTGATTTTTGTAAATTTACATTGACAACAATGACAAGGAGGGAAAAGCAAAGGGGCAAACAAAACAACAATTTTATGTTGTCTGCTTTATAGTTAAGAAGAAGAGTGTCTTTTTGAGTTGATTTGTTGTTGTCGTTGTTCATTTTGTTGTCCTTCCGTTCGTGTATTTATTTGATTTGTAGTGTTTTTTGTTTTTTATTTTGTTCGTTACTTTTTATATCCGTTCAAAGATTTTGTTTATTGATTGTCTAAAGTATCTTCTGTTTTTGTTTTTGTTAAATGTTACCTTTAACTAGATGTGTTTTTTTTTATCTTGAATTAAACAGTGGAGTAAAATAAGTAGGGTATTCGAATTCGAATAAGAGATTTTAACTTGTTCGAATAATTCGATCACATGTTTAAAATTAATCGAATTATTCGAATAATTTAAATTTTTTTAAAAAAAGTAAAGAATGAAGTTTTGATGTCGGTTTTTTAATATTTTATTGTTAAATAAAAACAAAAAATAACGTTACAGTTAACAATTCAAGTATTGATAATGTTAAAAAACATTCGAAAACAAAGTCCATCATTAAATTTTAAACAGAAATATTCTGATCAGATTAAATCCCGAACAATCTATAAAACAATTGACTAGCAAACCCTTTATTTTCCGTTTTGGAGCTATGCTTTAAACAATTTGAGCTAGTTGGTCCTGAATTCAAATACAATATTCATTAATTTGGGTTTTAAATTGAGTAACTAATTCTTTAGTAAATTAATTATTCACTATTTCTAAATTATTTATAACAAGCCCTCAAGCTCTATCAACATTGCCGAATATTTGCTTAATAAAGTGGTCTTTTTACACAATAAAGGGAATCTGTCCAAAGTGGCTAATTTAAAGTCAGGTAGTGCATGATTGGCGCATTTACAAATACGCAAAAAGTTTATTACCATGTTAGACAAAGATGTTTTTGCAACAAAACGTTAGTTTGCAATATTTGTGTTTATCATTCGATTTATTAAATATTTGGCAACACTAACTTACGCGATTAATAACATCACTTATATACATATATTTTAAGATCATTTCAATGTAATCATTATAAATGTCATCCTCAATATCACTTTCGACGACCGTTTCAAAATCACATTCTCCATCACATTCAACTCCACTTTAATCTAAGTTAAAATTTTGATTATTAATTGCGATTCTTCTAATATTTCGCAAGCTAAATAACAAATATTTTATTGCGTACCTTTTATTTTCATTGGTTCAAGTCCTAAGTTAAAAATTTTGAAAGATTTGTTTTTAGAATTGTAACTTCGTGCAGTAATATTTACATATTTATAGAAGGAGCTATTGGAACACTCATCTACAGTGATCGAAAAACTGCCTTTATCTTTAGTTATTTGTCGAATTTCAGAAACAATACAATTATTACTTATTTAAATTTGAAATTATGAAAAATTTTAAGAAATTTTATAAATTTAAATATATATGAACATTTATTCGTTTTATTCGATTATTCTACATAAAATTGTTCGAATTATTTGTTATTCGAAAATTGCCATTTTTAAATTGTTCGAATAATTATTCGTAGGAAATTATTCGATTAATCGAACGATCATTGGTCGAATGAATACCCTAAAAATGAGGTATAAAAAATATTTTTTAGAAATAATTCTATTTATTGTAAACTTATATAAATCCCTTAATCATTAACATTTTGTAATTAGTTATTAATAAATTTAACCACTTTATTGCCATTAAATACAATTAAATTTTCGAAAAATTCTACAGCATTATATTGAATATTTATTTCATTTCGCAATCGGCCTCACTGTGCTGTGATGTCAATGATAATTATGATGATGTGTGTTGTTATTGTATTTTAAATTGATGTAGTTTTTGTTGTTGTTATTATTGACCATTCCATACCATCTTATGCATATAATCGTTTTCTATCGTGTTTCGTATTTTATTACTGTTGTTTGTGTACTTAGTTGTTCTTGCTGTTTGTTATTGGCTTGATGTTGGTTGGTGTTGTAACGTTTCATTTCATACATTTTACTTGTCAACATTTACTTAGGAGACAGAACAGTTTGCTGGTGTTGTTGTTGCTGCTATTATTGGTTATTTATTTTTATACATCGTTTAGACCGGAAACTAATTCCTGTTGCTGCTTGTGGCAATTTTCTCTTGTTCTCTCTATATTTTTTTTCTTTGTTATTTGTTGTCTTGACTGACTATCTGACTCTATTGACTTGTTTGGTTAAAAGATAAATCCAAACATGTGAAGAAGAACGAACAACTTTAAGCAACAACAAACATCATTGAATGAAAATTTATCAATGTTGGGTTGGATTGCTTATGTGTTGCACCATAATTGATATTTTCAATGAGATTAAATATCAATGCAAAATTAAATTAATAAATGGTACCAACAAAATTAAAATCTTTGTACTTTTTAGTTTAATTATTGGTTTATAATAAATAAAAAAGAAAAATAAATGAAGCTAATCTATAATAATTTTACAGTATTCCATGTAAAATCGATTTTTATCCCTGAATTCACATTTGCGAAATTAACATGAACGCAAAGAAGAATTCTTCAGATTTCATTAAATTTTTTAATGAAGATAATGATGATGTTGCTTAATGTCGATAATGATGACGTTTATTTTACCTGTTATTTTTTCCTTTTAGTAAAATTTTTATTTTTTATCTTTAAATTTGTGAAGAACTTTTTTCCTTTTTTAAGTTTTTTTTTTTAAGATTCAAACTTTGTTGTATGTAGATTTTGTTGAGTTGTTGTTTTTATAAATGCAAATATGTTTGTAGTCATGAAAGTATCTGTGTCAGGGATGAAAATATTTGTACAATTATAATTAAAATCAAAAAGTACCATTAAATCATTTTTCACCTATAATAACTCTTTTCGTTTAATGGTTTTATTCCAGCAACGACAATTGTAATATCCAACGACAATTGTAATATTTTTAAAGCAAGGCATGAATAATAATTCTAAAATTCTTTCCAGTGATTATTTTTAATACATTTAAATTAGAGCGAATAACAAAGTAATCCATATACAGTGGTGGTCAAAACATATGCAACTAGCAACAGAATTTTACAAAAGTTGTTTAAACTAGTTTTAAAGTAAAACAAAATATTCATGTGCTTGTAATATTTTTTTATTAATGCTTTAAAAATGAGAATATAAACTTTAATTCAGAATTGTTTGCATTGTAAAGAAAAAAATTGAAAAAAACTACGTATGGGTTGATATTGCAACAAATTGCTTCGAAAACATTTATGTCTATAAAACTTAATATTTCGTGGCAAATCCTATATTTTTAATGACGGCCTTACATCGGCAAGGCAGTTAAGCTATCAATTTGGCAATAAAATTAACAGGAATAGCGTTCCAAGCATCTACCAATCCTTGAAATATAATATCTGAATTAGTGCAATTTTCGGCATCGATTCTTTGATTAACGATTTCCTAAAGGTTCTCAATCGGGTTTAGATCTGGTAATTGTGGTGGCCATTCCATTACCGAAACTCTTTCTTGTGCTAACCACGATTTAACAACATGTGAAGAGTGCTTGGGGTCGATATCATGCTGGATAGCTCATCGAAGAGGCATATTATCCTCAGCATTTGGAAGCATTACTCTTTCCAAGATGTCTCTATAGATAAATGCATCCATTGTTTCATTATTTTTGAGCAATGGACCAACTCTAGCAGCTAAAAAACAACCCCCATACCATTTCGTTGCATCCTGCATGCTTCACCGACGTTTTTCATACGCGCAAAAAACCGCTTATATCAAAATGTAATCAAAAGAAACGTTTAAAGTTTGCTAAGGAGCATTTAAATTGGTCAGAAAACAAATGGACGACGGTCCTATTTATCGACGAATCCGAATTTAATATCATCGGAAGTGATTTCATGTGTTACGTAAAACGACCAGTCCGTCTGTCTTTTGAAATCAACTTCCCGAAGCCCCCAAATAACTTACATACACGATTCATACATCAATATCTCCGGAATTCTTCCGTCTCTGTTGTTATTTAAAATCGTCAAAAACGTTCCATAAATGACTGAGATATAAGGAAAAAATCGGGATAACCTCGATTTTTGATTTATATCTGGATTACTAAGTCATTAATATAGACAATATGGATATCTAATGATAGATATATCAAAGACCTTTGCTACGACGAATATAAGACCATAGTAAGTTGCATATACAATGGGCCAAAATCGGAAAAAATATTTTTTAACCCGAATTTTTTTCTCATCAAAAAAATTTAAAAAAAAATTAAAATTTAAAATTTTTTTTTTAATTTAAAAAACAATTCGAAACATTTTTTTTTTCCAAAAAATGAAAAAAAAATATTGGAAACAAATTTTTGTTTACCTAAAAATATTTAAAATTTTTATTTTGAAGTATAATTTGGTGAAGGGTATATATGATTCGGCACAGCCGAATATAGCTCTCTTACTTGTTTTTTTTAGTGGATATAAGCGGTATTTAATGAAATACTTGGTACCCGCTCACAAAGTGTATGGTCATTTAGTTTAAATTCGGTCATCTTAAATAAATGTCTGGCCGCATATTCCGGTAAATACTCGCATCAAGCGAATCATTGTTCCCTGTGATGTTCTGGTCAGATTTCAGCTGCTCATAATATATATGACCCTTTTTCTACCACCAAATACAGAGAATAACCTTAGCGCTTATATATTTGGCTTTGGTTTCGATTCGGCTTGTTGGCAAGGCTTCACATACGATCTCTTTCGCTTCGGATTAGGGTAATGGATCCAGTTTACATCGCAAGTAATGATTCGGTGCAAATGATGATTTTCTTTTATAGCGTTTAAGCATCATTTCGTACATGCAAAATCGTCTTTCAAGGTCTCTCGGCTTCAATTCGCTTTTGGATGAATTCAATTTCCCTGCTTTTGCTCCCAACCGTTTTGAAATTGCTGCTTGAGTAGCTCCCAATGATTTTACAAGCTCTTCTTGAGTTTTATTACAATTTTTATGGAATAATGTCTACAATTCCTGGACTTCAAATTCTTTTGGGTGGCCTGGGCGATCTTTATCTTACGTGCCAAATCACCACTTCCGAACCGCACAAACCATCTCTCCTAAGAAATTCTAAATCATTCATTGAATGTATTAAATCATTGTCTTTCATTCAAAGTATTTTTGTGTGCCATCAACAATTCCAGTTTTTAGTTTTTCTGTACTCAATCCTGGAAACTTTCTTGGAAGGAGAGCAGTTTTAGGCATTAGCTTCACATACTGCTTCATAAGTTGCAATTTAATGTGTAATAGAGGCAAAATGATCTTATCTCTGGAAAGCAAAGGCGGACTTTTAACATTTTATTTTCCAACTGTCATGTTTTCTCTCACAGGTCTGTCTTTCTTGATCCAATGCTCCTGTTTTACTCTGCGATTATCAATGTGGTTTTTCCGTTCTGTCCAAATCATAGGTACACCAAACTTTACCGCTTTCCCACTTTCTTAAATGTTCATTACACACTTTACGCACAATGTTTGGAGTCCACGGCTTATTTAGAGACTTAATCTCTATCTTAAAGTAATTGAAATACGAATTTCTCACTAAGTTATATTTCGGTTATTGTGACAACTTTTTCGCGATGATGACATGTTAAATCAATTTAGTTATAGAAATGTACATACAAAATTACGAAACGGGCACACGAATTTACTTATGACAGTCAATATTCAAAATTGAAGGTAGATGATCCTAAATATACATTATTGGTATTATCAATGCACACCTTATTCAAATCACTAAAGGAATCTCGGTACCAACATGTTTTTCGTGTAATATAAAATATATTGATATTTAAATTTGCTGTTGGAACAATTTAGCTCGATAAAGTAAACTAAGCGGACAAAAGTACCAAAAACACTATTAAAAATTGTACAATTTACAATTTTTATTCGGTTTCGCTGATCTGTGTAGATTTGTGAATAATTCTGAAAAAGCGTACTTATAAGGCGCGAGCGCGCGCTTTTTCTCGTTCTTTAATTTATTTCATTTTTTTTTTTGTATTTTTATCTTTATGTACAAAAAGTACGTACTGGCTGTTGTATGGAGATGATGTTGTTGACGACGACGATGATGTTGTTGATGGCTTCAATGGATCAACAAACATACATTCACTCGTATCTGACCGATTGTGTGAATGTGTGTAAGTTGGTGCGCACGCGCTTTAAGCACACGCCAAAATTTTTTTTTTTTATATTTTTTGAAAAATAAAACGTTTTGTGACCATCGTCAGTCAGTCAGCGTCGTCATCTTGTTTCTGTTTCTGGTTCTCCTTTTATTGTTTTTCTCTTATTTTTCTTTTCATACATTTCTTTCTTATTTATGTTGACGTACTCATTTTGAATATTTAAATAGAGAATTTTGTTTGTTTGTTTGCATTTGCATGTTTAAGTTAAGTTTTGTTGGTGGAAAAAATACAAAAACAAAAAAAGATAAACATAAAATATGAATTAATTGGAATTTTTCTTTAATTTGTGTTGTTGGTATCTCAAGGTAGGCAGCGTATGATGATCGTACTTAAGAAGGTCATTGCAGTGTAGGGTGTTCCATAAATACATAATATGTAGTTGTAAGTTTAAAGACTCAGATAGTGTGCAAAGTTAATGATTTGTTTTATGTAAACATTTAAATTCTAATACTAAAGCTAACTAATCAATACATATTTTTCTCATATACTTTCAGATCATTGAAATCGCCATGACTTCAGCCCTCAGTTACTGCAGTTGGAAATGAAAAGGAAGGAAGGATGCTTTACACGATTTTTAACATTTAATATAGTGTCTATTTGCAATAAATATATTTAAATTTTTTGTCATTATAAATATGAAATAAATTCGAATTACCTGGCCCAGAACACATTTAATATTATTTGTTTATAAATTATTTCATATGTAGCGCTATATATTCCAAGCTGTTTCACTTAGCAGAACGAAACTCATTCCATTAGATAGAATGGAACATGGGCTTTCAGATAAACTACTCTCTTCTCTTCTTAGGCCGAGCTGACTGTATAAAAATAGCTCCTTTATTGCATAAACGCTTATAAAATTGTAAGCGTTATCTAGATGTGAAAAGCTGTAATGCCGGATTATAGCTAATATTTTTCTATGTATCCTGTATCAAGTTTCAAGTCCGTAATTCTATAAACTTAGAAGTTATAAGCAATTAACCAAAAAAGTCAATCATAAAAACCAAAAATAAAAATTCAACAAAATTTTTCACATTTTTTTGTGAAATACCAGGCTATCAGAATCCAGCAGAAAGCAAATGTTCAATAAATATTTTTAGTTTTAATGCAATAACACCTTAACGGCCTAATATATCTAGATGGAACTTTTTCCATAAGCTAGCTTAGAATATGAGCTATTTAATGAACTTTAGATTTACCGCCCATTGCCACGCCCACTACTTTAAAAATACAAACTTAAAAACAATTCTTTATAACATAATTTCTGTACTTCTGATATAAAAAATTATCATGCCATGACAAAGCTCGTAATTTCCTCTGTTAATGACCCAAATTTCATAGCAATCGGTTAAAGAACTCAGGAGTTACAAGGTTTAAATGTAAGGGATCGCAAGCGCTTAACCATTAAAAAAATAGCTTAGACACTATTTCACATTAATTGTTCGTAATCCTAAGCTAATAAATTTAGCTGAACGAAACCTTTGCTATAATACAGAATGAAAAACGGGCTATCTGATTAACACCTTTTTTGCTTTCCACAGTGGCGCCAAATCTATATAAATAGCTTCTTTATTACAAAAACGCTTATAAAATTGTAAGCGTTATCGTGATGTGAAAAGCTGTAATGCCAGATTATAGCTAATATTTGTCTTGTATCCTGTTTCAAGTTTCATGCCCACAAATCTATAAAATCGGAAGTTATAAGCAACTTAACAAAAAAGTCATGAAAACTAAAAAAATTCAACAAAAATGTTTCCCATTTTTTTGAGAAACACCAGGCTATCAGAACCCAGCAGAAAGCAAATGTTCAATAAATATTTTTAGTTTTAATGCAATAACTTCTTAACGCTTTAAAATATCTAGATGGAAATTTTTCCATAAGGTAGCTTAGAACATGAGCTATTTAATAGGCTATAGATTTACCGCCCACTGCCACGCCCACTACTTCAAAAATATATTATTTAAATACAATTGGTTATAACTTCCCTTCTATACTTTTGATGTAAATATTAATGATATTAGCATGGTATGAGAAAGCAGACAATCTCATCTGTCAATGAGCAAAATTTTATAGCAATCGGTCAACAAATCCAGAAGTTACAAAGGTTTTAATGTAAGAGTTGGCAAGCGTTAAACCATTGAGAAATAGCTTATAAATTATTTCATATTTATCGCTATATATTCAATGCTGTTTCATTTAGCAGAACGAAACTCATTCCATTAGATAGAATAGAACATGGGCTTTCAGATAAACTACGTTTTTGTTTTCTTCGGTAACTTTGACCTTATAAAAATAGCTTCTTTATTACAAAAACGCTTATAAAATTTTAAGCGTTATCCAGATTATAGCTAATATTTTCTATGTATCCCGTATGAAGTTTCATGACCATAAATCTATAAACTTGGAAGTTATAAGCAACTTAACAAAAAAGTCATAAAGCCAAAAAAAGCGAAAAAACAAATTCAAAAATTTTCTCATATTACCAGGCCAACAGAATCAAGTAGGAAGTAAAGTTCTAATAATTATTTTAGTTTCAATGCAATAACTTCTTAACGTCTTAAAATATCTAGATGGAACTTTTTCCATAAGCTAGCTTAGAACATGAGCTATTTAATGAACTTTAGATTTACCGCCCATTGCCACGCCCACTACTTTAAAAATACAACCTTAAATACAATTATTTATAACATCATTTCTGTACTTGTGATATAAAAAATTATCATGCCATGAGAAAGCTCGTGATTTCCTCTGTCAATGCCCTAAATTTCATAGCAATCGGTTAAAGAACTAAGGAGTTACAAGGTTAAATGTAAGTGATCGCAAGCGTTTAACCATTAAAAAAATAGTTTAGAAACTATTTCACATTAATTGTTCGAAATCCTAAGCTAATAAATTTAGATGAACGAAACCTTTGCCATAAGACAGAATGCAAAACTGGCTATCTGATTGACTCCTTTTTTGCTTTCCACAGTGGCCCCAAATCAATATAAATAGCTTCTTTATTACAAAAACGCTTATAAAATTGTAAGCGTTATCCAGATGCGAAAAACTGTAATGTCAGATTATAGGTAATATTTGCCTTGTATCCTGTTTCAAGTTTCGTGCCCATAAATCTATAAACTCGGAAGTTATAAGCAACTTAACAAAAAAGTCATAAAACCAAAAAAAGCGAAAAAACAAATTCAAAAATTTTCTCGGATTACCAGGCCAACAGAATCAAGTAGGAAGTAAAGTTCTAATAATTATTTTAGTTTTAATGCAATAACTTCTTAACGTCTTAAAATATCTAGATGGAACTTTTTCCATAAGCTAGCTTAGAACATGAGCTATTTAATGAATTTTAGATTTACCGCCCACAGCCACGCCCACTACCTCAAAAATATATGATTTAACAACAATTGCTTATAACTTCCCTTCTATACTATTGATGTAAATATTAATAATATTAACATGGCATAAGAAAGCAGACGACATAATGAGCAAAATTTTATAACAATCGATAAACAATTCCAGGAGTTACAAAGGTTTTAAAGTAAGACTTAACAAGCGTTAAACCATTGAGAAATAGCTTAGAAATTATTTAATATTTATCGCTATATATTCAAAGCTGTTTCACTTAGCCAAACGAAACTCATTCCATTATATAGAATGGAACATGGGCTTTCAGATAAACTACATTTTTGTTTCCTTCGTTCACGTAGACTGTATCAAAATAGCTCCTTTATTGTAAAAATGCTTATAACATTGTAAGCGTTATGTATATGAGAAAAGCTGTAACGTCAGATTATAGCTAATATTTTTCCATAAATCCTATATAAGTTTTATGCCGATAAATCTATAAACTCGGAAGTTAACAAAAAAGTCGTAATGCCAAAAAAAAGCTAGAAAAAAATTCAAAAAATTTCTCTGATTACCAGGTCAACAGAATCAAGTAGCAAGTAAAGTTTTAATATATATATTAGTTTTAATGCAATAACTTCTTAACGCCTTAAAATATCAAGATGGAACTTTTTCCATAAGCTAGCTTAGAGCACGAGCTATTTAAAGAACTTTGGCTTCACCGCCCACTGCCACGCCCACTACTTCAAAAATATATGATTTGAAAACAATTGCTTATAACTTCCCTTCTATAGTACTGATGTAAATATTAATGATATTAGCATGGCATGAGAAAGCAGACAACCTCATCTGTCAGTGAGTAAAATTTTATAGAAATCCGTCAATAATTCCAGGAGTTAGAAGGTTTTAAAGTAAGAGGTGGTAAGCGTTAAAACATTGAGAAATAGCTTATAAATTATTTCATATGTATCGCTATATATTCAATGCTGTTTCATTTAGCAGAACGAAACTCATTCCATTAGATAGAATAGAACATGGGCTTTCAGATAAACTACGTTTTTGTTTTCTTCGGTAACTTTGACCTTATAAAAATAGCTTCTTTATTACAAAAACGCTTATAAAATTTTAAGCGTTATCCAGATGTGAAAAGCTGTAATGCCAGATTATAGCTAATATTTTCCATGTATCCTGTATGAAGTTTCATGACCATAAATCTATAAACTTGGAAGTTATAAGCAACTTAACAAAAAAGTCATAAAGCCAAAAAAAATATCTAAAAAATTTCACAAATTTTCTCGGATTACCAGGCCAACAGAATCAAGTAGGAAGTAAAGTTTTAATAAATATTTTAGATTTAATGCAATAACTTCTTAACGCCTTAAAATATTTAGATGGAACTTTTTCAATAAGCTAGCTTAGAACATGAGCTATTTAATGAATTTTAGATTTACCACCCACTGCCACGCCCACTACTTCAAAAAGATGTAATTTGAATGCAATTGCTTATAACTTCCCTTCTAAACTATTGATGTAAATATTAATGATATTATTATGGCATGATAAAGTGGACAACCTTATCTGTCAATGAGTAAAATTTTATAGCAATCGGTGTACAATTCCTGGAGTTACAAAAGTTTTAATATAAGACCTAACAAGCGTTAAACCATTGTGAAATAGCGTATAAATTATTTCATATTTATCGCTATATATTCAAAGCTGTTAGCATTTAGCAGAACGAAACTCATTCCATTAGATAGAAGGGAATATGGTCTTTCAGATAAATTACTTTTTTGTTTTCTTCGGTAACGTTGACCTTATAAAAATAGCTTCTTTATTACAAAAACGCTTATAAAATTTAAGCGTTATCCAGATGTGACAAGCTGTAATGCCAGATTGTAGCTAATATTTTTCTGGTATCCTGTTTCAAGTTTCATGCCCATAAATCTATAAACTTGGAAGTTATAAGCAACTTAACAAAAAAGTCGTAAAGCTAAAAAAATTAATTAAAAAATTTTCTCGGATTACCAGGCCAACAGAATGAAGTAGGAAGTAAAGTTCTAATAAATATTCCAGTTTTAATGCAATAACTTCTTAACGGCCTAACATATCTAGATGGAACTTTTTCCATAAGGTAGCTTGGATTATTACCTATTTCATGAACATTAGATTTACCGCCCACTGCCACGCCTACTATTTCTAAAATGTACAATTTAAATACAATTGCTTATAACTTCCCTTCTAAATATACCATTGATGTAAATATTAATGATATTAGCATGGTATGAGAAACCAGACAATCTTATCTGTCAATGAGCAGATTATAGCTAATATTTTTCCATAAATCCTATATAAGTTTTATGCCGATAAATCTATAAACTCGGAAGTTAACAAAAAAGTCGTAATGCCAAAAAAAAGCTAGAAAAAAATTCAAAAAATTTCTCTGATTACCAGGTCAACAGAATCAAGTAGCAAGTAAAGTTTTAATATATATATTAGTTTTAATGCAATAACTTCTTAACGCCTTAAAATATCAAGATGGAACTTTTTCCATAAGCTAGCTTAGAGCACGAGCTATTTAAAGAACTTTGGCTTCACCGCCCACTGCCACGCCCACTACTTCAAAAATATATGATTTGAAAACAATTGCTTATAACTTCCCTTCTATAGTACTGATGTAAATATTAATGATATTAGCATGGCATGAGAAAGCAGACAACCTCATCTGTCAGTGAGTAAAATTTTATAGAAATCCGTCAATAATTCCAGGAGTTAGAAGGTTTTAAAGTAAGAGGTGGTAAGCGTTAAAACATTGAGAAATAGCTTATAAATTATTTCATATGTATCGCTATATATTCAATGCTGTTTCATTTAGCAGAACGAAACTCATTCCATTAGATAGAATAGAACATGGGCTTTCAGATAAACTACGTTTTTGTTTTCTTCGGTAACTTTGACCTTATAAAAATAGCTTCTTTATTACAAAAACGCTTATAAAATTTTAAGCGTTATCCAGATGTGAAAAGCTGTAATGCCAGATTATAGCTAATATTTTCCATGTATCCTGTATGAAGTTTCATGACCATAAATCTATAAACTTGGAAGTTATAAGCAACTTAACAAAAAAGTCATAAAGCCAAAAAAAATATCTAAAAAATTTCACAAATTTTCTCGGATTACCAGGCCAACAGAATCAAGTAGGAAGTAAAGTTTTAATAAATATTTTAGATTTAATGCAATAACTTCTTAACGCCTTAAAATATTTAGATGGAACTTTTTCAATAAGCTAGCTTAGAACATGAGCTATTTAATGAATTTTAGATTTACCACCCACTGCCACGCCCACTACTTCAAAAAGATGTAATTTGAATGCAATTGCTTATAACTTCCCTTCTAAACTATTGATGTAAATATTAATGATATTATTATGGCATGATAAAGTGGACAACCTTATCTGTCAATGAGTAAAATTTTATAGCAATCGGTGTACAATTCCTGGAGTTACAAAAGTTTTAATATAAGACCTAACAAGCGTTAAACCATTGTGAAATAGCGTATAAATTATTTCATATTTATCGCTATATATTCAAAGCTGTTAGCATTTAGCAGAACGAAACTCATTCCATTAGATAGAAGGGAATATGGTCTTTCAGATAAATTACTTTTTTGTTTTCTTCGGTAACGTTGACCTTATAAAAATAGCTTCTTTATTACAAAAACGCTTATAAAATTTAAGCGTTATCCAGATGTGACAAGCTGTAATGCCAGATTGTAGCTAATATTTTTCTGGTATCCTGTTTCAAGTTTCATGCCCATAAATCTATAAACTTGGAAGTTATAAGCAACTTAACAAAAAAGTCGTAAAGCTAAAAAAATTAATTAAAAAATTTTCTCGGATTACCAGGCCAACAGAATGAAGTAGGAAGTAAAGTTCTAATAAATATTCCAGTTTTAATGCAATAACTTCTTAACGGCCTAACATATCTAGATGGAACTTTTTCCATAAGGTAGCTTGGATTATTACCTATTTCATGAACATTAGATTTACCGCCCACTGCCACGCCTACTATTTCTAAAATGTACAATTTAAATACAATTGCTTATAACTTCCCTTCTAAATATACCATTGATGTAAATATTAATGATATTAGCATGGTATGAGAAACCAGACAATCTTATCTGTCAATGAGCAACATTTTATAGCAATCGATCAACAAATCCAAACGCTTATAAAATCTTAAGCGTTATCTCTATGTGAAAAGCTGTAATGCCAGAATTAATTGAGCTTTTGATATAAACTCAGTGCTATACTTACCGTAATACCGTTTTCGTATGTATGTAAATGCTTATCAATTACATACTTACCTTTTACCTTAACATTACTAAAAATATATAACATATCATGTGAAAGCCGACCACTTTCTTCATTACTTCAGCTTGTGCCATTGATTTTTGGAACTTCTCTAGAAGCATAAGGACACTACAGCACTGTACAAAATTTTAACACCTTTTTTGTCCAAAATTCAAAATTTAAATTATTAGAAAATTTAATGTAACAGAATTATAACAAATTAAATATTGCGTTACGTTACTTTATGGGCTTCTAAATGAGTCAGTAGGGTTTTTTCGAATAAGTAGTCTTCATAGACTTTTAACCAGTGTTTTAAAAGAAGTATAAAATGACTATATTGGGTTGTCCAGTTAATTGAATTTTTTAGTTTTTATCGGTATAAAATTAATTAATTCTATTATTTTATTAAAAAACTTAAGTGTTAGATCTGGAAAACATGCGGCGAAATTTTTCAAATCAGATTGTAGATAAGTAATCAAATTTAAACAACTATTATTGTTACTATTTTCTGTAAATATGCATATCCTTAGAAGTTTTAATGATACACAGAAAGTATTATTGCTTAAATATTGCCAAACAATCGCTTGTCTAATTTTGTTTTCTACAAATATTTGTATAGATTTTATTAATGTTTCTGTTTGATTTTTATTTTAATACGACACTTGGTATAAAATAAGAAAACAAGCATTTATCATGCGCATCTTACTCACATTCGGTAATTTCGTTTGCAAGTGTGTTTTTATCATGAGTTGATATAATTCTCATTTGGTTAAAAAAAAACAAATTTTAATAAGTAGTTTTGTTTTTGTCTAAGGCTTTGCAAAAATATGTTAATGTATGATAAAAATCTAAAAACATTAAACCATTGTTTAATGTTTTTAGATTTTTATTGCTTTTTCTTTCTTTATTTTCTTTTTTGTGTTTTTTTTCTTCTTTATTTTCCTATTTTTGTTGTCTTTTTTATTTTTACATTTTTTTATTGTTTCTAACCAATTTTGATTAAAAATATTTTTTTGGACCTGACAAAACTATTACAGTTTTAAAGAACTTTTTGTTTGAAATTTGTTGTAAATTCAAACAATTTTTTTTAGTTAATTTCAATTTTTTTTTCAATTAAATTTTTGCAAAATTTCTTGTTTGAATTTACAAATTTTGTGATAGGTCCTAATTCAAACAAAATTCTGTCTGATTGAGCAAATTTCTTGATTGAATTTAATTCTTTCTGTGTAGGCATCTCAATAATTCCTTTAGGAATTTTAAATTTGAGTTAAATTTATTCTTAATGACCGATTGTAGTTGAGTGACAACTCAAAAATCGAAAAAATATCTATGGGTATAACAAACTTATATGATTAGCAACAAATTTGGTTATTTAATCATCTCAACAAAAAGGGAAGTTTATTCCGAATCGAACAATTCTTTAGAACTTTCTTCGATCAATGTCTTTAATGGGTCGCTGACGAATCTAATTAGAAATGTGAGTATAATAGTATGACTGTCGTATGTTTCATTAAGTGTGGGGTATCTAAAAATGTTAAATATTCGACATATTCTAAAAACCGGTTTTGGAATAATTCGAAGAAGCGTAATTTTGATAGAAAAAACCGGTTTTCGGTTTTTTCTATCAAAAACCGGTTCGAATAACCGGTTTTTAGCCTTTTTGTCAATTTAAGAATTGAGGTATATTAAATTATTTTTTACCCTTCGCCAAGTGTGGCAAATCGACAAAATCGGCCCACAAATGGCTGAGATATAAGGAAAAAACTGGGACAACCTCGATTTTTGATCTATATCTGGATTAATAAGTTATTAATATAGACAATATGGATATCTAATGATAGATATTTCAAAGTCCATTGCAACGATGTATATAAGGCTATACTAAGATGGAGCTACAATGGGTAAAATTCGGGAAAAATATGTTTTTTATTTTTTTTTCATGAAACATTTTTTTTGTCATACATTATTTTTCCCGAAAATTTTTTTTTTTAAATTAAAAAAAAATTAAAAAAACTTTTTTAAAACAAATTAATAAACAATTTGAAAAAAAAACAATTTAAAACAAATAAATTTTGTTTAAATAAAAATATTTAAAAAAAATAATATTTTTAAGTATAATTCGGTGATATAAGATTCGGCACAGCCGAATAAAATCTTAAAATAAATTTTAAATAATATTCGATTTTGTCGAATAATTCGAGACAAAAAAACCGGTTTGTCGATTAACTCGAAACCCGTCCTTTTGTAAAAACCGGTTTAAAAAAAACGGAAAATTGGAAAAAACCGGTTTTTCGAATAATTCGAAACCCGGTTTGACAAATCTAGGGGTATCACAATGTATCTGGGAGTCTCTGAAAGATCTCATTAATTTCCATATAATGTTCCATATAACCTAAATATTAATTCTAAGAGGATTTCGAGGCATTTCCCCAGATGAAATCATCTTCAGTTAAAATGGCAACACTGCTTAATTAAAACAAACACCTTAAAGATCTCATACACAGCCAGCAATCACAACAGCAACAACAATTTTGAAGCGAGTCAACGAAGGAAAAACACTTGCACACCGTAACGACTGCAACCAACAGCAGCAGCGCAAAAAAAGATGCTGTGAACTTCAAAAATACTTCATTCATAAGTAGCAGCAAATTTTTAAACACACACACACAAACGCACAAACATATCCACACAGATACTAAATGAAGATACATAGCTTCTAGAAAAATGCAACTTCAAACTTAAACAAACATTTTCAAAAACGATGTATCTGTGTGTAAACTGACTAATACCATTACTACAAACTAAAAGAGAACTCAAACTAAGCTAAGAGAGTATGAATATGGAAAAAGAGATATTAATACAAAAGAGAACTTTTTAAGATAAATACCAATACCAAAGCAATTAGAGTTTTAAAAAAGTATTGGTTTTCATTCAAGTTTTTTTGTTTTTCTTTCAATCAGCCAGGGAACAAACACAGATACTACACACACACACACCCATACAAACGCACTTGCACAAACCGTAAAGAGTAAATTAAATTGTTGTTGTTGTTGGTATTTTTCAAATTGAGTATCTATGAGCCTATGTAGTAGGTTTATATCTCTGAGTGTGTGTAAGTATGGATGTGTGTGAGTTTAACACAAAATAAAAAATATTCTGTAAAAATCTCAATACATTTTTGTTGATGCGATCAGTTTTAAAAGTAACGTCATATGAGTTGGTAGTAAAATACCAAAACGTGGTAATAAAAACAACAACGGCAACAACGTCAAAACCGAAAACGTGTTCTATTAACGCATCTAGACGTGTTTTTCCTACTCTAACGATTGAGTCTGTTGTTTTCCAGTGTAAAATTTTTTAAACAACAAAAAAAAAAAAATAAAAACGTAAATGTAAATATTTATTAGATATTTAATGAAAATTACACATTCCTGGCCGCAAACAAGAAAATAAATATAAAAAAAAATAAAATCGAAATAAACAAAACAAAAAAAAAACGCCAAAGTTAATAAATTTATTTACAACTTGTTTATTTGCCCCGTCTCTTGTTGCTGTGTGTAACTAACTAAATAATAACTCTCTGCTGCCTCTTAAACGGTTGGCTCTGGCTGTATTAGTAGAGACAAACAACAACTGCAAAAATAATATATAAAATAAGAAAAACAAAAAAAAAAAGAAAAATATAAATAAAAAAACAATAAATATCAGTATTTGTTGTTTTTGGATGTTGTGTTTAATGAATGAAATTTTTGTGTTTTTTTCACGTTTTTATGAATGAATTTGTTATTTAAACAAAAAAACAACAAAAACAAAAATCTTCTACATATAAAGTGAGCTGAACAACAATAATAACAACATCCAGCCATTTCAACTGTAGCAAACCAACCAACCACCAACAACAACAATAATAATTTTAAAACAAGTTGTTGTATTTAATAGTGTTTTTTTTAAATGAATCAAAAAAAAATAATTTTTGATTGAAACGAAAATATATCAAAAGTGTGCTTTTTGTATCAAATACGAAAAAAAATTGGTTAAAGAAACCTGATTTAAGTGAAAATATTTATGATTTTTTTTTAATTTTCTATGAAATTTTTGGGGTAAATAACGATTTTTAATAACATTTAAGTGATAAATTATAAAATTTACTTTATTAAAGCTTTTTAATAAATTACATTTTTTATAACAAAGAAAAAACTACCAATAGAATAAACATTTTATGAAAAATAAAAACAATTGTTTAAACAAATATTGATATCGTAAATTATTGTCATTTAAAAATTTTCAAAATAGATAGGACCCTAGAAACGGTTGATTTTATATTTAAAATAATAAAAAAAACTATTTCTACTATATATTGAACATACACGATCATTAATTAAAATTAAATTTATTTAGCAGCCTTGAATATTAAGTCCTGTGATCAATAATTAAAGATCGTGAGTCAATATGATCCACAGAATTTATTTAATAATCCACAGAATAAAGCTTTTTAATATCGTTACACCGTAGTACTTCTATACAGATTACAGTATTCAATATTTCTTCAAAATGAGACCTAAAATTATCTAAGTTCATTAGAGCGCAATATTATGAGAATTTAGCAAATGTATGGTAAATCATAAGAAAATATCCCTTTAAATTTAGAGCAAGTCTCTTGCCCAAAACAATCAACACTCAAAAATTTTTTTTCATTAATCTGACTTTACCTCTGACATCTATAAACACAAGAGATTTGCGCACATAAATTCCCTAATGTGAAAGGGGTCTAAGCAAATTATTTTTAGTGCTTTTCTGTTTGCCTTGGTGAAGCCCTTTAGATTATTATTAGCATACATAAAGGACCTGTAAGCTTTCCCTGAAACACTAAATAAACCTTCACTAGTTTTTAATTTCTTATTCGGCCTGTCACACATTTTTTCGGAATGGTTACAATTCAATAGATTTTATTCCGATCGTGCAATTTATTAATAAAAAAATATTGAATAATTTTGTATTTCTGATTTATTATATTAAAACAAAAGTGAAAATCGAAAATGGTTTTTTATTATGAAAGAATTTTTCGTTTTACTTTTTCTGAAGAAAATAAATGCGGAATTAATTCCTCTTTCGATCGGAGTAGAATGCTGTGACTGTGTATTTTTTTTTTAATTTTCTCAAAAATAAGTGTTTTCAAAAATGTTGAAAATATTTCGATGATTATTACATGAAAAATCCGATAAGATTGTAAAAAGTGTTCAGAAATAGAATACAAAGTCCTGGGGAAACTGTTTTTTTTCAGGCTGAATCCGAAATGCACCTAATATTCAGCCTAGTGCTCACTTTTCAAATGCCCTGTAGCACTCCCTTTATATGTTGGACTCTATGTGTTTGGGTTTCGGTATTCGGCCACATTTTTCCCGAAACCCGAAAACCTAATACGAAACTAAACACTCATTCAAACTTTAGAATACACATACAGATTTTCAAATTTAATTTACAATTTTTTTTCAATGAAAATTAATCAGATCAAATACTTGGTCAGGATTCGAACCTACAACAGACTAGTACTCTGGCAATTGATTTCTAGATTTAGGTGCTGAAGATAAAATTGCACAAATTCAGCAATTGCTTTTAAACAATCTAATATATTTTGATTTTTTAGCTATAAAATGAAACGTTAGTATGAATATTAATTATTTCAAACAATTGAATATTAAATTAGTAAATTATTTAGACTAGAGTTCATTAGATTATTTTCATTGGAAAGAAAATCTTTATTTATTAAATTTTCATAATTTCAAAAGAATACACAAAATGTTAATTTAATTATTTAGATACACGAGATTAGCACACTTCCGTGTCGATATTAGGGTCACTTGTAAAAAATAATCTATTTAACTCACAATTTTAGAGAAATACAATACAATAAAGGACTTATTTGAAGCTTTCTTCATTTGGTTCAAAGTAAAATAATATTTAATCATAAAAGTTCTACAAAAATCATAAAATGTTAGTTCCAACATTTTTTAAAATTTTTCATTCAGTTACAATATGCGCCAATATATAATTTACATATATTTTAACTTACACCAATCAGGGTCGATTCTGGTTCTGTGAAACGGTGAAATGAAAAAAAAAACTTTTCGTTTTCATAAGAACTTTTCATATTATCATTTCACAATTACACAAATTGCGATTTCCGTTCTTCAATTTGTTTTATTCAACTTTTTCTTTTCATATGAAAACATTTGAATTTATTCATTTTTTCACTAAACGAGAATCAGAAACTCTATGAAAAAACTTTTCATTTCACCGTTTCACAGAACCAGAATCGATCCCCAGATCAGACATTTTATCAGGACTCGAACCTGCAATCGTAATAGTGATTAGCGATTTATTTGTATATTAACCATTGGTTATTAATAGGGAGAGATACGTTGATATGATCGTACATATTTTGATACTATTTCGCATTCAAAAGTACCGTAGTATACTCTTTACATACCTTCAGTATTTTTTATAAGCATGTCCGTTCATGTCGTAACAATTTTATTTTCTTTTAATTTCGCCCTGACAAATCCCCGGATTTTTGTATAATTGAATTCTGAAAAGGGAATCAAAATGTTTTCTTTTACAAAATTTAAGGATATTCCATAAGATTGAATGTAGTCTGAAAAACTCAATGAAAACTCATAAAGCAAACTAATATCGTCTAAAAAGTTGATAATACGATAATACATTTCAAAAGCGGTAGAAATAATAAATTAAAACAAACGATATAATAAATTGACAAAAATTTACGATAAAACGATAAAAAAGTAAAAAAAAAGATTCATAAAACAAGCTACTACAGTCAAACTATAAATTAAAAAAATACGATAAGTTATATTCTAAGATAACAAATATTTAATATCGTATTTCTTTAATATGTGAACATTTCTCATTTAAGCAAAAAACTTTTCTATAAAATAAAAAAAAATTACAAAAACATTAATAACATAAAAACTAATATCGTAAAATTTTAAATCATATAAAATATACGATAAAATAAAAAAAATTACAAATAAATGTCAGAATATTAAAAAAAGTATTAAAAACAGTTACAAAACTATTATAATATCGTAATTACTTAATTAATTAAACAAGAAACTGGCATATAAAACCGCAAAAATATTTATATGCAACATTTTCAATATAATATCGTAAAAACTCGAATAACTTAAAATCACAAACATTTACGATAAAAAGGGCCAAAACTAAATAAAAAATGTAACAACATAAATAAATCAAAACAATTAGGGAAATACAAAATTATTTCAATAACGTAACTTTATTTTATTTACAGGATTTCCTCGCTAAAACAAGAAAATCAACAAAAACTCAATATACAAAAAATATATTAAAAATTTTAAACACTTACAATAAAAAAAATAGTTTTTTAAAATAAAAATTAAAAATCGACAGTTACTGTAACCATACAAAAGAAATTAAACAAAATTTAATGAAAAAATCTACAAAAAATTATCAAAAATTTAATTTCATAAATTTTATTGTAAAATAATTAAATAATTAAAATAACAATTCCAAAACCAAACTTGCAACAAATCTATTTAAAGTTCCAAAAAAAAAAAAAAATAATCAACAACATTGTGAATGTAAAAACAAACGTACGAAATCTCGACACGATTTAAAGTTTAATTTCGAAAATCAAATAAAACAAAGATAAATAACGTTTTGTAGTATTTTTTTTATTTTATGGCTGTAAGTTTAAATGAAAAATAAAACACTAAAAAAGCAAAAAATAAACATTAGAACAATTAACATTATAAATAAATAAATAGAAAACAAACAAAAAAAATTAACAAATACCACTACAAAAGAAACAAAAAAGCTCAAGGTGTACAACTATAAATAACAACAACAAAAAACAATAACTGCATACAAACAACAGCAACATAAAATAAAGTTAAATAAAACAAACAACAAACACATTTAACTAAAAGTGTCAATTATACACTTCACTAGAAATTGCTGTAATAGTGGATTTTTTTCTTAACAACAACAACAAAAAAACAATAGAAAAATCAAATAACCAATAACAAAAAACAAAATGTTAATATCAACGGTGTTTATTGTTGCAACACATCTCATAAATGTCTGTTATAGCACGCGCCTGCCATTGGAAGTCTATGAATTAACGCCCAGCAACAATAACAACAACAACCCAGCAGGTGTCACAGCAACAGATTTAAAACATAAAAATCTAGAATATTCCACCATTAATTCCCCAGCAGCAGCATCGTCATCATCTTCCGATTCCACTAACTATTTTAAGCAACATGCTAGCTCATCGTTAAATGATCCTCATCATCCTCCCGAACAAGTAGATCTAAAGATTTTATCTTCGAAAGAGCACACACAAACTCAACTATCCAATCAATTGGATCGTAGGAGATCAAGGCAAATGTTAGATCTTCTCAAGTCGCATCATGATTTAACAGGAAATTACAATAAATTGCATACGCTGCAAATGCAATTGCCCACAACAACAAGTACAACGCATGCTAGTGGCGTAAGTGGTGGTGGTAATGGTGCTGCATCAACTAATGTGGCCCATCATAATGGCAAGGATGTGCGCATATTATATCAAGTTGGTGTAAGTATTAAAATTTGTATTAAATCTTAAATGCTTCTAATATGTTTGTTTAGAAGAAAAATATGATTTTTTTTCAGAAAAATATGATTTTTTTCAGAAAAATGGTATTTTTTTTAAAAAAGACTTTTCAGGATATGCAAAACCAGTTTATTTTTTATATTATAGACATTTGAACACGATGTGCTTATGAAAACTTCGGAATCTGTAGATATATTTAGGATGAATTACCAATAGAGCAAATATAATTTTTTGTACAAAACTTACTTTTTGCACACATGACTTTATTGAGAGTTTTCTGAATATTTCACTTATTGTTTGCAAATATGTCATTCTAGGGATAGTATCATTAAGAGCTAGTTTCTTACTTCTCAGTTAAACGTAGCTTAACATGCTGTTATATCCATTTGTAAGTCAAAAAATACATTCATATCTGTCATTAGTTATTGAACATTATCTGTCATTAGTTATTGAACAAAAATGTGGAATTTTGTGCCAACATAGCGTCATATGCGGGAAGTTTTGCTTTACTTCTTTAATTTGAAAAAAAAAACTGCCGGTGAATCATATCGATTGCTTACCAAAACTTAAGGTGTGTTTCATCGGTTTCAATGTGCGAGACATGATTTGTTTGATTCAAAACATCTCAGACCAGGCCAAGCCAAATTGAAGACCAAGAATTGGAGGCATTACTCTATGAAGATTGTTGTCAACAAGAACTTGCAAAATCATTGGCAGCTACTCAAGCAGCAATTTCATAACGTTTGCAGGCAATAGGATTCATCCAAAAGCAGAGATATTGGGTCAAAAACGAATTGAAGCCGATAGACCTTGAAATGTAATTTTGCATGCTCGAAATGATGTTTTAACGCTATAAAAGGATCTATTACGATTACCCGAAACGTAAGAGGTCGTATGTGAAGCCTGGCCAACCAGCCGAATCGACCAAATTGAACCAAATCCAATTATCCTATGGTGCTAAGGTATTTTGCTCCCACCAAAGCTGCTGAAATCTGACCAGACCAAAACAGGGAACTGTAAACCCAAATTTTCATCGCCAAAAATGTTTGAAAATTGCCACGAATAGAAAATCATTCTAATTTTTATGCTTCCCTCTAAAAAAAGTATCTGCCGCAATAAGAATTCGTTTCTTGTCACAATAATATTTTTATTTAGGCAATACTTTGGAAGACATATTTTCCTACTGCTGTGTTTGCTGGGTATTTTGCTTTTTTTTTGTTGCCATTTTGATATGTATTATACAATATGAAATTTTGTAATTTTCAATAAAATTGCCATTAATTTATTTGCAGACTGTCTCTTCACTCCCCCAAACCACATTACGCTATTTATTTCTTTTCGTTTTTTTCTTTTTCATCTTTAAAAATATAACGTAATATGGTTTTTCAAAACACGATTATTTAATTTAAAATTGTAATAAGAAAAAAAAAATACAACTTTGACCCTTTGATCTTAATTTTTCTTCTTATTTTTTTTTGTTTTAGCAAATTTATTACAATTATTGTTTTTAATAATTTTCTAGCACTATGGGTACGTACAAATGTATGTATGTAGAAATGTATGAAAAGTGACGTAGTACAAGTACAAAGAAAAGAAAATAGAACAATATTTTTCAATAAAATAATTGACTCAACAACTAAAAACAATAAAGACGATTTAAGAATGAAAACCTATTGATAGACAAAATTGTATATACGCAATATGCATATATGTCTCAGTACGTTTTAGAAAATTTGCAATTGAGAAGAGAAAAAAATCAAATGCAATCAATTTAGGCCAAATGCAATTATTACATAAAAATTTAAATGCATTTTTTAATGGAAATTTATTAGGTATTTAGTAAGTAGTTGAATAAGTAGAGAAAACAAATGAGTTATTTTTAGGAAAGCAATTGGCAAAATGAAAACTATTTATAGTTCAACTTTAGATTTTACTGTTTAAACCGCATTCTTTTTATCGTTTTAAAGTGTTTGGGAAGATTTAACAAAACTAAAAAAAGTAGTTAATTTAAACCAGCTTTTTGAAATTTGTCATTATTTTCTGAAGGCTATGATCTGAATCATCGCGAATATTCTATACTTGCTTGCTGTAATATAAGTATATTTGTTAATCTTTTTCAAAACCAATTAAAAAACATGATTTTCTTTACAATAATCTTTTTTTATATTTTATTTTGCTAAACTTTGAATGAAATGCTAAAACGTGACTTTCAGCTAAATAGAAAAACATAGCAAAAAATAATCTCGTTGTAAAATAGTATTTAAAACAAATCATGTACTTAATAATTTATAAATATTTACATAATCTATAGCTATATATTAAACACACATACTATATCTAGTAAATGTAAGTATATATTCATTTATATGAACACATTAACTTACGTCTACATTGATTTTTCTTTACTATTTTATTTTTTTGCTGCGATATACTATTTTTTACACCTGATTTATCAAGTCAAGTAAATAATGTTCGACTGAAAATAAAAACAAAGAAAAAAAACTAAATATTGCACATTTATTTTACTTGCATTGGTTTTTAATGCAACCCACGCAAAATGCAACAAAAAAAACACAACAGAAATTATAAAAAGTAAAAAAAATGTATACAGTCACTCCTTTAAAATTAGTTACACTTGTAATTTAAATCATTATTTAACACAATAAGAGTTACAGGTGAAAACTTGGAACAAGTAAACAGGGTTGTCGCCAAATTGTTTATCAGAAATCATCCAAATCCGACGATTTTGAATTTGTTGAGAATTTTTCATTTTTTTTTGAGGTTAGAATAATTTTTGCTTAATAACTTTACTACTAATAAAACAATCTCGATAATTTTTTAGCAGCAGAAGCTTAATACTTGAATATAACTAAAAATGCAAAAATATATTAGTCAACTGAATAAGAAAACGGAAAAATTTTAAACACAAATTTTGAGGTTAAAAACGATTTTTTTTAAATTTCTCTATAACGGCTAAAATTGAAACATACCCATTAAAGTAAATGAAAAAATTAAAATAACACACATTTATAAAGAATTTATGTTTAAAATTAAGACATTTTTGAGGTTACACACGATTTTCTTAAAAATCTATAATTTTTCTAGGTTAGTATCGTTTTTGCTTAATAACTTTACGACTAATAAAACAATCTCGATAATTTTTTAGCAGCAGAAGCTTAATACTTAAATATAACTAAAAATGCAAAAATATATTAGTCAACTGAATAACAAAACGGAAAAATTTGGAAACACAAATTTTGAGGTTAAAAACGATTTTTTTAAAAATTCTCTATAACGGCTAAATTTGAAACATACCCATTAAAGTAAATGAAAAAATTAAAATAACACACATTTATAAAGAATTTAAGTTTAAAATTAAGACATTTTTGAGGTTACACACGATTTTTTTTTAAATCCAAAATTTTTCTAGGTTAGTACCGTTTTTGCTTAATAACTCTACGTCAAATAAACCATTCTTGTTAATTTTTTAACTGCAGAAGCTTAAGACTTGAATATAACTAAAAATTCAAAAATATCTTAGTCAGCTGAATAAGATAACGGAAAAATCTGTAAACACAAATTTTGAGGTTAAAAACGATTTTTTTCCATTAAATTCTCTATAATAGCTCAACTTGAAACATACTCATTAAAATAAATGACAAAAATAAAATATCACACATTTATCAAGAATTTGAGTTTAAAATTAAGAAATTTGTTCTTCTTTTTTTGAGGTTGTACACGATTTTCTTAAAAATCAAAAATTTGTCTAGGTTAGTACAGTTTTTACTTAATAACATTACCACTAATTAACAAATCTCGTTAAGTTTTTACTAGCAGAAGCTTAAGACTTAAATATAACTAAAAATGCAAAAATATGTTAGTCAGTTGAATAAGTAAACGGAAAAATCGGTAAACACAAATTTTGAGGTTAAAAACGATTTTTTTAAATTTTCTCTATAACGCCTCAATTTGAAATATATTCATACTAAAATAAATGAAAATATAAAAATATCAAACATTTATCAAGAATTTGAGTTTAAAATTAAGAAATTTTTCCTTCTTTTTTTGAGGTTGTACACGATTTTCTTAAAAATGAAAAATTTGTCTATGTTAGTACAGTTTTTACTTAATAACTTTACGACTAATTAACATCTAAAAATGTTAAAAAAATTAGTCTGAAAATTGAAAAATTTTTAAACAAAAAATTTGAGGTTAAAAACGATTTTTCTTTAATTTATCTTTAAATTGTCTATAAACGCTCAATTAAAAACAAACTCATTAAAATAAATAAAAATATTAAAATATTACACCTTTATCAAGATTATAAGATCAAAATTAGGAAATGTTTCCTTATTTTTTTGAGGTTATACACGATTTCTTTAAAAATCTAAAATTTGTCTCGGTTATTACTTAATAACTTTATGACTAAAAAAACAATCTTGTTAATTTTTCTACCAGTAAAAGCTTAAGACTTAATAAATATAAAAATAGAAAATGGACAAATTTTTAAACAAAAATTTTGAGTTTCAAAACTATTTTTATTTTGGATCATATTAAATAAAAAATTAAATATGAAAAAAAATAAATATCACAAATTTACTTCTTTTTTCGAGGTTATATAGGTTTTTTTTTGAAACCGATTGAACACATTCACCATAAGCTTTGGTGAGCAATCGTTGAGCTTCAGCGGCACTTTTTTTCAAATTAAAGAAGTAAAGCAAAACTTCCCGCATATGATGCTTGTTGGTACAAAAAACTTTGCTGGGATCATTAGATTGCTATCTCTAGACGATTATTATAGTCTATTATTTTAGCAATATATGCATGATTGTATTGTATATTTATACTTATTTTTTGCAAACAAAACAGCAAATCTGTTTAATGTTTTATTGAAAAACTAACCATTCATTGATATTGTCTATAATTAAAAGCAATAAAAAGTTCTATTGATCGGTTTGCAAACCAACCACATGGAGATTTTATTTACAGCATTTAATTTTAAATGATATTTGTGGTAGTTTTCAACATTTTTCTTTTTTCTTCCACAAAACATTAATTTTTCAATATTTTTCTTTCCGTTTTTTTTTTTTTTTGCGTATTGAATGAAATGGAACATACGCAATATTTTTTCTACAAACAAACAAAATTTTTTTCATCATATGTATAGCAGAAAATGTTTAAAACGTTTAACTAGAAACAACAAACAACCAACCAACCAAACGTAAAATTTAAAATTAAAAATTTTTCACATTTTGAAAAAAAATTCTCATATAAATAGTTTGGCATATAAAATTCAGTTTTAATTGAAATTCATTTAAATTTTGAAAAAATATTTGAATTTTTTTGTTTTATTTTCTGGTGGTTTTATGATGTTGATTTTGATTGGGTATGATTTTATTTGATTAAATTCCCACCAAATAAAAAAAAATTATTGTCGTCTATTTTTAGTTTAGTTTATTATTAAAAAAAACATCAGCAGCTATAACAATAACAACACCAAAACAAGAAACTAAATTAATGATTTATTTATTTTAAAAAACAACATTCCAGAGGTTGTTTTTATAGTTAATTTTTTTTTATTTCACTTTTTTCTTTATTAAACAAAAATATTTACTTTAACAGTGTTTGGTTGAATAGGGAAGGACAGTTATATGTTTAAATGTTTTCAGAACAAAAGAATTAAATTTAAGTTTGTTTTATTATAATTAAAATTTGTTTTCGCGAGAACTATTTATTTTCTGGTCGTTCGCGAATGATTGCGTCTTATGTTCTGGTAAATAACCGGTTTTGGCAGATCACTTTTTTAGGTTGCATTTGCTCGAACTGTGGTCGTTAAATTTTCACTATTTTTTCAATATTGTTCAACAATGAAAACGCTTTGTTCTCTCGTGTACGTCTCTATATTTTCTAAACCTAAACTGTCAGCTGACAAACTGTTTTAACTCTTGTTGACAACACTATACTGCATTTAAAAAGCAGTACACTTGAAAAAGGTAGTAAGTAAATTTACAACTTTTTCTTAAACAGAGTAAATTGGAAAAATGTTTAGAAAATCTTTAATGTAAAAAGGTATGACATTTTAAAAAATAGTAGAACATTAAATTTATTACCTTTTCAATTGAACAGCAATATTTTTAAATAAATTTTGGAATATATATACATATTTTTATAGCATTTCTAAAAAAAAGTAGTTTTTACGCAAAAGGATGCACTTTAAAAAAGTAGTAAATTTAGTACTTTTTCTTTTCTGTTGCAATATTTGGAAAATGATTAGAAAAATATGTATTAAAATAACATTTCAATGCTAAATACTTCATAGAAGTACAAAAAGTATGAAATTAAAAAAAGTAGTAGAAGAATAAAAATAGTAGATTTATCAATTATAGAGTACAATTTTGTAAAATTTTGAAAAAACTCTAAGATTACAATAATATTTCTTTTAAAAGTTAAATTTTACAAAAAAGTATGCATAAAATTTCTCGAAAATCTTGTATTAAAATAAAATTTTAATGTAAAATATTTTATTTAAAAAAATTATGAAATTTAAAAAAGTAGTAGAACAATAAATTAAGTATATTTTCAATTGAAGAGCAATATTTGGTATATTTTTGGGAATAAAACTCTTTTGAAATAGCATTTCTAAGAAAAAGTATTTTTTTTAATCTATCCAAAGGTAGTAAATAGTACTTTTTCTTCATAGAAGTAAAAAATAAGAAATTTAAAAAAGTAGTAAATCAATGAATTTACAGCATTTTCAATTAAAGAGCAATATTTGGTAAATTGTTTTGGAATATATCTTTTTTAAAATAGTATTTCTAAAAAAAAAAATAATTTTAAGCAAAAGTATGCACTTGAAAAAAGGTAGTAAATCTATCCAAAGGTAGTAAATTTAGTACTTTTTCATATATAGAGGAATTTTTTGAAAGAAATTCTTCATAGAAGTAAAATAAGTAAGAAATTTAAAAAAGTAGTAAATCAATAAGTAGTAAATAAATCAATTTGGTATTTTTTGCAATATACATATCTTTTTAAACTAGCATTTCAAAAAAAAATATTTTTACGCAAAAGTCTGCACTTGAAAAAAGGTAGTAAATTTAGTACTTATACTTTTAGAGAGAAATATTTGGAAATTTTATAGAAAATCTTGTACAGAAATAACATGAAATAATTTATAGAATACAAAAATAATAAAATTAAAAAAATTTAGTAGAACAATTAAAATAGTACCTTTCAATTATTGATTAAAATTTTGTGAAAATTTTAGAACATCTATCATTTTTTAAAAAATTTAATTTTACAAAAAATTATGAACTTTAAAAAAGGTGGTAAATTTAGTACTTTTTCTTTTAGGTTGCAAAATTTGCACAATTTTTAGAAAATTTTGTACTGAAATATTTAAAATTAAGTATTAGAATTAGTAGCTTTTTAATTAAAGAGCAATATTTATAGTTAAAAAGTATTAAATTAAAAAATGTACTAGAACAATAAAATTCATCCATATTTTTTAAATTCTAAAAAAGAACGCTCCATATACATACTAAGTATAATCTTTATAGTCCCTCCAAAATGGGTTAAATACACTTCCAACGGATGTTCACTAAGACAAAAAAAAAAATAAAGAACATGCTTGAGTTTTTTTTTGTTGTTTTCTCTCGCTCTCCATGCTAAAGATTTTTTTCTCAATATTCATTCAATACATTACCAAGGCATACAAACTTACCACACTTACTACATAGTACATACATACTTTACTTTACTATACTTACTTACAATAGTACATGTATGTTTATATGTAAGTAGGTACACATATGTCTGTAAGTAAATATGTTTAATATTATTTAGCAAAACTAGTTTCTCCACTTATAAATGCCAGAGTATAAATAAATAAGTTTGTATAGAAGTTATTATTGTTTTACTTCTCTTATTTCTTTAAGAATTAAGAAGAAAAAAAAAAGTACTAGATACTACATACAAGTGTGTATGAGTGTATCTATGTAAGTATGAATGTTGGTACTATGACAGCAGCGGCAAATAACACAACCAACAACAATGAAGAAAACGGCATGCGCGCATGCTTAGTATTTGTTAGTTTTGTTTTCTTTTAAGAAGTCTTATAAAAACCAATCAATATCAAATAGACAGACAGACGGACGGACGGACAGACGTCCCAACATGAATATATTGACTGAGTTAATAATAACAGCAACAACAATAACAACAACAACAACATTAGCACCACAAACTTCTACTACTACTATGACTACTATGTACTTGCAACAACAGCAACAGTGTCGCAATGTTTTTTTTAGTTTTTTTCGCCATTATAAATTATTATTATTGTAAAAAAAATTGCTTCAATTTTTTTCCTCGATATTTGTCTACTTGTTGTTGCTGTTGTTGTTTGCCAGCTATTACTTCTATTATTATTTATTTGCAATATGAGACATGAACAGCAACAATAACAACTACAACAACAAATTGCTGCAAAAACTTAATTCGTATTGATAAAAAAGAGAAGAAATAAAAAAACAAACTGAATTGAACGGAAATGTACGCGCCAGTTAAGTGTTCAATCGGTGAAAATTATGTTGACGCTCTAATGAGTTGTATTTCACATACTGCAATACATAGTATTTCTACTAGCCACTACATACTACTTTTTTTCAAACTTAACCTGTTTTTTGTTAGTTTAAAATAAAAATCTAGAGCTTTCTTGATTTTTTTTCAAATTTCCCAATAAAAGGGAAATAGAAAACATATAGAAAACTAAAATTAAACATTTTGAAAAAATAGTAGAATACAAAATTTAGTAACTTTTCATTTATGTTGCTCACATTTTAGTGAACATTTTTAGCATAATAAAAACAATTTTAAGAAAAATAATGCTTTTAAAAAAGGTAATTTAGTACCTTTTCTTTAATAGAGTAAAAATAGTAGTAAAAAAAGTAGTAAATCAATAAATTGACAACATTTTCAATAAAACAGCAATATTTGGTATTTTTTGCAATATACATATCTTTTATAAAATAGCATTTTTAAAAAAATTATTTTTTAGCAAAAGTATGCACTTGAAAAATGTAGTAAATTTAGTACTTTTATATTCGTAGTATATTTAGTACATTTTCTTGAATAGAATAAAAATAGTAGTAAAACGGAAAATTTAGTACCTTTTTTTTTTAAAAAAAATATATTTGTGAATTCATATTTCACAAAAAAAAAAAAAACAATTTTAAAATTTATTGTAAAATTGTGTTTTTTTATATATAAGCATATTTTCTGTTTTACTACTATTTTTACGTAACATACTATTTTACTCGTGGAACCATTTTTTTTACAAAATTTCACTCTATTAAAGATAAGGTACTAAATTACTGCCTTTTTAAAATCATTTTTTTCTGTTAAAGTTATTCAAAAATAGCTGTTCTTTATTGCAATTTTAAAAAAGTAGTAAAATACAAAAATTTAATACTTTTTAATGCAATATTTCTCAATTTTTTTTTAAAATATTTTACTGAAATAGCACTTAAATACTAAATAAAAGTAGTAGAACATTAAAAATAGTAACTTTTTAAAAAAGGTAATAAATTCAGACTTTTTGTTTTGGGAAGCAATATTTATTTGTTAATTTTATAGAATGTAAACTACTAAAATAGCTTTTCAATACAAAAGTTCAATACTTCATAGAAGTAAAAGGTACGAAATTTAAAAAAAGTAGTAAATTAATAAATTTTTTACCTTTAAAGAACAATATTTGTTCTGGCATTTCCATAAAAATATAAATTTTACCAAAAAATATGAAATTTCAAAAAGGTAGTAAATTTAGTACTTTCTCATTTAGGGAGCAATATTTTTAAATTGCCATAAGCACTTCATAGAAGTAAAAACAAAAATTTTTCTAATTTATTTTAAGAATTTAATTTAACCATAAATGGAATTAAAAAAAGTAGTGAAATAATAAAAAAAAAAAATTTTGGAATAGAATTTTGTAAAATTTTTTTTATAAAAATTAAATTTTACAAAAAAAAAAAAAAATTCCAAATTCAGAAATGTTTAGGAAAATTTGACAAATTTTTAAAAAATCTATTACTGAAGCTTTTTATTTTTTTTTTTTAAACTTTCTCTTTTAAAGAACAATTATTGTAAATTTTCTGAAAATATTGTACTAAAACAACATTGCAATGCTAAATACTACATTGTAAAGTAAAAAAAAATATGAAATAAAAAAAGTAGTAGAACAATAAAAAAAGTACCATTTTAAATAATTGAGTAAAATTTTGCCAAAAGCTTTGAAAATCTATCATTGAAGTAATATTACTTTTAAAAACAAAATTTTTCAAAAAAGTAAGTCATTTCAAAAAGGTAGTAAATTTGGTACTTTTTGTTTAGTCTTTAATATTTGAAAAAAATCTACAACGTCTTTTGAGGAAATAATATTTTATTAAAAAAAATTCTTCGTAGAAGTAAACAAATTTATGAATCTATTTAAAACAAGTAAGAAAGTATGATCGGTCAAGCCCGACCATATAATACCCTACACTAAGTAAAAGAGCAAAAACATTTTTCTTTTAAAATTTCAAAAATTTATATTTTTGAGTGAGTTTCGGAAGTGGACCTTATATGGGGGCTATGACCAATTATGGACCGATCACCATGAAATTAGGTCGTGTGATTTATGACTAAATTAAAGTTAACTATGTTGAATTTTGTGTGTATACCAACATTTTTAAGCGATTTATGCACGTTAAAGTGATTTTCGGAAGCGGGTCTATATGGGAGCTATGACTAATTATGGACCGATCGTAACAAAATTTGGTGACATGAATTTGTGGAGATACATATATAAATTAAACATTTATGACCGATAAAGTCCAATTTTGGAAAGACATTTGTATGGGGGCTAGGTGAAATAATGGACCGATTTCAGCCAGTTTCAATAGGCTTGGTCCTTGAGCCGAAAAAATAATATGTACCAAATTTCATCAAAATATCTTCGAAATTGCAACCTGTACTCTGCGCACAAGGTTTACATGGACAGCCGCCAGCCAGCCAGCCGACCAGACGGACGGACGGACGGACATCGTTTAATCGACTCAGAAAGTGATTCTAAGTCGATCGGTATACTTAAAGGTGGGTGTTAGACTAATATTTTTGGGCGTTACAAACATCTGCACAAACGCATTATACCCTCCCCACTATGGTGGTAAATTAAGTATGTTTTCTATCTGCCAAAATTTCAATAAAATTCTATTTTAAATTTATATTTTCACCCAAAATTCGGGTATGGCATTGCTGGCTTTTGCCGAAAATTTTCATGGCCCTTTCGATGATGCTCTTGTTGGCACAGAACTTTGACATCAAATAGTCTCACAAAAAGAAATCCAATGATGTTAAATCACACGATCAAGTCGGACAAGTGTTTCATTGCATAAGATGATTTTTGCTCTAAACTTTGTCCGCCAAATTCTCTGTAATCATTTTCCAATATCTAGCATTAGTAACAGTCACAGCTTGAACGCCTTTATGTTCGAGGATGTATGGTCCTATGATGTCTCCAGCCCCAAAATCCGCTTCAAACTATGGCCTCGAAACTTTCATTATTTTTGAAATATCAATGAAAACGTAATGCTACTGACCCTAAATTTTCTGCTGTAAAAATGTTTTTTAAGTGCTTTACAAATAGAGACTAATTCAAAACTTGTGTAAATTTTGGCACTTTCCACAGCAAATAGAAGTTTTTACTGAAATCATAATTTATAACCAAATTCGTTCATATTACTGCCAGCAACACCTAAATAATTTTTAGCAAAACATACAACATATTGCTGGCTTGGCAACGAATGGTGACACAAATTAAATGCTTGTTCTATAGAGCGAATGTGTTGTATTTTTTTAAATGAATTTTTGTAAATACTTTTACATGTGTTTAATTTAAAGTCTATTAAAATTATTTGCCAAATAACGTCATCACATCACATCAGCTGTAGCAGCAACGCATCATCATCTACAACACATTACAACAAGTGTTAACAAACTTCTCTCGCGCTTGATCATCACACTGACAGATCATCATAATGATCATTATGTGGAAATGATACATAAAATTTGTTTTATTTTATTTTACTGCAAGCAGCTCATGAATGAGTAAGTGTGTGTTTCCATACACCATTTCACTTTAGTGCTGTAATCGTCAGAACATTTGAGATCAGTTTGTTTTAATTTCAGTTGCTTGATGATGAGGAGGCATACATATTTTCCAAATAAACATTTTAACCCCAATGCTGGTTGAGGAATGTATGAATGGATGGATGGATGACTGTGTATTCATATTTATGACTAAATTTTAGTTGTATGTTGGCTGCTCTGTGCAGCATTTATATCATAATGATCATTATCATATTCAGCAATTTGTTCGTTGGGTGCTTGCTGCCACTGATCATGCGGCTGCTGCTGTTGTTGTATGTAGTTTTTGTGTAGTAAATGACTGATGCCAAGGTTAAGTGAAAGATCAATTTAATTATAACGGAAGTGATAATAATCTTTATGAAAACGAAGAGTGATGAATGAAATGAACTGAAACATATAATCAAATTGTGATATACATATGTATGTATGTAGAAAGATTAAAAAAACTACAGATAAAGAATTGTACCAGAGACTTCTGATAAATTGGGTGGTGCTGTTGATGTAATTTAAACGGAATTAAGGAAATACATATAACTAATTATTGATAGATGTGTTATTAGAGGGAAAAACCCAGCAAGATTTATGAATGCTAACAAATTTCATATGAATCAAGCAATTAAGTTCAAAAGGTTCAATCAATTAAAAAAAACCCAAAATAAAAAAAAAATCTATTTTTTCAAATTTTACATACATACATACATAGATATTTTTCCAGTTACAAGACTTTTAAGTTTGCACACAAACTTGATATTAGTAATATTAGTTATAATTTATTTCATTCATAATTTTATTCAATTCTTTAAATTATCAATTATATTTCATCTTAAATTTTATGAAATTTTATTTATCATATTATATTTCAAATTAACAGGGTCTTTTGCGTCAGAAATTTGATTTGTAATATATTTATTGACCTTTTTTATATGAATTTGTAATGGAAGTCAAAGTAGACAATTGTTGTTTTTATTTTTATTAAAGAAACAAGGTTGGGCATATTGTTTTTCGAGGAAAAATGTTCAATTGTTTATTGGCATAAATTATCTAGTATTGGTTGTTTTTTTTTAATTTAAATTACAAATGTATGTATTGGAAAAAAAATAATCATGTAGTTCTAGTGTCTGACACTTATTGATGGGTTTTCTTCAAAAAAAAAAAAAAAACTAAGTAAAATACTAGGAATTTTGTTGAGTTTATAAAGTGTTATTAGACATTTTGTAAGCATTATAAAGTTGTTATTGATTGGTGTTTGTAAAAAAAATTTTATATTAACTCATATTTTTAAAAAACATTTTCATTTTATAAATTTTCACAATTAGGAAAAATAAGTACTATTTTAGATTCTTTTATACCCTACACCACCATAGTGGGGAGGGTATAATGCGTTTGTGCAGATGTTTCTAACGCCCAAAAATATTAGTCTAACACCCACCTTAAAGTATACCGTCCGTCCGTCTGGTCGGCTGGCTGGCTGTCCATGTAAACCTTGTGCGCAGAGTACAGGTCGCAATTTTGAAGATATTTAGATCAAATTTGGTACATATTATTTTTTTCGGCTCAAGGACCAAGCCTATTGAAACTGGCTGAAATCGGTCCATTATTTCACATAGCCCCCATACAAATGTCCACCCGAAATTGGACTTTATCGGTCATAAATATTTAATTTATATATGTATCTCCACAAATTCCGCTCCAAATAAGTTTTATATACACAAAATTCATGTCACCAAATTTTGTTACGATCGGTCCATAATTAGTCATAGACCCGCTTCCGCATAGTTAACTTTAATATAGACATAAATCACACGTCCTAATTTCATGGTGATCGGTCCATAATTGGTCATAGCCCCCATATAAAGCAAACTTCCGAAAATCACTCAAAAATATAAATTATTGACATTTTAAAAGAAAAATGTTTTTGTTCTTTTACTTAGTGTAGGGTCGGGCTTGACCGATCATACTTTCTTACTTGTTTTTTAATTTCATTAATAACAAGTAAGAGAGCTATATTCGGCTGTGCCGAATCTTATATACTCTTCACCAAATTATACTTCAAAATACAAATTTTAAATGTTTTTAGGTAAACAAAATTTATTTTTTACATTTTTTGTTAAACATTTTTTTTTTCGAATTTTTATTTAAATTGAATTTTTTTTTTAAATTTTAATTTTTTTTAAATTATAAATTTTTTTTTTAAATTTTAAAAAAAATTTTTGTTTTTTTTTTTTTTGGTGAAAAAAAATCGGTATAAAAAATATTTTTTCCGATTTTGTCCCATTGTAGGTCCAACTGACTATGGTCTTATATACGTCATAGCAAAAGTCTTTGAAATATCTATCATTAGATATCCATATTGTCTATATTAATGACTTAGTAATCCAGATATAGGTCAAAAAACCTCGATTTTCCTGGTTTTTTCCTCATATCTCAGCCATTTGTGGACCGATTTTGCTGATTTTAAATAGGAAATAAGAATTATTGAAGATTTGGATCCCAATGATATCTGGAGTCTTCAGAAAATTGATTTCAACAGACAGATAGACGGACATGGCTTAATCGAAAAGGATCTGGAATATATATACTTTATAGGGTCGGAAAATTATATTGTGGAAATTACAAACGGAATGACAAACTTATATATACCCTTCTCACGAAGGTGAAGGATATAATTATTCCCTTACATTTACTTAATGATTCAATACAAAAATATCCATTACAAGAAATAAAATATTTTTTTCTTTTGCCAATACACTTTAAAGCATGGTAGGCGTTCATATTGTTCAGGTTACGATGATTTTCGTCAAACAACCCGAATGTGAACAAAAGAGCGTAAAAATACACATTCATTTGCTTGATGTTGTTGCGAATATTTTATTTTTTACCCAAACATGCACACAAATTAAATGCTTTAAAGTCATTTTCGGATGATTATTTATGAACCTGTCATCAATTAATTTAGTTGCATGATTTCTATAAACATATACGAAAGTTTTTTTTCCTATTAATCTGAATACTAATATTTGTACAAGATTTATGCTCGATAAAAGGGTTTCGAACAGATCGTTACAAAATTCAGCAGCAAAAAAAAAAAGATAACATGGGATAAATTATAACATGTTGTGTACATTATTTCTCATTCATAAACTGGTCAGCTATTAATTCTGATCTTAGTGCTTAAAACATTCGATTTGTTTATAGGTAAATAACCGATCATGTCTGTTCTCTGGTAGCTACGATTAGCATCCAGGTTTAGATTATTATTTTTTACAGCCAAAATGTTTGATGATAATTAAATGATTTAAATGCTGAGCTCTGGTTCAGGATTTAAATTTATTAAAATTGTGCTCATATTAGAGCGATTATATTAAATTATAAAATTGAAATGTAAATTACAATCTTTATCTGACACAAATGACTTACATATTTGTATTGAATAAATCTAGTTGCTAATATTTGTCAAATGAATTTCCGAAAAACACTTTAACGTTTTTCGGAAATGGGTCTAGGTAGCTATGACTAATTATGAGCCGATCGTAACAAAATTGATCAGCAAAATATTGATGGGATAAATTATATCATGTTGTGTACTTTCTTTTTCTTTCATAACCTGGTCAGCTGATCTTTGTGTTTCCTATAGAATTTTTACCACATTCGTGCGGTTTGCAGGTAATTAACCGATCGTGTTAGCCTCTAAGTTATTTTAGATCGGCTTTATCGAATTGGGAAAGTCTATATTCATACTCACCGACTACAAATACATCTAAGTTTATAAAACGAATCGTTTTCAAACGTAAGAAATTTGAAATAATAAATATTGGGAAAAGGTTTGAGACTTGAATATTTTCCTTCGATTTTTTTTAAATAGTCGTCTTTAAGGATTTATTATAGGCGAAGTTTAAAAATTTTAATTTTTTTTTCAAGACCTCAACCAGGTTTAAGTTAAACTATGTATTGTGATTATTAAATAAGTAAAATTAACAATCACAACCCCTTGACTCACTATACAACTGAAAATATTTGTTTACTCTTAAATGTTCTACTTCTTGAACATAACAAAATGGGAGAAAAACTACAATAAGAAACAGAATTTCTATAATTTTTTTTTTTTTACAACAACTCCAATCAAGTGTAAAAATTGTTGTTTTTTTATTATATTTTACTAAAAAAACATAAGAAAAAAGCTACAATAATATATTTTCTCCCCTCTTGCTGAGCTTAGCGGGGTTTTTACTCATCCATTGATTCATTCATTCAGTCACTCACTCATTTATTCATTCATTCATAAAAACGAACAATCAACATTTATTTTTTTACTATTTCATTCATTAAAGTTTTACTCGTTTAAAAGAAGATGAAGAAAAAAAAAACGGAAAAAATAAACTGTTTCGAAAATTATTGAAAGAATAAAAAAAAAAATTGTTTATGTTTCCAAATCATTTGTTTAGACATGAATTTAAATACCGGAACTTTATGTTTAACGTTTTTAAGCATGAGAGAAACTATATTTATTCTAAATACTCTAAATATATACATATGTATCTAGATATAAGTATTTTAGATTTTTAACCAGTTGAAAGAAAGAAGAAACATATTTGAAAGATTTACAAGTCCGCGTGTGTTTAAATATGACATTCCATTCCATATGTTTTAAAATAAAATAAACTTTTTTTGGGGTGTAGTTTCCTATAGGGGACGTTATTAGAGCTTAATTTGTTTAGAAGTAGCATTTGTATTATCATTCATTCATTCATTTGTTTATTTATTTATTTATCTGTTGCTTAATGTTGTGGGACGTCGAGAAAGAGGGTTCAAGAATTTGTAAGAATTTTCAAACAATTTGTTTATTATTATTAATGCTTTCCATATACCATTTATTAATGGCTTTCAAATTATTTGTTTGTTTTGTAGTTTTTTAAATTGTTTGTTCTTGTTGCCGTTTGCTAATGTGGCCATTAGTTTGTTTTAGAGATAAGCGGCATGGCAATATAAAGTATGTAGTATTTTTAAGGCAATGATTCATTTTAAAACAAAAAATAAAACAATTATTTTAAAGGCAAATGATCTTTGTTTTGAAAATATAATTAAATAAAATTATTGGCATATGTAAAGAGTTGGATGGCCTAAAATTTGGTAGAAATAAAAATGTGTCTCTCTTGCAATACCCGGGTGAGCCAGTTTGTTAGTTGACGGCATGCGCAGACCAATAGATATTGAGACTATTGATCCTGTTACAGGATCTTCTTTGTATGTATAATGAGGAGTGAGATCGAAATAGTATTAACACACATTTTTCTTTAAAACTTTTAACACTAGTGTTGTTTGATTTTTTTTTTTATCAAGTTACCTTTGAAAAGTATGTCAGTTATTATGTTTAATGTCAATTATGTATATTTCTTGTTAATCTAATTAAAATGAGTGATGAGAAAAAGTTGCCTGCTAAAATTATGAAATATTTTCAACAAAACCCAACTTGGTCCTACAAAAAGTTGGCCAAACAATTAAAGGTCTGCCGTCAAACTGATTCCAATGTTATTAAACAGTATCGGGAGATAGAAACCCTGATTCAGGTAGAAGGGATGGTCCACATGATGTTTCTAAAGCCAATAAATAGAAAGCATTTTCAAAAGATCTTCTACGACATCCAGTAGGAAAGCAGTCCGATTAGCTCAGTACTCGGACTATTTGGTACGAAAAGTTAAAGCCAATGCAGGTTTAAAAATATACAAGACTCAAAAAGTTCTGACAGGAACTCTGCTAAAAATTAAGAGGCAAAAGACAGAGCACGGAAATTGAAGTCAAATTTTATAAAAAAAAACAAGTAAGAAAGTATGGTCGGTCAAGCCCGACCATATAATACCCTACACTAAGTAAAAGAGTAAAAACATTTTTCTTTTAAAATTTCAATAATTAGTATTTTTGAGTGATTTTCGGAAGTGGGCCTTATATGGGGGCTATGAACAATTATAGACCGATTGTGATTTTTGTCTATATTAAAGTTTACTATGTTGAATTTTGTGAGTATACCAACATTTTTAAGCGATTTATGTACGTTAAAGTGATTTTCGGAAGCGGGTCTATATGGGAGCTATGACTAATTATGGACCGATCGTAACAACATTTGGTGACATGAATTTTGTATACATAAAACTTATTTGGAGCGAAATTTGTGTAGATACATATATAAATTAAACATTTATGACCGATAAAGCCCAATTTCGGAAGGACATTTGTATGGGGGCTAGGTGATATAATAGACCGATTTCAGCCAGTTTCAATAGGTTTGGTCCTTGGACCGAAAAAATAATATGTACCAAAATATCTTCAAAATTGCGAACTGTACTCCGCGCACAAGGTTTACATGGACAGCCAGCCAGCCGACCAGACGGACGGACATCGTATAATCGACTCAGAAAGTGATTCTAAGTCTACTTTAAGGTGGGTGTTAGACTAATATTTTTGGGTGTTACAAACATCTGCATAAACGCATAATACCCTCCCCACAATGGTGGTGCAGGGTATAAATATATATCTGCTGCATAATGGATGACGAAACGTATGTTCTGGAAAATTTTTTGCAGTTTCTGGGTCAATATTTTTATGTAGCTGAAGCTGTTGTAGAAAAGTTTAGAACCCAAAATCCGAAAATTTCCCCAAAAAATTCTTGGAATGGCAAGCAATATGCAGATGCGGTAAAAGAAGCCAAACATTTGTTACAAAGGGCTCTATAAATACTGAACTTTACATCAAGGAATATTTACAAAAGATGAAGCTTCCATTCATAAGACTTCTTAATGTGTCCACTTATTTTTGACCTGATTTGATATCCTGTCACTATGATAAGCAAGGTCTTGAGTGGTATAAAAACAATAATGTGGTATTTGTACCAAGAGAGGCAAATCCTCCAAACTGCCTAAAGATAAGGCCAGTGGAGATATATTGGGTTCTTGTTAAAAGTGAAGCTCAAGAAGAAAGCTCAAAAAGGTGTCCAAAAGTGTGGTAGATTTTAAACGTTCGTACAAAGTAACAGAAATCACTATTGATTAGTTATAGTTCTAATAATATTTTATTTCTATCAAATAAAAAAAATCAAAACTGTAGGTTTAGTGGTTTCTTTTCTATTAACATTTATGTATGTTAAGATTTTTTCGATCTCACTCCTTAGACAACTTCCAAGTATGATATTTGTGAGTTTTTCTGCGATCTAGTAATTCATGAATATTTTTTAAAGCGTTCTGATCCAATGAACCTACGGAGATCGTCTCTAACATGCCTCGGGTGATACTCCTATTGTATAATAATGTAGTTTCCAGGATCAACTATACCTTCAATATGACATTATGTTCCTTCACTAATTTCCTCGTACATACGATCGTGCTAACTGGAGTTGGAAGACTCCAACTCCAGGAGTTTCCTGCCCCAGATTATTCTGTTTAAAATCTTCAGTAAAAACCGATTCTTCAGTTCTATGCCAAACTATTAGCACCTCAAAGGGTTAATATCTTTTCCAAAACTCTACTTTGCTTTGAAAAATCTAGTTTTTTTTCAACAAAAAATAGCAACAAAAAAAATTGTAATTGTAAAAATTCATTTCCTTATTTCCTAAGATTTCTTTCATTCAGCAGCATCACCAGGCTAGAAAGAAGAAAAAACTCACAACAAAATTACACATTTTTGCCGTAGAAGTGTAGAAACTATGCTAGATATTTCTCTTTAACATTATTAAATAGTTTTTTTTTTGTTTGTTGTAAATGCTCGTTGTTTTTGTTGATGTCGTTGTTGTTGTTGTTGATGTTGTCTATTTCGTTCGTTGTTGCCTGGCTACATTTGGCTTTACGCTCAAGTTTGTTTTAACGGAAACATTCCATAACCACTTTTGTAAACAAAACAAGAAATCCCATTCATAAAAATTGCAACAGCCAGATACCTACATACAAACAAACAAACATATAAATGTATAAATAAATGTTAGTGAGTGAGTGTGTGTGTAGCAACAGAGGAAAGTAATCAGCAACAGAGCAACATTTCAGCCTGAACAAACGAACGACAAGAAAATAAGAAAAAAAAAACATTGAAGGAACTGGTTAATACTCGTGCCCCTATAATGACACAGTGCAAGACAATAACAGCGACAAACAAACGACAGCAGCAGCAACAACAACAAAAGACCACAGCATGCCTTAGAGAATAACTATTTATACTCGTACTACAGCAGCAACAGCACCACCAGAACATGATTGTAGTAGCCACTTGAATGCTTTGCTGCATTAACTATTTCACTAAACAACAACAACACACAGCAACAAAATGCTGATTGGTTTTAGTTGACTTTTTTATGTTTTAGTTTAAGCCAAGGCTGGTTAAAAACCAAACCAGCTACATACATCAGACTCACACATAAACAATGTTAACAACAGCCACAGAGACTGCTGCAACCAACAACAACAACAACGACGATAACCACAACGACAACAACACAAATCTCTTGTTTGATCGTCACAATTAATGATCTTGCCACATCCTCAACGGAAAAAAGCAATTCATTGATAACAATTTTTATATTGAGTTTGGTTGCTGCTGCTGTTTTGGATGTGCTTTTGATTTTTTTTGTCTTCCAACTTCTGCTAACGCTTCTATGTGCGAATTGTGTAAACAGTGTTGTTAATTGAAAAAAGAACTTCCCAGGAAGCTAAATTGTAGCAGAATTTAGTCACTATTATGTTAAGAATATTTGTCAGGTTCTTAAAAATTAAATTTAACCCTAGAAAAAATATACTAGTTCCATAATTAAGGAGTGACATCGAAAAATTTAAGCACTTGAACATTTGACTTGAATGTTTCCTTTTTACTGTAATTCAATTGCTTGACTATAGCTCAAGGCTTGATTTACACTTGCTTTCAACTTGAATTCCAGTAAAAATCCTTATTGGAACAGTTTTTATTTTTTTTTTTTGATTGAAATTATTATTCTTTTTTTTAGAGATTTCTGTAACTTTGTTCGAACAGAGGAACGGAGATGGGCTCCGTTTAAAATCTACCACACTTTTGGACACCTTTTTGAGCTCTTTAAATTCTTTTTTAACAAGAGCCCAATATGTCTTCGCTGGTCTTAGCTCCAAGCAGTTTGGAGGATTTGCCTCTCGGTAGAAATACCAAATTATTGATCTTGTATCGCTCAAGACCTTGCTTACCATAGTGATAGGATGCCAAATCAGGCCAAAAATAAGTGGACACATTACGAAGTCTTATGAATGAAAGCATCCTTTTTGTAACGCATTGCTTGATGTAAATTTCGGTATTTATAGAGCCCTTTTGTAACAAATGTTTGGCATTTGGGAAAATTTTCTGCTTTTGGGTCCTAAACTTTTCTACAACATTCCCTCGAGCATCAGCAACATACATGAAAATATTGACCCGGAAGCTGCGACAAATCTTCCAGAACATACGTTTCGTCATCCATTATGCAGCAGATATATTTTTTTGACTTCAACTTCCGTGCTCTGTCTTTGGCGTCTAAATTTTTAGCAGAGTTCCTATTAGGAACTTTTTGAGTCTTGTATGTTTTTAAACCTGCATTGGCTTTAACTTTTCGTACCAAATAGTCCGTGTACTAAGCCAACCGGGCTGCTTTCCTACCGGATGTGTTGGGAGCTCTTTTGAAAATGCTTTCCATTTATTGGCTTTAAAAACATCATGTGGACCTTTTCTTCTACCTGTACCAGGTTTTCTATCAACGGACAAGTTCTACCGATACTTTTTAATAACATTGGATTCAGTTTGACGGCAAACATTTGATTGTTTGGCCAACTTTTTGTAGGACCAAGTTGAGTTTTGTTGAAAATATTTAATAATTTTAGTACGCACTTTTTTCTGGTCACACATTTTAATTAGAATAACAACAAATGAACACAATTGACATTAAACGTAATAACTGACATAATTTTCAAATGTAACTTGAAAAAAACAAATAATATTTGGGTTAAAAGTTTTAAGGTTTTTTCGATCTCACTCCTTAGTTCCATAATTACTTTGCAAAAACTTGAGTTGGATTTACTGAATATAATATACTGACTACTAGATACCGTCTGCATTACCTAGAGGTAGTATAATAATGTTTTGTTTATTAGCTGATATTTAAGCACTTAAATAAGGACTCAACTTGATTTACAGAGAATCAATATAAATCTTATTTAAATAACAATAGTTTACGCATAAATACAGTCGAACATCATTTCTAACAAACTGCTTCTAATGCGATTTGATCAATTTGATTTTACACAATCAATATTGTTATTATACCCTTCACCTTCGTGAGAAGGGTATATATAAGTTTGTCATTCCGTTTGTAATTTCTACATTTTTCATTTCCGACCCTATAAAGTATATATATTCTGGATCCTTATAGATAGCGGAGACGATTAAGCCATGTCCGTCTGTCTGTCTGTTGAAATCAATTTTCTGAAGACCCCAGATATCTTCGGGATCCAAATCTTCAATAATTCTGTCAGACATGCTTTCGAGAAGTTTGTTATTTAAAATCAGCAAAATCGGTCCATAAATAACGGATATATGAGCAAAAAACCGGGGCAACCTCGATTTTTGACCCATTTTTGATCTATATCTGGATTACTAAGTCATTAATATAGACAATATGGATATCTAATGATAGATATTTCAAAGTCCATTGCAACGATGTAGATAAAGCTATAGTAAGTTGGACCTACAATGGGTCAAAATCGGGAACAATATTTTTTAGCCCGAATTTTTTTTTCATCAAACAATTTTTTTTGTCATCCTTATTTTTTCAAAAAAAATTTGGAAAAACAATAAAAAAAATTAAATTTTGTTTACCTAAAAATATCTAAAAAAAATTTATTTTAAAGTATAATTTGGTGAAGGGTATATAAGATTCGGCACACCCGAATACAGCTCTCTTACTTGTTTTAACTGCAGTATTGTGGAAAAATCGCTGGATTAGCAACAAGTTTACTAACCACCAGTATTCTGTGAAAATGTACGTATACAGTATGTATTTTAAATCGGAACTTGAAACTTTGAAAGTTTCACATACTTAAAAGATTACACATTTGAAATATTCGTAAAAAAGCCACGAAACGAATGAGAGGAGGAAGTATTCCCCAGGCTCGTAAAATGTTAAAATTAATAAAAAACAGAACACTATGAAAGGAATTTGTACTAAACCATAAGAATCTTTATGGAGTAGAGCAGTGATCGGCCGTCATAAACAGCAGTCGCTAAACGCGATCGTTTGTTCAGATGTACTACCTATGGCGAGTTTGAATAAAACTCGTTAATGGAAACAAATTGGAGATTGCACAATAAGAAAATTCGTTTAACAAAACATTACAATACATTGGCAATGTGGCATATTCTGTTTGTAACGATCACTGGTATAAACTTCGTCCCATTTTAAGAAATTTATAAAAAAAATCTAAAATTTTTGCAAATATTTGTAAAATACTGAATTTTTTCTAGAGTTAACTTCCTCTGACGCATCGGTAAGTGTTTCAACAATTGTTGTTTATTTGCCATTTTAACAGCAACAATAAAAAAACATATACAAATCCACTTTTTAACAAAAAACCTAAAAATCTGTTGTTGTTAACTTAAGAAAATGTTTGAAATGAAACAAAAAACGAAAAAAAAAAACGTAAAATAAATGCCAAACATTAAAACGCGCCAATATCTGGCAGATGTCGCCTTTTAAGAGTTAAACTTACCAAAACATATACAAGGCAACAACAACAATTTGATAATGTTGGTTGTTGGCTGCATTTGCAACAGCAAAAAGTAATATAAACAAATCATGAATGAAATCGTGAACATTAAACCAGAGAATGCATGGCATGGACAGACAGACAGACAGACGTACGAGGGGACCTACCGACCAACCAACCGACCCATGTTGAGATGAACAATAATTGAATGAAACAAAAATATTTAACAACAACACAAGACTTGTTTTCAAGTACATTTTGTTGTTGTTGTTGTTGCTGGTTTTTGTAGCACAAAAACTTTACAAAAAAAAAAAAAAAAATTGTTTAAAAGTTCAAAACATAAACATTTTGTGTAATAATGATGTTGCTTGATGATCATTAAATGTTGCTGCTGCACTTGATGATCATTGTGAATGAAAAATCAGTGGAACTGCAAGAAAATTGTTGCATGTATTTATTGTACATATTTAGAATGTGAAACATTTTGTTGATCGTAATGATGCTTACAAAACATTTAATTGTGTCTAAAAAGAATCTAAGTGACGGCGATAATGGTGATGCTGATGCTGATGACGACGGCGTCGACGATGTTTTGCCCTTTGTGCTCAAAACATGGTAACAGTTTTTAAAGGAATTAATTTGTTACAGGGAAAAATCTGTAGAAATGTATTTTTTACTTTTGAGATTTAGATTAAATTCAAGAAAATAGTTACTTTCAGTAAATGATTTAAAAAATTCCTGAAAAAAATTCCATAATTCTCCTAAAACTATTAAGGTAGGATTTGGTGAGGGGTATATAAGATTCGACACAGCCGAATATAGCATTCTTACTTGTTTGAACTTGTAATTTCGTTAAAAATGGGTTAAACATTTAAATAAACAAATGCCGTTTATATAATTGCTGTAATTGCAAATAGCGAACAATTACACGTCTGCCATTTACTACAGATGTTATTGTAAAACACAATAAAATAAAGAAATCAAAATTTTTTTTTAAACAAATAGCGAAAATTAAAAAAAAGTGAGATCGAAAAAACCTTAACGCTCGTTTTTTCTTACAACTTTTATTTGATTAAAAATATAACTACTGCATAATTGATGACGAAACATATGTATGTTCTGGAAAATTTTTTCGCAGCTTCCGGGTTAATATTTATACCCTACACCACCATAGTGGGGAGGGTATAATGCGTTTGTGCAGATGTTTGTAACGCCCAAAATTATTGGTCTAACACCCACCTTAAAGTATACCGATCGACTTAGAATCACTTTCTGAGTCGATTAAACCTTGTGCGCAGAGTACAGGTCGCAATTTTGAAGATATTTCGATCAAATTAGGTACATATAATTTTTTCGGCCCAAGGACGAAGCCTATTGAAACTGGATGAAATCGGTCCATTATTTTACCTAGCCCCCATACAAATGTCCTCTCGAAATTGGACTTTATCGGGCATAAATGTATATATGTATCTACACAAATTTCGCTCCAAATAAGTTTCATATATATAAAATTCATGTCACCAAATTTTGTTACCATCGGTCCATAATTAGTCATAGCTCCCATATAGACCCGCTTCCGAAAATCAATTAAACGTGCATAAATCTCCTAAAAATGTTGGTATACTCACAAAATTCAACATAGTAAGCTTTCATATAGACATAAATCACATGACCTAATTTCAAGGTGATCGGTCCATAATTGGTCATTGCTCCCATATAAGGCCCACTTCCGAAAATCACTCAAAAATATAAATTATTGAAATTTTAAAAGAAAAATGTTTTTGCTCTTTTACTTAGTGTAGGGTATTATACTTTCATACTTGTTTTATGTTGCTGATGCTCGAGGGAATGTTGTAGAAAAGTTTAGGTCCCAAAAGCAGAACATTTTCCCAAAAAGTTCTTGGTATGCCAAGCAATACGCAATTGCGGCAAAAGAAGCCAAACATTTGTTACATTGGGCTCTGTAAATACCGAAATTTACATCAAGCAATGTGTTACAAAAAAGAATGCTTCCATTCATAAGACTTCTTAATGTGTCCACTTAATTTTGACCTGATTTGGCAATCTGTCACTATAGTAAGCAAGGTCTTGAGTGGTTTTAGATTCTAAAATTTAGAACAATAATGTGGTTTGTACTAAGAGCGGCAAATCCTCCAAACTGCCTGGAGCTAAGGCCTGTGGAGAGATATTGGGCTCTTGTTAAAATAGAATTGAAGAGAATTGAAATTGATTAGAAATATACATAAAAATAATATTTTTTGTAATCAAAACTGTAGGTTTATTGGTTTCTTTTTTATTAACATTTATGTATGTTAAGATTTTTTTTCGATCTCACTCCTTAAACAAAAAACTATTCATACTTGCAATTATGTTGCTGCTTTTAAAAGTCCGTCATAAAATAAAAATAAAAGTTTGATTTAGTCCCTAAAAGGCGAACAGTTTCTAACAAGCAAACAAAATTTAAAACTATTTAATGTTTTACAAACATTTATGCACATAACTTTTTAAGCATTTTTTGCAAATATTTAATGTTTTATGAATGAAAATTTGCTAAAGTTTTGTTTGAATTTCAATTTTTTGTTGCCCCCTTTTTTGTTTTTGCCAAATAACCACTATTTTTTTTACATATACAACTCACACTACCACATGAACATGTTTAAACAGCAAAAAACCGTTTACTTTGTTTTTGTAATTGTTTTGTTTTATTTTTCTCCCCTCCCAAGAGTTAGTGGGGTTTTTTGTTTTTGTTGCTTAATGGTTGTTGTGTTTGCTGCTTTCGTGTGTTTTTCTTCGTTGATTTTTAATTCATCTTTATTGATTCGTTGTACATTCGTGTTTATAATTGTGTGTGATGTTGTTAGTGACGACTTATAAGGGTATTTTTTGTTGTTGTTTTTGCTTGTTGCTGATCGATTGTATACAAAATCATATACGCAAACAATACTATGTACGTGGTATTGTTGTTTTTGTTGTTTTAATATTAAATAAAAAAACTTTAAAAAATTATTTATGAATGGATGCGTAAAAATTGTAGTGTGCATACTAAAAAGCGGCACTTACAGTGTTATTTAAAGGGTAAATTTACTGAATGAAATATTAGTAAGTTAAATTAGATTTTTTCATAAAATCAAATTACATGAATAGGCCGAATATAAAATTAAATGTAATACAAAATTTACAACAGGTCATACAGTTTGAAACACATAAAAATATTTGCTGCAGATCCACATAAATATATATATTCTGGGTCCTCATAAGATGCTAACACGATCTATCTTCTCCCGTCTGTCTGTTGAAAACATCATAGGCCCAAACGAAAGGAGCTAGCTGGGTGAAATTTTCCACAAATACTCTCTGTTGATAAGGTATTTAAAATAGGCCATATCGGTCCATGATTTGAACATCTATAATTGTCTAATCCTAATTATTATCATGATAAAAGGACATAAACAAGTTTTATACCTATGAACCTAAATCTTTCTACCGACTTTTGTGAGGATCGCTCCCCCATATAACCCCTATAGCAGAAAAATAATTTATTGTCACATATTGATGGCTGAATATGCAACTCTTACTGGTTTTTCTATTGAATTTGCTTTAATATTTTCCTAATAAATGTATGGAAGCATTAAAACTATATAAAACAAAAAACATGCTGCTAGAATTTTATTTATAAAAACATAAATTTCTCACCATATTTTCAGTATTTAGTTTTTGTTTGTTTTAAAACTAAACAAACAACATTAACTAATTAACAATCGAAGTGAAACCCAGGAACAGAACAATAACAATAAAACAAGCTAATAATTTTTCACACTTTCAAGTTAATGGTTCTACAATATTTAACACTTTACACTGAAATTATGACTTCCGATCTTAAAATCCAATTAGAAATAGAAATGTACTTAAAAAAAAACAACATCCGCATAGTTTTTGTGGTACTTACAAAGATGTTGAGTAATATTTAACACATAAACATATGAAAAACACTTTAAAGATCAACACAATTATGTTTTTTTTTTCTTTTTGGTGTTCGTAAATCTTACGACTACAAAGAATTTCAAAGATGAAAACTGTAAAAAAATTCACATGAATTTAATGAAAAGAACCTTTAGAAGTAGCTTGGAAAAAAACAAAACTAAAAAGAAAGGGTCAAAGATCTTAAACTTATAGAAAAACTAAGAAGAAAAAAAGAGAAAACAACCATTAGAATGACAATCTATAGATGTCTACTTCCGCATCACTTCCGTTTTGAAACACCAAAAGACTGCGCGCCGGTTAGGAGGAAAAGAAATAGAGATAAAAAAGGTGACTTCGTGATCGAAAAGACAGAAAAAGAAATTGAGCAACAAGTGTGCTAAACATAGAGACAAAAAACTAATGTAATGGTTAGGGGAACAAATGTAATCCTAAGAAATGTTTGTAATAAATTATTCTCAATATCATCAGAAAATGTATTAACGATTCTTTGAACAATAAAAAATTATCAAATTCGATGGAGCCATTTCCACTTACCTAGCCAAACACCTGGACATGGCAGCATGTGTTGCTGAGAATATATTTTAATTAGGAATCTTGGGACTCTGAAATGTCGCTAACGAAAATTTTATAAAAAAATATCGTGAATATTTATTTTTATCTTTGTTGAAAAGATCGTACGACAGATCCATTGACCTAGAGGAAGGATCTGTCATACGATATTTTCAACAAAGTTGAAAATAAATATTCAAGAATTACAATGAGTTAAAATAGAAGAAACATTTGAGAAACTAATAATGAATTTCAAAGCAATTGAATTGAGGTCGCAATTAGAAGTTAAAGGTCTTAGATACAAAGACCTGGAGAGCATTCTAGTACATTTAAAAGGAATAAATAAAGTCATTTTAAGAAGTGGAGATTTTGATGCAGAAGGCCAAGAATTGGAGACATTAATCCATGAAGATTGTTGTAAAACTCAACAAGAGATTGCAAAATCATTGGGAGCTAATCAAGCAGCCATTTCAAACCGTTTTCGAGCACCAAAATTCATCCAAAAGCAGGGAAATTGGCTACCATACGAATTGAAGTCGAGAGACCTTGAAATGTCCGAAATAATGCGAGAAAGCTATAAAAGCAAATAATTTTTGCACCGAATCATTACTTGCGATCAAAAATGGATCCATTACGATGACCCGAAGCGTAAAAGATCGTATGTGAAGTCCGGCCAACCAAACGAATCGAAACCAAAGTCAAATATCCATGGAGCTAAGGTAATTCTCCGTATTTGGTGGGAGCGCTGAAATCTGACCAGACCATCACAGGGAACCTGTACCGTACGCAACAGATTCGTTTGAAGCGAGCATTAGCAGAAAAAATATGCGGCCAGACATGAAACCGTAATATGCCATAGTGACAACGCACGGCCACGTGTATTTAGATTGAAGTGGTTGGGAATTTTTGCCTCAGCCGCCTTATAGCCCAGACCGTGCCCGACTACTACTTGTTTCGATCGATACAGAACGCTCTCTCTGGGTTACGCTTCACTTGGGAACAGAGTATTCGATATTGGCTTGATTCGTTCTTTGCCTCAAAAGATGAGCAGTTCTTTTGGCTCGGAATCCATATGTTGACAGAAAGATGGGAAAGGATAATAGCTAACAAAGGCCAATAATATGAACAAATTTTTATTGTACAAATGTTTCAAAATAAAAGCTAAAAATTTTAAAATATTCCACATTATTAAGTCATACATCCATTAGTTACACCATTTAGTATTAACATTTTAAATCATAATTAAGTTAGTTTTAAAATTGTGTTACTTATGGGTATTTGTCATTTCCCCATTAAGACACAATCATGCCATAGAACAAAACACAATGGCAATACTAATTCAACACAGAACAACATACAAGTTTATGCAATTCATATTTAAGCAATGACGCATGTATGCCATACGTTGAACGGAAGATCAATATTCTTTTTCTTAGATTTGTTTGTTCTAAACTAATGTTGCACCATTAATGATGCATGGTGTGTAATGCACATGCACATCTCTTCTATTCTTTCTATTGTATTGTAGTTTTTTTGTAAAGCATTTATGATTTATTTTTTTCAATATAATTATGCCTCAACGCCTTCTCTAGAGGCGATTTTCAAAAAAAAAATTTTATTTTTTTTTTCTTTACAATTTATTCTTTTGATTGTTTAACATCTTTTTAATAGATTTTGATCTTTTTTTTGTATTGTATTGTTTTGTTTGATTTTATTGTGTTTTTTTGTGTGTGTGGATGATCACTCTCCTCTCAGTTTTGTGGTTTGAATAGAAACAACTGTTGTTGCTGGCTGGTTGGATGTGTGTGGATGGTTGCATTGTTTTGTGGCTCTGTGTGTATTTGTGTAGGTGCCATCTGTTTGTTATCTCTAGTTCCGGTTTTCATTTAAAATGCATCAACTGCATTTTAGGGTCTATTGTTTATAACAAAATTTATGTCATTGATAGGGCCTTGTCAGAATTGAAGTAAAATCTATAAGTTTTAAATGATTTATGTAGAAAACAATAGATGCTGTAACAAAAAAATAAAAGAGAAAGAAAGAAGACAACAACAGATTGCTTATTGAAACAGGTGTTTTAGACGTTTCTCTGTTTACAAATAGAAAATAAAAGTTTTTGGGAAAATTTTGAAAAATAAATCAAAAATGGAAATAATATAAATTTCTTATATTTTAAGAGATTTATAGATTTCTAAACAGATTTTATTGGCTTTAAAGGAGATTTTTTTTAAATACACAGTATTTCGTTGCTTTAAAAAACATTTTTTTAAAAACATTTTGAAATTAAAAACTATTTAACACAAGCAATATTTTGTTGCTCACTTAGTTGTAACCCCCGTAATTTATTTCTAAAGCTAGGGTCACACATGGCAAATATTTGCTCAAAAAAGCGTAACCACTTTTTTTAACACAAATTAGTTTGACGTGTTTATTCCTAGAAGTGGTTTGTAAGATCAAACAGCATCAAATAAAATAAAACTAAATTTTTTGTTTTGAATCATCCTAAGCAAAATATGTTTTTGAAATTAATAAAATAATTCCAATGTATTTCATTTAGTGGTTACGTCTTTTTCGTCAAATATTTGTCATGTGTGACCCTACCTTAAGTTATTAGTTTGGCCTCTGCAATCGAAATTTTTAGTTGTGGTTACAACATTTTTGTTAGACCCACAATAAAATTGTTTGCCTTAGTCATATTACTGAATTTAAATTAAATTGATATGCAATTTATGCAACAAATTCATTAATAAATATGTGATTTTTCTTAGCAGCTTAATAAATGATATTTAAACCACTGATCGGCATAAAGAGAACATGAAATATGGATTAGAATAACATGTTATTATGCACTTTCATTCTTTCTTTGCTGTAATCTGACCAGCTATTTATTCTATTCTATACATTATATTCTGCCGCTGGTGTCGTTGAGTGCCGATCACTGGTGTCAAATACAGTGCACTCGCGATAATATGAACACCCCAAAATATGAACACTTTTTACTTTCATAGGGTACTCTAAAATATGAACTTAATGAACTAAGCTGTTCATATTTTAAAGCTTTTTAAAATATGAACAGCTTATTTTTGTTTTTATACCCTACACCACCATAGTGGGGAGGGTATAATGCGTTTGTGCAGATGTTTGTAACGCCCAAAAATATTAGTCTAACACCCACCTTAAAGTATACCGATCGACTTAGAATCACTTTCGGAGTCGATTAAACGATGTCCATGTAAACTTTGTGCGCAGAGTACAGGTCAGTACATATTATTTTTTCGGCTCAAGGACCAAGCCTATTGAAACTGGCTGAAATCGGTCCATTATTTCACCTAGCCCCCACACAAATGTCCTCCCGAAATTGGACTTTATAGGTCATAAATGTTTAATTTATACATGTATCTCCACAAATTCCGCTCCAAATAAGTTTTATATACACAAAATTCATTTCACCAAATTTTGTTACGATTGGTCCATAATTAGTCATAGCTCCCATATAGACCCGCTTCCGAAAATCACATTAACGTGCATAAATCGCTTAAAAATGTTGGTATATACACAAAATTCAACATAGTTAACTTTAATAAAGACATAAATCACACGACCTAATTTCATGGTGATCGGTCCATAATTGGTCATAGACCCCATATAAGGCCCACTTCCGAAAATCACTCAAAAATTTAAATTATTGAAATTTTAAAAGAAAAATGTTTTTGCTCTTTTACTTAGTGTAGGGTATTTATGGTCGGGCTTGACCGACCATACTTCCTTACTTGTTTTTTAATGTATTTTATCTATCTACACAGAGTTGAAATCTAAATCAACAGGGTAGTGGCTAAATTCTAATTCAACTGCTTAATAATTTTTGGACTTCCTTGAACATGAACAATCTTGCAAAAGTGAACTGGACTGGTTTTAATTAGTTCATATTATCGCGAGTGCACTGTATGTAATTTTTAACACATGTGTAGTTTTGCCATAAATATTTTCCCTAAGTACTCGTATCCTTTCAAATGTATGTGAGGCAACACTTAACAAGTGTATCTAAAAATAAAAACGACACTTCGTTGACAATCGTTTTCTCTACATCATATTCGGTCCCTGGTGGCTTTGAGAGCCGACTACTGGTGTCAAATATATAATTTTCAACACATGTATAGCTTTGCCCTAAGTACTGCTATTATTCCAAATGTTTGTGAGACAACTCCTAACAGGTGTCTCTGAAATAAAAACGACAGACACCATTACTTCGTTGGCAATCCGTTTCTCTACATCATATTCGGTCCCTGGTAACTTTAAGTGCCGACCACTGGTGTTAAATATGTAATTTTCAACTCATGTGAATCATTTGCATTCTTCAAAATATGAAATAAAGACGACTCCATTACTTCGTGGACAATCGTTTTCTCTACATCAAATTCGGTCCATGGTGGCTTTGAGAGCCGACCACTGGTGTCAAATATGTAATTTTCAACACATATGTAGCTTTTTCCATCATTATTTGCACTAAGTATTCGTATCCTTCCTAATGTTTGTGAGGTAACACTTACCAAGTGCCTCTAAAAACAAAACGACACCATTACTTCGTTGACAATAGTTTTCTCTACATCATATTCGGTCCATGGTGGCCTTGAATGCCGACTAATGGTGTCAGATATGTAATTATCAACACATGTGTAGCTTTTGCCATCATTATTTGCCCTAAATACTCGTATTTTTCCATATTTTTGTGAGGCAACTCTTAACAAGTGTCTCTGAAATAAAGACGACACCATTACTTGGTTAACAATCGTTTTCTCTACATCATATTCGTTCCCCGGTGTCGTTGAGTGCCGAACACTGGTGTCAAATATGTAATTTTCAACACATGTGTAGCTTTTGCCATCATTATTTAACCTAAGTACTCGTATCCTTCCAAATGTTTGTGAGGAGGCAACTCTTAACAAGTGTCTCTGAAATAAAGACGACACCATTACTACCTGCTGAGTCTATTACTAGTTAGTAACACTTAAGTATTCTTTATAATTATTGCGTTTTATTTTCTTAGTACAAAAATCTAAATCTGGAATTGATTTTTTACACGCTTGTTTTCCCCGATGCAGCCAACAATCTGTTTTTTAAGGTTGTCATGCATCTGGGACACATGTTCATTCATTCATTCGCTTGAGCTGAGTAGGCGTCTGTAAACGTTAAGATATGTGTGTATTTTCCCATAAAAGGTCGTTAGTTTTTTATTTGTTTATTTATTTTTATGAAGAAAACCAACATAAATTTATGCTTTTAAATGAGACAGTTAGACAAAACGCAACAGATTGTGTGGAAGTATTTTAAAGTGTTTCGGAAGTAGCGGAAGTAAAAGTATGTATGTTCTTAAGAAAAACCAAGACAGACAGTCATGCACATAAATTTTACATGATTTTTTTTTAATGTGTTTGAATCATTGTTATGGGAATACAAACTGACACTTTAGAAAAATGTCATAGAAAGATGTTAAAAAACATAAATTAGGTTTTCTTTCTAAATCAAAAAAAAAAAATTAAACTTGAAATAATGGGCAGGGGAAAATGCTAATTCATTTCAACACGAATTCTTGAAATGTTACCAACCTTTCAATAAAGTTAAAATAAAGCTTGTCTTAGAGTAGAGTATTATTTCAACCCTTTTTTTACATATTTCAATCAATATTTGATTGAAAAATTTCTTTCACCCTCTCGGTTTTATAACAAAAATTCCCACGATACTTTCGAACATGTGTAAAATCATGCTTCTAAGGATAAAGATAAAGACATGTGTATATGTTAATATCCTGTATTTCTTACAAACATTCTATTTATTGAAACATAAAAAAAAGAAAGAAAGAAATACAATGTAAGACTGCATAATAAGCAGCAGCATAATTCTGAAAGAGACAAAGAACAGCCAGGATTTGTGTTTGTTTGTTCAGCAGTTTATTACAAGCCTAAATAAAGTCCTTAGGGAGCAGCAGCAGAGAGTGAGAGCATAAAATTTAAATAAGGATTTTTGCTTAATAATCTCTTAGGGGAAGCAAAATAAACAAAACAAAACACTACAACAAGCAGGTGTGTCAAAATAACAACAAAATACCCAGATTTAAGGACAATAATTTTTAAATTTAGGTCATGTCAGGATAACAGCAAAAACACAGAAGAGTTAAACAATGATTTTAACAAAAAAAAAAAATCACAATAAAGTAAGATTATTTAGTTGTTGTCAACAGGTAGTCCAAATACCAAGCCACTCATTATCATCATTTTATTTACTTCCGGATTTTTTCGTTTTTTTTTTGTTCCTCACACACAAGTGCAAATTAGATAATAATTTGGGTTGTTTAAGCAAGATAAAGGACAGAGATCAAGCAAATTGTTAAGGATAGAATATACTTTTTATAAAGACTGATTTAGTAATACTAAATAAGTCGTTTGAAACTTCCTCATTTCATTTACAAACTCTACTTTTGAAGATTTTTAAATTTGATTCAGCCCTATTCAGGAAAATGTGTATCACGATTTCAAGTCAATAAAATCTATATACTAAGTTTCAAAAAATTTATGGTGGCTGATGAATTTTGCTACATTAAGAAACAGGAATAACTTTTTTTTGTAATGCGTGAAATTCAATCAATCTTTTTGTATTTGAAAGCCCATTGAATTGTTTTAAAAATAGTTTAATTAGTTTTAAAGATAAATGAATTTAAATGTCCTGGTATTTGATGCTTAATAGCAAAAAGTTGCGTAATTCAGCCATAACCGGCTGAGCTATCTTGTTGAAACCACACAGAGTTGAAAGGAATTATCTTTCGGCGTAGTTCCGAATAGAAAATTCTTTTAGCATGCTCAAGTAACGGTCTCCAGTAACCGTAACGTTTTGTCCATTTTGCAATTCCCTCTCATGCTGTATTTATGGATTGGAACCAGTCCATATGCGACAATTTTGTTTGTTTACGTTGTCGTTCAGATCGAAATGAGCCTTATCGGACATCATTGAAAAGCCAATTCAGTTTTCTCTTGGTAGCGGCTTTCATCGGCCACCCCAAAGTGGTTTTGAAACTTTTTTGGAAATAATTCGATATCTTGGGAACTATTGGAGATATTGTTATGAAATTGCACATGGTTTTAGCTGAGGTGTGTTCGAGTTGATTTACGTTGGTTCAGATTCCTAGCGCTAATGGGGGCCAGTGCGTAGCCCCTCAAAATTGGTCACCTCGGGTCACAATTTTTTTTATAAAAAAATCGAATAAGCTGAAATTTTAAATATAAATAGTCCTTGAGAAGATCTACAAAAAATACGCTTACAAGTGTAGGTTACATCCCTCTATTAGTTGAAGAGATATTCAGGTTTATTAATTTATTTTTTTTTAATTTTGCTCGATTTTTTTATGGTTTTTTAGATATGGCGGGCCAAAGGAGGGTCGAAATTTATTTTTAAAATATCAGCTATATTGGCGATAAAATTCTGAATAAAAAAATTTCTAACAGTTATCTCTTGCCTATAAAAAGTTATACGCATCCAAAGTTGAAACTTGTAAAAAGGGCCGTATTCCCCAAAAAAGCCCATATATTTTTTCTTTTTTAGAAAAAAATTTTCTCCGGGACTATATAGAATTGTTATATGATCCGTAAAGATAACTTAATGCTAAAGCGTGTAAAGAAAAATTTGGCTGACTTAAGCAAACTATCACCCCCCAGACATAACCAAACTTGGCAAATTTAAAAAAAAAAATTTCGGTTTAAGTAAAAAATTCTAAAAAGGCAAGGCACCGATCCATGAAAAAGCTCTATATTTGTATAACCCCATATGTTTCTTAAATACTTACTAAGTGTTTTTTACTGTCACTCGGTAAATAACATGACAGTAGACACTTTTCTGACAAAACTCAGTTTTTGGAACACATTTTCCACGTTTTAGGAATTTCGGTATTTGAAAATTAAAAATGTCAAAAATTCTAATGCCATTGATTTAAGGACATTTGAGTCTATATTGTTTCCAAATTTTGTTATGATATCTTTAACACTTAAAATTTTATATTAATTCAAATTTGATATTTTTATTCGTGGATAATCACCATATTATAATTTTTTTAGTTTTTAAGGTATATGAAGTCCCAAAAATTTATAAAATTATTTAATTTTACTAAAATATCAATCTTCAAGTCCTAATGTTTTCAACAATATCAAAAACTTATATCAAAGGCCTTTATTTACTCCACTGAAGATCCACAAACCTTGCCCCCTTTGACAAATTTGTACGTTTTTTCATATAATTCATTGGAAAGACGCCCAGACATGAATCCGTAAAAACTACTTACAATGAAGTGGTTGGGAAGTTTTGCCTTACCCGCTTTATAGTGCAGACTGTGTCCCGTCCCACTACTATTTATTACGATCAATGTAGAACGCTCTCTCTGGGATACTTTTCACTTTGTAACAGAGTATCCGATATAGGCTTGTTTAGTTCTTGTTCTCAAAAGATGAGCAGTTCTTTTGGCTCGGAATCGAAATGTTGCCAGAAAAATGGGAAAAGGTCATAGCTAACAATGGCCAATACTTTGAATAAATTTTTATTGTCAAATTTTTCACAATAAAAGCTGAGTTTACCTGAATTTGTTAAGCAAAATGTTTAATATTGTGGTAATTACACAACCCAAAGTCTGAGAATAAGTGACAGTAGGAATAAGTGTAATTTATGGTTCGATTATGGATGGCAACAGAACTTCAGTTGCGTTGTCAGTTGCCTAAATGATATTACATACGACAACTGGCAGCTATCATTTCTGTTTTCAAATTGGCAACCAGAAATTTGTGGTTGACCTCTGGCAACACAACTGAAGATCGGTTGCCATCCATACTCGATCCGTTAATGTCTCTTTGTTTGGAAAATACGGACCTGCTTCTGCTTATGTAAATGAAACTTAAAATTACTTAAATTTTTGGTTTGCTGGGTTTTGTGTTTAGAATTTTTAACTGAAATCAAGGAAGCTAAAGTAACTGACCTCGGTCCTTATAAATAACACTGTGTGTGTAAGAGATAGAAAAGGAGAGAGAGAGAGCGTGTAGAACAAACATCGTGAGTTGTTTTGACAAAACTCTAAAAATTACTTCCGCTTTTTATATATAACCGACTATTTGTTTTGTATTGTGTGTGTTTTTTTTTGGTAAACTACAGCTGTTTGCTAAAGAATTTCAATACAAATTCCTTTTAGCTCTTAACTACATTTAAGCACTGCACGTTTATCTGCCATTTAAATCCGGAAGTAAAAAGCGGAAGTATTTAGCTGTAAGATATTAAAAAAAAGGTCATAAGGAATAAACAAGAGAGAGAGCAATAACACTCTCTCTCTCTCTTACTATAGAGCTATATTAAGGAAACACACTAAGTAATTATAATACGGAAGTAAATGCAATGCTCTGCATATTTCTTTTTTGTTGGTTTTGTTCAAAAAAGATAAAAATTACTTCCGTTTTGAGCTCAACAATATTCTAGCATATTTCTACTATTTAAAAATAAAGAATTAAATAAATGACACACTCATTTGATCCCTTATTAAAATCACAAAAAAAGGAAGTTTTAAATCGTATTTTTTTTTAGGATTTACCTGGGTCTTATTACACTTTAAGAAACTATTTAATAACCAACACATTTTCAGAGATTTACCAAAGGGGATTACAAATGTTTCAAAGCCATTAAAATAGAGAAAAAAAAATTATGTTAAGTAGACAAACAAGTGTTTTAAGATCGTGAGTGTTTGTTTTAGAGGATTTAGGTACTTCCGATCGTAAATGGATAATTTCCGGACATCCTGTATGGTATTTGAAATCATGTTTTTTTTAGGAAGTTGCAGGAATATATTTTGTGAGTCAGAGTGTAGTTAAAAAAAATGAGTAGGAATTTGAATTTAAAACCGTAATTTACTTATTAAAATGTTTTATATTTTGTTGAAAAGAAGAGACAATTCATATCCATTAATATACAATGTTAAAATTTTCTCATGAAAAAGTATAAAAAATAATGACCATTCTCCTATTTGGCACACCCAGCCATTTCCCAACTTTCATTACTGATTTGCAAACTTTGTAATGACTACAACATACCGTCTGCATTACTAGGAAGTAGTTTCGTAATGTGTGGCTTATAAACTGATATAAAAGTGCTTATTTAATTGTAATCTTCACTAAAATATTTAATTGTCATTTTAGGACAAAGAATCAATATAATTCTCATATAGTTAAGAATATTTTATGCATAAGTAGTTATGATTTCGTTTAAGACTATCCCTTCCTTCCCTCTTTAACCCTTAAAAACTAACAAAATGTCACTGTTTGTCAATTTTTCATAATATTTTGAATGGCCTTAAACTTGAATCAGCAAAAAAAAATTTTTCTTTATAAAAATTTTACAACTTAATTTGTTTCTTGCACCACAACACAAACCAAGTTATAAGTTCATTGGCTCTTAACAAAATTTTGTTTAACTTATATTTATCAAACACAAAAAAAGAATCTCAAATTTCAATCAGAGTTTTAGCTTTTTATAAGGATTTCTGTTAAAAAAAAAGAAAGAAATATTTTAACTAAACATTACATAGTTTAACTTAAAACTAAAAAGAATATGATATAGAAAAAAAAACAAATAACCCCACCTTATGTTAATGTTAACTACAGACAACCTTCATATGAATTTGATATGTTTAGACATAAACTTCAAAAGACAAAACTTAAAGCTAAAGAAAAAATAAATGAAAAACATTCTTTCTCAAAAGACTAAAGTCTCTCAATGTACAATGTATGTGATGTTTTACATGACAACATGACAAGCCAGCCAACGAGTGAAGTGAGTGGGTCAGTCATTCATTCCAAAAAAAAAAAACAGAATTTCTTGGACATGATGTATTAAAGCTTAAATAACCTAATAAAGCTCAAATTACACATGAATTCCCACTAAAACAATGATGAAATGAAGAAAAATGTGAAAAAAAAATGCACAAAAACAAAAAAATAAGCTAAAAGAGACCTTTAAAGAAAAGCAAAAGTAAAGTGTATTTACAAATGCACGTACGAAATGTGTGCATACCAGGGAAAAGGGTGAACCGAACAAAGGAGATTTTTGTGACATAACTTGATTTAAAAAAAACAGATTCTTGCAACATTTAGTATACAAAAGCTTTTCTTTAAAAAGCTTTAAGCTTTCAGAAGTTATTACAAATTACATTTTTAAAGCTTATAAAGCTTAAAACTTAACTAAACTAAAGTATATTATTTCCATTGTAAACTTTAAAAGCTTCAAAGTTTAAAGACTTTTCTCAATAAAAATTGTGTATGTTAATAAAGCTTTACGAATAAATTTATAACAAAATGGGTTTATTATTTATTTCTAAAATAATTTATAACAGCTTTAACCCTAAACTAAAAAACAAAGATTTTTGAAAGCACGATTAACAGTGACAAAATTAAACCAAAACTGAATTTACAACTTTTGTACACAGAGAAAACTGATTGGTAGCAGCTCCGATAGACCAGTCGATAGTGTGCTGAACTATTAATCTGAGGGTTGCGGGTTCGATTCCCGCCAAAGACTCTGGGTGTAACTGCAGACAAGCAAAACGCTTCGCAGTTTGTGTTTGTTTATAAAAAAAAACCGAATTTGTTGTCAATTGAATGATGTGGTTGCACATATAGATTTTATCGGTTTTATCAACAGAAAGTCAGTTGGTAAATAAGAATTTCGGTTGAAGCAACCAAATATTTTTTGTCATTTCTAAAATGTACTCACAACTGTAAAATTCATTCACTACTACAGAATCATGCGATTGGCTACAAATTCGGATGCTACCACTAATCTGTTTTCTCTGTGTATGGAAATTGTCACTAAAAACATTTCTGTTTTAATTCTATCATTGTCATAAAGTTCAGATATTCCACATTTTACATAGAAGTTTTTAAATAAAAGCTACATTTAAAAACTGTAAAGCTTTAAATTTTTAAACGGAAGATACTTTTAAGATTTGAAAGCTTAAATTATTTGAAAAATTAAAAAATACTTTTTTTTAAAAATATTTTTTTTAGATAAAAAAAAGCTTTTTGAAAGCTTTTTTTGAAAGCTATCATGAAAATAAATTATTATTATTTTAAATCTGTCGTACAAAAATTTTAAGCTAAAGCTATACTATTAAAGCTTTTACTATTTCCTAGAAAGCTTTTTTGAAACGTTTTTCTTATTATCCTTAAATATTATTGAATTATGCACCTGGAATTTTAACAAACATTTTTTTTTATTTCAGATTTAAAGTTTTTATAACCTCTTTTAAATAAGTTCCAAAACTAAAATGAATCAACTTTTAATTTATAAAAAATCTTAAATTTTAACAAAAAGCTTTAAGGTTTTACCAGCAATTTTAAAAAAGTTTTTGAAATTTTCGAAACAAAACTCAAATTTGCTAAAGCTTTTAAATTACAAAAGATTAAAACAAATTTTTAGTAAACTTATTAGGCCTTTAAAGTAAAATAATGAACAATATGTCTTTTCATAAAAGCTAGTTTTAAGTAGAATTTTAAAGCTTTTTAACGAAAATAAAATTGTATGCTATGTGCAAATGTTAATGCTCTTATTAATGCTGCAATTTTACTACATTTATACTTATTATGTTTGTTTATTAAGTTTACTTCTTAAAGCTATATTACGTATTGTAATATTTTTAAAAGCTTTATACAAACATGGAACTTATAGAGCTTTTAAATTACAATAGCACAAATAAAATTTTTGAAATAAATCAACAATTTAAAGATAAAAATTAAATTTAACAATTACGAACAAACTAAATCCTAAAGAAAACAGCTTTTAAAGTTCAGAACAAAAATAATTCGCGAACAAGAATTAAGCAAATAATTTGTCTACTTTAATTTAGTTTCTTTATATAATTTTGCAATGCTTTCAAACAATTGGTAGCTAAAAGGTTAAAACACCGATGAATTTTAAACCGTCTTTTAAAGGTTCAAGCTCTTCATATGAAACATAAAGCTTGCGAAAAATCCTTAAATAATAATAAAATCTCAGTAAATGTGATCATAACCTCGATATCGCTGTAAAGTTTGCCTTGAAATTTAAATTTTAAAAGCTTTTATTCCTGGACACCCTAAACTAGATTCTGAATGCAATTTTTGTTTGTTTGTTTCTTGTTTTTTTCTCTACTTTTCTTTCAAACAAATGCAAAAGGTATGCACTTTTGGTATGTTGCAGCATTATATGTAGTATGTATTTTGTATTTTGTATTGTTTTTGTTTATTTGTGATTTTAGTTGTTTATTTGAATCAAATTGTATGCATATCAGGCATAAGAGCATTAAATTGCATTTGGCAACGGTTGGCTTAATGCAAAGAATTTCAAATTTCTTGTCGATTTTTTTTTATTTTTTTTGTATTTCTGTTCACACTACACACAATACTTGACTGCATTTCAACAAATACTTACTTACTGACGACTACACGCTCAAATAGCGCCAAACAAAAACAACAGACAACAGATAAAACTTCCGGTGCTCTGTGCCACACATACTAACATAAGAAAACAAAAATCTTAGGAATTTCTAAGATCAGAAAAACGAACAAAAAAATGTTGCATACTTAAATGTATAGCAGAAATTCCTTTATGTCACATTTACTTTACTATGCTGCTTTTATTGTTATAACTTCAATATTTTTTTTTACAAAGAACTGCAAGTTTATTTAACTAGAAACGGGAGGAAGCCTTTTAATCTTGTTGAAGCTCTTCCTTTGTATTGTTTAAACACGACTTGTTAACTTGAATTTCCGTTTTGTGCAAATACTCTCACTCATTTCTACACATTCATTCATTTACAAAAAAAAGCTTGTTTTTGTTTGCAGAGTGGGGGGAAAGAAAAGCAGGAGTTGTATGTAAATGACAAGAAGAAGTGCAGAATCACGTTTCACTTTTTAAGAGCTGCAATGAACCGTATGTGTATTTTTCCTTTCAATGGAAATTTATAAGTTTATAGAGAAATTTATTATAAGAAAGTGGTTTTAGTTGTCAATTTCAAAAAAAAGGGGGGAAATTTGTTTAAGAAAATGTTTTATTTAAATAAGGGGTAGTAAAATTTAAATGCTTTATTTAAGATAAATATAAGGTTTTAGCAAAATTTTATTTATAATTCTATATTTGGTTAGTTAAAAGCTTTGCTTAAAGAAATTTTGTTTATGAAAATAGTTTTAATGAAAAACCAGCCTTTTTTAGCTTTTCATATTCATAGCTATGAACTGTAAGCTTTTTCAGGAAAATAAAGTTTAAAAAGTTATAAAGCTTTTAAACGAAACTCAAATTATATGTTAAGTTTCAACAATTAAATACTAATTTTAAAAAATGCTTGTTAAAAGCTTTTAAGCTTTAAGCTTAATAAAGTTAAATTAATAATTTTATTGTATTTTTTAAAGGTTTTAACATTGTTTTAAACACAAACTAAAAGCTTCAAAATGAGCTATTAAGTTATAAAGGTCTAACCGCCATTTTCTCAATCTCTGGTTATTTTTTTTATCGTGACGATAAACTGACAGTTTTCATACAAAAAAATGTTAATTGGAGGATTATCGTTACGAAAAACGATAAACAGATATTGAGAAAATGGGATTAAAACTTAAGAGTTTTATTTAGAATAGTGTGGTTTCAGCAAAATTTTATTTATAATTCTAAATTTGGGAATTAAACTTAAAGCTTTTATTTCGTTACTTAAAAACTTTTAAGTAATTTTGTTTCCTTTGGAAGAAAATAAACTTGTTTGTATATTCAATTAGTTTTAATGAAAAACAAGCCTTTTGTAGCTTTTCATATTCATGGCTTTAAAATGTAAGCTTTTTCATGATAATCAAGTTGAAAAATTCATAAAGCTTTTTAACGAAAATCAAATTGTATATGAAGTCTCAACAATAAAATGCTAATTTATTAAAAAGCTTTTTAAAGCTTTAATCGTATTATAGCTTTATGCTTCATAAAATTAAATTAATAAAAAGTTTATTGTATTTTTTAAAGGTTTTAAAATTGTTCAGCTACAAAATGAAATTCTTATTTTACAAAAGCTTTTAGAGCTTTTAAGTTATAAAATTCTAAGTATGGAAATTTTGTTTTGTAACCCTTTTATAAATTTAAAAATTGTGTATGAATATGGGGGTTAAACTTTATTTTAGTAGAACTTTAAGAGTTTTATTTAGAATAAATAGCTTGGTTTCGGCAAAATTATATTTATAATTTGGGAATTTTACTTAATATGAAAATTAAATTGAAAAATAAATAAAGCTTTTTAATGAAAATCAAATTATATATAAAGCTTCATTATTTAAATGCTAATTTTAATAAAGCTTTAATCGTATTATAGCTTTAAAGCTTTATGCTTAATAAAGTTAAATTAATTAAGCTTTTTATACCCTACACCACCATAGTGGGGAGGGTATTATGCGTTTGTGCAGATGTTTGTAACGTCCAAAAATATTAGTCTAGCACCCACCTTAAAGTATACCGATCGACTTAGAATCACTTTCTGAGTCGATTAAACGATGTCCGTCCGTCCGTCCGTCCGTCCGTCTGGTTGGCTGGCTGGCTGTCCATGTAAACCTTGTGCGCAAAGTACAGGTCGCAATTTTGAATATATTTCGATAAAATTTGGTACATATAATTTTTTCGGCCCAGGGACGAACCCTATTGAAACTGGCTGAAATCGGTCCATTATTTCATATAGCCCCCATACAAATGTCCTCCCGAAATTGGACTTTATCGGTCATAAATGTTTATTTATATATGTATCTACACAAATTTCGCTCCAAATAACTTTTATACATACGAAATTCATGTCACCAAATTTTATTACGATCGGTGCATAATTAGTCATAGCTCCCATATAAGACCCGCTTCCGAAAATCACTTTAACGTGCATAAATCGCTTAAAAATGTTGGTATACACACAAAATTCAACATAGTTAACTTTAATATAGACATAAATCACACGACCTAATTTCATGGTGATCGGTCCATAATTGGTCATAGCTCCCATATAAGGCCCACTTCCAAAAATCACTCAAAAATATAAATTATTGATATTTTAAAAGAAAAATATTTTTACTCATTTACTTGGTGTAGGGTATTATATGGTCGGGCTTGACCGACCATACTTTCTTACTTGTTATAATTGTTTTAAATTGTATATCTTTATACAAACTTAAAGCTTTAAAAAGAAAATCTTATTACACAAAAGCTTCTAGAGCTTTTAAATTATAAAAGTCTAACTCCCATATTCATAAACAGTCTTTAAATTTATCAGGGTTTTATTAATTGCTTATGAATATGGGAATTAAAACTTTATTTTAGTAAAACTTTAAGTGTTTTATTTAGTAAAAATTGTGTGGTTTAGCTAAATTTAGGAATTAAACATAAAGCTTTTATGTTGTTAGTTAAAAGCTTTTTATATTTGAAAGCTTTTCTTATACTCAATTTGTTAATAAATTAAAAGAAACTTGTTTCTTAATTAAAAATTAAAGTTTTTTAAATTAAGATCAACAGCTTTCAAACTCTTCATATTCGTAGCTTTAAAATTCATTCTTTTATTGAAAATAAAGTCTTACTTAGAGTAAGTTTTCTGCAAAACATTGTTAGTATTATAACTAAACATTTTTCACACACATAAATCATACAAATTTCAGGAATTTTTATTATACTTAAGCTACTTAAATAAGACATAAATTTCCAATAATTACTAAACAAAACTTAGTTTTTCCTAAACATTCAAATAAATTACATAATTTATCTGAAAATTTTTGTTGTTTAATAATGTTTTTGGGTGCGTGTATTGTTTTGGTGGGTAAAACATTTTAATTTTGACAAAATTCTTTTGTTTTTTTCATAAAATAAAACCGTAATTTTATTTTTTTTGATAAATAAATGAAAGAATATTTGTAAACAATTTTTATTTTTTTACAAGAACAATAATTTTCAAAAAACAAACAACCACAACAAAACCATATTATATGTATAATAAAAAGGGGCACATTCCATTAGATATTAGCTCATCATCATTATCAGCAACATTAAAAACATCAACGAGATCGTCATGATCATGACGATAATAATGATGATCTTGATCATTCAACATTTCTTTAGGTTGCACAGTGGAATATTTTGTGAAATGAAGCTGGTCAATTTGGAATAAATTGCTGGGCAGAGAGTAACATTTATAGTAAATATCAAAGGTTCTTAAATCACATGATCCATTCTGATCATCGAAACGAGAGAGTTCACGATCAATAAAAGTATCATGCAGAAATTGAATTATTTCACGGACTCAAATAACCCTTAAAAAGAAATCCAATCGAAACGTGAGTGTTCACGATCAGGAAATTGATCATAGTTATGTTATTATGTCTCGATATCGAACACCAATAACAGTCACTGATTGATCAGACTCATTTCGAAGCATGATGATGACATCAGACCTAAATTCGCACCAAACAGTTGCAATTTTGACGCTTAACAAAGCCATCAAAGTGAACATAAGCCAAACTTTCGCGATCTCTCGTGTAATGATAAATTTTTTACTAAAATATCTTCTGTCAAAATGTTGTGGTACATTAATTGGACATTCATACTAATAGGTTTTGCGCTAGACATTATTGAGTCCATGACTCAACCAACTTTTCGTACCACTGTACAATGTTACGCTTCTTTTTTTTCAATTTCAACTCTACTACAACAAGAAAATTTGTTATTTCCTCTTTTGATTTTGTTTGTTTGTTAGTGTTGATGCCTGTATATACATATATGAGTATTTAGTTCTTCCTTCATCAATAATTATGCTTCAAATAATAAAGATTATTTTAGTGGTCGCCGTTTGTAAAAGCCAGTGTAGTGAGTGGCTGGGCCCAGTATCAGTATCAAAGCGAATACTAGAGTGATAAAAGTGGTAAACTCATATCAACAGAAGATGTTTAAAGATAAATATTTATATTGGAAAAGAGGAAGATCAGCAGCAAAAGTCACAACAACAAAAAGTTGTATCATTTATCAACACGCACAGGCAGAAAGTAGAGAAAAGACGCATGCAATTTTATACTTGTCGTAATTCATTGATTCATTCTAACTACAAGACGCATCTTTAGAATCGATGAAGAATATCGTATGCTATGGTATGAAGAAGGCCTGCCTGGATGGACATCAAACAACAACATGAATGTTAATGAAAATCGAAGGAAAAAGTTTTTAAAAAAATATATATGCTGTAGTTGTAAACATGGAAGCTGTTTGTTTTTGTTTGGTTGTTGTTGTTTAATATTATTGTCGTCAAAGATTTACTGCAGCATCTTTATGTACAGGTAAAAAAAATGCCGGATATCCGTTGAAAAACTAACCAACAAAAATATGAATTATTAACCAAACGGCAGGAAAATTAAAAAAAAAGAAATGAAAATTAATAGAAAATGTAGGAAAATTACATGTTGTCGGTTTGTTACAACTAACCATGCCATGTCCCCAAAGTTTAACAAACTTTATAGCTAATATTCCGGTTTATTATGAAATTGAGAATGAATTGAAATCAAATCAAACTATTTTACAAATTTAAGAATATTAGTGTTCTCAACAAAAATTATAAACTCCTCTTTGAGAAATGTGTTTATCTCAAACCTTATTCTCAAAGCCATTTCAAATGTGGATTAAAAACAAGTAGGAGATCTATGTTCGGCTGCTTCGACTCTTATATAGACTTCAGCAAATTATACTTCCAAATAAAAATTTTAAATATTTTTAGGTAAACAAAATTATTTTTTTTCCCAAAGTTGTTTTTTCGAATTGTTTTTTTAAAATTTAAAAATTTTTTTTTTAAATTTTAAATATTTAGCGAAAAATACTTTTGGTGAAAGAAAATTCGGGTCACCCAACTTACTATGGTCTTATATACGTCGTTGCAAAGGTCTTTGAAATATCTATCATTAGATATACATATTGTCTATATTAATGACTTAGTAATCCAGATATAGGTAAAAAGTCGAGGTTGTCCTGGTTCTTTCCTCATATCTCAGCAATTTGTGGACCGATTTTCTCGATGTTAAATAGCAACCGAGCCGGAAGAATTCCGGAGATATTGATGTATGAATCTGAAAGTTGATTTCAACAGACGGACAGACAGACGGACATGGCTTAATCGACTCCGCTATCTATAAGGATCCAGAATATATATACATTATAGGGTCGGAAAATTATATTGTGGAAATTACAAACGGAATGACAAACTTATATATACCCTTCTCACGAAGGTGAAGGGTATAACAAGTTGTTCGGCTACTCCGAATCTTATATAGACTTCAATAAAGTATACCTTAAGATAAAGATTGAAAATATTAGTTGTGGAAAAAAAATTAAAAAAAAAAATTTTTTGTTATAAAAAAAATAATTTTTTCGCTTTTTTTTGCTTATATTTCAGCCATATGTAACCCGATTATCCCAAATTTAAATAGCAACCTAAATGCTTGCGTAAACATTTAATAATAATACCCAATAAGCATTTTTACTGGAATTCCAGTTGAAAGCAAGTGTAATTCAAGCCTTGAATTATAGTCAAGCAATTAAATTACAGTTGTATTACACTTTATTTCAATAGCATTTTTCAGTAAAAAGGAAACATAAATTCAATTAATTTTTCAAGTTTAAAACATAATTACATTCAAGTCAAATTCCAACAAAATGTTCAAGTGCTGGAATTTTTTGGGCTTTGGTGCTTATTGGGTAGTGTTCTTCACAAAACAAAATTAATTTCTCGTTTGTACTTCAAGTGTCCATAAACATAAATCGCATAAGTGATTTCTTATTATCCCAATAAATATAAAAATTTTGACTTGAATTCAAATAGAATTATTTTAAACTTGAGAAATATTCGAAAAAATAATTTTTTTATTGGGATTTCTTTTTAATTTTTAGCTTTTGCTTTGAAATATTTGCACAATATAAAGTTATTAAAAGTATTGGCCATTGTTGGCTCATCTTTCTTTATTCGAGCCAAAGGAACCGCAAATCTTTTGATGCGAAGAACGAATCAAGCCAATTTCGTATACTGTTCTGATGTGAAGTGAAGCGTAACCCACATAGAGCGTTCTGTATCGATCGAAACAAATAGTAGTCGGACGGGGCAAGGTCTGGACTATAAGGCGAGTGAGGCAAAACTATCCCAACCACTTATTTCTAAATAGTTTTTTTGCTCGCTTCAGACGAATCAGTTGCGTTCGATATAGGTTTCCTGTAACACTGTGCAACAGTGCTAAATATTAAAGTGCATGAAAAAGCTAGTTTTTGGAAAAAAAAAATTTAACAAAATTTATTTGGCGGGCTCTTAGCTATATTATTGCCGTATAAAGTTAAGCCGTATCACAAAGTCTGAATTAGCTGTTAACCAAAAACTGATGACACCTTTTTTAGAGGCCCCACTGATTTTCAGAAACTTTGGGGGCCTATAAAAAAAAAATCGGTCACCAAAATGGACAAACTGAGTATAGGGTTTTACTACCCTATAGAGTCGAACCAATATAGTCATGATCGTGTGTTTTTCCAAAAGTCTTCATTTGTTGCATAGTGTAATTGTCTAGCCAGATTTTTGCTGTTCATAATACATAGGACCCTTTTGTTCCCACCAAATCCAGATCATTATCTTAGCGCCATGGATATTTGGCTTAGGTGATGATTCGGCTGTTTGGCAGGTGTACACATACGATCTCTTACGCTTCGGGTTATCGTAATGGATCCATTTTTCATCGAAAGTATTGATTTGGTGCAAAATTATTTTCTTTTATAGCGTTCAAGCTGCATTTTAGACCTACAAAATCGTCTTTCAAGGTCTCTCAGCTTCAATTCGCATGGTATCCAATTTCCCTGCTTTGGGATGAATCCTGCTGCCCGCAATCATTTTGAAATTGCTGCTTGAATAGCTCCCAATGATTTTGCAAGCACTAGTTAAGTTTGACAAACAATCTTCATGGAGTAATGCCTTCAATTCTTGGTCTTCAAACTTGTTTGACTTGTTTGGGCGATCTTTGTCTTCCGTGTGAAAATCACCACTTCTGAAATACACAAACCATCTCTCACACATTGAAACCGATTCAACACATTCACCATAAGCTTTGACCCACCCGACCTGAGTTTCGAAAATAAAGATTATTCACTAAAATAAAGAAATTTCGAAATAAAAATGTTCGAGAAAACATCAAAAATTTCCAAAAAATTTGAATCCTCGATAATTTCGAAACAAAAATGTTCGAGAAATTATCTATACTTCAAAATTTCTCGAAGGTTCGTTAAACAAAAAAAAACTGAGCGACAGATGAGCTTTGGGATACATTTCATTATCGACAGCCGTGGTCAAGTGGGGAAGAGCAATCGGAGTGCTTCAACTGAACTTTTTTTCAAATTAAATAAGTAAAGCAAAATTTCCCGCATATGAAGCTTTGTACCAACCTTCAATTAAAAGAAACGCGAACTTTAATCAAACTAAAGAGAATTTCGAAATTATGGAGAACTTTAAATTGTATACGAAATATTATCGAATTCAGAAGAGTAAAAAGGTTCAACAACATTTTATAGATTAACGAAATAAAAATTTTCAAATTTCCAGTTTAGTTAATGTGCTGAAAATTGTATCCTTTAATAAAATTATATTTAAATGACGTTATTTTAAATCATTTTTATTATTATTTCATTTATTTTATGATTCTTTTTTTGTGTGTTTCCTTTAAAACAAATTTGTCTGGTACGTGATGATGATGGACTTTTATATGAATTTATATAAAATATTTTGTTTTTAACTTTCATCTGTCTGTTTTACTCTCTGGTCAACTTAAGTGCCATTAATGGAATTAATGCAAACACCAGTAGTAGTAGTGGTCTACAGCAGCAGCAGTAGTATTAAAGAAATGACTGTATGTAGTATGTAGCAAGCAGCAGCACAATTTAAGCTACCGGTGTTACGTCTCAAATCATATAATGACCATCATTAACATATGCCCTCGAAAAGAATTGTGGGACAGACAGATGGACGGACGGACGGACAGTAAGTCATTCCAAAGCAACAGTAGCAACAGAAGAAAACATAATTTATTTATAAATATTTTTGGTTTGTTTTTTCTTACTTTTTTTAAAGAAGTTTTTTTTGGAATTTTTATGATTTCTTTTTAGTTTTGTATTGTTGTAGCTTTTAACGTTTTACAGTGACCAAAATAATGTTGTTGTTTGTTAATTTACTGGAGTTTTTTTTTTAGGTATTTTGGGTCGTTTTTATTTTTAAAACTTCTTATAGTTTTTTTGATTTTGCTGTTGTTGTGGTCATAAAATTTTAAACACAATAAAATTAAGAAAGAAAGAAAACATCATCAAATACCAGACACTTTTCAATTTAATACACAATCAATATACAGGCATCAACACTTAATCTTTATATATGTTGGCTGGATGGCTGGAAGCATGGCTGGATGGATGAATGGACAGATAAATAAATATTTAAATGGTCGAGTGAATGAATGAATTGGTTTTAGAATGTTGTACCATACAGTATAAAGATACTACTTGAAAATGTTTTAAAGGGAATTTAGTATGAGGTTTCTTTGATTTTTAGAAGAGTTGAATTTGTGTTTCTTTTTTAGATTTTTGAAATCAAATTAAACCCCTTTTTTCTATCAAGTGATTATTTTTTGTGTTGATTTCTATATTTTAAATGTATTTTTTTTTAGTTTTGTAGGGGTAGAAAACCTTTTTTAAACATAATTTGTGTCGACACATTGTTAATCTAGTACTGCTTTTTCAGGTTAATGTTACTCTAACTGGCTTTCCGAAAACTTAAAATCGTATTTGAGTGATTTTTGTTGCAAGTATGTAAATTTTTAAGGAGATTTCATTCAAATATGATCCTGTTTTAAACAGAAAAAATCCAATTTTTGGAATTATGAAAAGTTTTTTTGGGTATAGTGGGATTCTCAATAACAAATCTCAATTTTGTGTTCACTATTAAACCTCATTAAAAAAGATTAATAGAAAAATTTAAGAAATTTTAATTTTCAAAAAAAAAAATCAGTTAAAATTTTTGTTTTCATATTTTGGTAAAAATTCTGCTATTAATTTTATAATTCTTGAAAATTTTAAAAATTTTTGAAAAGAAGATACAATTTGCAACATTTTGATATATAATATGTATATCTAAAGTTTTCCACTAGTCTCAAATACATAAATCGCAGGAATGGTAATGCAGTAGACGGCAATGCAGTGCTCAAAAATATATTACAAAACGGCAAGATTCTGCACATTTTCTGTATGTTGTTGATTTTTAAAGTTCATAAACTATTATAATAATGTATATTGCATGTTCTCTTTATGCCAACCACTGATTTCCATTAAGAAATAAGTTTAATTTTTAAATATGCCAGCTGGCAGAATCTAAGTCAAATAACATTTTTAGAGGAATATAGAGAGTCTTAAGGAAATTTTAACATGTATCATGGTGATGAGCGACCACTGTGCCTTATCATTTCAATTTACACAAAAAATGCAAAGTTTTATTTACTAAAAACCATTTGAAGAATGACTGCTTTGTACCAAACAAAATATCTTCAGATCTTCAATTTCCCATGTGTCACATTTTATGGCAAATTCAATTTAAAGTTTAAACATTTTAACTCATAATTCCTTTTAATAACAAATTTCCTAACCCCTCTATGTTGCCTTGTCTTTTCAGGACTCTGAAGATGATCTACCCATTTGTGCGCCCAATGCCGTCTGCTCGAAAATCGATCTATACGAAACACCCTGGATAGAGCGTCAGTGTCGTTGTCCCTCCATCAATCGGGCACCCGAAATAGTCATACATCATCATCACAAGGACTCACATTCGCACAACAATCACAATTCCGAGAAATATCACAGTTACTATGAACACACGAAAATTCTCCATCAAAATAAACATTTGCTCTTAGATGCTGCCGGCTTTGGGGCGGATAAAAAATATGATAACCTACACTTGAAGAAATTAATGCATAAATTAGGGGCTGTTTATGAGGATGACATAAATTTACCCTCGGACTATGTGCTGCATGAAGAAAACTCAGCCTTGGCTAGCAATGAGGAGGGTGGCTCTTTGTTGTATTCAGATGATATTAATGATAATGCTTTTCCTCATTTGGCCATGAAGAGACAGCAGCAGCAGCAACATTTGTATAGCAATTCAGCTCATATGAGACATTCGGGGCATATGGGTCATCAGGAGAAACTGACGTATATTGGCGGCTGTCCCAGTGGTTTGGGGGTGGAAGATGGCCATACGATTGCCGACAAGACCAGACATTATAAATTGTGTCAGCCTGTTCATCGGCTGCCGGTGTGTAGGTAAGTTTTGTAGTTTTTGTTTCGAATTTGGTCATTTTTATTTATGTATTTCTTTTTTTTGTAGACATTTTCGTGATTACACTTGGACTTTGACTACATCGGCGGAAGTGAATTCAACGGAGCAGATTGTTCACTGTCGCTGTCCTAAAAATTCAGTGACATATTTAACGAAACGAGAGCCCTTGGATGATGGCAATTCGGGTTATAAATATTTGTTTGCGTGTTCTCCATTAACGGTAAGTTGAAAAATAGGAAGTAGAAAGTACTCTTTTTAATTATATTCTTCAAAAGTACTTTTTCTAAAAAGTAAATTTTTTAAAAAAGTACTTTTTTAAGAAATTATAATTTTTAAAAAGATACTTATAAAAAAAAAATTTTTAAATATTTTTTCTTAAAAATTTATTTTCAAAAAGGTACTTTTCAAATAAATTTTAGTTTTTAAAAAATATTGATTATATATTTTTAAAAAAGGTACCATTAAAAATACCTTTTATTTAAAAAAGTACCTTTTTTTAAAAAAATGAACTTTAATTTATAAAAAAGTACCTTTTTTTAAAAAAATGAACTTTAATTTATAAAAAAGTACCTTTTATTTAAAAAGTACCTTTTATTTAAAAAGTACCTTTTATTTAAAAAAGTACCTTTTATTTAAAAAAGTACCTTTTATTTAAAAAAGTACCTTTTATTTAAAAAAGTATCTTTTATTTAAAAAAGTACATTTTATTTAAAAAAGTACCTTTTATTTAAAAAGTACCTTTAATTTAAAAAAAGTACCTATTATGTAAAAAGTACTTTTTATTTAAAAGTATCTTTTATTTAAAAAAGTACTTTTTATTTAAAAAAGTACCTTTTATTTAAAAAAAGTACCTTTTAATTAAAAAAGTACGTTTTATTTAAAAAAGTACGTTTTATTTAAAATAGTACCTTTTATTTAAAAAAGTACCTTTTATTTAAAAAAGTACCTTTTATTTAAAAAAGTACCTTTTATTTAAAAAAGTACCTTTTATTTAAAAAAGTAACTTTTATTTAAAAAAGTACCTTTTATTTAAAAAGTACCTTCTATTTTAAAAGTACCTTCTATTTAAAAAGTACCTTTTATGTAAAAAGTACCTTTTAATTAAGAAAGTACGTTTTATTTAAAAAAGTACGTTTTATTTAAAATTTATTTAAAAAAGTACCTTTTATTTAAAAAAGTACCTTTTATTTAAAAAAGTACCTTTTATTTAAAAAAGTATCTTTTATTTTAAAAAGGTACCTTTTCAAAATATTTGTTTAAAAAAAAGAAATAATTTTATAAAAAAGTACCTTTAAAAATATATTTTTTTTTAAGTAGCTTTAAAACCTATTATAAAATTTATTTACCTTTTAAGAAAATATTGAAAAAAAAAAATCCATAAAAGTACTTTTTCAACACAATTTTCAAATTCCATAAAAATCTAAACTTAATTCATTGTTGTTTAAATTAAATTAATTTAACATTATTTTCTCTGATTCCTTTACAGCGCCTGAGATGTCAACGCAAACAACCTTGTAAATTATTTACAGTAAGAAAACGTCAAGAGTTCATTGACGAGGTCAACATCAATGCCTTGTGTCAGTGTCCCAAGGGTCATCATTGTCCCAGTCATCATACGCAGTCCGGTGTTATAGCCGGTGAAACATTTTTGGAAGACAATATCCAAACCTATTCCGGCTACTGTATGGTCAACGATTGATTCCAAAACAAAAACAAAAAGAATTTCCAATATTTTGTAAAAATTTTAACACATACACACACACACCCACACCCACAAAAAAATCCAAAATAAACTTCTTTGTTGTCATAGACATTCGTTAAGTTTTAAGTTTATGATTTAAGTTACAAAAACATTTCAAGAAAACTATTAACAAATTTCAAAAAACAAGAAAAAATTATTTAAATTATTTTGAACAGGTTCAAAATATTTGTTTAAGTTTTATTTTATTTTTTATTTAATTTTTTATTAAATACTAATTTAATGTTTTATTTAATGACTGAGCCGCCAATTGAGTCTCATCCTAAAAGCAAAAGAAATTGAATGAAATGAAATTAATTTACAAAACAACACTACTATATTAATAATTGTAAACAACCAAATTTCTATTTAATAAGTCTTATTTTATAATTGTAATCTATTTTTATTATATTTTGTATTAATATTTAAGATTCATTCACCAACAAAGTCTTTTTTAAGGAAACCAACAAAAAAATATTTATTAAAATTTGTAAATATTATCTATTAACATTATAAATTATAGATTCTTTTTTAAATATAATATTAATAAACACAACAACAAACAAATGTATGTACAATATAATATAATATAATATAATAACTTAACATTTAGCTGTAGCCAACCAACAACAAAATAATTATAATAATAATAAAAAGAGAACAAACGAAAAATTTAAAAAAAAAAACAAAATAAAAATAAAAAAATCAACTCCACGAGTGCCAAAATCTTTATGTAAATCAAACAAAAGTTTTTAATATTAAAATGTAAAAATGTTGCCATTAAAAACTTCTTTCGCAATTTAATTTAAAAGAATAGAAATGTGTACGTAATTGTCGTTCTAATGAGACATAAAAAACAGAAATTGGTCAAAAAATTATAAAGTTATTAAAAATTCGCCAGGCCATTAACGTGTTTCAGGCAACTAGAACAAGAAATGTAGGAACAAAATTTACATATTTTGATAAATATTAAAATAAAAGCTGATTTTTACTTAAAATATATCCATATTTACTTCTATATGAGTCTTTGGTCATACGCAGGTATGACCAAAAAAATATTTTTTTTTAACGGCAGTTTCAAAACTCCATTTTCAAATTTTTAAAAATTTTGTTAAACAAATTTCAGAATTTGTTGATCATCTCATTGGTATTTATTGAGAATATAATAGGGAATAAAACTATGAAAAAATTAAGAAAATATCTCATATAGTTTTTCCGTACCTGCGATTTAAATTTTGAAATTTTCGAGAAAAATTAATTATTTGGTAATTTTTTGGCGAATGAGCTCTATTTCCTTACTGATTTATAGTCCAGATAATTCTTAATATACTCTGTTTGGAAAATTGGAAAACGTTAAACCTTAAATCCTAAAGGTCAAAGGTCAAATTTTTCAATAGGTTAACAACGGTATCCTACGAAAACAAAAACTCATGTATTGATGACATTGATTTTTCAATTGATTCAAAAATTCAATTTTTCAATAGGTTAACAACGGCATCCTACGAAAAAAAAACTCATGTATTGATGACATTGATAAAACATATTGAAAATCAAGAAAATCGGTCCACAAATGACTGAGATATAAGGAAAAAACCAGACAACCTCGATTTTTTACCTATATCTGGATTACTAAGTCATTAATATAGGCAATATGGATATCTAATGATACATATTTCCAATGGGTCAAAATCGGAAAAAAATATTTTTTAACCCGAATTTTTTTTTCACCAAAAGTTTTTTTTTCGCTAAATATTAAACAAAAAATTGAAAAAACAAACAAAAATTTTTAAAATTTAAAAAAAAACATTTCGAAAACAAAATTTTTCCAAAAAATTAAAAAAAACAATAATAAATTTTGTTTACATAAAAATATTTAAAATTTTTATTTTGTAGTATAATTTGGTGAAGGTATATAAAATTCGGCACAGCCGAATATAGCTCTCTTACTTGTTTTTTTTTTAATTTTGTAGGCCCCCAAGTTAGGCAACTTAGAGGTTAATAACTCAAAAATACCTCCTACGTTCACGAGCTATAATAACTTACATTGCAAAAAAGAATTATATCACTGAAAAGTAACACTGTTCTCTATGTAAGTCCATCATTATATTTTTCAATACTAGTTTCACTAGATCGAAAAAAGTGGTAATAAATCTAAATCTTCTAAACTGATCTGATTGCAAAATGATGTAAGAAAATTAAATCTGTGGCCATCATTTTGGAATTCAAGGTGAAATACATGGTGTCAACGTCGACCACCTGTGGTCCATTAGTAAATCAAATGGTCAAAACATATATTAATATTGTTACGAAATTGCATTATCAATTTGAATTTAACGGTCTTTAACCGTTTGCTTGCAACATTCATCATGTTTATAAACTTTTCAATCAGTAGAAATTGTGTCTATAAACAATTTTTAAATGTTTAAAAGGTTTATAAATCAAAATTGCCATACATAACTTGTTTTATAAACCTTTAATAAATAAAAAAGCTTTTTATGAATTTTAAAACGCAATTTAAATAATGCATAAATGTTTAAACATTCGCTTTGTGTTTAAAAAACATTTCTACGTAACATGTCACTTACAACTTTCATTTTAAATCCCATAAAGCACTGTATAAAAATGTTTTTCGCTTTTCTGCCAGCGCCTTAGGGTATGCTAAAGTTTTTAAACCTTACATTAATACCCACAACTAAGATGGATGTTGTCTGCACTAAGCAGCTGAGAATTATCGTAACAAAAACAGGAAACATAAAAAGAGATCGTAAAATATACTCATGAAAAAGAAAAAATCAAAAATATGTAGTATTTTATTAAAGTTTAACAACAATAGTTTAATAAAAACGTATATGAAATCATTGAAGTGAATAAATTTGCTTGGTTAATCTTGTAAAAAGAAAAATTATCACTTTAGGGTTAATGAATGCAAACAAGTGAGAATAATGTTTTAAAAAATTAAAAACTTTGTTTAATATATGTACTACATACATAATTGTGTTTAAATATTTTTGCTAAAAAATGGGAAGAGATTAAACAAAAATGTGACTATTTTTTCAGTTTGTCTGTTTGTTTTAATTTTAGTTTAAATGTTACAAAAAAGCCCTACATATAACGGAATGCTTTTAGTAGTTATGTTTAAAATTGTTTCTATTTGTTATGAGAAGAAAAGAAGCAGTGAAAAAATCAGTTATAGTTGAGAAAAAAACATAGATATGGGATGATAAATTATTTTAAACTAAAACTGAGAAAAAATATCTTTATGTGAAAATTGTTAAATAATTTCATATTTTTACAAATATAGTAATAGCAAAGTAAAACAAATGAAATGTGAACATTTTTTTAGAATTAATTGAAAAAATAAAGAAATGTGAAAACCTCTGCTTTAATTTTAACTTTAGGGCAGTAAAATTATCATTGTTTAACAAAATTTCTTTTTCAATTTTCCTAAATAAGATTTGGAAAGTATTTAAGAATATCCCTAATATTATTTCTCTTTAATAAAACCTACACCAAAAATTTTAAATAATTTTTATTTTCATCAAAACTTCAAAAATGTCTTTCATTATTTCCATACAATTAAAATGATAAACGATTTTACAAATCTGTTAAATGCGGCTGCCAGTCACTCTCTTACACCTTCATATTTAAATCATTACAATTTTATGCGCTTTTCAAATATATTTATTACCAACAAAATATCTTAAACAAAAAAACATACAAATGCCATTCAGTTGCTGAAACATGTCTAGTCATGGCCATAGGCTGCTAAGATCACATTCATGATATGAATATTTGAGGAAGATGATGATCGTGCAACTGCTGCTGAGCCTGCTTGAATACAGTGTATAAGCGAATTCTTTGATTTTAATCGATATTTAAGTAATTTATTTTTTTTAATGAAATTGAACATGACAGACAGACAATCAACTTAATAAACACAAAACAATAGATAAATTGTTTGCAAGATCGAAACAGTAATGTTTGATTGTGTCTGAAATGTCATAGTAATTTCTTTAATAAGAAATGAAGCATAAAAAGAAATAAACAAATTAGATGAAGTCACATTCGGATAAGAACAGAATTTTTGGTGATTTTTTTTTAAATTTTGTAGGCGCGAAGTGAGTAATTCAAAATAGCTCAATACTGACTATGTGAAATTTCATTAATATATCTCCTACAGTGCGTTGGGGCATAATAACTTACATTGCAAAAATAAATTATATCACTGGAGTTAACACTTTTCTCTTTGTAAACCCATCATTATATTTTTCGACACTAGTTTCTAGATCGAAAAAAAGTGGTACTAAATCCTCTAAACTACTAGTCTAATTGCCAAATTAATGTATGAACGAATCGTAGAGGAAGCCATAGGCTTTAAGAAAATTTAATTTGGGTCATTCGGTTAGAATCCGGGGGGTTGTCAAAGTCGACAACCTTCGCTGTGGATTGAAAAATTCAAATACACAAATAAATATTCAAACTATTGTACTTTTTTTTAAAAAACATTTTTAGAAAAATTAAACTTTTCTTAGAAAAATTTCAATTGAGTTCAAATATTTCTTAAGGGATCATAAAATTCAATAATTACCTAATGATTAAAGCGACGGGATGTATAAATTCCCAAAAAGTTGATGAAATTACCAAAATACATGCAAAAATTCATTATATTGTTACGAAATTGTACTTGAATTCAAATATAACGATTTTAAGGGCTGATTTAAAAGTTGCATAATGCTTTCAAATAACAGTGCTGTAATAGCAAACTGTAACATATTTGTGGGTATTATTAAATAAAAGCTTTCAGTTGATTTGATCGTAAGTTGGCAACGCTGTATTCGAATTCGAATATTCAGTTAAAGAACATTGTAGAAAGTACACCACAGATGGCGTATGTATTAGTAAGATCTAGAATATTCGAATTTTGACTGTTAAAGAACAATCTAGAGTGCAGATGGCAGTGTTATAAATAGTGGCAGAGGTTGCAGTCGTTAGTGAGTTTATCAGAGACGCTTTTCGAATAAACATCAACTGAGTGCCTTAAAGTGTGTTGTGTTTTCCAAGTAAATTCGTGTACATTATAAATTGTGTCTGTATTTCTGCGAATTTATAAACGAGTATAAAAAACACTGAGTGACTATTTAATTCTGTTGTTGTTCATTTGAAATAAATAAAGAGTTGTTACAATTTTCAAACTACTAAATGGCTTTTATTTGCAATCAAAAGTATCCGGTTTATTTAAAGGAAATAAACCAAACGTTTTGAAAAGGTTAAAACGTAACAATATTAACAAACACAATTTAGCTAAGACACAATAAGCATGTAAGCGCAGACACAATACAGTGTTAAATAGATGATATTCATCAAGATTTAAAAAGCAAATCATTTTACATTTTGTCAAGTAGAGCTTAAATTTCAAAAATGGACTGTTACTTTTGTGAACTAAGAAATCAGCAGTCATAGTGATCATCAACTTACTGAATATATATTAAATGTGTTTATAAATGTCATTTATTTTTAAAGACAATTAGCTAAGAAAAAAAAAAAAGAAAGTAAGCCGAGACGTAATATAGTTTACATAGATAATTTTCGACATGATTTTTAGCAAATCATTTGATTTCCATGAGTTAAAACGCACTAGGGGTGGTATGTCAAACAGCTTTTGTTATTATTATTAAATTTTAATATAAAATTATAAGCAACAATTTAACACATACCATTTTTTGTAGTAAAATTAGTTCGCTGTTATAGAATTTCATGTGATCACTTGACTTACCTAAAAATAAAAGAAAGAAAATTATTAAGATTTCAATTAAAAATTGTTTAAACTAATTAATAGGGGGCGAATTTTCATGCATTTATTATTGGAAAATGTGCGCCTAAAATATGCTTCAAAAAAATATGACCTACAAATTTAAAAAATATGCACTTATATTTTAGTGCGGAAACATAAAATAATTAACTATGATTCGCGCAATGTCCAAAAAATACACAACAGTGTTCCCAACAGTTAGGACTCTTTAAATTATACCAGGAATTGAATCGATGAATATATTAATTAATCTTGGTATAAATGAATGTCAATATATTGATCGTGATGTAAAGAGGCATCCATATATTGTGGGTAATTTGACACGTATGTGCTATTACTTTATACAACCCATGTAATCTAGCGTAAAGACAATTGTCACTTAAGTGTCTCTAAGTAATCTATAGTGTAGTCACTTTAAATTTGTTACACTGCATTTGTGTCTAAGTTATCCAAAAGAGTCAATTAATCCCCAGCTTACGATATGCTAGTCACGTAACTAGTTATGTAACCGGTTGTCACCCTAAAGGATAAGAAAATCACTAGTTCAGGACAGTCTTCTATTACTGCTGGGAATTAACTGTAAGGAGCGGTAACTGTGTATGTGGAGTTAAAAAAATCTTTCGATAACGAAATCTCTTATTAATCGGAATTGCAATGAAAACAATTATGAATGTTTTCGATACATTTAATGAATTTTTGATACTTCTAAACTTTTTTGAAGCAAAATCAAATGATAGTTGTCAATTGTTGATAGAGAAATGAAGATCTTAATGCCAGTTTCTCGATGTCGAAAGAAGTAAGTCTATAATATTTAATGCTATTTCTATAACAAATTCGACAAACAACTTTTTGTCCAGCCAATACACACAGCCTCAAAAGTGAGTAAACACCCAAAGACTTAAATCTATTTTTCACAACCGAATCTATTATTCAACTCAATTTCCAACAAACCGAATCATTAAAATTTTAATCGATGAATAAATTTTAGGATTTTTATTATCGTAAAAAAAATCAAATATTTTTTGGTGTATACTCACTTTTGAGGCTCACAGTATATTGCCCATTGTCGACAAAAATTATATTTTTATTAAAAACTTGCATTTAGAAGTAAAATATTACAAAATATGCAAAAATATGCACTAATAAATCGAGGCCATTTTACAGCAAAATGTGCGATTCGTATAGATGATTGTATTTAGACGTTCCAGAAAAAAACATGCATTTGCATATAAATCCGACCCCTACTAATTAATAATCACCCCTATCGCGAATCAACATTTCACATGAAATATGTTCACTTTTCCTTTTTTCGTTCATCAACTTTGTTCACGTGAAAAAAATTCCCCTTGTTGTGAAATTTTTAGATGGAATTTTGTAAACAATAAACAGCTGTTACGAACAAAATCAACTATTGTGAATGTAAAGTTCATCATGATATTCCCGATAGCAATTTTCCCTTCGAGGGAAATGAATATTTCATGGGAACAAAATTTCACATGTTATTGCCGATAGGGGTGAATAAAATCATGGACAAAAACCATTAAATATTTTAGGAGTTTACAGGATGTTTCTTAAAATATTAGAATAAGATTTATTATATTTCTCGATTTAAGGTTAAAATTTGCGTAAAATTCTAATTAAAATTGTTCTTATTTCTATACCTTCACCATGAGAGATTTTTTCCATCTATTTTTCACCCAACATTTGTTTTCAACAAAAAGTTTTTTCAGCGAAATCGTTGTAAAAATATTTTTCACCTAATTTTTTCACAATAGTTTTTAATATATTTCTTAAATTATACTTTGGTGAATAGGGTTATGTATGAAATAGCACATCGTAAAAATGGTATCCACGACTTTGTTGGCACATACGCTCTCTTTTGTTTGAAACTGACCATGACCATTTTGAAAAAATAATAACCCCCATAAAAGAAATCAAATGGTGTTAAACCAGACTATTTAGCGATCCAATTCTCATCAACGAAATGACTGATTACTCAAATAGGATGTTTCAAGGAAAGTTTAAAAACAAATCGATTACTCGAATAATAGAAAAATTTAAAATTTTTAATCGACCAAAATTTTAAAAATAAATCGATTACTCAAATAATACCAAAATTTATTCGACCAAAATTAAACTTAAATAATTGACAACCCTAGTTATGACACAATTATCATTACAAATAAACATAAATGTCAGTCTTATCTCTCACAACAATATTGCCTTTCCATTTACCTTCTCATTAAATAAATCCTCCTTATTACAATAATAATAATAATAATCATACGCCCGCATGACGTGTTCCCACAAAACTTTACCTGTCTCAAATCAGTTTCAATTAATAACGTTTGACTAATTTTCAGCATAAATTTAAGAGAAGCAAGCGAACAATTCATTTGTTAGACATATTGAAAACATTATTATTTATGCATCTGCAAATCGTATAAATATTTTAAACTTTGTGGGTTAGACAACAATAAGTTTATGATCCTTAACTAAGAACATTTTTGTAGAAATTTAAAGGGGGTTTTTTTTAAGACCGATAGAACTTATGCAAGGGTTAACAGACAAACGAACTGTCATACTGTGCTCACTTTTTTTACTTTAACAAGTAAGAGAGCTATATTCGGCTGTGCCGAATCTTATAGACCCTTATACTTCAAAATAAAAATTTTAAATGTTTTATTTTTTTTTTCAATTTTTTGGAAAAAAAAATTTCGAATGGTTTTTTCAAAATTTTAAAATCTTTTTGTTTTTTAAATTTTTTTTAATAAAAAATATTATTTCCGATTTTGACCCATTGTAGGTCCAACTTACTATGGTCTTATATACGTCGTTGCAAAGGTCTTTGAAATATCTATCATTAGATTCCACATATTGTCAATATTAATGATTTAGTAATCCAGATATAGGTAAAAAATAGGTCAAAAATCGAGGTTGTCCTGGTTCCCTTATATCTCAGCCATTTGTGAACCGATTTTCTCGATTTTAAATAGCAACCGAGCCGGAAGAATTCCGGAGATATTGATGTATGAATCGTGTATGTAAGTTATTTGGGGGCTTCGGAAAGTTGATTTCAACAGACAGACGAATATGGCTTAATCGACTCAGCTATCTATAAGGATCCAGAATAGATATACTTTATAGGGTCGGAAAATTATATTGTGGAAATTACAAACGGAATGACGAACTTATATATACCATTCTCACGAAGGTGAAGGGTATAAAAATCAGTCATCGTTTCGCGTTACTTATAGACGTCTTTGTGATTTTTATGGCACCCATAATCGCCCATCTGAGCAAGCCATCCGTCGAACAGTGGATAGATTTCATACCATTAAATGACGCAATAACACCAACACGTCGAAGGAATGTGCATACTGAAGATAATATCGTCATTGTGAACTCAAATGTGCAACAAGATCGTCGGTCACAGCAATTGGGGATCTTTTGCGCAAAGATTTTGGGTTACACCCTTATAAAATCCAGCTGGTGCAGGAATTGAAGCCACTAGACCATCTAGAGCCGATTGGGTTCAGGGGCAGTTCAGCGATGAGGCTCATTTTTGGCTTCAGGGGTTTGTTAATAAACAAAATTGCTGTATATGGAGTGAGACCAATCCACAACAGACAATACATCGAAAAAAATCAATGGAGATAGTTTTTTGTTTGAAAATATGGATGACATTGATCAGGGCGATAGGTTGGGACTACATGCCATACGGTGATCGCAACCATCGATTTATTGAAATCAAAATTTGGCGATTACTGGATTTCGAAAATTACATCTGTAAATTGGGCTCCAGGGTCGCGCGATTTGACAACTCTCGATTATTTCCTGTGGGGCCATGTGAAGTCACTGGTTTGTGCTGATAAACAAGCAGCATTTGACATTGTTCGTGTTATTCAGCCAGCAATACTCGAAAATCGGAGAAGCAATACTCGAAGAACTGCCGCGGTGGCCATATACCCGAAATGATTATCATATCTTAATGGCATGATCTTGCGAATAAAAAATTTACTTTTTTGTGTTATTTTTTTCAATTTCAAGTGCAACTGGGCTTAAAAAAATACCCTTTATTAGTTCACACTCGACTGCACTTTGTAACAATTGGAATACAACTTTGGAAATTCATTGATGTGGTTAAAGCCAGTATTTGTGAGCAGGCAGAATATTAAAGGATGAAATAAGAATATTTTAAAATAAAACAATGAACAGACAGCATTATTAATATCATAGGCGAACATTGGAGGCTACTACAAAGGAGTGGTGGCGTTATGTAATGTTTAAACTGCTTGCCTACAAAACCAAGTATCCCAGGTTCGATCTCTGGCAGAGGATGAACAATTTCCATCATGGTTTCTAGTTTTTAGAATTAAATTGACTTCAACCCCCCTCCAAACAATCCATCCAAGAACTCTTCGTGAAGCATATAAGATCGATGTCCTGAGATGAAATGATAATGGCGAACTTATCACTGGAAATGGCGACAATAGTGGAGTTGGACTCATAATATCAAAGAAAATCAGAAACTTCCTTCAAACATGGAAGCCTACATAATTAGACTTGGTTCAAGAGCAGAGTAAGATATATCACCAAAACACATTTTTACTGAGGACAACGAAGTTGAAAACATGCAGCCCCCAGTACAAGCGATAGGAGGCCATCAGGATGTTAAGAAATAACAGGTCACAGTGGGGCAAAATCGAAATTTTTTGAAAATAAATCTGGCATTTCTAAACGGCTGCTCCGATCGGGATAAAATTTTACGTGGGCGTAGCCAAGGAGTATTCGAGTTTAAGTTATTAAAATGGGCCCAGGGGCGGCGCTATGGGAGCTCTAAGTAGGGTACCTTCGACATATAAAATTTTTAAACACGTGCCATTTTTTCGTTTCCCATCCGATTTCAAAGAATTTTATATTTTTGGAAAGCGATAGGTCTTTGAAAAACATGCTTGCGTATGCTATTTATCTGTAATAATTTCCGAGTTATAGGCATTTCAAAATTGAAATTTTAAAATTTTGTCATACCTTGATCCGCTTTTTTAAAAATATAGGGCGCACTTTTGGACCGAATGCACTCGAATTTTTTTTGTTAGTTAGACAACTAAATTACCAATAATATACAAAAGATTTCAGAGCAATATCAATTACGAATCCAAAAATAACCGATTTTTAATTTAAAAATTAAAAAAATAGTAGATTTTTGCTGTTTTTTGGACAAAAAGGTGACTTAACTCTTTTTTTTATTAAAAAACAACTTTCTTTAAGAACATATAAGAACAATTTTATGTTTTTCTATAAAGTTTCTTTACGGAGAACATTTTAGTAAAAAAACATGTCCCATTTTTTGAACATGTCGGCTCTACGCCCTTCGAAAATTTACCTATTTTTTTTATCATAATTCCAACTTTGGGCCTATTTATCGCATACTCCTCGGCTATGCCCATGTCAAATTTTATACCGGTCTGATCGGTTTAGCCGTTTAGAAATGCCAGAATTATTTCCAAAAAATTTCGATTCTGCCCCACTGAGCAGCGAAGATGGAATACCAGCTGAAATTTTTCATGTTGACATCGAAACCACAACTGAACTTCTGCGATCAAAGCTATGCGAATTAATAACAATGCCAACCAGTTAAATACGTGGATAGCTATCTACACGCAGAGAAAAAATATAGTTGGACATGGTTACTGTAACCATTTCAATATTGTTACAAGTTTTTTAACTATATTATAGTCACAGTAACCATTTACATGATTGTGGTAACCATAATATGGTTAATTTACGATTCACATGATTTTATCAACCATATATATGGTTACAGGAAACAAATATATGTTCGGAAGACTACAACCAGTATGGAGAAGCTCACAAATATCCAGACGAACCAAGATTAGAATATTCAACGCATGTGTAAAGTCTACTCTGATGTACGGAAGTGAAACCTGATAAGTATCGAAAACCATCACACAAAAGCTACAGGTATTCATCAACAATTGCCTCAGAATCATATGCAGAATATGCTGGCCTAGCAACATTAGCAACGCGGATCTCTGGAATCTTACCAACGAGGAACCCATACCAATACAGACAAAATGGAGGTGGATCGGTCATAATACCAGAAAGTATCCTGACAGTATAACAAGGATGGCGCTAGAGTGGAATCCTCAAGGCTCAAGAAGCCGCGGTCGGCCAAAGAATATATGGAGACGCAGTACTATTACACTGCAATCTTATATGGGAATCCCCGAAAACAACTGCAACAGAATAAATGCCAAGCTATGCAGTATAGTGGAAATCTATGGTTATTTTTCTTTTAAAAAGTAAATTCTAAAAACTTCCTTTGATTTTCATCCAAATATCTTAACAAGCCTAGTAACGTTTTTAAATTCAAGACTATTTTTAAATTTAGTAGTATAGCTGGCTATTGCAATTGTAAAAAACATAAAATTGGCCTTGTATTGTGGCCATAATAATCTTAATGTTGAAATCTTTTAAAAATCTGCTAATAACACAATTAAGCCATCACATCACATCACATCATGATTGTTTATGTTGCCACAATTTATTGAGCAAAAAGATACGACAACACAAAGCAACAATAAAGCGCGCCACAAAACATGCAAAAAACCACTAGCAACAAACATTGGCAAACAAAAAACCAGGGTTTTTAGTGGACTTTTTAGAAAGAAAAATTAAACCACAAGATACAATTTTTTTTTTTTTTTGGCTGCCAAAGACGATTTTCTTTTTATAACAAAAACGCACTTCCATGCCTTCCATATATACATTCATCCATCCATTCGTTCATTCATTCATTGGCTTGCTTTTATTTATTTATTTTGTTGGATCTGGCCAAACATCGAACCAACCAGCAGCATTTGCTTAATCAAGGCTCTAAAAATGGTCATGAAAATAACAACTTGAAAACAAAAAAAAAAAGATTACAGACTCCATCAAATAATTTATTTTTCTTCTTTGTATTCAATGGTTTTTTTTTGTGTTTTTTTTTTTCTGCCAGATTTTCCTCAGCTGTGTTTTTGTTCGAACAGACAAAAGGTTGATTTTATTTATTTTAAAAGAAAGTTAATTACTTTTACACCAAAGCATTATAAACAATAGAGTTTTTTTTTTTTGTCTGTTTCTTTCAGTCTTTCTATTAATCGCGTCTTTTTTTCTTGTTTGTTTGTTGCAATTGAAGTTGTTTCTTTTATAATCAAATTTTATTCAGCCATAATGAAACCAATGAGTTTGAGTTTTATTTTTTTTTTTTGCATGATTTTGTTTGGTTTTTCATGGAAAATTGCATTAAGATTTTATGGTTTTTCATTGTTTATTTAATGCAACTAATATCCGCGGGCTGTTGGCGGAAAAAAATTCATGTTAAATAGTTGTGGTGAAGGAGTGCAAATGATTTTTGAAAGATCCAAAGAAGTTGTATGGAAAATGGAGGTCTTCAGGTCTTCTTCTTAGGTGAGTGAAATAATAAAGTTTAAAGCTGCAAACCAGCGTTAATGTCTTGGCTTTCAATATTTTACATTATTTGTCTTTTATTTTAAAACCCGATTCAAAACCGAAAAAAAAGATAACGCTTAAGCTAATTTAAATTATTTCTGTAACGTCATTTTAATTTCATCCTGAATTAAATTACACTGTGCGAGTTGAAAAAACTGTCAAGCAGGGCACCCGGTGGGTTAAACTAATTCGGGTACGCTGAATTTAGTGGTGCAAACTGTTTTTTTTAGGTTAGCTCGTATTTTCGAGATATACCGTTATTTCGAAAATGGATGAGGTTGCATAACATATGTATATTCGCGGAACTCAAAAACGGCTTAGTTTATGGAATAAAACCGAAATTCCGCAATAGAATTATCTTTAATTATGCACAGTGTTATTAAAAACATTTATTATTTTGAAAGTAAATTTCCAATTAGGCCTAAGTTCATCTTTATTATATATAAAAAGTTCGAATAATTACCAAAAATCTATAAATAAAATAACATTTATTTGTATTTAAAATTTGGTTGATTTCATTAAACTCAATTATTGTAATCTAAAATTTGTATTTTACTAATTTAAATTATTTATACAATAGAATAACGGTAACGTTATTTAGAGGTAACTGTATTTACGATTATATCGGTTATTATTACAGTTATTTCGGTAACGGTAGCCAACCTTGCTATTATCGAAGACATTTAGCCAAGACACAATAAGCCACTAAGCGAAGACACAATGTAGTAAGGCAAAGAATACTCTTCGACATGATTTATAATATAGAAGAAATCAGGACTATTTCATTCATTATTTAGCGAATTTCCGTGAAGAAATATTTCAAAATTCGAACGGTTAAGATAAGATAATGAAATTGGGAACTCTTATAGATCGAAAGGTATTTTAATCAATTGATTGATAACTTTTCTCATTTTCCTTATAGAGCCCTACACAACACCATCATTATTGAGCAATCAAGTGATTGTGCAATTAAGCTAGAAGCACAAAATACACCAGCTTGCTGGTACAATATTAATTTTTTCACAAAAATTATGTGGAAAAGGTTGTAATGAATAATGATAAACGAAAACTAAAACATGAGCAAAAAAACCTGTTTGGATGAAGAATTGACTAGAAAATAAAGGAGAACTAGGACATACTAAACTTCTAAACGAAAATGATGATGGTACATTTTCCTTCACTGGAACATTCCTGATCTTCAAAAAATTGAGTTTATCGTAATACCACAACAAAGACTGACATAAAACATCATATGTTCCTGCAGCATTCGAAAAACGTTGATTTTTTACCACTTTGTGTTTATTTGCCTTTTTTAATTGTTCTACCATTTTATTGTAGCATTGTTTGAGTCGATTAAACGATGTCCGTCCGTCTGGTCGGCTGGCTGGCTGTCCATGTAAACCTTGTGCGCAGAGTACAGGTCGCAATTTTGAAGATATTCCGATGAAATTTGGTACATATTATTTTTTCGGCTCAATGACCAAGCCTATTGAAACTGGCTGAAATCGGTCCATTATTTCACCTAGCCCCCATACAAATGTCCTCCCGAAATTGGACTTTATCGGTCATAAATGTTTAATTTATATATGTATCTCCACAAATTTCGCTTTAAATAAGTTTTATATACACAAAATTCATGTCACCAAATTTTGTTACGATCGGTCCATAATTAGTCATAGCTCCCATATAGACCCGCTTCCGAAAATCACTTTAACGTGCATAAATCGCTTAAAAATTTTGGTATACACACAAAATTCAACATAGTTAACTTTAATATAGACATAAATCACACGACCTAATTTCATGGTGATCGGTCCATAATTGGTCATAGCCCCCATATAAGGTCCACTTCCGAAAATCACTCAAAAATATAAATTATTGAAATTTTAAAAGAAAAATGTTTTTGCTCTTTTACTTAGTGTAGGGTATTATATGGTCGGGCTTGACCGACCATACTTCCTTACTTGTTTTAATTCAAGATTTGAGTATTCCAGCAGCTGGTACAATCACACCACAAGCTCATATACGGTCAATCAGCTTGCACAATTACTTGATTGCACAATCATTATGGGCCCTATTACTAAAATACCGAAATTCCTAAATTTTTGTTATTGGGATTAAAAATGCGGGATTTTTTCAAATGTTTAGCTATTATTTTGAAACATTTGAACAATATAAAATTATTCAAAGTATTGGCCATTGTTAGCTATGACCTTTTCCCATCTTTCTGACAACATATGGATTCCGAGCCAAAAGAACTACTCATCATTTGAGGCCAAAAACGAATCAAGCCAATTTCGGATACTCTGTTTTGAAGTGAAGCGTATCACAGAGAGAGCTTTCTGCAACGATCGAAACAAATAGTGTTCGAATGGGGCACAGTCTGGACTATATAGCGAGTGAGGCAACATTTTTCAACTACTTCTTTCTAAATAGTTTTTAATAGGTATTGCAACATGTGGCTGAGCGTTGTCATGATGGAATATTACGGTTTCATTTCTGGCCGCATATTCAGGGTGTTTTTCAGCCTATGCTCGTTTCAAACGAATCAGTTCGGCTCCCACCAAATGCAGAAAATTACCTTAGCGCCATGGATATTTGACTTTGGTGTCGATTCGGCTGGTTGGCCGGACTTCACATACGATCTCTTACGCTTCGGGTTGTCGTAATGATTCGGTGCAAAAATGATTTTCTTTTATAGCTTTCAAGCAGCATTTCAGACATACGAAATCGTCTTTCAAGGACTCTGGTCTTCAATTCGTATGGTACCCAATTTCCCTGCTTTTAGATGAATCCTGCTGTTCGCAAATGTTTCGAAATTGCTGCTTGAGGAGCTCCCAATGAGTTTGAAAGCTCTTGTTCAGTTTTACAACAATGTTCATGGAATAATGCTTCCAATTCTTGGTCTTCAAAATTTGTTGGCTGGTCTGGGCGATGTCTTCCGTATAAAAATTACCACTTCTGAACCCAACAAACTATCTTTATCATGTTGAAAACGATGGAACACATTCACCATAAGCTTTGGTGAGCTATCGATGTGCTTTATCGGAACTTTTTTCCAAATTATAGAAGTGAAGCAAAACTTCCCGCACGAAATTCGACATTTTCGAAGCAAAAAAAAACTTTGTTGTTTACACTATAATGTGAAATAACTGAGTGAGAATAAATGACAGATATGTACCCTTCAAAATGACATATAAGTTATTAAAAACAAAACACCGCATTTTTTAGGTCGAACATTTTTCAATTTACTTTCAAATTAATAAACAATGTAAGCGTGGTCAGGAAAAATATAGAGTTGTATGCGGGAGGAAGGGCATCGATATTATAAGTATGTGTTGTTTTGAGAGAAAATATAAATATTTTCAAAAGACCAAAAAAAATATCCTTCGTTTTTTAATGGCCCATCTTACGAACAGTTATCACTATACCCAATATATTTTGAGAGACTTCCTAAAAGAAACCAAGGTTTATTTTGAGGTTGGTAACAAAATCATTTTTTTCTGTAAGTCTGCCTAATGTACATATACCAAATATAATGGAATTTAGAAGAGTAAAGCTTCAAATATGTTGGTTGAATTTTTTCGTTTAGTTCCTATTATGAATTTTCAGTGGAATGTTTGTAAAAACTGTATTTGCATCCATAAACTTAATCATTGTCACATTAATTCAGCAAATCAAATCAAAGAAAAAATTAAAACACTTGAAAAATCATTAAAAATTTTGTGGAAAAACAAATAAAATCGTGAAATTATACTCAAACACAACAATAGTCAAGAGGAGCAAAACAACAATTGTCATTTGAAATTCAAAAAATCAAATATGCAGTAAATATCTGTATGTGAGTGGGTAAATGCGTGAAAAGAAAAACAACAAAATAGACAACACTACAATGTTAAATAGTGAAAGTTCAATTGAGGCTGTTAAGTAGAGTTTTTTTTATTTTATTCAACAACATCAAAACAAAACAAAAAAAAAATTGAGAAACAACTCTACGGTTGCATCTTCTCGTTAAGTAGGCACGTTTTTTTGTCTTGCTAAAGTGCTTAAAGGTACAACGACAAACAACAATCATGCAGCAACATACAATTTAAAAGTCCCACAAACAAACAAACACAACAACAATTTTAATTTCTTGTACTTAGTTTTTCCCTGTTTTTCTTTTATTTTTAGTTCATGTTGTTTGTTTGTTTTTTTTTTTTGGTGTTGTTGTCATTAGTTGTGGCTGTTAAAATTGTATTACAATCGAAAGTGTAAGTTGTAAGAGTGTGTGATTTTCTAATTAAATGTAATATGGTAATTATTACAACACCAACAACAACTAACCAACCATTTAGACAACAACAAATACACAAATAGTTAAATACTCGAGGAGTAGTTCAGCATGTAAACAAACAAACAAACAACAATAAAAGTGAACAAACAACAAGAAAATTAAACTAAAAGTTTAATTTGCATTAAAATTAGACAAGAGTTTGAAAATTGTTATTAAGGAAAATTAAATAATAAAACAATGGTGGTTCTGTCACGTTTACAGCAAAAACATTTCTAGTCAAATATTTATACTTCAGGCTTCAGTCGCACAGTGGGTTGAATAACTGAAACAAATGGTAATGAATTTTTAACTTTTGAACTATGTAAACTTCTTGTTTTGATGGTAAGCTAAAACGAAGAAATTTTGGGTTTTAAATTAAAAAATATTGAAGTCTTGCCTTCAAAAATGCAGAAACAATTAATTAAAAGTTTATCGCTAAGCAAAATATCGCGCATTTTTTAAATTCCATTCATTTGTGTTTCCACGAGACTTAGTGAACCCTTCTATAGTTGTTATTTCCCTTACGGTCTTCTTTTAAGTGTCTTTTATAATTGCACAGAGAAAATAGATTCGTAGTAGCAACCGAATTTCTTGCCAATCGAATGATTCTTAGCGACATCATTTTACAGTTTTAGCTACAAACTTTCAAAAGTGGTAACAAAAGTTTGGTTGCTTCTACCGAAATTCTTCTTTATCAACTGATTTTCTGTTGCTAGAACCGAAAAATTCTATGTGTGCAACCGAATCATTCAATTGGCAACAAATTCGGATGCTATTACGAAACTGTTTTCTCTGTGTGACTTATATTCCTATAAAAGATTTTAATTTTATTTCACAAGAACAAATAGCTTGAGAAATTAGGAACTTTTTGGGATTTTGTGGAAGTTGGACTCATGGGTCGATTATGGATGGCAACCGAACTTCAGTTGCGTTGTAAGTTGCCTAAATGGTATTACAGATGGTAACTGGCAGCACCATTTTCTGTTGCCAAATGGGAACCAGAAATTTGTGGCTGCCCACTGGCAACGCAACTGAAGTTCGGTTGCCATCCATAATCGACACATTAATTATCAGTTTATAATGATCTGAAGTAATTCCACTGGTGTTAAGGATCCATGGTGTGCAGCCTTTGAAGAATGGTGGATCGAATATACGCATTCCCAAGGTAGCTGAGAGGAAGAGATAGCAGCCCAAGTTTGCTGAGGTAAGCTTGGAGGTCTCTTTAAATGAGATGTTGGACACTAGGTTCGTCATAAAACGACTCTACTTGGAGTTATCATTGAACGAGTTATTAAAGATAAACCTTAAGGAGAAAATTACTCAAGAGGTGTACAGGAAAATTGTCCGCCTTGCCCTTGGAAGACATCTAGATAATAATTCAGGGTCAGAGTCGTAGAAAGAGGCCTCTTGGAGATATCGACAAGTTATACGAGAGGAACCTTAAGTAGAATAACTTAAGTTGTCTGCCTTCAATGTAGATGTAGTGTGAGATGTAGATGTACATTTGTACGCCTGGCAAGTAGGTTCCATTTCCACTAATAATCCGCGCATTTTCAGGCAAATTACGTAAAATTATAAAAAAAATGTTCAAACAATTTTGTTCGGTTAACTGTTCGAATAATTCACAATTGCCGATTTTCAAATAACAAATAATCCGATTAATTTGTGTCGATTTTATATGCTTAGAAATTCTAAAAAAAGAATTGAGATATTGGATATTCTTTATCATGCCTTACTTTCAATTTCTCCAATGTCTACAATCAGCGAGAGAGTTTTTTCCAAGTTAGGTTTTATTAAAACTAAAGAAAATTATTAGTTTTTTGTTTGAGTTGTAATGTTTTGTTTAAATAAGTACACAAAATTCGTGATTAAATTTCAATTTAAAATTTTAATAGAAATTATTCGGTTAATCAAATAATTTAAAATTAACCGATTATTAACCGATTAAATCTAAACCGCGATTAATTATTTGATCGATTTACCGATTAAACCAGAAACTCGATTAATTGAATAATCGGTTTAATCGGGATATCCAAAATTGACTACATATGACAGATTCGAAAGAAACTATTTACTTTCTACGGGAGGTCCATAGATCCAATTCCGACCATTTTCAGCCGAACTATGTAAAATGATAAGAGAGCTATTGGGACAAAGTTTGAATAATCTTGCAATTATAGTTCTCAATATATTTAGAAATAACTATTTACTTATAGTACTTCGGATATTCGAAAATAACTATTTACTTTGTATGATCCACGCCCACTAATCCTCTTCCGCCTATTTTCAGCGCACAATGGTACCGAAATAAATTCAGCGAAGTTTTGCGGCTTTCACAATTATAGTTCACCAGATATTTCATAATAACTATATACTTTTTATGGGAAGTGCCACACCCACTTGAAATTTCAAAAGAAAAAGTATCCTATTGTTCCTTACAGGTATAGTGGAGCATGCAGTCAACATTTCAAGAGGATCGGTCCAGTGGTTTAGGCTCCTATAAGTCACAGACACAGATAAGTCTTCTAACTATATATATATAGTTAGAAGAAGAAGAAGATATATCAATAACATTAATATTCTATAGAAAACTTATCGATAATCTTGATTTTCTATAAAAAAAATATCGATAACTTCAAATTAAAAAAGAAAATTTATCGATATCTTTATTTCTCTATACACAAATTTTCGATAGCTTTAAAGAAAATGTATCGATTCTGAACAAAATTTATCGATAACATACATTTTATATAGAAAACTTATCGATAACTAAAATTTTCACATAAAAAATTATGGAGAATCAAAATTCAAATCAAATTCTATTTAGCTAGAAGCTTTTTGCCTATATTCCAATCGTTACATTTTAGAGACCATAAAATCTTTGATAAATTTCATAGAAATTTTAGATACAATAGCCGAATATTACTGTTCTAACACGATTTAACCAAATTATCTAATTACAATTAATTAATAATGTAAAACACTTAACATTTTTTTTTTTTGATAACTATTTTTAAATTTAATTAGTCCAATTTCGTTTCAGCATTCCATTTCCTTAACCTAAAAATAACAACTTCATCAATTTAATTTGAATTCATATTTTCTTAAAGAATGTAAGTAATTTCAGTTTTTAGCAATAAACTTTTTCTCTTAGATATTTTATGGCCAACAACAAATTTCGCCCCTTTATCACGTGAACATATAATTTGTCTTAATATTTTTTTTTTATTTTTTTAGAATTTTTTATGGCAACCATATAAATTGTGTCCTACATACCAGACAGCAAAATTACTTAGTTCCGCTTAATTTAGTACAAAACTAAAAAAAAAACAAAAGAAAACAAAATTGTATAACTATGAAATTGTTGTTTAAAGACAGAACAAATCTTTTCACTATTAACAGATTATAACGATAATTTAGTTAAAGAATTTATGAAAAAAAAGATTGCTAGTATAATTATTAGGGTAGCATCGCCAAATGGAATCTGAAATCGAAGCGGATTTGTCATTCAATGACTTTAAACTGTTTAGCTTTTATTTTGAAATATTTGTACAACATAACTATAATCAAAGTATTCGCCATTGTTTGGTGCTCATCTTTTGAGGGCAAGAACGAATCAAGCCAATTTCGGATACTCTGTTCACGGTCTGGACTATAAAGCGGATGAGGCAAAACTTTCCAAACACTTAATTGTAAATATTTTTGAACAGGTATTGCAACATGTGGCCGACCGTTGTCATGAAGGAATATTACGGTTTCATGTTACTGGTAGTTTTTCGGTCAATGCTCGCTTCAAACGTATCAGTTGCGTTCAGTACAGGTTCCCTGTAATGTTCATTAGCTCATAATATATAGGATCCTTTTGACCCCACCAAATACAGAGAATTACCTTAGCGCCATGGATATTTGGCTTTGGTGTTAATATTCAGCTGGTTACCAAGCTTCACATACAATCTGTTACGCTTCGGGTTTCAAGGTCTCTCGGCTTCAATTCGTATGGTACCCAATTTCCCTGCTTTTGGATGAATCCTGTTGCTCGCAAACGTTTTGAAATTGCTGCTTGAGTAGCTCCCAATGATTTTGCAAGCTCTCTCTAACCTCATTATAAATAGTGAAGTGTTATTAGCATTTTAACCCATTACTTGGTAGTGCAATTGTATTCTGTATGATTTGTGTATCACCCTAATTTAAAGAAAAACAAATCTTAGCAAGATTCCCTTTGGTGAATGTGTCTTTTACTTCAATCAAATTTACCATAATTAATGATGATGAACATTTGCTTATACAAACTCGTACACAAATATTTGTTTGTAAATATTTAACTAAAAAAACATTTCTTTAGCCACAAATACTTGGATGGTTAAATCACTAATATTGGCCATAATAGAGAAATTAACGGTTAAAAACAATAGTTTTTAAGTTTTAAATTTTTGTATATTTTGCATAGTTAGGAAAACAATAGACTTATGCAGATTAATTTAACAAAAAACTTATTAATAATAATTATATGATTACATGATTTTTAAGCAGATTCATATTCATATTCATCTAAATATGATATGTTTAAACTAAAGATTAATTATAAATAATGAATAATGCTTTTATTATACAATTTTTTAGTGTTATTTAGCTAATGAATAAATAGCCGCCAGTAACACTTTTGATGGCTTCAAACTGTTTTATTTGTTCAGTTAGTTGGTGTTTTGGTTTGAAGTTTCTAGTACAGGAAGTGAAATTTTTAAAAATTTCTCAAAAAAATTCTCATGAATAAATTTAATTATAATATAATTACAAATTTATTAGTGCAGCTATCTTTCTTTCTTTTTGTTTGGTGGCTATAAAGAATTGAATTTCTTTGTTTTTTTATACATTTTTCTCCTCCGTGATTACATGAAAGTGAATTTAAATTTAAGTATTTTTTTCTTTTGTTTTTTTTTTTCTTTTTTTACCTTAGATGAAGTAATAAAATGTTTAAAATAAAGGTTTTTGTTTAGTCATCTATTTTTTTTTTTAAATATAAAAACACTTTTACTTATTTGGGAAAAATCTTGTAATTAAAAGAAAGTAAATTTTTTTAAGATTTTATTACTTTTAGATAATTGAAAACACATAAAATAATTATTGTAATTTGAATACAAAAAAAATCGTATCATGTTACTATAAAACATTGATTAGTGAGAAGATAAAAATGTTTGGAAACAAAAAAAATTAATTTAGATTAGTGGCAAACGCATACACACTTATTTTGGTCTAGCATAGATGAGAGCCGTGAGAGAAAGAAACAAAATCAAACACTAAATAAAGGCACCATTCTGCGTTGAACAAATACATTATGGTGATCAAGGATCGCATTGTTGTGACACTTGATATAATAGTCCACTGTAAATTTGAGTCAAATAGGTTAATTTTCCCTACTGTCTTATAAGCTCTCAAGTTTTAAAATGCATTTGCAAGGGTAACAATTTATTTTTTTCAGTTTTTTGCGAAAATTTTTTATTAAATAGAAAATTTTGTATTTTCTATTGATAATTTAGTTTACTGAAGAAAATGTATCGATAACTTTAATTTTCCATATATGTTTCTATAGAACAATATCGGTAACTTTGTTTTTACGGAAAATGTATGTATTACTTTAATTTTATATACAACCCTATTATGAATAAAAATTCCCCGGGAGTTTTTTCCCTTTTTGTCATTTTCCCCATTCAAATTCAATGGGAAAAAACTTCCGGGGAATTTTTTATTCATAATTGGGCTGATAGAAAATATATCCATATTATAGCAAATTTTTAGATAACTCTAATTATCTATAAACAATTTATCGATAACTTTATGTTATTACAAAAAAATTTATAGGTGACTTTTATTTCCTACAGCAAATTTATCGATAACTTAATATATTTGATGATAATTAATCGATAACATAAATGTTCAATAGAAAATTTATCGATAACTTTTTTATAATGGATAGCTTTAATTTTCTTTAGAAAATTTATCGATAACTTTAATTTTCTATAGAAAATTTATCGATTAATTTAATTTTCAATGGAGAATTTAGCGATAACTTTAGTTTTCCATAGAAAATTTATCGTTAACTTAATTTTTTTAAAGAAATTTGTTCGATAACTTTAATTTTCTATCGAAAATATATCGATAACATAAAACTTATATGGATTTATTAATTGATAACTGTAATTTTCTATAGAATATTTATCGATTACTTTGATTTTCTATCGAAAATATTTCGATATGTACCTTTAGATTTTTATAGAAAAATTATCGATAACTTTAATTTTCTCAGAAAATTTATCGATAACTTTAGTTTTTTGTAGAAAATATATCGACAACTTAAATTTTTCTATACAGTTTTCGATAACTTTAGTTTTTAATAGAAAATTTTTCAATAACTTCAATTTTTTATTAAAAATTGCTCGTAAACTTAAATTTTCAGCAGAATGTTTATAGCCAACTTAAATTTATTGATAAATTTAATTTTCAATTTATCGATAACTAAGTGTTTCTAGTTATCAGTAACTTTGTTTCTTAGGGAAATGTATCTATATCTTTAATTTTCTATAGAGAATTTTAAATCAATTTATGTGTTTCTACAAAAAAAATATCGATAACATAAATATTCGATTGAAAATTAATCGATAACTTAAATCAATAAATAGAAAATTAAAATTGAATATAATTTTTTATGAAAAATTTAACGATTAATTAAATTTAACGATAACTTTAGTTTTCCGTAGAAAATTTATTGATAACTGAAGTTTTATACACAATTTTTTCGATAACTTTAATTTTCTATCGAAAATATATCGATAACATAATATTTATATGGAATATTGATCGTTAACTAAAATTTTTGTAAAAATATTTATCGATTAGTTTGATTTTATATCGAAAATATTTCGATACCTCCAGATTTCTATGGAAAATTTATCGATAACTTTAATTTTCACAGAAAATTTAGCGATAACTATAATTTTCACAGAAAATTTATCGATAACTTTAATTTTCACAGAAAATTTATCGATAACTTTAATTTTCACAGAAAATTTATCGATAACTTATTTCTTTTTTGTAGAAAATATAACAATAACTTAAATTTTTCTGTACAGATATCGATAACTTTAGTTATCAGAAAATTGTTCGAAAACTTTAATTTTCTATAGAAGACTTATCGATAACTTTAATTTTCTGTAGGCAACTTATTGATAACTTTAACTTTATATAGAAAATTTATCGATAACTTTAATTTCTTATAGAAAATGTATCGATAACTTTAATTTTCTGTAGAAAATTTTTCAATAACATTAAAAATTCTGTTTCTTTTTTTTAAAAAATTAACAAAAAAAATAAATTTCTATAACAAATTTATCGATAACTCAGAATCGAAATCCATACAGAATTATCCATATAAAAATATAAAATGGAATATTACGGTTTTATGCAGCATATTCTGAGCGTTGTTTGGCAAATGCTCGCTTCAAACGAATCAGTTGCGTTCGGTACAGGTTTCCTATGATGGTTTGGCCAGATTTCAGCAGCTCATAATAGCTAGGTCCCTTTTGGTCCCACCAAATACAAAGCATTACCTTAGCGACATGGATATTCGGCTGGTTGGTTGGGATCTTACGCTTCGGGTTATCGTAATGGCTACATTTTTCATTGGAATTCAAACATCATTTCCGACAAGCAAAATTGTCTTTCAAGGTATCTCAGCTTCAATTCGTATGGTACCCAATTTCCCTGCATTTCGATGAATCCTGCTGCTTACAAACGTTTTGAAATTGCTGCTTAAGTAGCTCCCAATGATTTTGAAAGCTATTCTTGGGTTTTACAATAATTTTCAGATTTTCAGAGATTTTTAAATCTTCCGTGTCAAAATCTCCACTTCTTTACCGATGAAACACATTCTCCGTAAGCTTTGGTGAGCAATCGGTGTGATACAGCGGCACTTTTTTCCAAATTAAAGAAGTAAAGCAAAACTTCCCGCATATGACGCTTTTAGTGTAAAAACGTTGTGTTTACACTAAAATGTTTAATAACTAAGTGAGAATAAATGCCAGATATCTACCCTTCATAATGACATATTGTTATTAATATAAGTTATTAAAAACAAAAACCGCGTTCAAAAGGTATGCCGTCTTTTGTAAATCACGCATTTTAAAGTCATAGGTTTTTCTTTTAGAATTTGTAAAAAGGTTTACCATATTTTTGCAGTATACATTTTCAAAAATAGATGATGTCCACAAATCAATTGATGAGTTTTTTTTATCTGCAGCCTCGTATAATTTATTTTCTTTTAATGTATGGTATTTAATGTTAATTTTATGATATGTATTTTATTACTAAAAATGCTAATTTATTACAAATTCTGTTAAAATTGTTAACAATGTTGTTTATTTTTAATTAAATGATACCAAACTCTATTTTATTTGTTTTTATATATCTAAATAAAATCGAAAGTGTTTGTATTATTATAATACAAATTAAAACAGAGAAAAAAACTAATAGAAATAAAATATGCCAAGCAAATTGAAATTTAAAACACTTTTACTTAAAAATTAAAATAAACACAACAGCTCAAAAGTGATATAATCAGTCAATGATATTAATTTAAAACGATTTTAATGCCTTAAATCGTTTAAACGCAAAATCAAGTAAAGAAAAGACACCATGATCATATGATCATCATATACATTTACACCAACTTTTTTCGCCAAAAGCCTTAAACTTATAGAGATGGTTGCTTGAAAAGCAACAAAGTGAGAGACTTAAAAACATTTTTAAGTGATTAAAAAATCCACAAAAATTATTAACAACTTTCATTCGAAACTAAAAAAAAAAAACTTAAACAAGAGACACCTATAGACAGAAATAAAGATGATGTTTGGCTTAATTATATAGAAAAAAAAATAAAAAGAAAAAATTGTAAAAATAATAAGACAAATTAAGAGAAAGAAAAACATTTCAGACACAGCCAATTCCAAGTGGTTTTAATGATTATGGCTGTGATCATAGTCATATCATTATCATGAGACTGACTGATGATCGTGGCGGTGTCGGTTTGCTACCTGAATTTATAGCCTAAAACTATGCTAGGGAAGTGACAGGGTGACCAAATATTTAAGAAACAAGGTTTAAAATTAAAAAAAACTCTTAATTAAGGTTATTAGAAGGTAGAAATGTAACAACAAAGCGATAGTTGAACAATGAAAATAAATTTTATTGATTTATTGAAAATAAACTTTAAATGAATCTTTAAATCCTGAAGACATTTTCCATTACAATGAGTAAACATTTATTTGCAAAAGCATTCACCGAACCTTTTTCTTGCTGTAACCAACATGTTTTTCTTATCTATTTTTAAAATTTCACTCTCACTTTCCTTAATTTGCCAAAATTTCGCCCAAAAATTTTTTGTATTTTAATATTTAAACACTTCTTTGAAAGAGATTTTGTTAATCTGTTTGTTTTGTACGCTTTAGTGAATCTGTTTATTTTGACAAATTTAAAAGGCCAACAAAGCTTTCAAAGAAACACCTTTACTAAACCGCTTAACAATGGCTGTGCGTAACAAAATACATTATTTAGATGTTGATCATCTAAAATGATTTCATTTTACAAGCCATCAAAATGGGACACCTTGTTTTTTCACCCTCAAAAAAAAGGTGTTAGAAAATAACAATATAACAATAATAATACTTTGCCATTTTTTTATAATCACTCTTTTTGTTTTTTAGAAAGTAACAACTAGAAATATTTAATTTTTTTCGCCAAGATTATGTGTGAAAATTCATTTTAAGAAATTTATATTAAAAAAAAAATAAACTTAATTAATGACTTGGCAATCAATCAAGCGTAATATCTTCATTATTAGCTTTTTATTATTATTGTTTAACGAAACTTTTTTTCCAAAAATAAAAAAAGTACTTCTTAGCGAATCACATTATCATCACTTTAAAAGTAGAAGTATAAGAATATTTTGTTATTTTTAGGAATTCGTCTCAAAATTATTGAACTCGTTTATTCCAAAAACCAGTCAAGTAACAAAAAATCGTAAATTGAGTTATTGGACGATTAATATTTTGTAAAGGCAATAATTTAATGTTTATAATATATATATAATATAATAATAGTTTAATGCTAAACAATTAAATACTGCCCCCCCCCCCCATTAAGGTGAAGCAACGCCGAGAAATCCGTGTTTACTGCAGAAAGAAGACAAATGATATATTTTATACTAAGGACTGAGATCGAAAAATTCTTAACTAAGCTTACAGTTTTGATTTTTATTTTATTTAATTGAAATTATTATTACACAGAAAAAAATGGTAAGAGTTATTAAGTAATTGAAAAAAATTGTTTGAAATATGATTTTAATTTTCAATAATTTTTTAATTCAATATGTTGTTTTAATACTCATATCAACAATATCTTTTAGATATGTATTAACAATTTCAGTTGTTAAAGTTCAATAGGAATACTATATTGAAAGTAACAAATATAAATGTGTCAATAAAATAAAAATATTCACATTTTTTTCTTTCATAAAAAATATGTTTTCTTTTATAAATGATAAAGAAATTGGAGTATTCTAGATGGTAAGTTGAATCTATAACTATTATATAGTAATAGGCAAAAAATGGACATCGATTTCATATACAAAACTTTTTTTCACAGGATTTAAGTGGACTCTTTTCATCATCAAATGCATCGAGTGTGGAAGGAACAATCTGTATAACCATTCGTGAATGGGAATATTGATAATAGTAATGGTTCTAAAGTGAGAACATGGATGATGGATAAAGGTGAGAATATGCATGATTTAACTTTATATATGGGTCATTTCATGTCAAGTGAACCAACTTTTGAAATCGATGTCTTCCGATCGGGATGAAATTTGCACCAAGGTTAGTTCTATTGGATAGTAACTCAGACACAATTTTTCAACAAGATCGGTCTAGAACTCTCTGAGTTATAGGGGGTCAAATTTTGACATTTTGGTCAAACAGGTATTTTTTCTTATCAATGTAACTTATTACCTATTGTTCTTAGCAAAATGTGTCCCAAATAGTTTAGATAGCTCTTTCTTCAATCTTTCGAAAAAAATATTTTAAAAAAAAATAAAAAAATGTTTCCGAAATCAAAAACTTTCTTGACTTTTTTTTAAAATGGGCCCTTTTTTTCTTAAAATAAAGCTTAGATATTTTCCTTGAACACATATTTGGTCGCTTAGTGGGATGCGAGTGGGATATCTATCAAAATAAATATTTTTTAACTCAAGACTTACAATTTTTTTACTTTTTTTTGCAAATACGAATTTTTTTTCAAAATGGGCCCTTTTTTAAACATTTTTTTAGTTAAAAGAAAGCTTAGGTCCATTCCTTTAAGATATTTTTAGTCCCTTAGTGGGATGCGAGTGGGATATCTATCAAAATAAATATTTTATAACTCAAGAAATACAATTTTTGACTTTTTTTTTGCAAAATCGATTTTTTCTAATATGAGACTCTTTTTATAATTTTTTTTTGCTCAAAAGAAAGCTTAGTTCTTTACCTTTATGTCTGTATGAAAATTATTTATGTTGAATTTGGTGTATATACCGACATTTTTAAGAGATTTATGCACGTTAAAGTGATTTTCGGAAGCGGGTCTATATGGGAGCTGTGACTAATTATGGACCGATCGTAACAAAATTTGGTGACATGAATTTTGTATATATAAAACCTATTTGGAGTGAAATTTGTGTAGATACATATATAAATTAAACATTTCTGAACGATAAAGTCCAATTTCGAGAGGACATTTGTATGGGGGCTAGGTGAAATAATGAACGGATTTCAGCCAGTTTCAATAGGCTTCGTCCTTGGGCCGAAAAAATAATATGTATGTAAGTAATTTGATCGAAATATCTTCAAAATTGCGACCTGTACTCTGCGCACAAGGTTTACATGGACAGCCAGCCAGCCAGCCAACCAGACGGACGGACATCGTTTAATCGACTCAGAAAGTGATTCTAAGTCGATCGGTGTTAGACTAATATTTTTAGGCGTTACAAACATCTGCACAAACGCATTATACCCTCCCCACTATGGTGGTGTAGGGTATAAAAATCAAATAATACTTGGGTTAAAAGTTTCAATGAAAAACGTGTGTTAAGGTTTTTTCGATCTCAGTTCAAAAATACATGCATGATTTGAATTTGCCGCCATTTCTGCAGTAAAGTGTTGCCTACCAAAAAACAGTTTGACAGCTGACATTGTTGAACAATATTTCAAAAATAAGGTAAGTTTGGCGGCAACAGTTCCAAAATTTCATACAAAATGCTATTGGAATATTAATTTAACTTCGTTAATGGTGAAGAGAGTAATTGAAAATTTTATGGAGATAGGATCAATGGATGAACCTAAAAACACAGTGGTTGTCCAAAAAAAATTCCTGAATTAAACTAGTTTTTTTTTCACAAATAAAATAATTATGACAGCATATACATTAATGCCATTTAAAGTAATTTTAAGTAAAGTTCAATATACTGTTTTTTTTAGAAAAACAAACAATAAATATAGTAAATTTAAACATAATAAGAAAAAAATTAATAAAAAATATTTTATTTTCTAAATTTTGCAGCTTTAAAGAAAAAGTTAAGACTTCTTTTATTTTCATAATTTTTAATCGCCCCTTTAGGGTGTGTAAACATCGTTTTTTTCTCATTTTATTTGCGCTGTAACAATTTGCTTCATGTATTTTTAGTTTTAGTTTTCATTGTGGTCTCTATTGTTATTAGATGCTGCTTAGATTAAATGCCAGCTTTTGTTAAACAATTTATTGTTTATGATATTTAAGAGGCTAAAAAGTATAATACATTCATTCATGGGTTCAATCATTAGTTTAACAAAAAAAAAAATAATGAAAACCAAAACACACAAAATTTAGCAGATCTCGTAACTTTCTATTTTAAGCAGATTTTTTTTTATATTTTTAATTTTTGTAAATAAACTTTTGCCGATTCTTAAGTGTTATTTTTAGTTTCATGTTTTTTTTTTATATGTTTTTCCTGTTGTTGAACTTTTTATCTTTCAGATGGTTGGTTTGATGGTTCATCGTTCTTGTTGTTATAAGACCCATTAACAATAATCATTTTAGTATTTGATTATTTGTTTAAGAAAAACTTTCATTTGTTCCCGGAAATTGAAATTAGTTACTTTACATACCACACACCCATAAACAACAGAAACTAAATTAACTACATAAGTACTACAAGCAGGAAGAAGTTTTGGCATGAATTTGTAACCTACTAACATTATTTTGGGCAAAAAGTAAGCAAAAGTTTTTGGTTTTCTATATAGGACTTAGGTGATTTAAAAAGGCGCTTCTTAGTAAATCACTTATGGAATTTATCTATCTATATATATAAAAATGAAATGGACCATGTATGTAATGGCATCACGTGAGAACAATTGGAGCGATTTGGCTTTTTTTTTTTTATTCGATGCGAAATTTTCAGGAGATGATGTAAAACTCGGAATTTTTTTTTTGAGTCCAGTCAACTTTTATAAAAAAAGCTCCCTAAAGTATGCAGTACAAATTTAGATATTTTATTTGCAAATAAATAAGAACAGGCAGGTGTATGTGGGTTGGAGAAACTTGAAGAACTAACATTATTAAATGCTTCTGGGCGAAGCCGGGCTGGTCAACTAGTTTTTAATAATTTCCAAAACAGACAACACAAATCTATTCCCCACCAACTAATTCTTCAAAAAATACTTATGAATAATTCAATTTTTTTGTATTTTATAGGACTAGGATGATTTACAAAGACGCTTTAAATATTTGAAGTACTTCTTAGGGTATCACTTTATCAAGACTTCAATAGGTAGCAATAAAATTTCAAAGTTTTATGGAAGTTGTCTTTAACAACATCAAAAATAGACAATATTCCCCACTTAATGATTTTTTTGCATAATATTTCAAAATGTCTATTAATGAAACAGTTTAATTAGCATGTCAAGTGTTACCTAACGTTGACCGAATCCATCATGTGTATTTTCCCAAGAGAAGAGCCAATACACTGGCCAATAGTTTTAAACAAATAACGAATAGTTTGTGATAATGAGTTTGTTGTTAAACTTAACGATAGCTCATTAAATAAAATCATGTATTTATTTAAAGAAAGCAGTTATTTGCAAAACTTAAGGCAAACAATTTAATTTGTTTATTTAAAATAAGACACAAAAGCTAAAAACATGTTAAAATAAAAAGCTGTTTGTGAGGGCAAGAATTTTAAATATTTAAGAAAGGCACAAAATTTTCTTTTGAAATTGCACTGGAAATAAGCAGAAAGGGTCTTAAAAGATTTTGTAAAGGTAAATTAGTCCCAAAAATGTTAGACCTTTGACTTCAAATACTCCATAAAAAGATCCAGTGGAGTTAATTCACTCTAATTCTGATCATCATACACGACCATAAAATCCCGTCCATATCAATATAATTCAAATTAGGCAGACAGAAAACTCATTCCTTGACCAGTCTCATTTTTAAAGAAGTATGATCCAATGATGCCTCATTATACCCTTCACCTTCGTGAGAAGGGTATATATAAGTTTGTCATTCCGTTTGTAATTTCCACAATATTATTTTCCGACCTTATAAAGTATATATCGAGCCCTTAGCGCCATAGAATTAAAAATGTTATGATGCGATATAATATAATTTCGTTCAAGCTATTTGCTTATTTTTCAAAAATATTTATAACTTTTGACAATTAAAAATTCATGGAATACTTTATTGAAGAATATGACAAAAAATGTTTTTTATTGAATTTTTGCATAGATACAAATTTTTCGAATTGAAATAAAATTGTTATTTATGAATAGTTTTTAATGAAATTTCACTAATATGTAGATTTTTCTATTCAAAATGTAAAAATAAAAACGAATTTTGAAATTTATTATCAGCAATGCCGCAATTCCCAAAAAAGTATTGAAAAAATCCAAAAATGGGAATTTTTAGTTTTTTTGCTATTATATCCATACGAGGGTCGGGATAATCGGAAGCCTTTACAAAATAATTAGAAACATATTAGGCCACCTAAAATTGGTTACTATATTTTGATATCAAATATTCGATTTTAGAATTTTTGCCCTAAAATTTAATTTTACAATAAAAATAGGTGTTTTTTGAATGGACCTGGTTTCCTCGGTAACAAAAATTTTTGAATTTTTTTTCATTTAAAATATTTTATGAAAACTTAGCTTTCAGAAAGTATATATTCCTTGTACATCTTCTTAAAATTTTTTTGCTGGAGTTTGGTGGTTTTTTATAGCGATCGATGAGAAGATTATATGTGTGTAATTGTTTTGAAATCGGAAAAACGAATGAATTAGATCGTTTTAAAAATATAACATGCCCGAGGTGTCCTACTTTGAGGATCCTTGGTCGCGATTAAGCCATGTCAGTCTGTCTGTCTGTCTGTCTGTCTGTCTGTTGAAATCAATTTTCTGAAGACCCCAGATATCTTCGGGATAATTCTGAAGTTTCCTATTTAAGATATGAGGAAAAAACCAGGACAACCTCGATTTTTGACCTATATCTGGATTACTAAGTCATTAATGGATTACTAAGTCATTAATGGATTACTAAGTCATTAATATAGACAATATGATATCGAATGATAGATATTTCAAAGACCTTTGCAACGACGTATATAAGACCTAAAATTGGTCAAAATCGGAAAAAATATTTTTTAACACGAATTTTTTTTTTACCAAAAAAATTATTTTAAAATTTAAAATAACAATTCGAAAAATTTTTTTTTTCAAAAAATTTAAAAAAAACAACTTTGGATAAAAAAATAAATTTTGTTTACCTAAAAATATTTCAAATTTGTATTTTGAAGTATAATTTGGTGAAGGGTATATAAGATGCGGCACAGCCGAATATAGCTCTCTTACTTGTTTTTGAATGATTTGGATCGCAACATGATCTTCCACTGGTAGATGTTTAATAATCCATTCAACGAACTGTCTTCGCTGTACATGATCATTAGGCATTAGGTCTTGTAGCAAATGAATTATAGAGACAGAGATCTACAGTAGAGAACTTTTTGAAATTTGCTATTCTTGTTCCTGGACATCAACCAAAAGCCACCAACACCCAGCCGCATTGCTTCAATATTGACATTTGAACGGCTTGATTTTGAAAGACTAATCGGTGCCCCGATAGATTAGACCAGGGCACACTTAGAAAGGTGACTGCATCACTACAACAATACAAAAACAACAGGTACTTTGTTTTTGTTAAAAGGTAGGTGAACTGTCTATGTTGCCTGTTGTTGTTTTTGCTTTTGGGTTTGTTGTATTTTTCGCCACAACAACCACAAGTGAATTGACAGTTCAAACTGAATAAAACAAATAATCAGCTGTTTCATCGCAGTCACCTTTCTAAGTGTGGCCTGGACTAGACGATAGTGTGCCTGGCTATGAATCAGAAGGTTGCGGGGTCAATTCTCTTCAGGGACTCTAGAAGTATCGCAGTCTGTGTTTGATTAAAAAAAATAGTGTTTTTAGCATCACCGATTGATACAATCTTCCTGAATTTTTCAATTCAGAGATACACATTGTGGATGCATTTATTTTCCGACAATCACGAATATGGCACTTTTGATGATTAACAAAGCAAATTGCAATTGTGATTCATCGCTAAGGATGACTTGAGTCGCAAAGTCAGGCTCCACTTCTGGATGTACAATAATTCATTCAACTATCTTTGCTGTTCATGGTCTTCAGTTCTTGTGTCAATTGAATTTTGTAAGCCTGGAAATACAGCTCTTAAATGCTTGTCCACAAAGACGATAAGATGTTCCAGAAATTCCACCAGCATTCTTAAGTACATCTTCGATATTGAAAAGTTCAACGGCTTGTTTTTGGACGACGAGGTTGTTTAGCAGCACCAATAGATCCAATATCACTGAATTATTCAATTACTCTTTTCACAGCTGACGCAGTTAAATCAATAACCCGATAATTCCTTAAATAAAGGGTCTTACAATAGGGACTTCTGAACTTTGACAGTTGATAGCGGTCATATTGTTGAAACTACATCTGTCGAATTCGCTGTAATTTATTCAATTCAATTGTTGAACGCTATATCACCATGGATGGATATAGCATTCAACAACACGTGCAAATTATCTGCGTGCTTCGGTGAGGCACATTTGCGACGATACCAATCGATATGAGATCCAAGAGCGTCAAATGCATCCCGAAGTAGTCACTGTTTGGTGTGATCAACAGCGTGTGCTATAGGTCGATGATTAGCAACTTCTTTTGGCCTGAATTGGATGACACGTAGTTTCAATATGACGGCGCTACGTGACAGTCAGCTTATGCCACATTGGACATTTTGCACGAGCGATTTGAGGCATGGTCATCCCACGTGGAGGTGATGTGAACTGGCCACTAAGACTGGCCGTTAGATTTTTTCTTGTGGGGTTTTCTTAAGTCTCAGGTCTATGCGAATAAGCCGCAAAACACTCCGGCCCTCAAAACCTCCATAACCCTTGCTACCTGTAAAATTCTGACTGATTTATGCGCCAGAGTAATGGAATACTGGACATTTCGGATGAGCGACACCCAGCGAATCATCATGAAATACCATTTATATAATAGATTACAAATCGGACATTACTATACTACTTAATTCAAGTTTTTTTGGCTCAGTATTCCAAATTCTACTTTGGAAATAGGTTTTTGTTGGGAACAAACAAATACACAAAACTCTCTGTCTAATACTAGATTTGAAATTACTGTGGTCAGATGTATGATCTTGATTATGAAGGCACTAATTTATGTTCCAGATTTCCCCACAATAAGGTATCCTTATGGACGATAGTTTTGAAACGATGTCCTTTAAATGTTTATTTTGGGATAAGACACTTTCAAGGTAGGAAGCTAAAATGAATATTTTATATGCAGTTTAATCAACTTTGAAAATAGTCAAATAATTTTAAATGATTTCAATATGTTTACAGTTTCAGTTCTCTTTTACAAATAAATGCTTTGTTTTTCTACAGATTGTGCTGCTTCTGTTTTTATTTTTTCTTATTCCAGAGTAATTTACACTTTCTGTAAATGGCATCAAGCATTTCAGCAAAAATTAGAATCCACAAAAAACCAACAGGCATTTTTGTTGTTCAACAAAAAACAAAGCAAATGTGTCAAAGTGTCACACGCACACAAAGTTTCATCAATCGAAACTTTTAGTTTTGGTTCTATGCAGTTTTTTTCTCTTTACTTCTCTCTACTGATTTGGCCAAAATACAAACTCTTCAACTGACCCAATGAACTATATATGGCATGGCGTGGCTTAGTGTGATTGTGGTACATGGATAATGTCATTTTAAACTCAAAGGCTTTGTTTGCAACAAATAACAGAAACAAGAAAAACTTAGTTTGATGTTGAAAAAAAACAATAGAGCAGGGGGTCCCAAATAGGTTTGAGAAGCAGGCAGCTTTAATATATAAAATTGATTATGAAATTTTATTGGAAATATGAAATATCACCTAAGTAAACAATGACATGTTCTTCTGTTTAACTTACTTTTTATGTAATGCACACTACATATTGTCTTCCTGTTCATGAAGTTATTTAGTAATGACTGGCTTTTCATCTGATCTACATATTAGTGTATTCGATTTTCAGTTCACAGCCTTACAAAGAATAATTCCCATTTAGTTAAGAATATTTAAAACATAAATAGTTAAGTTTAAGTCAAAGGCTTGAAGCACTTTACGATTTGCCCATCATCTTATAAAGATTTGAATTTAATAGTATTAAATGATAAAGTGCACAGTATAGGGTTATGTATGGAATAGCCATGGGCCTTCAATCGAAATTTCCATTGCCATTTTGGATAAATATGACTGAATTTCGTTGATGCCGTGTTGAGTTTCCTCATCCAATAAAAATAAATGCAATGATGTTAAATCACACGATCTAGGCCAATTGAGATCGTCGAAACGAGAGAGTTCAGAACCTGGAATAGTCTTATTTATATAGTAATTGAATGGTTTCAAAGGAAGTATAGCATGTTACACTGTCTTCCTAAAACAACATGTTATCTACATGAATATAATCAAATTTAGACCGACAGATCACTATTATCATGTCGTTATATCGAACATCGGTAACATTTACTGCTTGATCAGTTTCATTTACAACAAGTAAGAGAGCTATATTCGGCTGTGCCGAATCTTATATACCCTTCACCAAATTATACTTCAAAATACAAATTTGAAATATTTTTAGGTAAACAAAATTTATTTTTTCCAAAGTTGTTTTTTTAATTTTTTGGAAAAAAATTTTTTTCGAATTGTTATTTTAAATTTAAATTTTTTTTTTATTTAAATTAAAAAAAATGTTTGGTTTTTTAAATTTTTTTGGGTGAAAAAAAATCGGATTAATAAATATTTTTCCCGATTTTGACCCACTATAGGTCCAACTTACTAAAGCCTAGCCTATACATCGTTGCAAAGGTCTTTGAAATATCTATCATTAGATATCCATATTGTCTATATTAATGACTTAGTAATCCAGATATAGGTCAAAAATCGAGGTTTTCCTGGGTTTTATCTCATATCTCAGCTGTTTGTGAACCGATTCTGCTGATTTTAAACAGGAAACTTCTCGAAAGTATGTCTGACAGAATTATTGAAGATTTGGATCCCGAAGATATCTGGGGTCTTCAGAAAATTGATTTCAACAGCCATCTATAAGGATCCAGAATATATATACTTTATAGGGAAAATTATATTGTGGAAATTACAAACGGAATGACAAACTTATATATATACCCTTCTCACGAAGGTGAAGGGTATAAAAAAGTACGGTCTAATGATGTGTCCAGCCCAATCTGTGATATGTTGTGGAGGCTTTGTTTTTCGACAATCACACTTGGGCTGTCTGAACAAGTAACAAAGCAATCAAGTTAAAAATGTGATTCTTCGCTTCGGATGATTTTGCACGACAAATCGGCATCGACATATTGATATTCAATAATCCTTTAAAACCTTCTTTGATGTGCCTGGTCATTATCAGTTGAACTTTGAACGTAAGGAGACGCAATAATTCGGTAAGTATACGCTGTAGGGAGCTTCTTTAAATTCACAATTCTTCCATCAACATCCATCCTGCATTTGAACAACTTCATTTTGAACGACCCCTGCATCACCAATAAATCCTATCTCCACAAACTTTTCAATTATTCTCTTTCAAGTTGAAAAAGTGGAACAACAGTCATTGTATCTGCAGTATAATCTTCGAAGAGGTGTGATTTAATGATGCAACCAGCTCAAAATCCGTATTAAGCTGTGACATATTGTGGTCATCAAGGTGATTTTGCTCCAAAAATCAGCATCCACATGTTTATGTTCAATGCTCCATTCAATGAACTCATCGCTGTTCATGGTCATTAGGCTTTAGTTCTTGGGTCAATTGAACTTTTTAAGCATGGAGATGCAGATCTTGAGTAAGTTGACAAGGAGATTGCCAAGAACTATCATATAGGGTGACAACTAGTTACATAACTAGCTACGTGACTTCAAGACCTAGAAGCCAATTGACCCTTTTGAATTATGATGAGACTATCTGATAGCTGGACCAAATTAGTCTACTCATTGGATTCACATACCGATTAAAAGAGTCAGTTACCTTACTCGCTACTTGATCAGCTACATAACTAGTTATTTCAACATGTACGGGTGCTAATTAACCTCAAACAGTCAGTTAAAAATACATCTCATAGACAGTCCAATAACCGATTGCTTGTAAACAAACCTTCTTCCGACAACTTTCCAATAGATTACTTCTGATGGGTAAAATAACTACTTTCTAAAGTGCAGTACAAAATATACTTTAAAGTGACTACATTATAGATTACTTAGAGATACTAAAGAGACAATTGACTTCATGTTAGGTTACAATGGATATCAGTATACTTAAGCAAATAGAAAATAAACTGTATTAACTTAAAAAAAGTGGAGTACAAAATAAACATTTAAAGTGACTACATTCTTGATTACTAAGAGATACTTAAGGGACAATTGTCTTCACGCTTAATTACATGGGATGTACAAAGTAAACAATTGACTTATATCTCCATTACAAAGAACACAACTTGTCAAATGAGCCAAAATATATAAATTGGAGTTAGCCAAGTGATCATACATTAATGACAATTAATGTCTATAAGGGATACACTGATTGCTGAGATGCAATTCTTGTTCCTGGACTTTCACCAACATACTCATGCACTGCTTAGATATTGACATTTGACCAGTGTGTTTAGCATCAGCAATTGATTCAATCTGCCTGAATTTCTCAGTAATTCTCTTCACAGTTGACAAAGTTAAATCCATATTCCACCATATTTTGTACGAAATTTTGGAACTGTGACCGGCAACTTTCGTGCTCCATTTTTACTAATCCTAAACTGTCTGTCAGGTGTCATATAGTTTTTTGTTGTGTGCAACACTTTACTGCATAAATGGCGTCGAATTGAAGTCTGAAGTGAATTTTATGTCATGTTTTATTAGCATTTTAACGATTAATCGAATAATTTCTTACGAATAACTATTCGAACAATTTAAAAATGGCCATTTTCGAATAACAAATAATTCGAATTTTATGTAGAATATCGAATAAAACTAATAAATGTTCATTTATATTTAAATTATTAAATTGCTTAAAATTTTTCATAATGCCAAATTTAAATAAGTAATAATGACTCACGAAAATTGTATTGTTTCTAAAATTCGACATTCGAATTAAAGACAAAGGGACTTTCGATCACTGTAGATGAGTGTTCCGATAGCTCCTTTTATAAATATATAAATATTACTGCAAGAAGTTACAATTCTAAAAACAAATCTTTCAAAATTTGTAACTTAGGACTTGAACCAATGAAAATAAAAGGTAAGGAATAAAATATTTGTTATTTAGCTGGCGAAATATTAGAAGAATCGCAATTAATAATCAAAATATTAACTTAGATTAAAGTAGAGTTGAATGTGACGGAGAAAGTGATTTTGAAACGGTCATCGAAAGTGATATTGAGGATGACATTTATAATGATTACATTGAATTAGATGAAGGCCATGATCTTAAATAGACACAAATATATGGAGTTCGTCTTATACATGATTTTGAACATCGTTGAACATCTTTGTATAACATGGTAATAAACTTTTTGCGTATTTGCACTGCCTGACTTCAAATTAGCCACGTTTACTGACAATGTTATCAAATTTTGGACAGATTCCCTTTATTGTGTAATTCCCCAAGGCCACTTTATTAAGCAAAGATACGGCAACGTTGATAGAGCTTGATGTATAATACAATTTGTTATAAATTATTTAGAAATAGTGAATAATTAATTTACTAAAGCTTTATTTACTCAATTTAAAACCCGAATTAATGAACGACATAAAAAAATTCTTAATACTTTTATATTGTATTTGAATTCAGCTCCAAAACGGAAACTGAAGGGTTTGCTAGTCAATTGTTTTGTAGATTGTTCGTTATTTTTTGTTTTTCTTTAACAATAAAATATTAAACAAGTAAGAGTGCTATATTCGGCTGTGCCGAATCTTATATACCCTTCACCAAATTATACTTAAAAATTGTAAATATTTTTAGGTAAACAAAATTTAATTTTCTTTTAGTTGTTTTTTTCATTTTTTGGAAAAAAAAATTTTCGATTGTTATTTTTTTTTTTTAAATTTTAAAAATTTTTTTGTTGGTTTTTTAATTTTTTTTTTGAAAAAAAAAAATTCGGGTTAAAATTTTTTTTCCCGATTTTGACCCATTGTAGGTCCAACTTATTATGGTCTTATATACGTCGTTGCAAATGTCTTTGAAATATCTATCATTAGATATCCATATTGTCTATATTAATGTCTTAGTAATCCAGATATAGGTCAAAAATCGAGGTTGTCTTGGTTTTTCCCTCATATCTCAGCCATTTGTGGACCGATTTTGCTGATTTTAAATAGCAAAATTCTCGAAAGCATGTCTGACAGAATTATTGAAGATTTGAATCCCGAAGATATCTGGGGTCTTCAGAAAACTGATTTCAACAGACAGACAGACAGACGGACATGGCTTAATCGACTCCTTAATCGACATGGCTTAAGGATCCAGAATATATATACTTTATAGGGTCGGAAATGAAAAATGTAGAAATTACAAACGGAATATATACCCTTCTCACGAAGGTGAAGGGTATAAAAACAGACATCAAAACTTCATACTTGACTTTTTTAAAAAAAATTAAATTATTCGAATAATTCGATTAATTTTAAACGTGTGATCGAATTATTCGAATTATTCGTTTTATTCGAACTAGAGAAAAATCGAATAATTCGATTACCCTAATTTTAACACATTACTAGGTAATGAAAGTGGCTACATGCAAATGTTGTAATAAGAAGAAAACATTTTTTTGATATTTTATAAGGAATAACTATAAATAAAAGTTGTGTTTTATTTCATTAAAAAAAAAAACCATATCAGATCATTAAAATTGATATTGTAGCAAAAACATCCCATAATTTTCTATGGCAAAATGTCACCAATGTCTTCTACATTTGTTTAGACAGATTTAAAGTGTTTAAATATTAAATAAAAACCTTTTTTGCCTATTGTGTGAACTAAATAAAGAATTTCTAAAGTTGCTCTAACACTTTAAACCAACCAACCCAACCAACTACAAATAAAAGGTGAGAATGGTGTGACCCAATAAAACTGCGGTTTTCTATTTACAATTTTCGCTTAAAGAGCTTCTCTCTAGATGGCAATAAAATTACACAGTTTTTCTGGTAAATTTCTATTTTTATACCAAATTCAGTTACACTTTTACTGGGAAATTAATAGAAAATTTCAAAATTATAAGCTAAATAAACATAAAAAGAAATTTAAACATAAACTAAAATATTGTATTGTATTGTGTGAATTATTAATTTTCTACACTGTTTTTTTATAAACTTCTTAAATGACTTAAACATTTTAAAGTACTTAAATGTAAGTCTGGAGTAGTTTTAAATCAACCATCTTAACAAGGGCCTGCTGTAGTCTCTGTAAAGTCTCACCACAAAATATTTTTGTGTCTGCCTCAGTTAAATGTTAGAAAATATGTATTTTTTTTTTCTTCTTAATAAAATTTCTTTATTATTTATTATGTTCATTATTTAAATCATTTTCATCTTTAACATCTTCAACCAATTGATGTGATGGCGATGATCATCATCAAAGTCATTATTAAAATTTTTCGTTATTTACGAAGAAGAAAAAGTGTATAAATGAAAGTGTTTTTCATGACCTGATTTTTTTGTCTGATTTTTTTCTTCCACAAAAAAATTGTTTTTTTCTTATTGCTGTTTTTTTTTGTGTTTCGTTCGGTTTGCTACAACAACAATTGAAGTGGTGGCAAAAAAAAAATTACAGATACATTTCCATCCATGTTGATTCATTCAATAAACGAACAAAAATTAAGAAATGTTAACAAAAGTCGAGAATTTTATAGAGTGTAGCAGGAAGAATTGTTATTTTCAGCTTCTTTTGAATTGTTACATATGTAGGTACTAGTCGTAGTTTTAGATTAGGGTAACGATTATAGATCACTTAACTGACTAAATGTGTTAAAAGTTGATAACTTAGCAACGAATTTTATAAATTCTGAAGAAAACAAAAGTAAAAAAATTAAATTGTAGAAACTGGGATTGTATCCCTTCTTGGCCTTAAATTTATTCCTAGTTTTCATATCAGAAACTTTTTGAACTTTGAATGTTAATAACTAAACGTTAACCTTCACAAGAAACTATTCAAATCTTAACAAGTAAGGGAACTATATTCTGCTGTGACGAATCTTTTATACACCAAACGCAACTTAAAATTTTTTTTTCAAGATTGTTTTTTTTTTTAATTTTTTTGTTAAAAAAAAATTTTTTTTGGTAAAAAAAAATTCGGGTTAAAAAATATTTTTCCCGATTTTGACACATTATAGGTCCAAATTACTATAGCCTCCCGATATATTGATGTATCAATCATGTTTGTAAGTTATTTGGGGGCTATGGAAAGTTGATTTCAACATACAGACGGACATGGCTATATCGACTTCGCTATCTATAACGATCCAGAATAATATACTTTGTAGGGTCGCAAATGAAAAATGTAGAAATTACAAACCGAATGACAAACTTATATATACCCTTGCCACTCATGGTGAAGGGTATAAAAATGCAGGATTTACAATAGATGTCCTAGCTTTTAAACGAGGTTCCCGTTTTCAATAACTTATATGCCATTTTGAACAGTACATATCTGTTCATTTATTCTCACTTATTTATTGCAAATTACAGTGCTTCGAAAATGTCGAATTTTGTTCCAACAATGCATCATATGCGGGAAGTTTTGCTTTACTTCTTTAATTTGATAAAAAGTGCAGCTGAAGCACACTGATTGCTCAACAAACCTTATGACGAATGTGTTCCATTGGTTTGTTCGGTCCAGGCCAGTCAAAAAAGTTTGAAGACCAAGAATTGCAGCCATTACTCCATGTAGATTAATGTCAAACTCAACAAGAGCTTGCAAACGCATTGGGAGCTACTCAATCCGCAACTTCAAAACTATTGAAAGCAGCAGGATTCAACAAAAAACCGGGAAATTAGGTAATATACGAATTGAAGCCGAGAGACCTTGAAAAACAATTTTGCATGGCCGAAATGATGCTTGGACGCTATAAAAGAAAATCATTACTTGCGATGAAAAATGGATCCATTACGATAACCCGAAGCGTAAGAGATCGTATGTGAAGCCCGACCAAACAGCCGAATCTATACCAAAGCCAAATATTCATGGCTTTGTATTTGGTGGTACCAAAAGAGTCCAATTAATTATGATCTGCAGAAATCTGACCTGACCATTACAGAAAATCTGTACAGAACGCAACTGATTCGTTTGAAGCGAGCATTGACCGAAAAACGCCCAGACATGAAACCGCAATCAAACCATCATGACAATGCTAGGCCACATATTGCAATACCTGTTAAAAACTATTGAGAAAGAAGTGGTTGGGAAGTTTTGCCTCACGCTCCTTATAGTCCAGACCTTGCTCCGTCCGATTACTATTTGTTTCGATCGAATAAGAACGCTCTCTCTGGGAGACGCTTCACTTTGGAACACTGTTTTTGACCTCAAATGAAGAGCAGTTCTTTTGGCTCGGAATCCATATGTTGCCAGAAAGATTGGAGGAAAGGATCATAGCTAACAATGGCCAATACTTTGAATAAATTTATATTCTACAAATGTTTAAAAATAAAAATTAAAAATTTGAAAAAATCTCGCATTTTTAAGTCATACAACCAATATAATTTGCATATTAAAACACTTTTAATGCTTTTTTTTTGCAGATTTAAATTTAGTTAAATAAAGGGTGTTTTTTAAGCCCGATATAACTTGAAATTTTCAAAAATAATCACAACAATGTTTATATTCGAATGATCGTGGTGCGGTAACGATCTCCATTGACCGTAACACGAGCTCGGCTTCATTTTTGAAGAAATAAGGTCCGATGAAGCCACCAGTGTGTAAACCGCACCAAACGGTGCATTAGAGTCTGTAGGGTCAGTTGTGGATTGGTCTGACATATTCGGCCATTTTGTTTGTTAATAAACCCGTTAAGCCAAAAATTATCCTCATCGCAGAACACAATTTTGCGATAAAACAGTCGTCTATAACTTACGCGAACCGAATGCTGATTTGCAAAGGAAATTTGGTAGCGTTGTTCAAGCATCAATCTGTTCATAATGATTTGCCAGAGTATACTGATCATATCTGTCAAAATATGAGCACAGTATGACAGTTCGTTTGACAGCTAATCACTTCAGAAGTTCAATCGGGCTTAAAAATACCCTTTATTAAGGAGTGAGATTGAAAAAACCTTAATATACGTTTTTCTTTAAAACTTTTAACACAAGTATTATTTTTTTATCAATTATGTTTAATGTCATTCATGTTCATTTGTTGTTCATCTGATTAAAATGAGTGACGAGACAAAAGTGCGTACTAAAATTATTAAATATTTTCAACAAACCCCAACTTGGTCCTACAAAAAGTTGGCTAAACAATCAAAGGTCTGCCGTCAAACTGATTCCAATGTTATTAAACAGTACCGAGAGAACTTATCCGTTGATAGTAAACCTGGTTCATGTAGAAGGAATGATCCACATGACGTTTCTAAAGCCAATAAATAGAAAACATTTTCAAAAGAGCTTCCAACACATCCGATAGGAAAGCAGCCCGGTTAGCTCAGTATTCGCACTATTTGCTACGAAAAGTTAAAGCCAATGCAGGTTTAAAAACATACAAGGCTCAAAAAGTTTCCGGCAGAAACTCTGCTAAAAATTTAGAGCCCAAAGACAAAGCACGGAAATTGAAGACAAATATAAAAAAAAATATACCTGCTGCATAATGTATGACGAAACGTATGTTTTGGAAATTTTTTTGCAGCTTCCGGATCAATATTTTTATGTTGCAGATGCTCAAGGGAATGTTGAAGAAAAGTTTAGGGCCCAAAAGCAAAAAATGTTCCAAAAAAGTTCTTGGTAGGGAAAGCAATATGCAGTTGCGGCAAAATAAGCCAAACATTTGTTCAAAGGCTCTATAAACACCGAAATTTACATTAAGAAATGTTTACAAAAGAGGATGATTCCATTCATAAGACTTTTTAATGTGTCCACTTATTTTTGACCTGACTTGGCATCCAGTCACTATGGTAAGCAAGGTCTTGAGTGGTTTTAGAACAATAATGTTGTATTTGTACCAAGAGAGGCAAATCCTCCAAACTGCCTGGAGCTAAGACCAGTGGAGAGATATTGGGAGAGATATATGTTAAAAGAGAATTGATGAGCACAAAAAAGGGTTTGGAAGGGTTTCCGGAAAAGGTTTACAAATTCATCACTAGTGATTAGAACTATAAAAATAATATTTTTTGTAAGTTGTAATGATAATTTCAATCCAATAAAAAAAATCAAAATTCTAGGTTTAGTTATGTATTTTAAGAATTTTTCGATCGCACTCCTTATAAAGCTAAGTTTCCGCATACACCGTAATCGGCACCGAAAACGAAATTCCATACATTTGCACCGAAAAAAAGTTCGTTTCAGAAATCGGCAACGAAAATTGGGAACGAACGGCACGGATTAATAACGAAAACCTGTCATTTGGGGCCGGAACGAAAACAACTTCAAGTAGGTTGTTTTCGGTGCTGTAGCAACGAAATTATTTTAATTATTTTTTTATTTAAAATTTAAAGAAAATCAAAAATGAATAAAAAAAATAAATTTTATTTATTGGAAGAGGAAAAAATAACAGATTTTGTCAAAAATAATGAAATTCTATTTAATGTACGACATCCAAAATTAAAAAAAACACACACTTAAGCGAAGACACCATACAGTGCTGCATAGAAACTGTTCGAAATTATTTAAAGTAAATCAAATTAAAAGTTTGACCCCCATTTTATCAATATCTGGTTATCGTTTTTCTTAACGATAACACTTTTTTGTATGAGAACTGTCAGTTTATCGTCACGATAAAAAATAACCAGTGATTGAGAAAATGGGGGGTGGGAATATTTAAATTATCCCAATAACATATCTGCTGAAAATACCCTATTTCTCCCAACATTGGTACAATTATAAGACAACAACCTTTTTATTTCGCATGTTTGCAGTACTTTTGTTTGAATTTTGGAGATACAACTCAAAAAAAAACAAAAAAACAAAATAAAATAAAAGTTCACATCGTAAGTACAAGAAAACTTTTTAACCGACCAAAAATCGTTTTGGTTGGTGTTGTATTTTTCCCTGACCATGTTTAGTATTCAAAGTTGTTGTAGTTATTTTTTGGTTAATACTGGCTGTTGTTGTTGTTATAGCAGCATACCCACGTTCTTAATTACCTTTTAAAATACACAAATTTTTCGCTTGGTTTTGTTACAAGTTTAAAAAAGTCAATGTGCATTTTGTAGGTTTTTTTTGTGGTTGTTCTTTTTTTTTCTTCTTTCTTTGTTGCTGCTTCCTTTCCTATTAACGTATCTGTTGGTTTGTTTAAGAATTTGTATCTGTTGAATTTGATTTAATCTTTTGCATGCATTCATTCATTCAGTCTTATTCTTTTGGTTTTATGTCGCACTGTTTCTATTTACATGTCTCTACTTTTGGTGGCAGTTGACATAGGTTTGTGTGACTTTTGTCTTTATAGAAGTTAATTACATTCTAAATGTTGTGGCAGTGACTAGTTTTTTTTAGTTTAGAGTGACAATTGTTAGTGTTGCTGAAGTTTTGGCGGCCAATACCCGGTGGAAAATTCAAAGTTTCAAAATATAGAACGGTAACTGTAACGGTATCGTAATTTCAGTTATTTCCGTATAGGTATTTTAAGGATATTGGTTGAAGAGCTAAAAGGTATTTCAGCCATTCTTGCTATAATTGCATTTCGGTCATCACCAATTTCCTACCGGCCTTGTTAACCACAATTAACTTTTTCATTGTCATTTATCGTCTCTGGTCCATCTTCAAACACCAGCCAGCCCTTTTTGCAACTGACTTTCTACTCATTCCATCATATTCTTTAAAACTTAATGCGAAAGTATAAAAAATTAAACCACAATTTTTTTCCTCAACTTGTCACGCTTATTTTTTTTAAATTTTATAACAAATTCCTTTTTTTTTTTTTTGCAACAAAAATCATAAATTTTATTATTTATCAAGATTATGTGGCTGTCTTTTTGTCTATTCACAAAAATAAATGTAAAAAAAATGACTAGTTGTTTGTTTGCTACTAGCTGTCTGTCTGTCCGAATGAATGAAAGAATTGGGTCTACTAAAATAAATTTATGAATTTCGAAGTGGTTTTAAAGCGTGTTTTTGGGAGCGCTAGCGTTTTATCAGCAGCAGCAAATTTAAACAAAAGTATTCTATCAAATTCATAACTGTCATGGGATTTGTTTTATTTTTAGTTTATTTTTATTTAGATTGTGTGCAAAACTTCTTTTTGTTTTTATTAATTTAGAATTTTTTTATGTTATAAAAACAAAATATAAATTAAATTTGTGCTAAGATTTGGCCTTTAAGTTTTAACTGCTATTTGGAATTATTTTAGAAATTAATGCAAACTGTCATATGTGAAAATCTGCACAAGAAATATTAAATTGCTCCAATTAAACTTTTTATGAGCTAAAATCCAATGGAAGAAAAGAAAAAGGTAACAAGCTTTTTCTTAATAAATTATTCTGACAATGAATAGATACATTTAAGAAATATCAGATTTTATAATCTTTCTATGGCTCGGAAATTATAACAGCTATTTATTTCTTATAAGTTTCGAGCTATAGGCATTTCAATATTGAAATTTTCAAATTTCCGCTTTTTTAAAAATATAGGGAGTACTTTTGAACCGAAAGGACTCGAATTCTTTTGTTAATTAGACAACCAAGTTACCAATAATATACAAAAGATTTCAGAGCAATATTAATTATGGATCCAAAAATTAACGATTTTCAATTTAAAAAATCGAAAATAAAAGATTTTTGCTGCTTTTTGGGCGAAAAGGTGACTCTTTTTTTTATTAAAAAAAAACTTTCTTTAGGAATATATAGCAATTTTATGTTTTTCTATAAGGTATCTTTACGGAGAAAATTTTGGTATAAAAAACAAATATAATTTTTTGAATATGACTCCCCTACGCCCATCGGAATTTTACCTATTTTTTTTATAAAAATTTCAACTTTGGGTCACATGTTCTAAAATCTGAAAGCAGGGATCAGAAAATGAAAGTAGATTTGGAAATCCGGATGTGTTCCCTATATATCACCAAAGTATTTTCCCAGCCTCGAAGGAAATGTGGACTCTATGGGCAAAATTGTAAAAATATCGTTTTTGGGATTTCGCTCCAATTTTTAGGAATTGCGGAATTACCTTTGACCTTTTGACAAGTTTTTTTACACTTTGTTATTTAGAATGGTAAATTTAAAAAACCTGAAAAATTTTTTTACAACTTTGTGGGGTCGCAAATGAAAAATGTAGAAATTACAAACGGAATGACAATCTTATATATTCAGATTTCCGGAATCTTATATACCCTTCACCAAAGTATGCTTTAAGCTAAATATTAAAAACTATTTACGGTAAAAAAAAAATGCTCCCTAGGTAGCTCCAACTTTCGCCTTCCATAAATTTTAGCTTAATAAACTTGTACTTGCGTGTGTACAAACTTAAACAACGCACTTATTAATATTTCATAAATGTGTAACATAAAACTTTTCATTTCCAACATAAAGTAAGAAAAAAAATTTAACATTTGTAAAATGACAGCAGCAAGTGGAATATAGTGCTGCTGCAAGTGCTGCCACAAGTAATAATAAACTCAAGGACCTCATGTTGAGCTCAGCTCAGGTCACAAATTAAATAAATAAATGAAATAGTTTGTGGTTACACAAAAGACAAGTTGCATTTTTATTTTGAAGTGGTTGAATTTCAACATTAATGAATTCAGTAGTAGTCCTTACTGACCAACAGACTAAAATAAATAGCATTGTAAAATGTGATTTCGTTTAAAGTTTAATCAAATTCGTGAAATTTTTGATAATTCAACGCGATTAAAAAGCTGGAATATGCGCTCATTTTCCGATAATAAAACATACTTTTGTAGGGTGTAAATGGTGCCCTATCCTCGACACGTCTAAATGAGTCTTTTATGGGCCCCTATTCTGATCAGTTTCCACTCAGTTTTGAATCATTCCTGAGTAGTTTTTAGTCGAATCAGTTTTTAATCAGTAACTAAAATATAGTATTGTAAAATGTGATTTCGTTGGTGTTTTCTCATCATGCTCGATGGTATTTACAAAAATATTTCAAGGCGTGAGTTTGATAATTTTGTCGGGTGAAGAGAATAATTTTTGTTTTCTAAACATGCCTACATTACTGCAATTAAAGTTGTATCCGATATTGACATTTTTAAATACACTTTCAGTAAAAATAAAAATTAAATAGAATCACCGCTATTGATGTTGACACCACAAAAATAAAATGCATGATTGACGGGTCATCCAGCAAGTGCACATCAAATCATCAAATTACACGTACACGAAAGTGACATCAAGCATTTTGATGGGTTCAATGTCTTTGAGCCAGGAGCGGATTCAGGGGGGTTTAAAAAAATTTTATTTTTTAGTGAAAAAAAAATTTTAAGAAAAACTGTTTTTTAAATTTAAATTTATTAGAGAATTTTATGATTTTTTTTTGTTTTTTAATATTTAGCGAAAAAAAACTTTTGGTGAAAAAAAATTCGGGCTATTTGTGTACCGATTTTCTCGATTTTAAACAGCAACCGAGCCGGAAGAATGAATCGTGTAAGTTATTTGGAAGCTCCAGAATGTTGAATTCAACAGACAGACTCACGAAGGTGAAGGGTATAAAAATCGAGGTTGTCCTGGCTTGTTTCTTATATTCAGCCATTTGTGGGCCGATTTTATCGATTTTCAATATCGGATATACTGATGTATGAATCATGTATGAATGTTATTTGGGAAAGTTGATTTAAACATACATACGGACAGGTATATTTTGACTTTGCTATCTATAAGGATCCAGAATATATATTATTTGTGGGGTCGCAAATGAAATTTATGTTTAATTCAACATCATATTAATGGATGCCACATATTACTTACTTCAAAATAAACAATTATTCTATTATGACAGGTATTTCTTTTTGGCTGTACTAAATTCCCATCGTTTAGAAAAAGAAAAAAATCAAAAATAAATTTCCATTTAAATTAACTTCAACATTTTCACTTTAGGAAATCAAAAGACTAAGAACAAAGCCAGAGAGTGATGACAACAATAGCAAATAGCTGTTGATTATGATGATGCACTCGAGAAGCAGCAATTAATGGACATGAAAAATGTTGAGCTTTTGCAATTAAATGTAAAATTAAAGAACAATTAAGAGATGACAACGATGAAAAAAAAATCCACAAATAACATCATTAGCCAGTACAACACACATCATCATATAAAAACATAGATACAAACTTGAATGTAGCTAGGAAATAAATGTAGTAGAAAACAATTTCCGACATTAAAAAAAGATTAACAAACTGTGATGATGAATTTGAAAAGCACTACATGGCACTAAATATATAAAATAAATTGTTGGAATTTAGCAGCTCTTCCTTAAGAAGCTGCTAAATTCTAAAAAAAAAATATAAAAGAGAAAAATTTTTATTCAGTTGAGAAAAATGTTCGAGAGAAAACTATTTCAATATAAATATGTTAAAAACTAGAACTAGTTCTGCAAAAGGGTTAGTTAATTATACAAGATTAAACCCTTACAGAGAATTTGCAATAATATAAAAGAGAAATCAAATATTTTTGTTCAGATGTTAGAAAATGATCGATAAAAAAGAGAACATCTTTTAATCGCAATTGAACTTGTTCCGCAAAAGAGTTAGTGAATTACACAAGATCACAGATAGAATTCTGAATAATATAAAAGAAAAATCCAAAAATTGTTATTCAGATGTCAAAAACGATCGACAGAAAATAGAAGATCTCTTAATCTAAACCAATTGAACTAGTTCCGCAAAAGAGTTAATGAATTTTACAAGATTACACCCTCAGAGAGAATTCGGAATATATTTTCTATACCAACAATTGATTGGTAATACTTTAATTTTTAAATAATCGAAAGGGACATTACTAGAATCCAGCTAAAAGCTGGAATAAATTGTTATTGTAGAACCCATATTTGAGTGAAAAGAGATATTTGAGTAAAAAATTTCATTGACATTTCTCTCTTCTTCCCTTCTATGTATTTATTCTATGCATTTGACTTTTGAACCTGAGAATAATTTTGAATTGCTCTTAGATTTTTATTAAATGTCAGCTCTTTAACTGGTCTCTATGTGAGAATTATTTAATATGTTACAAACCCCTTAACTAATTTAAACTACTTACTTCATCACTTGCTAGTGTGCATAAAAAGTATGCACTCTCGTATTTTCATAATTTCATGCTGGGCACATTTCCATGAAAGGCGCTGCTTTTTATAATGTGTTTGTTATTAAATTTTGCAGAGGGGCGCAAAAAAAAAATCACATTAAAAAAAAGATTTTCTACCAACCAACCATCTAAAACAAACAACATGGAATTGCATTTGAAATTTTGCAGAAGAAAAAAAAATCCAAAAGGGACCAAGGCAGACACGATTGCTGCTGCAGTTGGTTTGATGTTTAGTTGATGGAATGCCGACAGCAAAGTATTTAAAGGAATGAGTTCTAAAATATCAAGAAATCAAACGGTAATAGTATAGAGAAGACAGTGACTTAAAAAGTAAGTTGTAATTGTAATAATTGGATCCACAAAGCAACGAACTTTTAAAGCATTTTTGCAATATTTTTATTGTTGCTTGGCAACACTTTATTGCTCAAATGATGGCAAATTAAATTTATTCATTATTGCAGGTCAAAGGTCACAAAAAATTTCACTTTTTATACCCTTCACCATGAGTGGCAAGGATAAGTTTGTCATTTCGTTTGTAATTTCAACATTTTTCATTTGCGCCCCACAAAGTTTATACATTAGGGTGGCCCCAAAATTAAAGTTGCTAATGTTCCCGACTAAAATTAAAATTTGATTCATTCTAATATTACGTTACATGATGTTTATGATCAAGAAATTTCATATATTTATTTGAATAAATTCTATGAAAAAATTAAAAAAAAACTAAAATTTTGTCGAAAATTTTTAAAATTTTTAAATTAAAATTTTTTTTTTAAATTTCTAATAACCAATTGAATGCGTCTCTCAAAAACCTTTCATATGATACCAAATTTACATATACTTCCTTTGGAAGAAATAGGGTAAAAATGTAAAAAACCTCAAAAAAGCACCTTTTTATGTTTTGATCCAGCTCCACAAATATTGACCCTAGGACGAAAAAAATTCAAAACGTAGTATTAGAATGAATCAAATTTTCATTTTAGGCGGGAACATCGATACCTTATTTTTAATATACATATATTCCGGATCGTTATAGATAGCAAAGTCGATATAGCCATGTCCGTCTGTCTGTCTGTATGTTGAAATCAACTTTCCGTAGCCCCCAAATAACTTAGAAACATGATTGACACATCAATATATCAAGAATTCTCCCGGCTCGGTTGCTATTTATAATCGAGAAAATCGTTTCACAAATGGCTGGGATATAAGGAAAAAATCGGGACAACCTCGATTTTTGGCCTATTTTTGATTTATATCTGGATTACTAAGTTATTCATATAGACAATATGGATATCTACTGATAGATATTTCAAAGTCCATTACAACGATGTATATACGGCTATTGTAATTTGGACCTACAATGGTTCAAAATCGTGAAAAATATTTTCATAACCCGAATTTTTGGTTTTACAAAAAGAACTTTTTGTAATCCATTTTTATCACTAAAAAATTTTTTATGTCAAAAAAAAAATTATTATGTTCAAATCAACTTTCGGTAGCCCCCAAATAACATAGAAACATGTTTGATACATCAATATATCGGAAATTCTCCCGGCTCGGTTGCTCTTTAAAATCGAGAAAATCTAGATTTTTGACGTATTTTTGATATAAATCTGGATTACTAAGTCATTAATATAGACAATATAGATATCTAATGATAAATATTTAAAAGTCCATTGCAACGATTTATATAAGTAATTTGGACCTACAATGGGTCAAAATCGGAAAAAATATTTTTTAACCCGAATTTTTTGTTTTACCAAAAAAAAATTTTTCTAATCCATTTTTATCACTAAAAATTTTTAAAAAATTTAAAAATTTTGAAAAAAAAAAATATTTTTAAAAAATTTTTAAACAACTTTTTTTTTATGTCATATTCGTTCAAATATGTTCAAATCAACTTTCGGTACACCCCAAATAACTTAGAAACATGTTTGATACATCAATATATGGGGAATTCTCCCGGCTCGGTTGCTCTTTAAAATCGAGAAAATCTCGATTTTTGATCTAGATCTGGATTACTAAGTCATTAATATAGACAATATAATATATGCAACGATTTATATAAGGCTATAGTAATTTTGACCTACAATGGGTCAAAATCGGGAAACATATTTTTTAACCCATTTTTTTCTTTATCAAAAGAATGTTTTTCACTGATAAATTTAAAAAATTATTTTTAAAATTTTGAAAAAAAAAATATTATTTAAAATTTAAATGACATATTGTAAAGTATAATTTGTTTTATTTTAAATTGTTTCAAAAATGTGTTTTATATTTTTCTCATCAATAAGTCTGGAAAACATATATTTTTTACATTAAAATCAGATAAAAGATCATTAGTAGCAAAAAGTTGAAAAGAAGACTTTTAAAAAATCGAATAAAGTCGAAACGACAACTTTTTGTTTCAACAAAGATTTTATTCCTTTAAAACACTGCCAGCAATAGTACATGGTGTTTACATCAAAAAAATAATAATGAAAGAAAGTTATGGCATGTAAATGATGCGCTTTTGTGTAACTATTTTCTTCAACTATTTTTTTTTATATACAGCTTTGCAATTATGAATGTTTTTTTCAGTCTTTTATTTTTGTCTTCATCTCCACTTTATTTCATCATTCCATTTCTACTTCCATCATCATTCCTGGCTGAAGGCAAGCGAGATTTTTCAGCAGCATTTAGCGTGATAAACTCTAGGGCTAAATAAAAATTAAAAAGAAAGAAAAAAACAGCTATGAACTCAAAAAATATTTGAGACATCAATCAAACAAAGGGGTGGAAGGGGAAGCCAAAGTGACAAAGCAACAGCAACCATAATGTGTCACTTTGTTAGGGACGGCAAAGGGGACAAAGCCGCTAGTAACTGCCAGTGACACACTGCAAAAGGCTCTGGCTGGCTGTCCCGTTTTTTTCTCTTTCTTATTCACACAATTACAAATTAATTTTAATGTAGTTTTTGCAGTTTGCCTTCTTCGGGCTTAAAGTCCAAGTATTTGTGTTAATGAATAAACTTTGCTAAGGAAAATAAGCAAAATGCAGATGTAATTAAGGTCTTAACACATACAAATTTCTTGGCTTCTTTCTATTCTTTTAAATTAAACGTGGCGCCTTTGGTAGCTTTAATTGAAATGAAATGTTTTGTTTTTAGCACAAATAATGTCAGAGTAAAACTATATGGCATGAGTAATTTATTATTAATAGGTATTAAAATTTAAGTTTTAAATTAAGATAAAAATGTTTAAAGCAAATTAATGATTGAAGAAAATGAGTTAGAATAATGTTCAAGGACAAAAGTCATTAAGTACCTTGAGGCTTAACGAATTTAAAAACAAGTCATTGTAATCAAAAAGGATCAATTGACCCCCTGCTTAGGACATGCACGTGTTAAAATAACTAGTCACGTAGCTATTGAAGTAACTAGTTCCCACCCTAAATGATGGGTCTAATATAGAGTATCTAAAACCGAAACCGAAAACCGGTCAACCGGTTTTTTCAGTTGAAAGTTGAAACTGAATGTGCCTCTTTTAAATGACTTAAAAGTAAGCAGTTATATAACAGATAATAAATGAGTCATTATACGACTACTCTTATGTAATGCAGACGGTAAGTAGCAGTCATTGAGAAATAAGTTATTGAATAATTTGCAAGTTATTATCTAATTTTTTGCAGGGAATACTTACATATCTATGAAATGTATTTATGTTTATTAATCATTGGCAAACACTTACCTGAAAAGAGAAATAAAATATGTTTGAATTACTGTGAGTTCAATGAAAAAAATGATTTGTTTATTTAGAACTTTATATTAAAACAAGTAAGAGAGCTATATTCAGCTGTGCCGAATCTTATATACCCTTCACCAAATTATACTACAAAATAAACATTTTAAATATTTTTAGGCAAACAAAATGCATGATACCCTACACCACCATAGTGGGGAGGGTATCATGCGTTTGTGCAGATGTTTGTAACGCCCAAAAATATTAGTCTAACACCCACCTTAAAGTATACCGATCGACTTAGAATCACTTTCTGAGTCGATTAAACGATGTCCGTCCGTCCGTCTGGTTGGCTGGCTGGCTGTCCATGTAAACCTTGTGCGCAGAGTACAGGTCGCAATTTTGAAGATATTTCGATAAAATTTGGTACATATTACTTTTTCGGCCCAAGGACCAAGCCTATTGAAACTGGCTGAAATCGGTCCATTATTTCACCTAGCCCCCATACAAAGTTAACTCGAAATTGCACTTTATCGGTCATAAATGTCTAATTTATCTATGTATCTACACAAATTTCGCTCCAAATAAGTTTTATATATACATGTCACCAAATTTCATGTCATGTCATGTTCATGTCACCAAATTTTGTTACGATCGGTCCATAATTAGTCATAGCTCCCATATAGACCCGCTTCCGAAAATCACTTTAACGTGCATAAATCGCTTAAAAATGTTGGTAAACACACAAAGTTCAATATAGTTAACTTTAATATAGACATAAATCACACGACCTAATTTCATGGTGATCGGTCCATAATTGGTCATAGCCCCAATATAACCCCACTTCCGAAAATCACTCAAAAATATAAATTATTGAAATTTTTGGTTTTTATTTTTTTTTTTAATATTTAGCGAAAAAAACGTTTGATGAAAAAAAAATCGGGTTAAAAAATATTTTTTCCGATTTTGACCCATTGTAGGTCCAACTTACTATGGTATCATTATATATCCATATATATATCTATCATTAGATAGAAATGAAAAATGTAGAAATTATAAACGGAATGAAAAACTTATATATACAATTGAAGGGTATAAAAACAAAGGAAGTATACCCATTACCATGAGTTTGTCATTCCGTTTGTAATTTCTACATTTTTCATTTGCGACTCTAGGAAGTATATATATTCTGGATCATTATAGAAAGCGGATTCGATACAGACATGTCCGTATGTATATTCAAATTAACTTTCCGTAGCCACCAAATGACTTTCATATATAGTACATGATTCACACATCAATATATCAGTTATAGTGCCGGTTCGGTTGCTATTTAAAATCGAGAAAATTGGTCTACAAATGTCTGAGATATAAGGAAAAACCACGACAACCTCGATTTTTGACCTATTTTTTTTTATCTATATCTAGATTAATAAGTCATTAATATAGACAATATGGATATCTAATATTAGATATTTCAAAGACCTTTGCAACGCCATTTTAAGTCGGACCTATAATGGGTCGAAATCGGGAAAAATATTTTTTAACCAAAATTTTTTCAGCGAACATTTTTTTTTGCCATAACACTAATAAATTTAAAAAAATATATATTTTTAAATTTTTTTAAAAAATTTCAAAATTAAAACAAATTTTTTTTTTATATTTTTTTATTAAACTTATACGTGTTGAATTCTATATCAATATTTAAATCAGGAGTACTTATTTATGGACCAATTTTAACCTTATTTAACAATATAATGATGAGATGTAGACAACAAATATGTGCCTAATTTTATCCTGATTGTAGGGTATTTAACGTATTAATGAACTGAATATAATAGACTCGGTCCTTGGTCCTAAACATAAATTTTTAAATTTTCGTGAGACCTAAATAAATGCAAAAATATTTAAAAAAAAATAATAAAATGGGTGCTGCAGCTAACATAGAAATTCATAAAAAAGCATGTTGCCTATATAACAACATTTTTATGAATGTAAATAACAGTGCTAGGTAAATTCTCAGCGAGTTGTTAAGTTTTCTCTAATTTGTTTGCCAAATAAAAAACATAAGCTAGACATGTTATATATCAATGGATAGAGGATTTTGTCTACTTTTCAAAAATGTATATAACTTTTGACAATTAAAAAATTCATGGAATACTTTTTTGAAAAATATGACAAAAAATGCTTTTTATTAAGTTTTTCATAGATACAAATTTTTTAAATTATAATAACATTTTTATTTATGTATATTTTTTAATGAAATTTTACACTTATATAGATTTTTTTATTGAAAATGGAAAAATAAAAACAAATTTTGAAATTTGTAATCACGAATCCCGCAATTCCCAAAAAAGTATTGAAAAATTCCAAAAATGGGATATTTTCGTTTTTTTGGCTATAATATCCACACCAGGGGCGGGGTTATCGGAACCCTTTACAAAATAATTAAGAACATATTGGGCCATCTAAAATGGGTTACTATATTTTGATATTGACTATGCGATTTGAGAATTTTTGTCCTAAAGTTGAATTTTACATAAAAAATAGGCGTTTTTTGAATGGACTTGGTCCCCTGGGTATAAAAAATTATAATTTTTTTTTCATTTAGAATATTTGACGTTAATTTAGCTTTTCAAAAAGTATAAATTCATTATACATCCTCTTAGAAATTTTTTAGATAACTGAAAAAGAATAAAAGTAGTTTTTTCTCAAAAAAATAGCGAAAAATCGCCTTTTTTATTTTTTTTAAATTCAAATGCATGTAACTTTGGACTCAGTCATGGTTTTTAAACAATTATTTGATATATACATCTGTTGTTAATCCTATAAAAGAAAATCGGTAAATATTTGGAACCGCGGTCATCAAAAAACTGGAGTAGGGTGGGTAAAAATGTTGGAAATTTAATTTTCAAATGCGGATATCTCCTAAGCTATAAGAGATAATTGATAGCTACGACGAGAAGATTCTATATTTGTATTTTTTTTGAAATCGAAACACAAACGAAGAAATGGTATTATTTTTAAAATTGACCATACCCGAGGTGTCCTACTTTGGGGACCCTTGGCCCAGCTCCTGGTGGGCTCATGAGGCCCAGATTCAAAACTTAAACTTCATTCAAATCGAAGTAATTTCATTCAAATCGAAGTAAGTGGGGGTTATTGGTCTTATTTCTTTAGAAATATAAAGCAGGTTATAATATTTCATAATTTCTTTTACATAATCACCTTCGTCATTATCATTATCATGCTCATCATCATTGTCTATTCTTTACTTTTAATTATGAACAACAATGTTGAATTGCTTCAAGGCAACAGCAACAGAATCGTATATAAAAAAGTCTATGGATGTGTGTGATGTTGTTTGTATCCGTCCAACAACAATAAAATGTTACGGTTTATATTGTCATGTTATTTAATTAAATGTTTTACTTGGTGATGGTGTTGCTTGCTGTTCAAGTAAATACGAGTATGACAGACGGACGGACAGACAGACATTAAATAAAAAGATAAACACTTTTAGTTGTTACTGTTTAACTGCATGACTAACTGGCAACATTTGCTGCTATTATTTGAGTGTAGTTTTATGTTGTTGTGGTTCATTTCAAATTGTCTTGATGTCATGTTATGCCATCCATCCAGCCACACATCCATCTATTCCATTTCATTTTATTTATTTTTAACAATTGGCCATTAAATAACCAATTCGTTTCTTCGTTTGTCCATTTCCTTATGGTTTTAAATCAAAACTTTATAATTTCTTTTATATATTCCCACTTAATTTTCAATTCTTTGACGTTTCTTTTTCATCTACTGAGTCTGGCTTTTGTTATTATATTTTATTGTTGTCATGTATGATGTCACAAAATAACAGTTATTTGTCACCTTCATCATCACTCTCAGGTGTAATATTGCAAGTTGTTGTGTATTTTTCTACATTTTTTCGGAATTTTAAGATTCGGTTATGATATTTTGTTTAAATACGAGTACTTAATAATTTTATTACGACAGGTATGAGTTGTAGCGATGTTTTTATACGTTTACCGAAATTACTTGTTCTTAAAGTCAATAGACTCTAGTGTGTAACTGCCGCACACAACCAGTTTAAATTTAATTATGAAATTGTTTAAATAACAAGCCATTTAATAGGTAGTAAGTATGTTTTTACTTTAGAGGTTGACAAACCTTTTTAAGACATCTTTAGTTTATTTTTACTTCGAAAGCGGTTCTTCATGTTACATCATTAGAAAATAAGTAAAACAAGTTCAGGAATCTGTGGAATATTTGTGCAATGTTTAAAAATCTAACAAAATCAGTCTGGTGGCAGCTAGAACTGCTTTCCATTTTAACTATATTTCGATCGTGAGTATTCCCAATAAACTTTAAGGAAGAATAAGTTCTCATCCACAGAGGCCTAGACAACACACTTCAATACATTTCTATTGTTGTTAATAAATCAGTGGTCGGCACTCATAGCCACCAAGGACCGAACGCGATCGACTGTAGTAGCCTAAATTTTTTATGACATTTTTGTTATTCAATTAAGAGGGATATAAATCAATTAAGATGGTAAACGCAATTAAACGAGAATTTCATTGTATGCCACAGTGGGTCAGAATCAATTTTTTTTGGAAATAAATCTGGCATTTCTGGCTGGTTCGATCAGGATAAAATTTGACGTGGGCGTAGCTAAGTATTCTAGTTTAAGTTAATAAAATGGGAACGACGGAGTTTTAAAGTGGCATATTTTTTAATCTAATTGAGATATTGACTTAAATTTTTTTTGTAAGACCAAAAATTAACTTATCTAAATAAAAAAATTGGATCGAAATAAATGTAGATCAAATGTTGATTTTTTAACATTGTCAATACTTGAATTGTTAACTTTAACTTTAACGTTATTTTTTGTTTTTCTTTAACAAATAAAATATTAAAAAAAACTGCATCAGAACTTCATTCTTTACTTTTTAAAAAAAAATAAATTATTCGAATAATTCATTTAATTTTAAACGTGTGATCGAATTATTCGAACAAGTTAACCCTCTAATGCCCAAGCATACCCAAGGCACTCATAGCAAAAATGCCAATAAATTCAAATATAACTGATTTTACATTTCAAAAACTCATGTAATAGTTGCTAAAAAACGCACTTAAATTATTTTAAAAAACTTTCAAAGTTTTTGAACTGAAATATCAGTTTAATTTGCATTTATTGGCATTTTACGATGAGTGCCTTTAGGCATGCTTAAGCAATAGAGGGTTAAAATCTCTAATTGTAATTATTCGTTTTATTCGAACAAGAGAAAAATCGAATAATTCGAAGTTACTATATTTTGATATCGGCTTTATTGACTTTACATATAAACAAGTAACAGAGCTATACTAAATATTTTTAAGTAAACAAAATAAATTTTTTTTTTCAAAATTTTTTTAAAAAAAAATTTTAAATTTTTTCCATGTTTTTTTTAAAAATTATTTAATTTTTTTAAATTTATTAGTGAAAAAAATGTATGAGAAACAAATTTTGTTGCTGAAAAAAAATTCGGGTTAAAAATATTTTTCCCTATTTTCACCCATTGCAGGTCCAATTTACTATATATACTTCGTAGCAGTGGACTTTGAAATATCTATCAGTAGATATCCATATTGTCTATATTAATGACTTAGTAATCCAAATATAGGCCAAAAATCGATGATGTCCCGTTGTTCCCATTTGCCATTTGTCGGTCGATTTTCTCGATTTTAAATAGCAACCGAGCTAGTAAAATTCCCGATATATTGATGTATCAATCATGGATGTAAGTTATTTGGGGGCTACGGAAAGTGGATTTCAACATACAGACAGACATGGCTATATCGACTCCGTTATCTAAAACGATCCAGAAAATATATACTTTATGGGGTCGCAATTTAGAAATAACAAACGGAATGACGAATATATATTCTTGCCACACATGGTGAAGTGATAAAAATAGGAATTTTTTTCATTTAAAATATTTAACTTTAGCTTTTCAAAAAGTATAAATTCTTTATACATCTTCTCAGAAATTTTTTGATATAACTTAAAAAGCTAAAAAATATATTTTCCCAAAAAACTAGCGAAAATAGTTTTTTTTAAACATTTTTTAAATTCAAATGCTTATAACTTTGGACTAAAGCATTATTTTTTAACAATTATTATTTTATTTTACACATACGTTTGTTGTCTGTCCAATAAATAGTAAGAAAATCGGGAATTATTTGGACCCGCTGTTGTTAAACACATGGAGTAAGGTGAGTAATAATTTTAACATTTTATTTTCAAATGCGAATATCTCCTTTTTTTGTAGTGCTCGACGAGGAGATTCTATATATAGGATCGTCTTAAAAATTTAACATATCGGAGGTGTCGAAATTTGGGGACCCCTGGCCGAGCCCCTGGTTGGCCCATGATGTCCAAATTAAAAACTTGAACTCGACACCACTTTCTCTTTACGCATGTGCAATTTCATTCAAACCAGACTCACCGTTCAAAAGCTAAAGATTTATTTACCTCTTTTTATACCCTTCACCATGAGTGGCAAGGGTATATGTATATAAGTTTGTCATTTCGTTTGTAATTTCTACATTTTTCATTTCCGACCCTATAAAGTATATATATTCTGGATCCTTATAGATAGCGGAGTCGATTAAGCTATTGTCCGTCTGTCTGTTGAAATCAATTTTCTGAAGACCCCAGATATCTTCGGGATCCAAATCTTCAATAATTCTGTCAGACATGCTTTCGAGAATTTTGCTATTTAAAATCAGCAAAATCGGTCCACAAATGGCTGAGATATGAGAAAAAAACCAAGACAACCTAGATTTTTTACCTATATCTGGATTACTAAGACATTAATATAGACAATATGGATAGACCATAATAAGATGGACCTACAATGGGTCAAAATCGGAAAAAAAATTTTTACCCAAAATTTTTTTTCACAAAAAATTTAAAAAACAAAAAAAAAAAATTTAAAATTTAAAAAAAAAATTTAAAATAACAATCGAACAATTTTTTTTTCCAAAAAATGAAAAAAAACAACTGGAAAAAAAAATAAATTTTGTTTACCTAAAAATATTTAAAATTTTGAAGTATAATTTTGAAACTGATGTCTGTTGAAATCAGTTTTCTGAAGACCCCAGATATCTTCGGGATCCAAATCTTCAATAATTCTGTCAGACATGCTTTCGAGAATTTTGCTATTTAAAATCAGCAAAATCGGTCCACAAATGGCTGAGATATGAGGAAAAAACCAAGACAACCTCGATTTTTGACCAATTTTTGACCTATATCTGGATTACTAAGACATTAATATAGACAATATGGATATCTAATGATAGATATTTCAAAGACATTTGCACGACGTATATAAGACCATATTAAGTTGGACCTACAATGGGTCAAAATCGGGAAAAAAAATTTTTAACCCGAATTTTTTTTTCAAAAAAAAAAAATTTAAAAAACCAAAAAAAAATTTTTAAAATTTAAAAAAAAAAAAAATTTAAATTTAAAAAAAAAAATTTAAAATAAATTTTTTTCCAAAAAATGAAAAAAAACAACTAAAAAAAAATTTTTAACCCGAATTTTTTTTTCAAAAAAAAAAAATTTAAAAAACCAAAAAAAAATTTTTAAAATTTAAAAAAAAAAAAATTTAAAATAAATTTTTTTCCAAAAAATGAAAAAAAAACAACTAAAAAAAAATTAAATTTTGTTTACCTAAAAATATTTAAAATTTTGAAGTATAATTTGGTGAAGGGTATATAAGATTCGGCACAGCCGAATATAGCACTCTTACTTGTTTTTCTATACCACTGTGTGCCGACCCACAGTGGGACAGAATCCAAATTTTTTGGAAATAAATCGGGCATTTCTAAATGACTGGTCCGCTCGGGATAAAATTTGACGCGAAATGGGAACGACGGAGTTTTAAAGTGGCATATTTTTTAATCTAATTGAAAAATTGATTTAAAATTTGTTTTGTAAGACAAAAAATGAACTCATCTAAACAAAAAAAATGAGTTCGAAATAAATGTAGAATAAATGTTGTTGCTAATATTTGCTAATAAAGTGTAAAAAAACTAGTCAAAAGTTCAATGGGAATCCCGAAATTTCTAAAAATTGGAGCAATAATCCCAAAAATTATGTTTTTTATTTTGGGGATAAATAGGGAACACATTAAGGTTTCCAAAGCTGCTTTCCGTTTTCTGATTCCAGCTTTGGTATTTTAGAACATGTTATCGAAATTTTGATAAAAAAATAGGTCAAATTCCGAATATTCTCCGTAAAGATACTTTACAGAAAAAGATAAAATTGTTTTATGTTCTTATCGAAAGTTTTTTTTCGCCCCAAAAAAAAAACAGCAAAAATCTACTATTTATTGAATTTTTAAATTGAAAATCGTTTATTTTTAGATCCATAATCGATCCATAATATTATTGGTAATTTAGTTGCCTAATTAACAAAATAAATACGAGTCCATTCGGTCCAGAAGTAAGCCTTATATTTTTAAAAAAGCGGAGCAAGGTATGGTTAAATTTTAAAATTTAAATTTTGAAATGCCTATAACTGGGCAAGATCTAGCTGAGCGCTTTATAAAAATCTTTGAAATCGGATGGGAAACAAAGAAATTACACGTTTTTAAAAATACTTTGACCCTGCAACATTACAAAACATTTACCAATGTGTTATTTTCTTTTTATGCCGATCACTGCTATTGATATACACACTATCTTGTTATTTCTTTCAATTTTACAAATTCTATAAATACATTTTGCTAAGTACAACATACTTTTCTATTTGCATTTTCCATATAATTAACCATTTAAAGCAAAAAACAACAAAAATAATAAAAAATAATTTCTACAATCTATTGATAGATTTTATTCCTGAATGTTTGGTTGGCTCTTGTTAAACCAGCAAAACCATTTGAATGCAAAACAACAACAAAAAAAGAAAAATAATCCAATAACTTTCAACATGTGTTTAATGTTGCACATTCTTCTTGTAGCCGTTCTTGTTTGAAATTTAATTTGTAAAGCAGTTATATAATCAATTTAGAGAAGAAAAAAAACTTAAAGCAAATAAGTATCATAAAAACATTGTGAAAAAGAAAAATCATAAAAAATAGTAACCAACAGTTTTACATGTTGTAAATAGTTTGTAGTTGGACTTGAAACTGTGCAACACTTAAACCTAAATTACGACTTGTTCTATCTACCACCATTTAACAGCCACAAGTTGCCTGTTTCTAATGCAATTTTCTACAAGCAACACAAATACTTTAAGTCATTGATAAATATGCAAGTAATTTAAAAATAGTTTTTTTTTTTTTTTTGAAGGAAATATTTGGTATTTTGTGCAAAAAAATACAAACAAAATAAAATCATTCGTTTGAACTAAAGGGTCTTACAATTGGAATTTCTGAACTTTGACAGTTGATAACGGCCATATTGTTGAAACTACAGCTGTCGAATTGACATTTAGTCAGTTTATTTTGCCAAATCACCATGGACGGATATATAAGTAGTTCAACAACACGAGAAAATGATAAATTTTTTTTATCTTTTGTCAAAGTTTTCCAGGAAATTTCGTTGAATTTCCTCCTGTGAGGTTGTGAGGTTATTGGCATAGATCTTTCTCGCAATTTAGGCTGAAAGATCTCTGTTATCATGTCGCGATATCAAGCACTATTTAGAAAAAAAGTGGAAATAAATCTGTAATTTCTAAACGGATAGTCCGATTTTGATTTTAATAACACTGTACAACACAAAAAAAAATTACAAGGTCAGACCAATAAATTTTGATAGAGAAGACAATAAAAAAAGACACGTGTATCGGCGTTTTGAAAGTTTACATCTGAATTTCATTTGAGGGGGGGAGTTAAAGTTTCCCAACTCTGGCACATTATTATTGTTAATCGGCATAAGAAACCATATGATCCTTACATTATAGGTATAAAATGTGTTCAGCAAATTTATGTAAAATGTTACGGAGAACATTTTTGTAGAATATGTTAACCCTCTAAATCCTCAAGGTATGGGTCTTTTTTGTCCTTCTTTTAAAAATGAGCAAAAACCACCATTAAAACAGGGATTTAAGGGGTTAAAATGTTCCGCAAAAATATTATCCGTGAAATTTTACTATAAGTCCCTGAATACACCAAAACGGAAAATTCAACCGGAGAGTCAGAAATAAGACATAACAAAAGAGAGCCTAGGCTTAATTTCGCATTTATTAAGAATTTTATTTTAAAGTACCCCAAAGATTTAGCATGAAAAAAAATAGTTCAAATTTAACTAATATCTCTATTATTTTACCTTCGGAATCAAATTCGAAATTCTCACAATACACAAAAATTGTTGGAAATAAATCTGTCATTGCAGGTACCCTACTTTGAGCTCCCATAGCGCCGCACCTGGAGAATATATAAGGCCCCTTTTAATAACTTAAACTCGAATACTCCTTGGCTACGCTCGCGTCAAATTTTATCCCGAGCGGACCAGCCGTTTAGAAATGCCAGATTTATTTCCAAAAAATTTTAAATTTTTTTTTTTTAAATTTTAATTTTTTTTTTTGTTTTTTCAATTTTTTTTGTGAATTTTTTTCCGATTTTGACCCATTGTAGGTCCAACCTACTATGGTCTTATACAAGTCGTTGCAAATGTCTTTGAAATAAATATCTATCATTAGATATCCATATTGCCTATATTAATGTCTTAGTAATCCAGATATAGGTCAAAAATAGGTCAAAAATTGAGGTTGTCTTGGTTTTTTCCTCATATCTCAGCCATTTGTGGACCGCTTTTGCTTATTTAAATGAATTTTTAAAATGATCCTATTTTTTCCTACTTATATAGAATCTTCTCGTCGAGCACTACAAACAAAGGAGATATTCGCATTTGAAAATAAAATGTTTAACATTTTTACCCACCTTACTCCATGTGTTTAATAACAGCGGGTCCAAATAATTCCCGATTTTCTTAATTTTTTATTGGACAAACAACAAATGTATGTGTTAAATAAAAAATAATTGTTAAAAAATAAAGCTTAAGTCCAAAGTTATAAGCATTTGAATTTAAACAATTTTAAATATTTTTAGGTAAACAAATTTTTTTTTTCAAAGTTGTTTTTTTAATTTTTTGTTAAAAATGTTTTTTTTTAAAATTTTAGAAATTTTTGTTTTAAAGTTTTTAAATTTAAAAAAAAAAAATTTTTTGGTAAAAAAAAAATTCGGTTTAAAAAATATTTTTCCTATTTTGACCCATTGTAGGTCCAAGTTACTATGGTCTTATATACGTCGTTGCAAATGTCTTTGAAATATCTATCATTAGATATCCATATTGTCTATATTAATGTCTTAGTAATCCAGATATAGGTCAAAAATAGGTTAAAAATCGAGGTTGTTTTGGTTTTTTCCTCATATCTCAGCCACTTGTGGACCGATTTTGCTGATTTTAAATAGCAAAATTCTCGAAAGCATGTCTGACAGAATTATTGAAGATTTGGATCCTGAAGATATCTGTGGTCTTCAGAAAATTGATTTCAACAGACAGACAGACGGACATGGCTTAATCTACTCCGCTATCTATAAGGATCCAGAATATATATACTTTATAGGGTCGGAAATGAAAAATGTAGAAATTACAAAGGGAATGACAAACTTATATATACCCTTCTCACGAAGGTGAAGGGTATAAAAAGAGGGAAATAAATCTGTAACTTCTGAACGGTGAGTCTGGTTTGAATGAAATTCCACATGCGTAAAGAGAAAGTGGTGTCGAGTTCAAGTTTTGAATTTGGACATTATGGGCCAACCAGGGGTCTCCAAAGATTGACACCTCTGATATGTTAAATTTTTATTTCTTCCTACTTATATAGAATGTAGGAGATATTCGCATTTGCAAATAAAATTTTCAACATTTATGCCCACCTTACTCCATGTGTTTAATAACAGCGGGTCCAAATAATTCCCGATTTTCTTAATTTTTATTGGACAAACAACAAACGTATGTGTTAAATAAAATAATAATTGTTAAAAAATAATGTCTTAGTCCAAAGTTATAAGCATTTGAATTTAAAAAATTTTTAAAAAAGCTAGTTTTTTGGGAAAATACAGTGGTTGACAAAACAATGAAACTTTTCCAAATATTTCATTAGTGGCCTAAAATCTGAAATAATATTTTAAAAAAATTTAACATTTTTGTAGTATTTTATTTGTACACTTTTATTAACTTAATTTAACAAAAAACAAAGGACATAATTAATTAAATTCTAAAAATGAGATAACAAAATTAAAAGATTTCTTTATTACGGCATTGACAAAACAATGGAAACTTAGGTATTATTTTAACAAATATGGTCTTATCTTTGCAATAACTAAATATTTTGTTGGGTATCCCTTATTTTTTATAACTGCTACACATCGACGATGCATTGAACCAATTAAAGAGTCAATGGTCTCCTTTGAAATATTTTGCCATTCCCTTATAACCGCCTCCGATAAATCTTCCTTCCTGGTGTAATTTTGAGTCCTTATTTTGCGATCTACAATTTCCCATAGATTTTCTATGGGATTGAGATCTGGCGATTGGGCAGGCCACTTCAAAACACGTACCTCGTTGGATTGTAACCACTCGGTTACAACCCTAGAGGTGTGTTTCGGGTCGTTGTCGTGATGGAATCTCCAAACTATGGGCATATTTTCCTCAGCGTATGGATACATAACATCGTTTAATATGGTTCTGCATCCTATACCTGTCATGGTATCTTTTATAATATGAATTGGGCCCATAACTTGCCTTGAAAAACATCCCCATACCATAATATTGCCACCGCCAAACTTTACAGTCTTATTTGTGTTCTTTGGATCTAATCTTTTTCCCTTTGGTCGTCTTACAAATGTTCTCCCATCACTGCCTCTTATATTGTATTTGGATTCGTCGGAAAAGAGGACAGTATTCCATTTCTGTATCGACCAGTTTAAATGATCCCTGGCAAATTGTAGATGAGCAGAACGGTTCTTTTTAGAAATGAGTGGTTTTTTCACAGGACGATAGCAACCAAGACCAGCCTCATCTGCCCTGCGACTAACTGTTCGGGTACTTATTTCTAATTTTAGGCTATTAACAACCTCTCGAGGAGTTATTTTTTGGAATTTCTTGAACTCTCTCGCTATTAAATTATCTTGTCTAGGAGTAGTCTTACGAGGTCTTCCACCTAAATGTTGAGTTTTTACAGAACCGGTCTCACGAAATTGCTTTATAATTTTAGAAAGTGCTGATTTATTTATTGAACATTTGTCACAGATACTTTTTTGTTTTAAACCAGCTTTAAAATCGTTAATTATTTTATTTTTTAAGTCTTCACAAATCTTAACATTAGCCATTTTCGTTAACTTTGAAAAAAAGCAATTATGCGAAAAACTTAGAAAAAGAAATTGTGAAAAATTACCAACTTCTTTCTTGCAGAAGTTTAGATGTAGCGAAATAGTGAATATTTTTAATTTTGTTCCCTTTTTTCACAATATAATTAATTATGTTGTTTGTTTTTTAGTTAATACTAAAAAAAAAAAAATTATTTTAAAAAAATATTTTGAATTTTGGGCTACATATGGAATATTTGGAAAAGTTTCCATTGTTTTGTCAACCACTGTATATTTTTTTAGCTTTTTAAGTTATCTCAAAAAATTTCTGAGATGATGTATAAGAAATTTATACTTTTTGAAAGGCTAAAGTTAAATATTTTAAATGAAAAAAAATTTTCAAAAATTTTGATACAGAGGGGACCAGGTCCAACCAAAAAAAATGCATATTTTTATACACTTCACCATGTGTGGCAAGAATATATATAAGTTTGTCATTCCATTTGTAATTCCTACATTGCGACCCCACAAAGTATATATTTTCTGGATCGTTATAGATAGCGGAGTCGATATAGCCAATTCCGTATGTATGCTAAAATCCACTTTCCGTAGCCCCCAAATAACTTACATACATGATTGATACATCAATATGTCGGGAATTTTACCGGCTGGGTTACTAATTAAAATCGAGAAAATCGGCCGACAAATGGCTGAGATATAAGGAACAACGGGACAACATAGATTTTTGGCCTATTATTGCTCTATATCTAGATTACTAAGCCATTAATATAGAACAGTTGCAAAGACCATTGCAACGATGTATATATAGTATAACTTAGACCTACAATGGGTCAAAATCGGGAAAAATATTTTTAACCCGAATTTTTTTTCAGCAACAAAATTTTTTTTGTCATACATTTTCTTCACTAATAAATTTAAAAAATTAAAAAAATTTAAAAAAACTGGAAAAAATTTTAAATTTTTTTAAAAAAAAATTATTTTGTTTCCTTTAAATATTTAAAACTTGTATTTAATTAAAGTATAATTTGGTGAAGGGTATATAAGATTCGGCACAGCCGAATACAGCTCTCTTTCATTGTTTATATGTAAAGTTCAATTTTAGGGTAAAAATTCTCTAATCGCATAGTCGATATCAAAATATAGTAACCCATTTTAGATTGCCCATTATGTTAATTATTTTGTAAAGAGTTTACATGTGAAATTTCATTACAGATTTATTTTCCTCTGTTTTTTTTCTATTCCATTGCGAGGCATAGTTTCTTAGGAGAGAATTTTCAATATGGGGGCACATTTTTTTGTACAAATATTCAAACTTGCTTCTGTTACAAAACAAGTACATAAAACTAGATTATATGTGTATTTGTCATTTACAATTCAAGTGACATTCCTAATGGTGCTTTAAAACATGGAAAAATAGTTGTGATAGAAAACTATCATCAATAAGAATTCTACGAAAATCACAAGAGTCCAATCACTTGCAAATCTTTTGCAATGATTTGAATGTTAATTGGAAATAGACAAAAACTAAAAACAGATTTTTAATTTATAATTGAGAAATGAAAAGTTGACCAAAGGGAAAACAATTTTCCTCATTTAAAGTTTAAACAACAATTTTCAATTGATTACTAAGAAAACCATAAACTTGTGAAAATATTTTCTAATTATTTACAGAGCTTATTGTGACCTTCCTCTTTTTTTTTGTAACTAAAATTACTAAAATATAGCAAAGAAATGAAGAAGAAAAAAAAGTAGCAATTTGCTGGAAATCATACTTTCTTTTCTGCCAAATAATTTTCACATACTTTTGACATCAATTCACCTCAATTTAGCACCAAAAGCTGCAAACAGCAGCAGCAAATGAAACAAAAACAAAAAAAAACTGATTGATATGAAATTGAAATAAAAAGTGGTTGCAAATGATAAATTGACTGATGATGATTTGAGGAAGAGAGGGGAGAACGAGCAGCACTGTAATAAATGCAATGGTATGTCAAATTAATGGTAAAAATTGCTCATTTGGAAATTGATGTCATTGTGGTTGGTTTTTCTTTTTTTTTTTTTGTTGCTAATTTTTCTCAATCAAAGTCTTCACTTCAAGGCCCTTGCTTAGTGGTTAAAAGCCCCCCCCCCCTTTCATGCTGCTAGGCAACTGCAACTCATTATGAATTTTCTCCTTTTTATGGCAAAATTATGTTGGCTGTTTTTTCGTTGCATTTTATTTCGTGAAATCAACACCTCATAAATCAGTAAAAAAATAACTGTTAGTTGATTTTAATGTTGGTGTTAGCCTGGCAGTCAGTTGTAATGACGAACAAATGAAGATGCAACAAACATTGAAGTGGTGTCTCACAAAAACGCAGCAACAGCAGCTCTGGAAACAAACCACACTGTTTTTTTTTCTAACCTTTTTTTATCATAAACGTAGTGCAAAATTGAAATGAGAAAAAAAGGAGGAAATTTTATGGGTGTTACAGTGGGCATAGCTATAGAGAAAAGTGAAAAAATAAAGAAGTCTCAGTTATAACCTGATCTGAGTTATTGATTGCGATTTTTGTTTGTTAATTGATAACACAGGTCAACAGCAGATTTGAAAAAACTAAGATTTTGTGAAAATGAGCGAATTAACTTAATTGCGAATAAATTGGAAAATAATCAATCGATTTTTACGATCGACATCTCATTTTGTTCCTGTTACATGTGGCTTTGTGATAAAGCAATAAATTTGAATAATTTTGACCGTTTTCGATTTTTCATGATTTTTTTAAAACAAAAAAATTTAATATTTTCACTTAAAAATTTATTTTTTGCTTCAATTTGTTTTATAACTCCATTGAGCCGATTGAAATGCAATATATATATGAAAATGTGTACATAACATGGGGAAAATGCTTTCAAAATTGAATCATTCAAAAGAAGAACATTAACTGCTCAATTTTATGTATATCAAACAAAAAACTAAAATTTTGTGAAAATGAGCTAATTCACTTAATTGTGAATTAGTTCGTAAAGAATCAATAAATTTTTCTGATCGATATCTCGTTTTGTTGCTATTACATATGGCTTTGCGATAAAGCTATAAATTTGAACAATTTTGACCGTTTTCGATTTTTCATGATTTTTTTAAAACTAAAAAATTTAATATTTTCACTTAAAAAATTTATTTTTTGCTTCAATTTGTTATTATAACTTCGAAACTACTGAGCCGATTGAAACGCAATATATATATGAAAATTTGTACATAACATGGGGAAAATGTTTTCAAAATTCAATCAATCGAAAGAAGAACATTAACTGCTGAATTTTATGTATATCAAACAAAAAACTAAAATGTTGTGAAAATGAGCTAATTCACTTAATTGTGAATTAGTTCGTAAAGAATCAATAAATTTTTCTGATCAATATCTCATTTTGTATGCTATTACATGTGGCTTTGCGATAAAGCAATAAATTTGAACAATTTTGACCGTTTTCGATTTTTCATGATTTTTTAAAACAAAAAAATTTAATATTTTTACTTAAAAAATATATTTTTTCTTCAATTTGTTATTATAACTCCGAAACTACTGAGCCGATTGAAACGCTATATATAAATGGATTTAAGGTTTTGCAAATCTTAACTTTTTTAAGTTTATTTTAATAACATCGGACTAACTCTTTTTGAGTTATTATTAATTGTGTGGAGACGCAATTAATTTTTTTTTAAACCTCTCTATAGAATTTAAAATTTGGACCATATTTGTACGACTGGAACCACAATACATCAAAATTGTGTAGTGGTTTAAAAAGCCTCTAAAATTTATTTCGATTTTGTTGCCTTGTATGAATTCCGTTGACATGGATTACTCTTTAGAGTCTATGAGTGCCGACCACTGATTTAGATATATTTTTTTCATTGAGACCCTCTGAGTCCAATTCAGTGCTACATATTTGAAAGAATGAAGCTATCATCTCCATAACAAAAACTTGAACAAATTTGTCTTCAATTTAAATTTGTTCATTCTTTCAACCCACGGTTTTTGTTGAACATAACGTTTTTTCATGTTTTTTTTTTCTTTATCATGAGAATCAAATAAGTATTTTGACTAACTTCAGTAAAAGTATCATAAAATTAAAACAACAGAAATACACAGCCACAACATAAATATTATAAAGATGATGAATAAATAATAATAGAAGAGAGAGAGAGAAAAAAAAGAAACAATCATGCGAAATAAGAAATTAATCAAACGTGAAGTTAGTCTGTTTATAATATAATAAATACAGAGTTTTTTTTCAAAATTAATTTTTCTATTTTTTTTATTATTCGAACTTAATAAATGTCTGTCTGGTGGCTGTTGTGTGTGTGATTAAAATCCGACGAGAGTGAGGTGAGCTAAAATGAAGTGAAGTGTAGTAAAGTGACGATGATCATTATAATTATTTTGCGGCTTTGGATTGAAGAAGAAGATGATGATGATGACGATCAAATGTCAAATACAATAAAATCTATATAAAATATTTTCCTTTTTTTGTACATATGTGGAAGAAATGTCTGTTCGAATGTGTTTGCATGTAGTTACCAACATGCCATAATAAAACCATTGACCCACTTAACATGATTAACCAAAATAGTAGGAAAAAAAGAAACACTGACAACAACAAAACACTATTAAACAGACGTGCAAAATAGATATCTAGAGAAAAAAAATAACCAGAAAACAACAAGGGACTGGAAAAAATAATAAATAGAAATAGAAAAATTCACACGTTTAGATGCCATACTTCGCAAATTTAAATAAATAAAAATTAAAACCAAAAAAAAAACCTTCAGTAATCATTTGTTGACAATGATAATAATGTTGGCTGTAGTTGTATTTCCAACTCTTACATTTTCATCTTTAAATCATAATATTGTAATAGACTCATAAAGCTAAAATACATTCAAATATTCAAGTATTGAATTCAATTACAAGTAAATTCCTGTCTTTTGCTTTTTTCCATTGGTTTGTTTCGCACGCAAAATCTTCAATTGTTTAATAAATTGAATGATTGATTAATCATGGGAATTGAATTTGATTCGTCACATTATCACCTAAATACTGATTATGTGAAATTTATTTGGAAATATATACGAGTAATATTATTATTGTTATTGTGGAGAATATACTTGCAGGCGGCATTTTATAAAAGATCAACAAAACAAAAACTAAGTTAAAAAATTCACAGTCTTTTGAGATTTGATGAGTGGCATTTTTCATTTCATTTATAGATAGCGGATTCGATATAGAGATGTCTGTCTGTATGTTGAAATCGACTTTACGAAACCCCCAAATAACTTTCATACATCAATATATCCGCTATAGTTCCGGTTCGGTAGCTATTTAAAATCGACAAAATCGGCTGACAAATGGCTGAGATATAAGCAAAACACCACGAATACCTCGTCCTATTATTTTATTTATAACACAGGTAAACACCAAAAAAAGGCACCACCATATAGATTTGATGCATCATGGTAAAATTTTTTAATTCTATGGATAGATTTTTTTTAAAATATTTCTTTTCTGAAATTGTGAATAATTTATGATAACTCAAAAAGGGTTAGTTAGTCTGATATTATTGAAGTAAACTCAGAAAAGTTCAAATTTACATAACTTTCAATCTGTTTATATATTGCGTTTTAATCCATTCAGTAGTTTCGGAGTTATAATAACAAATTGAAGCATGTAACGTGGATAAGTATTTAGCTACTTTCCCGTACATATTAATATAAAATAATAAATTTAATCATAAGTATCTATATAATTTCCCCGTACATAGTAATAAAATAAAATTTAATAAGTAATAATAATAATTAATTTCATAATAAACCATTTAAATTATAAGTTCATTTAGTGGGAACATCATCACAACATGCTGTCTAGTGTGAACATACATATAAATATATTAATTTGTTTGAGAATGAAAACATATCACCTAATAATTCCCATCTAGTTTATACAAATTTGTGTATAAGTAACAAAAGTTTACACATTGTGGGGGCGGTTCATACGAGACAGAATTTGCCAACCACTTTGATATTAATGTATCAAAGTAGACTGACATAGTTCGGTCAATCCATTTTTCCTTTTCGGGACTCGGACATAGTTCGAGTACCGATAATACATTTTATCAGCGACTTCGGTCGACTGTTCAATACAGGGGCTTCGGTCCACTGTTCAAGACAGAGGCTTGTTCCGACTGTTCAATACAGAGACTTCGGTCGACTGTTCAATACAGAGACTTCGGTCGACTGTTCAATACAGAGACTTCGGTCATCTGTTCAATACAGAGGCTTTGGCCGACTGTTCAATACAGAGACTTCGGTCTTCTGTTCAATACAGATACTTCGGTCGGCTGTTCCATACAGAGGCTTCGGCCAACTGTTCAATACAGAGACTTCGGTCGACTGTTCAATACAGAGGCTTCGGCCAACTGTTCAATACAGAGACTTCGATCTTCTGTTCAATACAGAGACTTCGGTCGGCTGTTCCATACAGAGGCTTCGGCCAACTGTTCAATACAGAGACTTCGGTCGACTGTTCAATACAGAGGCTTCGGCCAACTGTTCAATACAGAGACTTCGGTCGTCTGTTCAATACAGGGGCTTCGGCCAACTGTTCAAGACAGAGGCTTCGGCCAACTGTTCAATACAGCGACTTTGGTCGACTGTTCAATACAGAGGCTTCGGCCAACTGTTCAATACAGGGGCTTCGGCCAACTGTTCAAGACAGAGGTTTCGGCCAACTGTTCAATACAGAGACTTTGGTCGACTGTTCAATACAGAGGCTTCGGCCAACTGTTCAATACAGAGACTTCGGTCGACTGTTCAATACAGAGACTTCGGTCGACTGTTCAATACAGGAGGTTTGGCTAACTGTTCCCCTAATTAAGTGCATTTTACTTGTATTATAGATTAAGTATCTAAAATATTATAGTTTTAGTTATCATCCGATCCTGTACCAACGAACCGCATCACCAGAAACCCGTAACAACCGCTTGCGACAAACTGTCCAGTTAGTGAGTCGTATCAATACATCGTACCGCCGACGATTATTGAAATCCCGAAGAATCCGAAATACATCTCACCAGAACCGCCCACACCCGAACGTAGAATCATTACCAGAAATCCGACAACATCCGAAGTTATTATCGTAGCTGTTCGTAATTCGTTATATATAAACACTTATTATATATTAACTATATTAAATATTAAACAATAAAGAAAGATATTATCGACCCTGGAAAGGGTAAATCAATTGTGTTATCACTTAAGGTTTGTGGATCCGTAAGTTTACCCTGGACTCGACTGAACTACCCTAGCCGACGACAAATCCACGTTATAAGCAAAAAATATATTTTATATATGAAAATATTAAATTTTTTTGTTTTAAAAAAATCATGAAAAATCGGAAACGGCACAAATTGTTCAGATTTATTGCTTTATCGCAAAGCCACATGTAATAGGAACTAAATGAGATATTGACCATAAAATTTGAATTATTCACAATTAAGTGAAAGTGAATTTATTCACAATTAAGTGAATTCGCTCATTTTCACAAAATTTAACTTTTTTGTTTGATATACATAAAATTGAGTATTTAATGTTCTTCTTTCGATTGATTGAATTTTGAAAACATTTTCCCCATGCTATGTACAAATTTCCACATGTATATTGCTTTTTATTCGGCTTCGTAGTTTCGGAGTTATAATAACAAATTGAAGCAAAAAATAAATATAAAATTTTTTTGTTTGAAAAAAATCATGAAAAATCGAAAACGTGGAACCACAATACATACATCAAAATTGTGTAGTGGTTTAAAAGCCTCTAACATTTTTTTTTCGTTTTTGTTGCCCTGCAGGGCCCTGTGTAATTGGTTAATTCACAAGGTCTCTTATCACTCATAATGTCTTAATATATCATGACTCTTAGGCATTCGACGCAGGTCTCTGCTAATTGGTTACTATTACACAATAAAAATAGCATACAGAGTAGTATTATTTTAGAAATTTTTTTGCTTGAAAAGCCATAAAAAACATTGTGAAATATTAGAACATTATGACAATATGACATGATAGGAGACCTTGTGAATTGACCAAATATATCTGTATTAATAAGTCAATATGGATATCTAATGATAGATATTGCAAAGACCTTTCCAACGACGTATATAATGTTATAGTAATTCGGACCTACAATGGGTCAAAATCGGGAAAATATTTTTAACCGGAATTGTTTTCAATAATAATTTTTTTTTTTACAAAAAAATATTTTCATTGATATTGTTACGAAATTGTACTTGAATTCAAATATAACGATTTTAAGGGCTGATTTAAAAGTAGCATAATGCTTTCAAATAACAGTGATGTAATAGCAAACTGTAACATATCTGTGGGCATTATTATCAGTTGATTTGATCGTAGGTTGGCAACGCTGTTTGCTGCGACCGTATATTCGAATTCGAATATTCAGTTAAAGAACATTGTAGAATGTACACCACAGATGGCGTATGTATTAGTAAGATCTAAAATATTCGAATTTTGAAAGTTAAAGAACAATCTAGAGTGCAGATGGCAGTGTTATAAATAGTGGCAGAGGTTGCAGTCGTGAGTCAGTTTATCAGAGACGCTATTCAAATAAACATCAACCGAGTGCCTTAAAGTGTGCTGTGTTTTTTTCAATTGAATTCGTGTACAAACGTGTATAAAAAAAACACTGAGTGACTATTTAATTCTGTTGTTGTACATTTTAAATAAATAAAGAGTTGTTACAATTTTCAAACTACTAAACGGCTTTTATTTGCAATCAAAAGTATTCGGTTTATTCAAAGGAAATAAACCAAACGTTTTGAAATATGAATACAGGAGTTATCGAAATGAAAACTCATACAGACATAGTTGAGGTGTTTTTGAGTAGAATGGTGACTTTTATATAATATATGGTCCATATATTAATAAAACATGTTTCTCCTATTTGTAACCCTTCCAAAAAAAAATAAGATTTGTCGCGGTTATATCTCTTGAGTCATATCTCTTGAGGTTTGAAAACAAGAATTATTCACTCGTGGCTAAATCCGGGGAATAGGGCAGATGAGAGATCAATTCGTAGCAAAATTCATGGACTTTGGCCATGAAAACTACACCTGTGTGAACCCTTGCATTATCCTGGTGAATAATAACTTCTTTCTTGGCCAAATGCATCCATTTATTTTTCAAATCCTCATTAAATCGAACCAATAAATTGCGATAATATTCGCCATTGATTGTTAGTCAATGTGGATTATACCGTGTGCATCCCATAACACAGTCGCCATGACTTTATTGGCTGGCAAACCTATCTTGGCCTTCTTTGGCACCGATTCAAAATGCTGATTGGTCTCTGGTGTGTTGTGGTGGATCCACATTTCGTCCACGGTTAAGAAATGGTGCAAAAGCTTGTCCATATGGCGGTTGAATAACGCCAAACACTCCTGCAAACATGGCGTAATGATTATAAGGCGTATGCGTTACGACAACGAATACAACAATACAAAAACAAATAACTTTTTTTAGTGTCAAAAACAGCTGGTTAATGTATACAAATTACAGGAAAAAAAATGTTGACAAGATGAAAGTTGTAAACAAACTCGAGCAAAAAATAATCAGCTGTTTGATTAATGTCACCTTGTATATCATTACACCATGCCTGCGAAGTTGTCACACGATTGCATTTGTGGATCTAGTGGAAGCTTTATCATACTCAAGTGATCATTTAAAATTGAAACTACTGAGCCGATCGGCCAACACCATATCATGAATTTTTTCATTTGTTTCGGGTGTAGAGACCTCAGCTGGGCGTCCAGAACGTTCGGCATATTCTGTGCTTGTTCGGCCACAACAAAATTCAGTAAACCACTTTTTTACCATTGAAATTGATGGTGCAGAATTCCTATAGTATTTGTAAAGCTTAGCCTTGGTTTGGCTGATGGTTTTTTTCCGCAAAAAATTCGAAAACACGAAATTCTCTATTTTCTAATTTCTCCTCATGTCACGAGGTAGTCTGCTACAATGTCTGTCAAACACAAACTAAATGACTCAGCTTGTTGAAATTCTGACGGTAGTCAACTGACAAATGCATGTTGACAGGAGCAATGTTGCTTTTTCAGTTAAGAGGCGGAAATTGTTAAGAGGCGGAAATCGCCAAGAACGAATCAAGTCAATTTCTCAGAGAGAGCGATTACATCGATCGAAACAAATCGAAGTCGGACGGGGCAAGGCCTGGACTATAAGGCTTCTCAACCACTTCTTTCTAAATACTTTTTAACAGGTATTCATGTCTCGCTTCAATCGCATCAGTTACATTCGGTACAGGTTACCTGTGATGGTCTGACCAGCATTCAGCAGCTTATAATAGATAGGAGCCTTTTGCTCAGACCAAATACAGATAATTACTTTAGCGCCATGAATATTTGGCTTTGGTGTCGATTCGGCTGTTTCGGCCATTTTTGAACGGAACATATCTGTCATTTATTCTCACTTAGTTATTGAACATTTTAGTGTAAACAATAATGGTTTTTTTGCTTCGAGCGATAGTTAGTGCGCATACGATCTCTTACGCTTCGAGTTAGCGTAATTGATTCATTTTTCATCGCAAATAATGATTCCGTTCAAAAATTATTTGCTTTTAAAGCGTTCAAGCAGCATTTCGGACATGCAAAATCATCTTTCAATATCGATTTCAATTCGTATGGTACCCAATTTCCATGATTTTGGATGAATTCTGCTGCTCTTAACGTTTTGAAATAGCTCCCAATGATTTTGCAAGATCTTGTTGAGTTTGATAACAATCATCATGGAGAAACGCCTCCAATTCTTGGCCTTCAAACTTTTTTGGCTGGCCTGGACGATCTTTGTCTTCCGTGGAAAATTAACCCCTTCTGAACCGTACTAACTATCTCTCAAAGCAAAAAAAAAAAAACTTTATGAAAATAAATAACAGATATTTTACCTTCAAAATGACATACATATAAGTTATTTAAGACAAAAACCGCATTCAAAAGATATGCCATCTATTGTGAATCCAGCATTTTTATTATGTAGTCTAAAGTGGGTATAATTACCCTTAAAATTCATTTTAAATGAATCCTAATAAGCATCAAATCCTCAAAAAATTGGGAATAAAATCCCAATAATCATTTTTACTGAAATTGGAGTTGAAATCAAGTGTAATTCAAGGCTTGAATTATAGTCAAGCAATTGAATTATAGTTGTATTACACTTTATTGAAATTGTTTGAAATTTAAAATGATAGAAATGGAATTTCTTTGCTAGAATTCATGATATACTAGATTTTTGTGAGAACTGATATTTTCCAAATTAAAACAGGATTAACGTAGACTATATTTGAGCAAAAGGAAGTGCAATAATTTAATCAACTATGTGAACGTACTTTTAGCAGCATTAATGCATTTTTCGCAATAACCATTAGCATCTTAAATCATTAAAACACACCAGCAAAATTTCAATTAAAATCCTCTAAATTTCAATGACATTTCTAAAACTTCCGAAAGAACATGTCTTCAATACTCAAACCAACCGCTCACCGCAATTAATTCAATAAAAAACAATATAAAAAAAAACAAAATTATAATGAATTATTGTGGTTGTAATACTTGTTCTTGTATCAGTGGCCAAGATAAGAAAACGTTGTATAATGATCGTGTATCAAACGATCAAACAAATCTCAAACACAAGATCTCCACTAAAGATCATTATCATGGCAAAAGAGTAACCATGTGCAGAGCCTGTTTAAACACTGGGGCAATAAGAGTGGTTCTATTTGTATTTGTATTTTTTTTGTTTTATTTTATTTTATGATTTACCACCGTTAGATACACTGTCACTATTAGAAATATTTCATATTTACCCAGATGTTTTCAGGTTGTTCTGGTCTTGTGTTGGGGAAAATGAGTCTTTAAAGAGTTGGTTGTATAAATATGTATTTTAAAATGGTCATTAGATGACTTCTGTAGAAGAAATGTTTAAATTTAGATGCTGGTGAAATGCCAGTTGAAAATGGAGGCAAGAAGAACTCGTAATAATCCAGCAAACAAAAAGCACTTCCATAGATGAGAAATATAAGTAGAATTGCTGTAAAATAGCATTGGATGAAATGATTGAATTTAATATAGAGTTTGTATAGAAAGCTTGTTTCCGATTAATTAATTACTAATCAAAAAAGAGGAACAACCATTCCTCCATTGTTGATTCTGTTTTGTAGGTTTCTTTGGAAGTTTTTTTTTTGCTGGGATGCTTGTCCAGTCTGTCCAGTTGGTTGCCTAATACAACAGGTTCATTTAAAATATGTATACATTCATATTTGACACACTCTCCTCCCTGACTCTATTTTTAACAACACTCTGCCTGCCTGCCTGCTGCCTTGTGTTGCAAATATGACAATTACTAATACGTGATCAGTTTTGTTTGTAGATAAAAATAAATTGCACTGGTGGAATTGAATTTAGAAAGAAACACAAAAAAAAAAACGAAGTGTGTATAATAATTTGTCATTTGCATGATTATTGACCATCTAACAATGTGAACGGATCATTAATAAAACGACAACTAGAAAATAAAACAGAAAAAAAATAAAACTACAGAAAATAATGTTTAATATTTTGTGGCACATTTGTAATGATGATGATGATACACATCGCCATTATTATCATCTGCCTACTCCAACAAGTTGGCAAGTGTCAGTAGACCGGCGTAATGAATCAGTCATTAAAATTGACTGACATAAAACCGGCTACACCAACCATATAACAAAACAAGTCTTTACACGAGAAACGCATTGGAAAATGTGACAGGGGGTTGTATTTTCACAACACACTTTGTTGTGTTTTTTGTTTAACACATTCTTTTGTTTTCAACAAGTCCAAACTATTTTTTTAAAAATTATCATCACTTGCATGATATAATTATAGTCACCGTAATTATTTCATTTATTTTTATTCTTTTCATGTTTTATATTTGTATAATTATGTATGTATGTATGTATGTGGTCGAAGGGCCTGTGATGGACTAACTTGGGTGGAGGAGGTTGTGTTAATGGATAAAGCCAAATAATTACCAATTAGCTTACTTTGTAATGTCATTTCAATACCGCCTGTGATACCTAGAAGTAGTTTTTTAATGGTTGACTTTGAATCTGATATAAGGGGGTTTTCATTAAGCGCTTCCTATCTTCAAATTTAATTAAAACAAGTAAGAGAGTTATATTCGACTGTGCTGAATTTTATATACCCTTCACCAAATTATACTTTAAAATAAAAATTTTTAAAAATTATTTTTTTTATTAATTGAAAAAAAAAATTCCATTTTTTTTTTAATTTATGAAAAAACAATTTTTTTTAGTGAATAAAAAATTGGGTTAATACATATTTTTCCCGATTTTGAAAGGTCCGATTTGCTATGGACTTATTTATATACGCCGTTGCAAAGGCCTTTGGAATATCTATCACTAAATATCCATATATTAATGACTTAGTAATCCAGATATAGATCAAAAATAGGTCAAAAATCGAGGTTGTCCATTTTAAATTGCAAACGAACCGGGTCAATAGCGGATATATTGGTCTAAGTATGTTATTTGGGGGCTACGGAAAGTTGATTTCAACATATAGACGGACAGAAGGACATGGTTATATTGAATCCGCTATCTATAACGATCTAGAATATATATACTTTGTGGGGTCGCAAATGACAAAGTGCGTGCGAGATATCACTAGGAATATAACATCGTGTAAAAGTCCGCCGTGGCTTCAATGGGTGGTGCGCAATCTAAATATCCAAGTTTCCAATGACTCTGGCACATAAATCGGACTGAATTTGACCAATGGCATGGGTTATGTTGGCTTTAACAACCACAAAAACCCCACAAGAATGGGATCAACACGATCTCGATGCCCAGTTCACATCACTTCCACGTGAGATGACCATGCCCTCAAATCGCTCGTGGAGAATGTCCAATGTGGCATGAGATGTGTGGAAATTAACGACGTCATGTTAAAACCACCTGACATTAATGTCCAAATCAACTTCAGGCCGAAAGAAGTTGGTAATCATCGACCTATAGAGCTCGCCGTTGACAATGATTACTTCGCCAACGTAGTTCTCAAAGATGACGCCGCCAGCCCAAAATCCTCACCAAACAGTGACATTTTCGGGAGGTATCGTTCCAAATTCGACACTATTTTTCCAGAAATGGGATACACCGTAAAATCAGTGAACGCTAAATATTCGGTGTATGACTTAAAATGCGTGACTTTTTCAAATGTTTAGCATTTATTTTGAAACATTTGTACAATATAAATTTATTCAAAGTATTGGCCATTGTTAGCTAAGACCTTTTCCCATCTTTCTGACAATTGTTCATCTTTTGAGACCAAGAACGAATCAAGCTAATGTCGGATACTCTGTTCCAAAGTGAGATTTGTGCATTCATCGAAAGAAAGAGTCGCTGGACGGTGCAGTACTGGACTATAAAGCGGATGGGATAACACATCCCAACCACTCTGTTCTAAATAGTTTTTAACAGGTACATATGGCGGAGCGTTGTTATGATGGTTTTATACCTGGCTGCATATTCTGGTCGTTTTTGCTCGCTTCAAACGAATCAGTTGCGTTCGGCACAGGTTATTTCAGCAGCTCATAATAGATATGACCCTTTTGCTCCCATTAAATACAGAGAATTACCTTAGCGCCATGAATATTTGGCTTTGGTATCGATTCGGCTGATTGGCCGAACATCATATACGATCTCTTACGCCTCGGGTTATTGTAATACATCCATTTTTCATCAAAAGTAATGATTCAGTGCAAAAATTATTTTCTTTTATAGCGTTCAAGCAGCATTTCACAGATCAAAATCGTCTTTCAAAGTCGCTCAGCTTCAATTCGTATGGTACGCAATTTCCTTGCTTTTAGATGATTACTGCTGCTCGCAAACGTTTTGAAATTCTTGGTCTTCGAAATCTAAAGAAGATATTTTCGAAAATAATCTAGCAAATGAAAGATCACTTAATCAGTTAAATTAGTTCTGCTAATGATTTTGTGTTACAAAAACGTGCGTATTCACTCGACTACAATGTATTTGAAAACAAAATAATATAATTTGTTTATATTAACAGCAAAACAAGACAATTTGTTTAAAATGCGTACGAATAAAGTGAAAATAAAAACGCATTATAAATGTACATGCGTTCAATATAAAAAAAAAAACTATAACAATTCGTCATACTTTCCGTTACAAGTTGTTGACTATTATAATGAAGATCGGAAATAATTGGGCAAGAACCAAAACAAAAGGTTATCATAAGCAACTAAAAGTGAAAAAGCTAAAACGGCCAACTATTTGATCTTGGCAAGTAAGAGTAAAACATTGATCGATTTAATAACAATTTCTACTAATAAAAAATGGGAGTAGATTATTTTTATCTCTTATGAACCTAATATTGTGCATTCCAGTATTTATTAGTACTAAATACAAGTATCACACAAATAGTTGCATATTTGATTTAAAAAAAAAAAAAATCAGACCACAGGGTAAGCGAATTGCATGAATTGCAGTGATCGTGCATAATGAATGCAATTCTAAATGCCATCCTACATTGTAAATGACTGAAATTCTACAACCGGAAATTAACACTTGTTGAAGTATCAGTACGCATACAACACACGCACTTGCACACAAACACTTTCACACGCTTAGACACAGATACAGCGGACAATCACTCAATGGTGACAGTTGTAATATAAAATATTCGTTACAAAAATATTTAAAAGAAATGTGTTGTGATTTCTGTAAAAACCAAAACAATTATAATATTTATTGTTGTACTTAAATTTATTTCTATTATAATTTTTCATTATATTATTGTTGTTGTTGTTTTATTTAGATCTTATTAACGCTTTTTATGTGTCTTTCATTTTATTACTTTTAATTACATGTAATTTTTCTTTGTAATGAAAGAATTTCAGCTGCTATTTTTTTCTGTTTTGGTGGCAACGCTGTTGTTTTTCGTTGGTTTCATGTGACTTTTTTGAGGTTGTTGTTGTTTTTTTATTTTTATTATTTCAAGTTTTAAATTATTTTCCTAACGGCTTTAATTGTTTTGAGATTGTACAAAAGAGTCGTATGTGTGGAGTTTTATTTTTGGTGTAGAGTCATGATTAAATAAATAGCACTCTTAAATATCTATTATTCAAAGTTATCAATTAAAATACTTGTAACCAAGCTATATACTTAAATAAAAGCATATCCACATTAATCAAATGATGTATGCTTTTCAAACCACCCACAATTGAAGCGAACACATGTTTTTTTTTTAAAAAAAAAACATAATTTCTTTATTAGAACCCACGGATAAAGGGAAAATGTGGATTTATGATAAACTATGATTGAAGCCAAAATATGGCCTTATAACAACATACGATTGAAGCCCAAATGGGCTTTAAGAACCTACTAAATTGATGGTGTCTAAAGGCACTAGTTAAACCGGAGGGCTAAGCTACCCCTCTTGTGAAAGACTTTTTTAAAAATCTTACAACTCTTTAAAATTTTTTTTCCAGAAGAAATTTCACCATTAACAAGTAAGGGAGCTATATTCGGCTGTGACGAATCTTATATACCCTTCACCAAATTATACATTAAAATAATTAATATTTTTTTTTTAAATATATTCAGGTAAACAAAATTTATTTTTTTTTTTAATTTTTTTCGAAATTGTTTTTTTATTTTTTTGAAAAAGTTTTTTTTTCCATTTTTTTTTAATTTTTTTAATTGTTTTTTTTTTTAATTTTAAATGAAATATCTATCATTAGATATCCATATTGTCTATATTAATGACTTAGAGCCAGTTTTTGACTTCGTATTTAAATACGGGGGAATATTTTTTATGTATGTAGTTTGACATTTGTGCGAGCTATTTCTATAATCAGCTGTGCTGCCGATGGCACCTTATTAACACGATATAGATATAGATCAAAAATAGGTCAAAAATCGAGGTTGTCTAGGTTTTTTCCTTATATCTCAGCCATTTGTGGGCCGATTTCTCGGAAGAATTCTCGATATATTGATGTATGAATCATGTATGTAAGTAATTTGGGGCTACGGAAAGTTGATTTCAATATACAGACGGATAGACGGAAATGGCTATATCGCAAATGAAAAATGTAGAAATTATAAACGGAATGACAAACTTATATACACTGGTGGACAAAATTCACCGCCATTTCCCCTTTAGGATGTATAAAGGACCGCCACGCTACGTTTTTGTAAATTAGGTTAAGTTAAAAAGACTTGTTCTAACTGAAGTATAATTATAATGAATTATTGTTTTGGTTGAAAAAATAAAATTGTGTGTTTCAATTATATTTATAACGTGGTAGTCCAAAAAGGTGGTGACTTTTGTCCATCAGTGTATATGCTTGCAACTCATGGTGAAGGGTACAAAAATATGTGCTTAATTAGAAGAAAGAATAAATATTATTCAGCAACTCTTTAAATTCATTAAATTCAGACCCTCCTTCACTGTACATAGGGAGTATGTCTTAAAAATTCGGGATTCACAATAGATGGCGCATCTTTTGAACGCGGATTTTGTTTTTAATAACTTGTATGTCATTTATTCTCACTTAGTTATTGAATATTAAAGTGTAAACAACAAAGAATTTTTTGCTTCGAAAATGTCAAATTTTGTACAAACGAATCGTCATATGCGGGAAGTTTTGCTTTACTTCTTTAATTTAAAGAAAGTGCCGCTGAAGCAGACCGATTGCTCACCGAACCTAGTGGTGAATGTGTTCCATAAGTTTCAATGTGCGAGAGATTGTTTGTGCGGTTCAAAAGTGGTGATTTTGACACGGAAGACAAAGACCTCCCAGGCCCCTACATAAAGATTGTTGTCAAACTTAAAAACAGCTTGCAAAATTATTGGGATCTACTCAAGCAGAAATGTTTTCAAGCTGCAGAATTCATCTAAAAGCAGAGAAATTGGGTATCATACGAATTGAAGATGAGAGACCTTGAAAGACTATTTTGTATGTCTGAAATGCTGCCTGAAAGCTATAAAAGAAAATCATTGCTTTCGATGAAGTATGGATCTATTACGATAACCCGAAGCGTAAGAGATGGTATGTGAAGCCGGTGAAGGTAATGCTTTGTAGGAAGGACCAAAAGGGTCCTATCTATTATGATCTACAAAGACCATCACAGGGAACCTCTACCGAACGCAACTGAAACATTTGAACCGAGCATTGCCCGAAAAATGCCCACATTATGCGGCCAGGCATTAAACCGTAATATTCCATCATGGAGACGTTAGGCCACATGTTACAAAACCTGTTGAAAACTATTTAGAAAAAATAAGTGATAGGGAAGTTTTGCCTCACCCGCCTTACAGTCGAGACCTTGCCCCATTCCGACTACTATGTGTTTCGATCGATGCAGAACGATCTCTCTGGGATACGTTTCACTTCACGACATAGTATCCGAAATTGGCTTGATTCGTTCTTGGCCTTAAAAGATCGTACACATCGTGCCCAGTCCGACTGCTATTTCTTTGATGAATGCAGAACTGTCTTTCTGGAACAGAGTATTCGATATTTCCTTGATTCGTTCTTGGCCTCAAAAGATGAGCAGTTCAGTTGGCTCGGAATCCTTATGTTGCCAGAAATATGTGAAAAGGTCATAGCTAGCAATGACCAATACTTTGAATAAATTAAAAATTCCCCATCCAATAGCTTTACAACGACCTACGACATAAGCTAAATTTTGGCCTTATATATAACAATTACAATTAAAGCTAAATTGTTGTCTTATAACGACCTACGATAAATTATGGATTTATAACGACTACAATCGCAAAGTTGTTGTACAGTCGCTAAGTTGTGGTTTTATAATTATCTCAGATTCAAGCTAAATTATGACTTTAGGATCTACTAAATGGTGACTTTATAACGACCTACGATTGAAACTAAATTGTGGTTTTATAAAGACTTCCGATAGAAGCTAAATTGTGGCTTTATAACGCGCTACGATTGAAATCAAATTTTTTTCTTTATAACGTCCTCCGATTGATGCTAAATTGAGGGTTTAGGACCTACTGAATTTTGGCCATATAACGATCTATGATGGAAGTGGTCTTATAACAACTTAGATTGATAAGTTATCGATTTGGAATGACATACAATTGAAGCTAAGGAACTACAAAATCCTGTAATTTTAACGACCTAAGATTAAAGCTTAATTGTGACTTTATAAAGACTTCCGATAGTAGCTAAATTGTGTCTTTATAAAGTCGTCAGATTGATGCTAAATTGTGGTATTAAGAACTACTAAATTGCGGCTTTTTAAGGAACTACGATTGAAGTTTAATTGTGGCTTTATAATGACTTACGATTGAAGCTTAATTATGGCTTAATAACGCCCAACGACAAAAGGCAAATTGTGGATTTATATCGACCTACGATTGAAGCTTAATTTGGATAATGATCTACGATTGAAGTTTCATTCTGGCCTTATAAGAACGTAAGATTCAACATTAATACCTTTAATTTCAACAATTATGGTGTTTTCTTTTCTGGCATAAATGCTGCATTTATTCTGCCTTTACTCTTCTTTGTGTTCTTTTCTGAAAAAAAAATGTAGTTTGGTCGTGTTCTTTTCTAATAATGTTACCCTAAAACCCTGAATATATGCTACATGTTTCACCCTCAATTTTATCAAAGGGTTAGAAATGCAGCACTTTCTTTGTAAGCAAAAAGTATAGTTTTTTAATATTTAGTAGCTACATAAAAGAAAATTGCATAAATGGTAATGATTTTGTTCTATTGTGATCGTTAAAAATGCAACACATTATGAGGGTATGGGTAACATTTAATAAATGGTACACAATATATAGGCAACATTTTGTGTCAGAAAAGAAAACACCATTAGATATCTACGGTGTAAAATACCCAGCAGATAAATTTACCTAAAAGTCAACTTGACATTAATTTCAAATCAATATCTACGTGTAAAAATTACCAAATATTTTTACTCCATAAGTAACTAAGCACTAATAGATATCCATTTGTTGAAATTACGGGCATAAGTCCGACTCAATAGAAGATACTTTTAAATCTGAATGGCTTAATTATAAACTATGGCCAGAAGTACTTTACTTGCAACTGTGCTATTTATCTGGCCCTGGCTGCTTGAAAGATTTCAAATGTATCTTAAGTAGTTGTAAATCGCGTGAGTATGTGTCTTATATTTTTAGCTTATTTTGTGGTTATGTGGTGTCCCTTGAAATGATTTAAGTGTTACGAGTATTTCTCTTTTTATGTAATTTTTCCAAAGTTCTTTCAACAAGTTGTGTATTTTTTTGTTTTGGTTTCTGTTATTTTACTTCTATGGGTCATAAAAATTTAGGTTGTTGCACCGTTTTTTTCGCCTTAAGCATACTAGTCGTCGTATGTTAATTGTTTATGTTTTTTTTTATTTATTTTTTGGTTTTCGTAATTTATAACCAAAAAAAAAATAAAAAAAATATTGTTTTGGGAAAAACAAGTATGACGACTGAAAGAAAGTTCAATGACATGACATTTTCGGTTGTTAAATAGTTGAAGGTAATTGTACTTGAAGTGATTTAAAGGAATGAAATATGATTTAATTTTATTTAGAATTTTTAGGGTCTTAATTGACATGAAATGTATTGTACTCATATGTAATATGTAGGTTTTGTTGTGCTTTTTCTGTTGCATGCTTGGTTTTTTTGTTATTTAATAATTACAGTTATTGCTGCTGCTTTTTTTCGAAATTTTCAATTTCAAGTTTAAAATGCTGTAAGCGGTTTTCTGGCTTTGTATTCTTTCTAACATGTTTCTTTTCTTTTACAACATTTCTACAAACTAACAAGAAGTCATTGCTTGCTATGTTGTGTGTTTCGAGATTTGAGGAGGATGTGAATGTTGCATGCATCTAATTCTAATATGATGCAAATGTATGCAGCAAATAGCAATTATAGTTAAGATTTTTTGGTATAAACTGACTCGTTTGTCATAAACAATGTAAATAGTTTGGGGGGCTTTCTAAAAATGTTGAGAGCAGCAATAAAGCTGGAAATAAAATAAAATTGAAAAACACTTGAGTTTGAGTGTAAAGTGTTGAAATATTGAAAAATTCACCTGCTTTAAGTAAGGAAATTTATTTGGTTTTCAAAATTCATTTTAAATGCCAAGATTTATATTGACATACATACGTTTGTTTGGCAAAATTAAGCAAATTTGCAAGAAAATTTAAAAATTATAAATGCAATTTGTTTAATGAATTTTAATTTATTTAATAGTTAATACTGGCTATTGTTGGATAATGAAGACATTTTCACAGTTTTTAAGTTTTAAATTGAATCTGTTAACTTTTCAAAATAACATGATTATAAACATACAGTGTATGAAATCTATTTGTAATTGGGGTCTCAGAACAGTTCTTTTCTACAGAATATAATATAAATTTATTTTCATCAAGAACTCAAAACGAAACGATTGAAGCTACATTGCACAGTGGGGCAGAATCGAAATTTTTTGGAAATAAATCTGGCATTTCTAAACGGCTGGTCCGATCGGGATAAAATTTGAGTTGGGTGTAGCCAAGGAGTATTCGAGTTTAAGTTATTAAAATGGGCCCTACAAATAATCCAGGGGCGGCGCTATGGGGGCTCAAAATAGGGTACCTTCGACACGTAAAATTTTTAAACACGTGCCATTTTTTTGTTTCCCATCCGATTTCAAAGAATTTTATATTTTTGGAAAGCGCTCGGCTAGATCTTGAAAAAACATGCGTGTGCTATTTATCTCTTATAATTTTCTAGTTATAGGCATTTCAAAATTGAAATTTTAAAATTTTGCCATACCTTGGTCCGCTTTTTTAAAAATATAGGGGCGCACTTAGACAACTAAATTACCAACAACATACAAAAGATTTCTGAGCAATATCAATTACGAATCCAAAAATAAACGATTTTCAATTTAAAAATTAAAAAAAATAGTATATTTTTGCTGTTTTTTTGCACAAAAAGGTGACTTAACTCTTTTTTTTTATTAAAAAACAACTTTCTTTAAGAACGTATAACAATTTTATGTTTTTATATAAAGTTTCTTTACGGAGAACATTTTGGTATAAAAAACATGTCCTATTTTTCGAACATGTCGGCCCTACGTCCTTTAGATATTGACCTATTTTTTTATCAAAATTTCAACTTTGGGCCACATGTTCTAAAATCCCAAAGCAGGGATCAGAAAACGTAAAGCAGCTTTGGAAACCCTGATATGTTCCCTATTTATGCTTAAATTATTTTCTCAGTCCCGAAGGAAATGTGGACTCTATAGGCAAAATTGTAAAAAATATCATTTTTGGGAATTTTGCTGCTATTTTTTAGGAATTGCGGGATTCCCTTTGACCTTTTTATACACCTTGTTATTTAGAATGACAAACTTAAAAAACTCTGAAAATTTCATTGAGTTTCGTTAATAAATAAAGATTTTATTATATACTAGCTGACCCGACAGACGCCAAGTTACTAGCGATTTTAGATATTTTAAGTTTTTAAATAAAAAATCGAATTTTGGTCAGAAATATGAGCGATCACAGATCGATTTGCTTTTCTTGATTAAACGCTTATTTGCCAAGATAATCGATTTTTGGCAAGAAATATGAATGATCACAGATCGAGCTCCTTTTCTTGATTAAACGCTTATTTGCCAAGTTATTAGCGAATTTAGATATTTTGAGTTTTTATATAAAAAAACGATTTTTTGGCCAGAAATATGAGCGATCACAGATCGAGCTCCTTTTCTTGATAAAACGGTTATTGGCCAAGTTTAGCGAATTTAGATATTTTGAGTTTTTATATAAACAAATCGATTTTGTTAAGTAATATGAGTGATCACAGATCGATCTCTTTTTCTTGATTAAACGCTTGTTGGCCAAGTTATTATCGATTTAAGCTATTTTGATTTTTTATATAAGTAATCGAATTTTGGTCTGAAATATGATTGACAGACCGATGTATTTTGCAGATGTATTTAATAATATGATGCAAATGTATGCAGCAAATAGCAATTATAGTTAAGATTTTTTGGTATAAACTGACTCGTTTGTCATAAACAATGTAAATAGTTTGGGGGGCTTTCTAAAAATGTTGAGAGCAGATGTATTTAATAAGTGGGCATATTAATGGGCGTTTACAGTTTTTATTTATGTAAAAACTTTTGCGGACCGGTCCAGGCGTCCTGTGATTTTAAATATGTCAAAAAAAATTGGCGTGGTCAGTAAAAACTTAATTTGGATTACTATGATCATTTAAACAAAAAATTAGCCAAATCGTAGCCGTTTTAGATAAATCGAAAAAAGTGGGCGTAAAAGTAGGCATGGTCAATTTTTCATTTGTAAAACAATTTGATCCACATTCATTCCGAGCTATATTTTTTTGTTTAGATAAGTTAATAAGAGTGCTATATTCGGCTGTGCCGAATCTTATATACCCTTCACCAAATTATACTTCAAAATTTTAAATATTTTTAGGTAAACAAAATTTAATTTTTTTTTCGTTGTTTTTTTAATTTTTTTTAAAATTTTTTTTTTCGATTGTTATTTTAAATTTGTTTTTTTTTTAAATTTAAAATATTTTTTTTTTTAATTTTTAAAATTTTTTTTTTTTTAATTTTAAAACAATTTTTTTGTTTTTTAAATTTTTCATTTTTGAAAAAAAAAATTCGGGTGTTTCTTTCCGATTTTGACCCATTGTAGGTCCAACTTACTATGGTCTTATATACGTCGTTGCAAATGTCTTTGAAATATCTATCATTAGATATCCATATTGTCTATATTAATGTCTTAGTAATCCAGATATAGGTCAAAAATCGAGGTTGTCTTGGTTTTTTCCTCATATCTCAGCCATTTGTGGACCGATTTTGCTGATTTTAAATAGTAAAATTCTCGAAAGCATGTCTGACAGAATTATTGAAGATTTGGATCCCGAAGATATCTGGGGTCTTCAGAAAATTGATTTCAACAGACAGACGGACAGACAGACAGACGGACATGGCTTAATCGACTCCGCTATCTATAAGGATCCAGAATATATATATATATACCTTATAGGGTCGGAAATGAAAAATGTAGAAATTACAAACGGAATGACAAACTTATATATACCCTTCTCACGAAGGTGAAGGGTATAAAAATGTGTATAAATTTTCTTAATGTGACCGAGTCAGAACCAGTGACTTGTGTTGAATAAAATATTAAGAAAATTTTGACCGCGATCTACGATTGAAGGATTATAACAACCTATGATAGAAGCTGAAATGTGTCCTTATAGCGACCTACGATTGGAGGTAGATTGTACCTTTTAACGACCTACAATTGAAGCTAAATTGTGGCTTAAGTGCCTACTATATCCGTGCTTTATAACGACCTATGATTGAAGCTCAATTATTACTTAAGGACCTACTAAATTATCGATTTATAACGACCTATAATTGAATTAAATTGTAGCTTTATAACGAAGTACAATTGAAGCTAAGAAAAACTCAAAAAAGAATCACTTAATCTTCTCTGTTTTGCATTGAATTCATTCAGTATTAAAAGAAAAACACAAATACCCCTTAAGGTGCAGCATAAAAATTTTATTAATGCTTTACATACAACAAAAAAATACTTCACTTGTTTTCTAGCAGTTAAAGCAAAAAGAATTTGTTTGTTGCAACATTGTTGCCATAATCTTGATAAGTAAAACTCTTGTTTTTTCTACTTCTTTTATATTTTTGTTAATCATTTTCTATTGAAAGCAATTTATAATGGCAACAAGCAAGGAAAGTATTGTTGCGTTAAAAAGAAAAAAATATTACAAAAAAGTTTTAACATGCAATGCAGAAGAAATAAAAGTAATTGATATAGAAACATTATGATTGTGACAACCAATATTTAATGGGAGTTAGGAAAACAACAGGAACATTTTTGAAAACAAAAATTATTAGTTAATAATTGAATGCTACAATTTCAAAGACGGCAGCAGAATATTTCTACTTTTTGTTTATAATGTTCGGCTGTGTCAACATTATAAGCAAAACAGCTTTAATCAAGTATTCTTCTTACTATGAAGATTCATATTATTGAAATATTTGACAAAATGATTAACCAGAGACCGGAAATAACTCGCCTATTTATCGAAGACTAATGTCACTTATTTTTAGTTGAAAAAAATAAAATAACTGTTATTTACATTGATTTTGTTTAAAGTACATATCGTTAGCTTAGCGTGCAAATGAGCCAAGTCCATTTTCACAAATTTTACAGGAGACACAGAAGATTTTCCAATGATTGGAGCTAAATTGCCGTTTTATAAAGACCTAAAGTTGAAGCCAAAGATTGACTTAAGGACTTTTGAAATTGTGGCTTTAGAAAGACCCGCGAGTAAAGCTAAATTGTGGCTTAACGACCTACGATTAAGGGCCTATGATATAAGACCTAAATTGTGTGTGATTGGTTCTAAATTGTGGCTTTATAACTACCTATGATTGAAGCTAAATATGGCTTAATTAGCTTCTAAATTGAGGCTTTATAAAAACCTACAATTGAAGCCAAAGTTTGACTTAAGGACTTACTAAATTATGGCTTTAGAAAGACCTACGATAAAAGCTTTATTATGACCGCACTTTTGGACCGAATGGACTTGAATTTTTTTTGTTAGTTAGACAACTAAATTACCAAGAACATACAAACGATTTCAGAGCAATATCGATTACGAATCCAAAAATAACCGATTTTCAATTTAAAAATTCAAAAAATAGTATATTTTTGCTGTTTTTTGGACAAAAAGGTGACTTAACTCTTTTTTTTATTAAAAAACAACTTTCTTTAGGAACATATAAGAATTTTATGTTTTTCTATAAAGTTTCTTTACGGAAAACATTTTGGTAAAAAACATGTCCTATTTTTCGAACATGTCGGCCCTATGACCTTTGGAAATTGACCTATTTTTTATCAAAATTTCATCTTTGGGCCACATGTTCTAAAATCCCAAAGCTAGGATCAGAAAACGGAAAGCAGTTTTGGAAACCCTGATGTGTTCCCTATTTATCCCTATAGTATTTTCCCAGCCCCGAGAGAAATGTGGACCCTATAGGCAAAATTGTAAAAAATATCATTTTTGGGATTTTCGCTCTAATTTTTAGGAATAGATAAGTTAATTTTTGGTCTTACAAAAAAAATGTCAAGTCATTAGATTCAAAAATATGCCACTTTAAACTCCGTCCTTCAAAAATATTGCACTTTTTCATACTAAGATTTTTTTATAAATTTTCTTAATATTTTATTCTACACAAATCACTGGTTCTGACTCAGTCGTCACATTAAGAAAATTTATACAAATTTTTTAGTATGAAAAAGTGCAATATTTTTGATGGACGGAGTTTTAAAGTGCCATATTTTTGAATCTAATTGAGATATTGACTTGAAATTTTTTTTGGAAGACCAAAAATTAACTTATCTAAACAAAAAAATATAGCTCAGAATAAATGTGGATCAAATTGTTCCTAATATTTGATCTGGCCGAGCGCTTTCCAAAAATATTAAATTCTTTGAAATCGGATGGGAAACAAAAAAATGGCACGTGTTTAAAAATTTTACATGTCGAAGGTACCCTACTTTGAGCCCCCATAGCCCCCCGCCCCTGGATTATTTGTAGGGCTCATTTTAATAACTTAAACTCGATTACTTCTTGGCTACGCCCAGTTCAAATTTTATCCCGATTGGACCAGCCGTTTGGAAATGCCAGATTTATTTCCAAAAAATTTTGATTCTGCCCCACTGTGCGACCTACAGTTGAAGGTAAATTGAGGTATTAAAATTGCCTAAATTGAGGCTTCAGAACGACCCACAGTGGGGCAGAATCAACAAAAATTTTCTTTTATAAATTTTCTTAATATTTTATTCAACAAGAAGTCAATGGTTCCTACTTAATCACATATAAAATGAAAAAGCGCAATATTTTTGATTCTAATTAAGATATTAAATTGGAATTTTTTTTTAGACCAAAAATTAACTTATCTAAACAAAAAAAATGTCTTCGGAATAAATGAGCATCAAATTGTTCCTAATATTTGCAATCATATTAAAATTTTGATAAAAATTTTTGTTTTAGAAACTAAATTAATATGTAATATCTAATGAAATCTTTATTTATTAACAAAACTCAATGAAATTTTCAGCGTTTTTTAAATTTGTCATTCTAAATAACAAAGTGTAAAAAAAACTTGTCAAAAGGTCAAAGGTAATCCCGCAATTCCTAAAAATTGGAACGAAAATTCCAAAAATGGTACTTTTTACAATTTTGTCTATATATTTTAGGGTTAAATAGGGAACACATCAGGGTTTCCAAAGCAGCTTCCCGTTTTCTGATCCCAGCTTTGGGATTTTAGAACATGTGGCCCAAAGTTGAAATTTGAATAAAAAATAGGTCAATTTCTAAAGGGCGTAGGGCCGACATGTTCGAAAAATAGGACATGTTTTTTATACCCAAATGTTCTCCGTAAAGAAACTTTATAGAAAAACATAAAATTGTTATCTGTTCTTAAAGAAAGTTGTTTTTTAATAAAAACAAGTAAGAGTGCTATATTCGGCTGTGCCGAATCTTATATACCCTTCACCAAATTATACTTAAAAGTTTTAAATATTTTTAGGTAAACAAAATAAATTTTTTTTTTCCAGTTGTTTTTTTCATTTTTTGGAAAAAAAATTTTTTCGATTGTTATTTAAAATTTTTTTTTTCTTTTTTCAATTTTTTTTTTGTGAAAAAAAAATTCCGGTTAAAATTTTTTTTCCGATTTTGACCCATTCTTAGTCCAACTTACTATGGTCTTATATACGTCGTTGCAAATGTCTTGGAAATATCTATCATTAGCTATCCATATTGTCTATATTAATGTCTTAGTAATCCAGATATAGGTCAAAAATCTAGGTTGTCTTGGTTTTTTCCTCATATCTCAGCCATTTGTGGACCGATTTTGCTGATTTTAAATAGCAAAATTCTCGAAAGCCTGTCTGACAGAATTATTGAAGATTTGGATCCCGAAGATATCTGGGGTCTTCAGAAAATTGATTTCAACAGACAGACGGACAGACAGACGAACGGACATGGCTTAATCGACTATCTATAAGGATCCAGAATATATATACTTTATAGGGTCGGAAATGAAAAATGTAGAAATTACAAACGGAATGACAAACTTATATATACCCTTCTCACGAAGGTGAAGGGTATAAAAAGCGGACCAAGGTATGGCAAAATTTTAAAATTTCAATTTTGAAATGCCTATAACTAGGAAATTATAAGAGAGCATACAAAATTTTACATGTCGAAGGTACCTTACTTTGAGCCCCCATAGCGCCGCCCCTGGAGCATTTGTAGGGCCCATTTTAATAACTTAAACTGACCTTGTCAAAAGGTCAAAGGGAATCCCTCAATTGATTGAATTTGAATTGGCTACGCCCAATTCAAATTTTATCCCGATCGGACCAGCCGTTTAGAAATACCAGATTTATTTCCAAAAAATGTCGATTCTACCCCACTGTGCAACGTTGTATAATTTCAGAATTATCAAATATTTGTTTAAAAAATTTATGATTTATGTATTTTGGTTAAAAATTGGTGCTATTATTATTTAAACTAAGAATTTTTGAATGTTTTTTGTGTGTTTCGTGCAAGATTTGTGAAAAGGAACTTATCTCGTTTGCACACTAAGCTACCAATATGTAGTTAAACTTATCATTTTACAACTTAGTACAATAAAATCTTGTTACATTTATTACCCTTAATATTAGCTAAATTAAATTACTGCTTACTTTTTTTACAACCTAGACAATTACTAATTATCTACGCTAATAAAATGTTGTTTTCTAGCTGCATGCAGATTATATTTAAATTGAAGTGTGTTTTCTTCTTTAACGTCAACTTCAACGATTTCTTTAAAACACATAAAATTCGCTTTCAATTTATTTATTAGAAGCTCGCTGTTTTTTTTTCTTCTCTTTTCTTATTTTTAATTTATGATTCTTGGTGTCTTGTTGTGTGCATCTAAATTTGATTATTTTTACTTTCTAAAGACTTTTGTGAAACTTTTGTTGTGTTTTTTTTTTGTAGCAACCTTTAACAACAATAAACCATTGTTGTAATAAATGCATTAGAGTATTGTTGTGTTTTTTTTATAGTTTTATTTGTTTCAGTTTTATGATTCATCATCTATCGCCTTTAAATACAAAAAAAAGAGATCATGATCTTCATTTGGGTGCATCAAAAAGTCATTATTATTAGCCAAAGTGTTTAGAGAGCTGGCACTCTAAGTATAAGGAAAATCAAACTAAATCTAGGTATTTTTTTAAAAAAAAGATTTGAATGAAGACAAAAATTAAGATGGTATTTGGTGTACCCTACACTAAATTGAAAGTGTAGTGATTTACTGATTTACTTTCAAGAAGTAAGAGAGCCGTTCACCAAACTATATAAATATTTTTCCCGATTTTGACCCATTGTAAAGCCCGAACTACTATGGCGTTAAATACGTCCTTGGAAAGGTCTTTGAAATGACTAGTAATCCAGATATATATTAAAAATAGGTAGTTGTGGTTTTTGCTTATGTATATCTCAGTGATATCCCAGCCAGTTTAATCCACCCAGAAAGTGGTTCTGAGCCGATCGGTATTCTTCAAGCTGGATGTTGTTGGACTTATGTATATTTTTGGTGTAGGGTATAAAACAAAACAAACAACTGCAACTTTGCAACGAACTTGAACTTTAAAAATTTGTTTTTGCTCATCATCAGCTTGAATATACAATCAGATTTTTTATATTTTTTTTTTTGCTTAAATAGACTTTATATGAAACTGTTATTGTTGTTGCTGTTGTAGTTGGTTTTTGTAATAATGTAACAAATGCTGGCAGTAATTTACTTAGATGGTATTTGAAGTTTTTTGTTGCTGCTTTTGGTTTGCCATACAAAAAGATCTCAAACGAATTATTCAAGCCAGATTTTAAATTGCAACATTTGCATCATTTCTTGTTGTAGTTGTTGTTGTTGTGCATGGACAGGCAACAACAACGAAAAACTACCAACTAGTGGTATGTAGCTTTTTGTTGCTTGTTGTTTTCTTTTTCATTGCTAAACAAAAATCTTTACTTTTTATGGCACTTTATGGGTTGAGCTTTACTTATCATTAGATTTTTAAAATTGAGATGAATACAAGAGAAACAAAATTTCATAAAAAAGAAATTTTAAGAAAAATATTTGAAAAAAATAGCTAAAAATACCCTACAGTGCAATACTCTAACATGACTAGAAAAGGTTCCCTGGTCTTTTATGTAGAGTGCAGCCCATTTTTTTATTATTTCTTCAGATCGTTCAAATGTGCTAAGTCCCTTTTCACATATTTTACAGGGGACACAAAAATCTTTCGAAAATCCTTTGTTTTAAATATTTGGTCAATTCACAAGGTCTCTTATCAGTCATATTGTCATAATGTCTTAACCCTCCGTTAGATGCAATCATTTTCAATCGAGACTAATCGCAATGTATCAAATTGATATCAATAAATAAAAGGCGCATCTGAAAATAATCTCATCACTTTTTATTTCGAAAACATAAAAACAATATTAAATTCAAAGTATTTAAAATAGTAATAAAAATAAAATTGCAGTAAAAATATAGTTTTATCAAAAAATAGCTTAAAATTTATTGTGCTTAAAAAATTTACAATAACAAAATGTTTGCCTGTATCAACCAGATCAGTTGCGACTAACGGAGAGTATATCACGACTCGGCGGCTCAGCTTAACCGACTCTTATGCATTCGGTGCAGGTTTCTGCTGGTTGGTTACGATAACACAATAAACATAGCATACAGAGTAGTAATATTTTAGGACATTTTTTGCTTGAAAATCAATAAAAACAATTGTGAAATATTAGGACATTATGACAATATGACATGATAAGATACCTTGTGAATTGACCAATTGTTGAAATCTGTTAATACAGTTTTAGTACTTATTTGGTATGATTTATAATGATAAATAATCACAGTTTAGAAGAAATAGGACTTGAAACTTTTTCTATTTTGTATATTTTACTGGACTTAACTATATTCTTAATTTTTATTGCGTTAACACTTTTATTTGATTTAAAGTTTCTATTGCCAATAAAGTTGTTCTCAAAAGGCAATGGAGCAACTTTTTCGATATACTACTGATATAGAGATATATCAAGATGATAATTAATTTTAAAATTATCCAACATTTCCTTAAAATATTTATGATAACCGTTTATTCAGTATAATGTGACTGATTCAGAACCAATGACTTGTGTTGAATAAAATATTAAGAACATTTATACAAATTTTTTAGTATGGAAAAGTGCCATATTTTTGATAGACGGAGTTTTAAAGTGGCATATTTTTGAATCGAATTGAGATATTGACTTGAAATTTCTTTTGTAAGACCATAAATTAACTTATCTAAACAATATAGCTCGGAATAAATGTGAATCAAATTGTTCCTAATATTTGCAATCCTATTAAAATTTTGATATAAATTTTATTTTTAGAAACTCAATGAATATGTAATAAAATCTTTTTTTAATAACGAAACTCAATGAAATTTTTAACGATTTTTATGTATGTCATTATAAATAACAAGGTTTAACAAAACTTGTCAAAAGGTCAAAGGCAATCCCGCAATTACTAAAAATTGGAGAGAAAATCCCAAAAATTTTATTTTTTTAAATTTTGCCTATAGGGTGCACATTTCCTTCGGGGCTGGGAAAATACTTTGGCCATAAATAGGGAACACATCAAGGTTTCCAAAGCTGCTTTTTGTTTTCTGATCCCAGCTTTAGGATTTTAGAACATGTGGCCCAAAGTTGAATTTTTGATAAAAAATAGGTCAAATTCCGAAGGGCGTAGGGGCGACATATTTGATAAATTTTACATGTTTTTTATACCAAAATGTTCTCCGTAAAGATACCTTACAGAAAAACATAAAATTGTTATATGTTCTTAAAGGAAGTTTTTTTTAATAAAAAAAGAGTTAAGTCACCTTTTCGCCGAAAAAACAGCAAAAATCTACTATTTTTTATACCCTACACCACCATAGTGGGGAGGGTGTTATGCGTTTATGCAGATGTTTGTAACGCCCAAAAATATTAGTCTAACACCCACTTTAAAGTATACCGATCGACTTAGAATCACTTTCTGAGTCGATTAAACGATGTCCATCCGTCTGGTTGGTCGGCTGGCTGTCCATATAAACTATGTGCGCAGAGTACAGGTCGCAATTTTGAAGATATTTCGATCAAATTTGGTACATATTATTTTTTCTGCCCAAGGACGAAGCCTATTGAAACTGGCTGAAATCGGTCCATTATTTCACCTAGCCCCCATACAAATGTCCTTCCGAATTTGGAATTTTTCGGTCATAAATGTTTAATTTATATATGCATGTCCACAAATTCCGCTCCAAATAAGTTTTATATATACAAAATTCATGTCAACAAATTTTGTTACGATCGGTCCATAATTAGTCATATCTCCCATATAGACCCGCTTCCGAAAATCACTTTTACGTGCATAAATCGCTTAAAAATTTTGGTATACACACAAAATTTAACATAATTAACTTTAATATAGACATAAATCACACGACCTAATTTCATGGTGATCGCTCCATAATTGGTCATAGCTCCCATATAAGGCCCACTTCCGAAAATCACTCAAAAATATATATTATTGAAATTTTAAAAGAAAAATGTGTTTGCTGTTTTACTTAGTGTAGGGTATTGACCGACCATACTTTCTTACTTGTTTAATATTTAAATTGAAAATCGTTTATTTTTGGATCCATAATAGATATTGACCTCAAATCGTTTGTATATTATTACTAATTTAGTTGTCTAACTAACAAATTCGAGTCCATTCAGTCCAAAATTACGCCCAATATTTTTAAAAGAGCCGGCCAAGGTATGGTCAAATTTTAAAATTTAAATTTTTAAATGCCTATAACTCGCAAATTAGAAGAGTTAAATAGCACACTAATGTTTTTTGAAGACATAGCCGAGCGCTTTTCAAAAATATTAAAATCTTTGAAATCGGATGGGAAACATAAAAATGGCACGTGTTTAAAAAGTGTACATGCCCTACTTTGAGCCCCCATATCCCCTGGAGCATTTGTATGACCCATTTTAATAACTTAAACTCGAATGCTCCTTGGCTACTCCCGATCGGACCAGCCGTTTAGAAATGCCAGATTTTTTTCCAAAAAATTTCGATTCTACCCCACTGTGGTACGTGACATTTGTACGTCTATAGAGTGGAATAGATTTTGCAAAAATAAGAGTTTCTAAAAAATAATTTGTTCTTTATGCTCCATCCAGAGGGAATAAATTTTAAAAAAATAATAAGTTCTTTCGCATCATTGTTGTCCAAAATATCGAGCGAAATAAGGGTATATCGTACGTGACATAAAACGAAAGTAATTTTGAGGTAAATTTTCGAATTGTGAGAGGCGTTATGTTTTCTTTTAATTTCTTTCACTAAACCAAATATTTTTCCTTTACAATCCGTTATATTTAAATAAAAACAATCTTTGGATGATTTTATAATAAACAAAATTTAATATCGTACGTGACATACCGTGACAGATTTTTCTCTTATAGCTAAACAATATATGAGGAGCCGCAGAACAAAACGTACTTTTTCGAATTTTTTGAAATTTTCAAAAAAGTACCTTTTGTTCTGCGGCTCCTCATATAGTCTGTAAATATCGTTATATATATAATTCTTCTGTACGTGTGTTAGTAAATAAACTCCTCCTTAACGGCTGGGCCGATTTCGATGAAATTTGTTGTGTGTGTTTGAGTGGGTCCCTGGATGGTTTAGATTCACAATTGACCTATATAGGAACAATGGGCATGGCACCTCCCATACAAAGTAAAAATTTATTATTGCATATGTGGAGTACTATTATAGTGGGAGTCTTCAAACTTTGTGTGAGCTATGGCAGAACAACGTTTGCCGGGACAGCTAGTATGTATATAAAAACTAAAAAAAAACAAGTAAGGAAGTATGAGCGGTCAAGCCCGACCATATAATACCCTACACTAAGTAAAAGAGAAAAAACTTTTTTCTTTTAAAATTTCAATCATTTATACTTTTGAGTGATTTTCGGAAGTGGTCCTTATATGGGGGCTATGACCAATTATGGGCTGATCACCATGAAATTAGGTCGTGTGATTTATGTCTATATTAAAGTTAACTATGTTGAATTTTGTGTGAATACCAAAATTTTTAAGCGATTTATGCACGTTAAAGTGATTTTCGGAAGCGGGTCTATATGGGAGCTATGACTAATTATGGACCGATCGTAACAAAATTTGGTGACATGAATTGTGTGTATATAAAACTTATTTGGAGCGGAATTTGTGGAGAGACATATATAAATTTAACATTTATGACCAATAAAGTCCAATTTCGGGAGGACATTTGTATGGGGGCTAGGTGAAATAATGGACCGATTTCAGCCAGTTTCAATAGGCTTGGTCCTTGAGCCGAAAAAATAATATATACTAAATTTCATCGAAATATCGACAATCGACTCAGTAAGTGATTCTAAGTATATCGGTATACTTTAAGATGGGTGTTAGACTAATATTTTTGGGCGTTACAAACATTTGCACAATCGCATTATACCTTCCCCACTATGGTGGTGTAGGGTATAATAATAGAAAATATATATTCGGTTTCAATAAACAATTTAATAATAGCAAAAAAAAAACAATCAGAGTCAAAGTATTTACTTTTGAATCTCCTTATTAGGCAAGTCTTAATTTTGATATTTGAAATGTCCTCCCCCTGATTCCTTGTTTTATTCTTAAGAAAGTCCTACTTCTAAAAAAATGTAGGGTAGCAAAATTTCATGTTTTCAACCCAAACACATTTATACTTGTTGTTTGCTGAGATATTTTTCAAAATATTTTTTTCTTTTTTACACAAAAGTTGTTGTAATACCATTATTGACTGCCTTGTGGCATTTTATAAAATTTTCCGTTGTTGTTTTGTGTATTTGAATGAATTTGTGGCATTTGTATTCCTGATTTCTATAAAACTTATACTTGTTTGCCACATTCTCTCAATCGTTTCATTTGCTTACATCTTGATCTTTTTTGGGAACTCTGGTGGTAATTTTTGTATAAATGCTAAATTGTTACTAATGTCGGTTGCATCCTCCAAATTTAAAAAAAAAACATATTCAACATTTGAACACATGTATTTAAGAAGCCGCCTCAAAAGAAATTCGCTGTAACCATCCACAGGCAACCTAGTACAAGCGAGTACTATTACAAATATTTGTGTCTCTGTGGTAAAAATGTATATTTTTTCAAAGTTTGTTCTCTAGTGAAGTAATTGATGCCAATAGTAAGAAGTAGTAGTGTGGCAGAAATAAATGTGGTAGAAGTTAGGCATAGTTTTAGTACGAAATGGTAGTAAGTAGCAACAGCAGCAGTAGCCGTAGTAGTAGGTAGCATCTTTTAATTCGATTTCTTTTTTTTGCATTTTCTGCCCCATTGAAAAATGTCTAAATATTCGTAGAGTTGGTGAGAATCTATATTTACTTTGGCTGTACACACCGATAAACCGTACTTTAAACATGCAACATAAATATGAGTACTTTTAAACATTTGATCGTAAAGTATGTTGCTGTAGTAAGTACGAGGTATCATAAAGTTAAATGTAAATTTAGTTTAAAATGTGGTTGGAAATTATGTCGATGTTCTTAAGCTCATGTTTAGTATTCTACTTTTCAGCTGAGAATTCATTCAATGAACAGTTGGAATGGATTTTAAAGTTTACATAGGATTGCATATTTTTTTTGTTCTTTTTTTTATACTAAAAAATGCATACATAATTCGTAATTAGTAATTTATAGGCTTTATATAACAGAATTGCATCAGATAAAACTAGAGTCTCTAAATTTCGACTTCAAAGTTCTCATAAGTTATATAATTGGGTGTATGACTTAAAAATGGCGTATCTTTTGGACGCTGTATTCGTTATTAATAACTAATATGTCATTTTGAAGGGTACATATCAGCCATTTATCCTCACTTAGTTATTGAACATTAAAGTGTAAACAAAAATTTTTTTTTGCTTCGAAAATGTCGAATTTTGTGCCAAAAAAGCCCCATATGCGGGAAATTTTGCTTTACTTCTTTGATTTGAAAAAAAGTACGGCAGAAGCACACCGATTGCTCTCCGAAGCTTATGGTGAATGTGTTTCATCGGTTTCAACGTGCGAGAGATCGTTTGTTCGGTTCAGAAGTGGTGATTTTGACACGGAAAACAAAGATTGCCCAGGCCAGCCAAAAAAAAGTTTGAAAACCAAGAATTGGAGCCATTACTCCATGAAGATTGTTTGACAAAATCAACAAGAGCTTGCAAAATGCTTGGGAGCTACTCAAGCAGCAATTTATAAATGTTTGCGAGCTGCATGATTCATCAAAAAAAGGGAAATTGGGTACCATACGAATTGAAGCCGAGAGAACTTGAAAGACGATTTTGCATGTCCGGAATGATGCTTGAACGCTATAAAGAAAAAAAGTTGTTCCCCGAATCATTACTCGCAATGAAAAATGGCTCTCCATCACGTACGTGAAGCCCGGCCAACCTGCCGAATCGCCAAATATCCACGGCGCTAAGGTAATACTATGTATTTGATGGGAGCAAAAAGGACAGACCATCCCAAATAACCTGTACCGAATGCAACTGATTCGTTTGAAGCGAACATTAATATTCCATCATGACAACGCTCGGCCACATGTTGCAATACCTCTTAAAAACTATTTAGTGGTTGGGAAGTTTTGCCTCAGCCGTTTAGTCCAGACTGTGCCACCTCCGACTACTATACGTTATGCTCGATGCAGAACACTCTCTTTGGGATACGCTTCACTTGTCACTAATCTTCTCCAGAAAATTTATCAAAAAAAAAAAAAAAAAATTTTTCAAATTGAAATTTCTCAAATCCCAATATTATTTCAGTTATCCCACTATTACAGTTCCAACAAGTGCTACTTGGACCAACACTTCTATATAGTGTAGTATGCGAACCATTCACCCAGTTTCCAAAATGGTGACGAAACCTCTCGATCTTTTTTTTTCAAAAAATTCCAATTTATTTAGATTCCAAGATTATTTCAGATATCCCACTATTACAATTCCAATAAGTACCCCTTGAACCAACACTTCTAAACAGTGTAGCATTGGAACCATTCACAAAATTCCCAAAATGGTCACTAATCTTCTCCAGAAATTTTTTCAAAAAATTTACATTTTTCAAATCTAAATTTATCAAATCCCAGATTATATCAGATATTCCACTATTACAGTTACAATAAGTGCTCCTTGGATGAACACTTCTATATAGTGTATTATGCGAACCATTCACCCAACTCCCAAAATGGTCACTAATCCTCACCAGAATTTTTTTCAAAAAAATACAATTTTTCAAAGAGAAATTTCTCAAATATCAAAACTATTTCAGATATCCCACTATTACAGTTCCAACAAGTACCCCTTGGACCAACATTTCTATATAGTGTAGTATCCGAACCATTCACCCAATTCCCAAAATGGTCACTAATCCTCTCTAGAAATTTTTTCAAAAAAATACAATTTTTCAAATCGAAATTTCTCAAATCTCTTAATTATTTCACATATCAGACTACGACAGTTCTAACAAGTACCTCTTAGACCACCATTTCTATATATTGCAGTATGCGAACCATTCACACAAAATGGTTCAGACAATTTTTGAAAAAAATTACATTTTTTAAATCTAAATTTCTAAAATCCCAAGGTTATTTCAGATATCCCACTATTACAGTTCCAACAAGTACTCCTTGGAACAACATTTCTATATAGTGAAGTATGTGAATCATTCACCCAGTTTCCAAAATGGTCACTAGTCCTCTCCAGAAAATTTTTCAAAAAAATACAATTTTTCAAATCGAAATTTCTCAAATCCCAAGACTATTTCAGACCTTTCAACGATGCATATAACGCCATAGATTTCGTATCGACAATGCGTCTAAGGAAAAATTATTTCTACTCCGAGTTTTCTTTTCCCAAAAATCATTTTTCTAATTTTTTGGAAACAAATTTTGCCCCAAAATGTTTTATGTCGTTTAGAATCAAATATTATGTCACGGAATAATATAATAATTATTTAAAAATAACTACTTTTTTTATTATATTTCTTTTCATTAAAGTTCATTTAATGAACTATATAAAATCATACATAAAAGTAAACTACACTAATTAAGTCATTTCTTTTCTTATAATCCCTAAAACAAGCTCAAGATTAATTTGAAAAAAAAAACAAACGTATAAAAGTTCAAAAGTTTTCTCCAGCTAAAGACAAAAAACTCAAGTAATAATAGCGTGCAACAAGTAGCAGGCAATTTTTTATAAAACTTAGATGTTGAGGGGTTTTTAGAAAATAAAACAAAAATAAATTAAAATAAAAATAAAAATTTTCCCACATTATGAGAAAAAAAAGCTTATAAATTCGAATAAAATTGAAATAAAAAAAAAATAACAATAATCTAGCAAAAGGTTAAAAACTCTAACAATTAAGCTCAAATCTAATAAAAGAAATACTAAAGTAAAATAAATATAATAATAGAATTAACAACTTTAGAATAAAGTTTAGACTTAAGTACCCCTTAGAGTGCATTCGACTGTCTGTCTTTCTAAACTAAAATACAAGAAAATACATTGTATTATTGTAGAGAAAGAAGCAATTCAATGGCTGATGGGTGGAAAGAATATAAGAAACGGTAACTTAATAGATTAAAGCTAGTTGTTACATGCTTTTTATATTTAAACAACATGATTTCTTTTCTATTATTATGCTTCTTTTTTTGGTTCACTGTTGTATTGTGTTATTAATCAAATTATAAAAGATATTAATAAACAAATGAAAAATGAACTTGAAATGAACCGCAGTAACGAAATTGTATTGGGAAAACAACCTTTATAATTTATGTGTGTAATTATAGATACATTAATGAACTAATAATTTTGAATTGAATTGAAAATTATAGATAATTTATTAACGTCTTCAAACTTTAATCAACCAGGTACCTTTGAGTAATGAGTACTTCCAAAAAAGAGGCAATTAAGTAAGTAGTATCAAAAAATACTCAACACTTGTATATCAGCTGTGGTAAATCAAATAGGGGGAATTCAAAAATCCAAACAATGAATAAAATGGAAAACATTGCTTTTTTGAGATTCTCAGCAGTTCTAGGAGACCGTCCCGAACACGCATACCCTAAGCAGGGGCTCAATTGAGCCGTTTTATACCCTTCACCATGAGTTGCAAGGCTATATATAAGTTTGTCATTCCGTTTCTAATTTCTACATTTTTCATTTGCTACCCCACAAAGTAATATAGGGATCGTTATAGATAGAGATGTCGATATAGCCATGTCCGTCTGTATGTTGAAATCAACTTTCCGTAGCCCCAAATAACTTACAAACATGATTCATACATCAATATATCGGAAATTCTTCCGCCTAGGTTGCTATTTAAAATCGGCTGAGATATATGAGGACCGGGACAACCTCGATTTTTGACCTATTTTTTATATATATCTGGATTACTAAGTCATTACTATAGACAATATAGATATCTAATGATAGATATTTCAAAGTCCATTGCAACGATGTATATAAGGCTATAATAGTATGTTGGACCTATAATGGGTCAAAACGAGAAAAATATTTTTTAACCCGAATTTTTTTTTTTCATCAAACATTTTTTTTGTCACTAATTCTTTTGGTGGGTAAAATAACTACTTTCTAAAGTGACCACACTATAGGTTACTTAGTGACACTAAAGGGACAATTGAATTCATACTAGGTTGCATGAGATGTATGTATACTTAAGCGAAAAGAAAATAAACTGTATTAGAATTATATCAACACAATTTGTTTGTACGAATTACTCACAAAAAGATGCAGTACAAAATACATGTTGAAAGTGACTACACTCTACATTACCTAGAGACACTTTAGTAACAATTGTCTTCACGCTAGATTATATGGGATATTTTAAGTAACAAATTGAATTCTCTGTGCGCTACAGAGAACACATTCGTGTCAAATTACGCAAAGTATTGGTGTATGACTTAAAAATGCTAGATTTTTAAAATTTTCAATATAAATTGATTCAAAGTATTGTCCATTGTTAGCAATGACCTTTTAACATCGTTCTGGCAACATATGGAGTCAAAAGAACTGCTCATCTTTTGAGACCAAGAACGAATCATTCCAATATCGGATACTCTGTTCCAAAATGAAGCGTATCCCAGAGAGAGCGTTCTTATTCGATAGAAACAAATAGTGGTCGGACGGCCTATAGGTCTGGAATATAAGGTGTGTGAGTCAAAACTACCCAACCACTTAATTTGAAATAGTTTTTAACAGTTATAGCAATATGTGGCCGAGCGTTGTCATGATGGAATATTACGATTTCATGTCTGGCCGCATACTCTGGGTGTTTTGCGGTCAATGCTCGCTTCAAAAGAATCAGTTGCATTCGGTACAGGTTCCCTGTGATGGTCTGGCCAAATTTCAGCAGCTCATAATAGACCATTTTGGTCCCATCAAATACAGAGCATTACCTTAGCGCCACGGATATTTGGATTTGGTGTCGATTCGGCTGGTTAACCCGGCTTCACATACGATCTCTTAAACTTGGGATTATAGTAATGGATCCATTTTTCATCGCAAGTAATGATTCTGTGCCAAAATTAATGTCTTTTAAAACGTTCAAGCATTATTTCAGACATACAAAATCATCTCTCAAGGTCTCTCAGCTTCAATTTGTATGGTACCCAATTTCCCTGCATTTGGATGAATCCTGATGCTCGAAAACGTTTTGAAATTGCTGTTTGAGTGGCTTCCAATGATGTTTGTAACCTCTTGTTGAGTTTTACAACAATCTCCTCCAATTCTTGGTCTTCAAACTTTTTTGGTTGGACTGGGCGATATTTGTCTTCCGTGTCAAAATAATCAATTCTGAACTGCACACACCAACTCTCGAATGTTGAAACCGATGGAACACATTCACCATAAGATTTGGTGAGCAATGGGTGACAAATTAAAGAAGTAAAGCAAAACTTCCCTTATATGACGCTTTGTTGGCAAATTCGACAAAATTCGACATTTTGTTATTTTTGAGGGAATCACAAGGGTCACAGGATTGGGTAGTGTATGGAGTAGCATATCGGGCCAATGATCTCAACGACTTTGCCAAATTCTTTTGTCAACTTTTCCATGATCATTTTGAATAAACGTGGCTGAATTTCATTGATGCAGAGTGGAAATGTTTCCTTTAAAACACGGATGATTGTGGGTTTGTTGAAATGGACATTTGCCTTCAAATAACACCATAAGCCAATGGTGTTAATTCAGTGAACCAAGGGGACAATTTTGATCAACGAGTGGAGAGAATACACGACAAGGAAATGTTTCACATGCATTTTTTAAAGGGCATGTGGAGACGTCTTGTGTAAACCAGATCAATATCATCTAATTTAGGCAGAAAGTAGTCAGTTATCATGTCAAAAAAAGTCACTGCTTGAGCAGCTTATGGTCTAATGATACCACCAGCACAAAATCCATATAAAACAGTGACAAGTTGTGGACGATTAACAAACTCGTCATAGTGAAAATGAGCGTTAAAGCTTAAAATGATTTTGCTCGAACAGCGGCCGACAAACTTTCATTATTTTATAATAAAAAAAATTTAATATAGCCTAGGAACTTCCTCAAAACTTAGTTCCACTTTGGGCCCTCTGAATAAGGAAGTCAAACAAAAAGAAAACAACAGCAAATATTTACAGCAAACTCATAAAAGCGTAATAAAACACTAACAGCAACAATAACAGTAGTAAGAACAACAACTACTAGCAAACAACAATAACAACAACGGTAGCTGCAAGAAAATCAAACTATTGGCTAAAGGAGATACAGCAACCCATTTTACAAGACAACTATTACAAAAACAACAACAACAAACAAAAGCCACACCAAGCTGAGGTGTAAATAAACTAGAAACGAACAAAACATCAGACCTACGAACAATTTTTATTCTCAAACACTTCCTTCCACATGCAGTCAAAGAAAGACTCGCTTTTTCTAAAGACTGCAGATAGCCAAGCGCGCTGTAACAGATGGGCCAACAAAGAATGTAGATGCGAACAAGTCAAAGAAGCTAGAAGTTGAAGTTGGAATTGAACATGTAAATACAAACAACAACAAAAAACAAATATTGTACATAAGAAGTTAAAAAACAATTTTATGCTCAACTAGTTAATTTTTAAGAAAAAAATAATATGGTTTCTTGGACAATAGATACAGACTTTATAAAGCAGTACATTCTTATTATTATGGATCATAGGGAATTATATTAATCTTACAAAAATTCGAAAATGTCGATTTTTGTACCAACAAAGCGTCAAATGCGGGAAGTTTCGCGCTACTTCTTTAATTTGAAAAAAGTGCCGCTGAAGCACACCGATTGCTCAACGAAGCTTATGGTGATTGTGTTTTATCGGTTTCAAAGTGCGAGAGATGGTTTGTTCGGTTCAGAAGTGGTGATTTTGACACGGAAGTCTAAGATGACCTAAGCCAGCAAAAAAAAAGTTTGAAGACCATGAATCGGAGGCATTACTCCATGAAGATTGTTGTCAAACTTAACAAGAGCTTGCAAAATAACTAGGAGCTTCTCCAGCAGCAATTTCAAAACAATTGCGAGCAGCTGGATTCATCCCAAAGCAAGGAAATTGGGTACCACACGAATTGAAGCTGAGAGACATTAAATGACGATTTTACATGTCTGAAATGATGTTTGAACGTTATAAAAGAAAATCAGTTTTGCACCGAATCATTACTTGCAATGAATAATGGATCCATTACGAAAACCAGAAGTGTAAGAGATCGTATGTGAAGCCCATCCAACCAGGCGAATCGACACCAAAACCAAATATCCATGGCGCTAAGGTGATGCTCTGGATTTGTTATGAGCTGCTGAAATCTGATTAGACCATCACAGGGAAAATGTACCGAAAAGCGATTATTTGTCAGACATGAAATCGTAATATTCCATTATGACAACGCTAGGCCACATGTTGCAGTACCTGTTAAAAACTATTTAGAAAGAAGTGGCTGGGAAGTTTTACCTCATCCGCCTTAGAGTCGAAACCTTGACCCGTCCGACTACTATTTGTTTGGATCGATGAAGAACGCTCTCCCTGGGATACGCTTCAATTCAGAACAGAGCATCCGAAATTGGATTGATTCGTTCCTCAAAAGTTGAGCATTTCTTTTTTCTCAAAATGCATATGTTGACAGAAAGATGGGGAAAGAACATATCTAACAATGGCCAATACTTTATATAAATATATATTGTATAAATGTTTCAAAATAAAAGATACAAATTTTAAAATATCTCGCATTTTTAAGTCATACACCCAATAACTAATGTAAACATTCATATTTGTCTGTTTAAATGGTTGAAATTTATATAAAATGTACAAAATTTAATGGAAATTGGATTATTTACATGGTGTCAACAATATGTTCCTATTAAAAAAAATAATGTTTCAGAGACTCAGTGGTAGAAAACATTTTTATTACGAATCTAAGCAATTTCTTAGATTGTGAAAACATTGCTTACATTATGCAAATAGTGTCAAGTTTTATTTTATATTGACAAGGTTTAGATTTACATAAAATCTACAAAATGCAAAGTAAATATATTGTTTACACAGTGTCAAGAAAATGTAAACAATAATCAAATAAAAAATGTAAAAGTTTATTAATTTTTTAAAAGAAACATTGAGTAAAAGACAAATTTATTACAAAATTTTGCAATAGTTTACATCATGTAAACATTGTGTACTCAAGGTAAATAATGGGTTATTTTTGTTAAATAAATATTTTTATTGAAAACAGATTTTTAAAACATTTAGTAATAATTTACCTCCTATAAATATTGTTTACACTAAGTAGATACTTATTTACACTATGTCAATAACTACTTATTTAAGAAAAATAAGCATTTTTCGGTTTGCTACACATTGTAAAATGTTACTGCAGCAGGTTTTACATTTTTTACATGTTATCTACATCAGGTAAACAATTGATTTTATTCTTAATTACATATTTTACATGGATTTTAATCTTTAAACACTAAATTACAAATTAATTGAATTGTGTTTACATTGTTGACATAAGTAAACAATATGTAAGTAATGGAAAAAATATGTAATATCAATTGTAATACTATAAATCATTGAAACTATTTAAAATTTCTGACAAAATCAATTGTTTACCTAAGGTCAACAATATGTAAATAATGAAAACAAGTTTTATTTTCTGTTTAAATGTTTGAAGTTTATATAAAATGTACAAAATTTAAAGTAAATCAATTGTTTACATATAGTCAACAATATGTAAAAATTAAAAAAGAAGGAAAAATTAAAAATTTATTTTTTTAACCTTCGCTTTACCAAAGGTTTTTTATGTACGTGGTTTACCAATACCCACCCGGGTGATACTGCACTTCTATACATATATCCGATGAACAAAATTTTAAAAAATATAAAAAACCTTATAAAAAGTTTAAAATGTTTTTATTAAATTATATAGAACTCTAAAATTTGTTCATTGAGTCTAAATTTTATTTAAATCTAAACAAAACGAAAAAAATATTAAGCTAACAAAAACCGAGTGGTCACCCGGGTGGGTATTGGTAAAGCGAAGGTTAAAGAAATTTTGAAAAAAATTCTGAAAAAACAATTAGCAATAGTTTATTTATCCGAATCAACACTATGTAAATAATTGGTAATTTGTGTAAAATAAGTTTTTCCTGCTTAACACATACTGCAGTCAAATTTTTATTGTTTACCTATTGTCTAGATAAGGTAAACAATTGATTTTCTTTGTAATTACATATTTTTTATAGTTTCTAAACTTCGTAGCCTAAATTTCAACTTAATTAATTTATGTTTACACTAGCTTGACCCGGTGCGCTTCGCTACCCCTGTCGTAGTAAAATAAAAAATATATAGCCATTGACGCTTCTCAGTAAGGATCTATCTACGTTCCAAATTTCAATAAAATCGGTTCAGCCGTTTAGGCGTGATGCTCAAACAAATAAACAAACCAACAAACAAACTTACAAAGACATTTATATATTTATATAGATTGTTTACATATGCCAACAATATGTTAATAAAAGAAAAAAGTTGCAATTTCAATTGCAAAACATTACTATAGCAGAATTTACATCATTTACATATTATCTACATCAGGTAAACAATTGATTTTATTCTTAATTACATATTTTACATGGATTTTAACCTTTAAACTTAAAATTGCAAATTAATTGAATCATATTTACATTGTTGACATATGTAAACAATATGTAAATAATAGAAAAATTGTGTAATTGCAATTGTAATATTACAAATCTTTGAAACCCTTTGAAATTTCTGACAATCTTCATTGTTTACCTAATGTCAACATTATGTAAATAATGTAATAAAGCTTTGTTATACCCTTCACCATGAGTGGCAAGGGTATATATAAGTTTATCATTTCGTTTGTAATTTCTACATTTTTCATTCTGGATCGTTATAGATAGCGAAGTCGATATAGCCCCCAAATAACTGACATTCATGATTCATACATCAATATATCGGGAATTCTTCCGGCACGGTTTTACCCAAAAACATTTTTTGTAATATATTTTTTCACTAAAAAATTCAAAAAAAATTTCCGCCAACATTTTTTTTTAAATTTTGAAAAAGCATTTTTTTATGTCATATCCGTCTGTATGTTCAAGTCAAATTTCGGTAGCCCCCAAATAACTTAGAAAAATGTTTGATACATCAATATATCGGCAATACTCCCGGCTCGGTTGCTCAAATAGCTGAGATATAAGGAAAAAACCGGGACAACCTTGATTTTTGGCCTATTTTTGATCTAGATATGGATTACTAAGTCATTAATATACACAATATGGATATCTAATGATAAATATGGGCATTTCCACCGAAAGGTCCACCGAGACCAGAAAATTAAAAGTGTTTGAAACACTTTGTTTTATCCCACTTTCATAGGGAAACAATCAAATTGAAATAATGTAAAGAAATTTTCATAATTTTATTCATAACCCATTTCGAGATATTCGAATGCAAAATCGACCAAGGGCCACTTTTCTGATTTGAATATTTATAATGCACATTTTGTTTTGATACAAGTTCTTAAAGAGCGACATTATGCATTGACTTTGATATTTAAAATCTTCCTGAGGGTACAAAGAGTCAAAATAGGATGCATAAGAGACTATGCTATTTCAAATAACTGTAAGTTTTTGCTTTGCATTATCACATATTTCGATGTCCCGTGCGACATTGAAAAACAACATTTGGTATCAGAGCGTTGAAAGTACATGCAGAAAGATTATCAAATATTGAGTCCAAACAGAAAAAGCTCAATTAAAATAAAAGAAAAAATTGAATATTTATGATTTTGGTACTCATATAAAGTTGGTCCCGTGCGAAATCGTAAGTGTGAAATTTTAAAATTTTAAAATTATTTTTTCTTACATAAATGAAATAAATCATGTAAATTTGCACAACATCACATAAATATGGTAAAATATATCTTCTGCCTCCTGATCAGATTGAAAAGCCTTCTTTGTTATATAATTTAGACAAAAAATGGAGACAAGTGAAAAGCATTCCAGGTATAGCCCAGTTGGACTATTTTTGTTGCAATGGGCAAGAAGGAAAAGCGGAGAGAACTGTGTATTCTGGAAAAAATATCCGTTTGATATTCCTGAAACTACTTTGATTTAAATTTATTTTTTTATTGTATTTACTGATATACAATGCTTTGCCCCATGTCTATACTTGATACATTTTTTGAATGATAAACGTCAAAATGGTTGTCAAGATAAAAAATTATATTTTTTTAGTGTTATTGCTTCGTTATGACAAAATTTTTAGTGTTTTTGCTCAGACAACTTTGTTTTGAAAACAAACGTCATTTATTGTTATGATAAATATTTGTCAAGTGTAGACAAGGGCTTATTCGTACTACATATTTTTCTTACGTTTTTAGTATGTTGATATTATATTGAAATAAATACATTGAATGCTTCTGTTAATTTAAAAACATTAATGCTAAGCTTGTTTACATATTATTTCGTAAAAAAGCAACAGAAACTAAATTAATATCATGATGGAAAAAATGTCCCGTGCGACTGTGATCAAAATTAATTTTAAAAAAAAAGTATAACAAATTTTTGCGTAAAATAAAAACCATTTTTAACAGACATCAATGCACAATATTCTAAAATTAGTCACATTGAAATTGCCTCTGGAAATATTGAAATATTGCCTCTGGTTTCGCTGAAAATTGGCGTTCGAATGGTTGGCCGCGAAATTGACTTCTGTATTTGTCCCTTGCGAATGCCTCGGTTTTTTACCATTATTTGGAAAAAGAAAACTTGCTCAAAATCAAACTTAGCACCAATTATAGGGCTAATTAAGAGCTATAAATTAACCCCCATATGCATAAACAGTTTATAAATTTATCAAAGGTTTATAAAACAAAATTTCCATACAAAATCTGTTTCATAAACCTTTGTTAAACTAAAAATTCTATTTATTTTGACTTATTTTTCACTTTAAATGTGTACGAATGTCGCGTGCGATATAATGGAATTGCCCATATGTAAAAGTCCATTGCAACGATGTATACAAGGCTATAGTAAGTTGGACCTACAAATGGAAAAATATTTTTAACCTGAATTTTTTTTCATGAAAAAATTTTTTTTGTCTTAAATTCTTTTTTTTAAATTTAAAAAAAAAAAATTTAAAACTTTTTCAAAAACAATTTGGGAAAATATTTTTTTTTTAAATTTTTAAAAACAATTTAAAAGAAAATTTGAAAAACAATTTAAAAAAAAAAATAATTTTAAGTATAATTTGGTGAAGGGTATATAAGATTCGACACAGCCGAATATAGCTCTCTTTGTTTTTAATTTCTATGAAATAAACAAAATGAAATGAAAATCGATACCGATGAAAATCAATTGTTTACATAGTGTGAACAATGCGTAAATCATTAAAATAGCTACAGTTTCAGGTTTAAAAGCATAAATAAGGGTAAACTATTGAAATTTCAGGGAAAACGAATTGTTTGCATAAAGTTTACATTAAGTAAATGAAGAAAACAAAATTGTTTCTATAAAAAAATCTGACATTTTCATAAAGCATTTAATTTTTGCTATTCAAATTCTATGTTAAAAAAACGAAAAGGGAAAAAACTCCCATTGGGCTGATTTTGTATTTTCTGGTATTATTTTCTGCTCGGTTTAGGGCATTCAAAATTCTCTAATAACCAACAAAATTACCTCTAGTTGGCTACACAAAATTGCAACATTTCCCAGAACTTGTATTAAAAGTATAAAAACAACCGTTTAAATAAAAACAAATTAAGAGATCTTCCACATAAAGAGCATAACAAAGAGTTAACTATCACTTAAGAGCATAATAACTCTGGCAAAACATAAGAGAACAAAGAAAGTGCGGCGCAACTAGAGGGACAAACCAAAGAAAGTTGTACAACAACATGATCGAAACGATCAAAGCGACTACACATTACTAGCAACAAGTATGATAGAAATTATTGTGAGCTATTTTGGTTTGGCTTAAACCTGCTTTTTGGACAACAACATGAACTTGGGAAAAATCTAAAGAAATGAAACAACAACACAAAATGAAACACAATTATTGTGTTTTTAGTGAGTTGGGTGTTTAAAACCAGGTTGGAGGAAAAATTTTTAAAAGACGCTGCAAAATCTAAACATAAAACATTTGTACCACGGCGGTGCTACTAGTTACAAGTCCAGCGGTTGTAAAAGAACTAAAACATAGAAAAAAAAAGTTTGCGGGATTTGAAATATAGAAAAAAATTTACAAAACACAAAAAAAGATTAAGAAAAATATACAAAAAAAAAAGATTGAAACGTTAACGGTTCGTAAATTGGCTAAAACTAAAACTTGAACTTTCTTCTTCAACTAAAAAAAAAAATCTTGTTTTGTTTTTGTCTCTAGTTGAAGTTGTTTTAATGTTTAAACGTGAGTTGGATTAAATTCAGTTTTTTCTTTCTTCATTTAAAACCGAGTGTAAAGTGGTTAGAGTATACAAAATAGAAAAAAGTATATAAAAAAAGGAAAAAAATAAGAAAAATCTTGCTACAAAAAAAATATAGAAAAAGAATATCCAAAGAGATTAGTTACTGGCACGACGTTTTAGACTTAAAAAAAACAGTTAGATGACATTCATTTTACCACAAAAAAATTACAGAATTTGAAAAATAATACCTGAAAAGGAAGAAAACAAAATAAACAAAAAGAATTTATAAAAAAATATTTTCTAAAAAAAAAGAATTATATTGAGATAAAGTGTGTTGAAGTAAAGTCAAAAAAGAAAATTTAAAAGCAACATGGGTTACAACTTTAGAGTGGGTTTGCTGTTATTAACTTTTGCGGGGCTGTATTGCCTAAGCGAGGCCAACAACAGCCATAATTATCCTGGTGTCATAGAACTGGTGGGCTATAGCAATCGGCGAGCACGCACCTATTATGCCCCCAGCGAAGACAAACCTACAGCAGCTCCAGCAGCGGCCAAAATGCAGGCTGACATTGAAACGGTCAAGCAAAATATTGAAAAATACAATAAACTTTTGACTTTGGATACGAAAAATCTGCCTGAATCCCAAAAGGATATGTTGGAGAGAATTGTGGAGAGAGTGGCCCGACTTAAGGAATCTTTGGATATTTCAGAACAGGTTAAGGAGAAGACAAATGCCACCAAGTCTTTGCCAACAAAAGAAACTGAGTCAGAGGCCAAGGAAAATACTGAGGAAGAGGAAAATTCCACTTTGATACCCACGGCCATGCCCACAAGCTTCCAGGAGACGGAGGAGGAGGATAAAACCGAACCCACTTTGGTGTTGGATGAAACCACTTTGCTGCAATTGCAAAGCTCTATGGATAAATTGGCGGCAGCTCAAGCGGCCGTTACCTCACAGGCCACACAAATGCGAGAATTTCCCACCACCACCGAAATGATGCCCGAGGAAAATTTACAGGAAGATGAACAAGAAACAACCGAAAGCCCGGATTCTGCAGAGGAATATGAAGGCACCACCTATGAACCCTCCACCGATACCACAGACCCTGCTGAACAATTTGTAGCTGCCCGATCCAATAACAATTTAGCCGGCATAACAGCCGCCTCCGATGAAGCCGAAACTATGGCCACCTTAAGCACCACCATTGGCAGTCAAAGAACCCTAACCACCAGTGGCAAAATCTCAAAAACTCGTGCCACCAAAAGGCCTCATCATGCAGCCAACAAAAATACCAACAATTCGAAAAGACGTCCTTCCACTTCCTCTTCCGCCTACAATAAAAATAGCAATACCAAACAAAAGGTAACCACCAATTCGGGTGTAACACAACCCTCGTTACAGCAATATCAAAAGATATCACAGAAACCACAATACATTCAACAACAGCCGGCTGCTGCACAATACGGCCAACCACAGCCCAGTCTGCAACAAGGCTATCAATCTCAGCCACCCAAAAGTGTATCACCTTCCAGCATATCTTTGGATAAATATAATGGCGGTGGTTCGTCTGCTGCGCCCGCTAATGTGGCTGCCTCGTATGGCATTAATCCTCTGCCCTCCAACTCAGCAGCCGCCACCTCATTGCCCGTTAATACATATGGCTCGCCAGCGTTAGCATCATCATCGTTGTCGTCCGCTGCTGCAAGTGCCAGCCAAGATTTAGTTTACGATCCCCAAGTTAATGCCTCAGCCATAATTGATAGTTTAAATAATAATGCTCGTGAGGAATACTATCAGCAGAAACAATCACTAACAACGGGAGTGGTTACAAAAGATAAGGTAAGTTACAGTTTTTTAATAAACTTGGAAAAAAAAAAACAGTTTAAAATGAAAAGTATTATTTACATGAAAACATGTTAATAGAGGAAAAAACATGGAATGAAAAATAAGGAATTTATTCAAGGCTAAATTAAAAAAAGGAAAAATATTATTTTAAAAATTCAATGTTTAAGAATTTTTTGACAAATTTCGGAGATGTTGAAATTCATCAAAATTAAATTTGAGTAAAATTACCCAGCTACATCTTAGTGATGACTTACAATTACACTTAATTTTAAATGACTTATAGATTCGATTACTATCTGCATTACGTAGAAGTAGTGTAATAATGACTTATTTGTTAGTTGCTAACTTCTTGTTTGTTGCACTTAAAGACACACAGGAATAATTGTAACGTGTTATACAAACAATGTAATTCTCATTTAGTTAACAATTGCTTATGCATAAATTGTTCTGTTTTTGCCAAAAGGGGCAGGGATCAGTTGCCATTTTGAATGTTTAAAACCAGGCGTCAGCTGATCCGTTACCACATTATATCGTAGAAACTTATAGCACATTTCAATATTTATACTGATAACAGTTTATGTAAGTCCTTACTAACAATTAGTGGATTCACAAGGTATCCTACATGTCATATTTTCATAATGTTGTAATATTTCACGACTCGGTAGCTCGGCTTATCTGGCTCTTAGCCGTTCGGCGCGGTTCTCTGCTGGCTGGTTATGACAGCAAATAAATTTAAATTCACAAAACTTTTTGAAATACATGATTTATACGGTTGTCATTGCAGAATATATTTGGGGTATTCACACGGTCTGCTATTAGTCATAATGTCCTAATATATTATAATAGTTGTTGTATTTTAAACAAAAAAAAAAGTAAGGAAATGTAAGAAAAGATAAATCACGGTTTATTGTTGGTGTTTTGTTTAAGCTTTGATATTTTTACAAATAAAGCTTGAGTGTCTGTAATTCTCAAACACTCTATAGTTTTATTTGTAATATATCTTTAGTTTTTCTATAGCCTTTTGGGAAAAGGTTTCCTGATGATCTGGCCTAAGCAACCAGTGAAATGCGCATAGGAACTAGCTTATCCCCCAACAATAAATTTCAGTGAATTTATCAAATTAAAAATTGGGAATTTAGCATAAAACAATTTTACTATAAAAAAAAGTTTTATTTTATAATTTTATAACAAACATAGTTCAAATAGTCTTATTAGTTTAGAACTTTTTTGTTTGAAACATAACAAAAATTTTATTAAACTATTAAAATATATTAGGACATTATGACAATATGACCAAATAGTAGACCGTGTGAATACCCCAAAAATAATAAGGTTGAAACGAAAAATGCTAGTTTTAAATAGATTCCTTTTTTTTACTCGGGAATAAAGAACAGAATTTTAAATATTGTGAATAATATTAATTTCACGAATTATTTAATTAATTACAAACACATTATTCGTGTGTTTTTATATCCTTCACCGTGAGTGACAAAGTTTATCATTCCGTTTGTAATTTCTACATTTTTTACATTCGATTTGTAAGACCAAAATTTTTTGATATTGTGCCATCGATTGCTACTATATATTCTGGATCGTTATAGATAGGGGAGTCGATCTAACCATGTTGAAATCAACTTTCAGTATCCACCAAATAACTTACATACATGATTCACACATCAATGTTTAGGGAATTCTCCCAGCTCGGTTGCTATTTATAATCGACACAATCGACTGAGACTACTTCTATTTTTTTTTATCTATATCTGGATTACTAAGTCATTGATATAGACAATATAGATATTCAATAATAGATATTTCAAAGACCTTTTGCAATGAAGTATAAAGGCCAAAGTCGAACCTGCATTGGATCAAAATCGAGAAAAATATTTTTTTTTTCACCAAACAAAATTTGTTTGTTATAAAATTTGTTCACTAATAAACTTAATTTCTTTTTAAAAAAAAAATTATTCCATAAAATAGTTTTGCTAATAAATTCTATAGCTGTAGTTAGATTTAAATGTGTATTAAGAAATACGATTTAATTACATGACAAATTTATTTATAAAAAAAAATATTTTTTTTTCGGGATATTTGAGGGATTCAAACGGTCTGGTATTAAGTCATATTATCATAATGTCCTAATATATTATGATAGTTTAAACAAATTTTTTTGTTGTGCATTTTTATACCCTTCACCTTCGTGAGAAGGGTGTATATAAGTTTGACATTCCGTTTGTAATTTCCACAATATAATTTCCCGACCCTATAAAGTATATATCTAGATCCTTATAAATAGCGGAGTCGATTAAGCCATGTCCGTCTGTCTGTCCGTCTGTTGAAATCAATTTTCTGAAGACCTTCGATATCTTCGGGATCCAAATCTTCAATAATTCTGTCAGACATGCTTTCGAGAAGTTTCCCATTTAAAATCCGCAAAATCGGTCCACAAATGGCTGAGATATGAGGAAAAAAACAGGATAACCTCGATTTTTTACCTATATCTGGATTACTTAGTCATTAATATAGACAATATGGATATCTAATGTTAGATATTTCAAAGACCTTTGCAACGACGTATATAAGACCATAGTAAGTTGGACCTATAATGGGTCAAAATTGGAAAAAATATTTTTTAACCCGAATTTTTTTTTTCACCAAAATAAAAATTTAAAAAACAAAAAATTTTTTTTAACTTGCAAAAAAGAAAAAATTTAAAATTACAAAAAAAAATTAAATTAAAAAAAAAAATTTAAATAATTTAAAAAAAAAAATTCACAATAAATTAAAAAAAAATAATATTTGGTCAATTCACAAGGTCTCTTACCATGTCATATTGTCATAATGTCGTAATATTTCACAATGTTTTTTATTGCTTTACAAGCAAAACATGTCCTAAAATAATACCACTCTGTATGCTATATTTATTGTGTTATCGTAACCAACCAGCAGAGACTCAGATTGCTATTTAAAATCAAGAAGATCGGTCCTTAAATGACTGAGATATATGCAAAAAACCATAACTACCTCGATTTCTTTACCTTTTTTTCACAAAGTTTTTTCGCCAGAAATTTTTTCCAACATAAATTGTTTTCACCTAAACGCCAAAAAAGCTGGGTTTCCGCATACACCGTAATCGGCACCGATAACGAAAACTGAAACTGAAAAACGTTTGTCGTTGGTTCGTCACCGTCTCGTTTCTGAATTGTTTTCGTTTCAGTTGGGTGCGTTGCGGCATAAAACAGAAACGAAAATATTTTTTTTTGATTTTGGATGTCGCTCATTAAATAGAATTTCATTATTTTTGACAAAATTTATTCACCCCTATCGCGAATCAATATTTCACATGAAATATTTTCCCTTTTCCTTTTTTCGTTCATCAACTTTGTTCACGTGAAAAAATTCCCCTTGTTGTGAAATTTTTAGATGGAATTTTGTAAACAATAAACAGCTGCTACGAACAAAATCAACTATTGTGAATGTAAAGTTCATCGTGATATTCCCGATATCAATTTTCCCTTCGAGGGAAATAGATATTTCATGGGAACAAAATGTCACATGTTATTGCCGATAGGGGTGATTATTTTTTCCACTTCCAATAAAGAAAATTTATTTTTTTTATTCATTTTGATGTTCTTTAAATTTGAAATAAAAAAATAATTAAAATAATTTCGTTCCTACAGCACCGAAAACAACATACTTGAAGTTGTTTTCGTTCCGGCCCCAAATGACAGGTTTTTCGTTACTGATCGGTGCCGTTTCGTTCCCAATTTTCTTTGCCGATTTCTGAAACGAACTTTATTTCGGTGCAAATGTATGGAATTTCGTTTTGGGTGCCGATTCCGGTGTATGCGGAAACGTAGCTTAACCCGATTTTCTCACCTATTTTCACAAACATTTTTTTCGCCAGGAATTTGTTTCAACCTAATTTCTTTTCGCCTAAAACAATTTTTAATATTTATCGTAAAATATACGTTGATGAATGGTATATAAGATTCGGTCCAGCCAAATATATGTAGCTCTCTTACTTGGTTTAAGAAAGTTTGTATTCAATTTCGTTAGATAGTTAAATGTTAATTGTTAATTTTTCAAAAAAACTTAAACCGTATTACAATTTTAAAATTATCACCTTATGTCAGTTTATTGAATGATGACAATTTTATATTCTTGTAAGTATTTTTAACTTTTTTGCTACTTCCACAATTTTTTTTTTAAATTTTTTTAAAAATAAACTGCTCTTGTTGTAACATTAATATGGAATATTCTATAGATGACAATTGGTTGTTAATAAAAAAATCATTTGCTACCAACAGCAGCAATAACAACAACAACATGCAACACACAACAACAACAGCAAACACTTATGACGGTTGAATGGTTGAATGCTTAAATACTCTGCTGTTGATGCTTTAGATTCCTAGTGTTGCATGGTTGGTTTATCACCATCGTTGAAAGCATGAGTATGCAACAGTTTTTTTTATTATTTTGTAGCAGCAGCTTTATTTTATTTGCCATGGCAATTGCTGATTGTTGCACATAGTAAAAGGAAAAAATTGTATTTTTTTTGTTGTTGTTTTAATGGAAAACAAGTGGCGTTTGCTGCCATACGTTTCAAAAAAACAATTTTTACTTTTCCGTTCGAATTGTATAGTAGTTATGGGGCAGGCAGGCAGCAGAGGTTGAGGCCGATGTTGAGTTGTGGAAGATGATGGCTAGAGAGTTTATGAATGTATGCTTGAATTTTTGTTACAACTATGTACAGCTCAAGGTGTTCTAATAACTTTGGTAACCAAAATCGAACAAAAAAAAAAACGAACCATATAGATAGATTTTTTAACGGTGGATTTATGGTGGAGATTTGTTTTTATTGCTCTTGTTATTTTCTGTATTTCATTGCTAGTCAAGGATAATTGTATTAATGTTTTCTTTTTTTTCAACTGTTTTCGTTGCTTAAATTGTGCTAATCTTCCAACTTTGTTGTTACGTTTTTAATGGTTGCCTGTTAAAGTTGTATGGAAATTTGTTGCTCTTAAAATCATTTGTTTTGTATTTGTTGGATAATTTAAAAGCTTTAGAGTGTTTTCGTTTTGTGATTTAGTTTAGCTTTCGAAAGCGTTAATCTTAACAAACTATTTTAAAGATTATTGTTAGCTGCTGCTTAAGAAAATAAATGAGAACTTTAAATTTTAAATAACGGATTAGATATTTGGTGTGGAATTTCAAGGAGAAATTATTTTCAATACAATTTTGTTTTTAAAAAAAGTGTGTACAGATCAGGAATGTAAAATTTACTGTTTTACAGAACTTGATTTATAAAAAAAAACTGTAATATAGACATGTTTTTAATAGAAACAAATTTTTATACTGATAATTTTCGAAAAAAAGCTATTATACACCGAATTTTCTTATAGAGAAAACTGTTATACATACAATTTTTATAGAACAAACTGTAATACTGGCAAGTTTCAATAGAAAAAATGTCATACTGAGAGATTTCTATAGAAAAATATTATACAAAAAAAATTTTCCATAGAAAAACTGTTATACTGTCCAGTGTCCATAGAAAAAAATTTGTATAGTTTTCTATACAAAAAATTTCATTCAAACAATTCAAGAAAAAAACAAGCAATTTACCATAGAGAAAACTGTTATACAGAAAATGTTCGATTAAAAAAAAGTGTTATACATGCAATATTCCATAGACAATTTTTTTCTAAAGAAGGAACCGTTGTACGGAAAGTTTTCTATAGAAAAAAACTGTTATACGGCATGTTTTCTGTTATACAGAAAATTTTTCATAGAAAAACTGCTATACTGTCAAGTTTTCATAGAAAAAGTTATACAATTTTCTATAGAAAAGATTTTATTCAAAAAAATTTGTTATACAAAAAATGTTGGATTAAAAAAAACTGTTATACATGAAATTTTCCATAGAAAAATGTTTTCTATAGAAGAAACTGTTATAATTTTTAATAAAAAAAAATTATTCAGAGAAACTTTTATAGAAAAAAATGTTATACAGACAATTTTCTATAGAAAAACTGTTATACTGTCAAGTTCCCATAGAAAAAATGGTATACAGTTTTCTATAGAAAGAACTTTATTCAAACTGTTTTTTTTATAGAAAAAAAGAAGCAATTTTCCATAGAAACAACTTTTATACAGAAAATGTTAGATTAAAATAAACTGTTATACATGCAATTTTTTATAGAAAAATTTTTTCTATAGAAGGAACCGTTATACAGGCAAGTTCCATAGAAAAAATGTTACACAGAGAGACTTTTATATAGAAAAATGTTATACCGACAACTTTCTATAAAAAAAACTGTTATACTGTCGAGTTTCCATAGAAAAAAATGGTATAAAGTTTTCTATAGAAAAAACTGTATCCAAACTGTTTTTTTATAGAAAAAAACAAGTAATTTCCCTTTGAAAAAAACTGTTATACAGCAAATGTTTAATAAACAAACTGTTATACATGAAATCTTTCAGAGAAAAAAAGTTTTCTGCACATTGAACAGTTATACAGAAACTGTTCTATAGAAAAAAATGTTATACAGACAGTTTTTATAGAAAAATCTGTTATACTTGCAAGTTTTCTATAGAAAACAGTTTTTTATAAAAAAAATTATGACACAGACAGCTCTTTATAAAATAAACTGTTATACAAGAGCGGGTCAATAAGTCCGTTACTTTTTTGGATAAAAAAATCTTTTTATTTTTCAACATAGTCTCCTTTCAGCTCTATACATTTTGTTCAATGCTTCTCCAATTAGGTTAATCCCTTCCAAAAAATAAGATTGGACATTAAATCAGGTACTTGTATGGAAAAAAGAAACCAAAAAAAATCACTCGGTGCTAAATCCGGTGAATATTAGCCTAATTCATGGATGTTTGCCATGGAAACTTCACATGTCTGCACCCTTTGAATTGTCCTGGTGGAAAATAACTTTTTTCTTGACCAAATTTTCCTTGAAATCCTCATTAAATTGACCCAATAAGTTGCCATAATATTCGCCATTGATTGTTTTGCCCTTTTGATGGTAGTCAATGTGGATTATAACCCACCTTGGTATTCTTTGGCTCCGATTCACCCTGAGAAACCCACTGCTTTGACTGCTGTTTGGTCTCTGGTGTGTTGTGATGGATCCACGTTTCGTACACGGCTACGGATCGTCGCAAAAACTCGTCCACATTACTGTTGCACAAAGCAAAACACTCCTGCAAAAGCTTTCTGATTCCCAAGCGATCATTCAAAATTGAAACCATTGAGCCATGTGAGATGCCTATGGCTTCCACAACATATCGCACTATCAATCTCCGATCGGCCAACACCATATCGCGATTTTTTTCAATTGTTTTGTGTGTAGCGAACTCAACTGACAGTCCAGAACGTTCAGCATCTTCCGTACTTGTGCGGCCACAACGAAATTCAGTAAATCACTTTTTTACCATTGAAATTGATGGTGCATAGTTTCCATAGTATTTATCGAGCTTAGTCTCAGTTTGAGTGATGTTTTTTCAGCAAAAAATAATGCTTAATCAGCAGTTCACTTTTTTCCCTTTTCTCCCCAACTCACGCGGTAGTCTGCAATGGTTGTCAAATTCAAATTCAAAAAGTCACGGACTTATTAAAAAATGGTTAACTAAAAATCTATGTAATTAAACATTTCAGCAATATTCAACTTTAAAGTCATCTATTTTTGGGCTACATTTAAGTGGAAGTGGGAGTAAAATGGTTACCAGTATTGCAAAAATACTGCACAAAAACTGTTACCACCTTTACATTTGCTATCAAAAGATGTAACAACGTAACAAAATCCATTGCGATATGTTATCATGAATTCCAGAAGAAATCACAAGCAAACTGAACTTGGGTCTTTCGATTTTAACCATATTCGGTTAAAATAGTTATCTAAATTCAAAACTTACATATAAAATAGTTAAAATTTGGAAGGGCCTAGGTAAAACGCTATTAGTATATTTAAGACGTTTTCTATTTTTAAAGCTTTCAAAAATATATAAAAGCATTATAAGTTCCCTCAGAAACTTTTTTAGTAGGAATCAAAGAGTAATAAAGAGCGAAACCACAAAAAATGCGCAAGCGTTTAAAATCAAGTGCTTTGCCGAATCTACACTTAAATATACTTTAAGAAAATTTTGAAAATAAAAAAAATTCAGAGAAAAAAACTTGGGGCGAAAATAAATTTTGAAAAAAGATTTTGGTGAAAAAAATTATGGTTTTAAAAAAGTTTGGTGAAAAAAATGTTTGTTGAATAAAAAAAATTGGTGATAAAAAAGTTTTTATGAAAAAAAATTTGTTGAAAAAGAATTGGATGAAAAAATCGAGGTAGTCTTATATCTCGGCCATTTTTCTCTGCCGATTTTAAATAGCATTCTATGTTGAAATATAACGGATATATTGATGTATCCATCATGTATGTAATTTATTTAGGGTGTTTGGAAATTGGATTTCAACATACAATATCAATAATAATATTTAATATTAAATTTGTGTAGAAAAGTGTTGCCAAACAAAAAAGGAAGAAATCTATGTAAATTTTTGAACACGTTTTATATGCAATTTTTGTATTTTTTGTTATTTACTACTTTAGTTAGTAGCTTAAATCATTAACCATAAGATCAAGTGAACATAATTTAAAAAGTATTATTGATTTAGAAAAAAATAGAGTCTCCTCAACATTGTATCAGTTACAATATCTACCCCACCATACAACCCGTTTCACAACCTCAAAATAACCTGATCCATTGAAAGAGACACCGTGCATTTCTCCAACACCCATTTTATGAATGCATAATTCATGCAATTATTTTTCACAATTGGCTTGTGTAATTTTCTATGAAAATATTTCCCATACATTTTGTTTAACAATTACAATTATATTTTGGCGATTTGGTTAAGATTTGAAAAAGAACCAGCCCCAAAATCATATGAAAAATATCATGTTTAATTCATAAGAGAAATGTTTAAAGCCCACAAAAATAAGAAAATTTTATTTATTAAAAAATAAAAAAAAAAACAAGAAAATTGCCTTTAAAAGCTTACAATTGATTTTCATGATTTCTGTTTTAGGAATTTAATAACTCAATTTTCTTTTAAGTTTTTCTTTTCGTTTTTGTTAGTTTTTGTAAGATAAAAATTTATAAATTTTAAACATGTATTCGCCTACATTTTATGGCAAATTTGTTACTACTGACCTATAAATTGTATGCCAGGCCGCCGCACCGCATTATTATTATTGAAAACAAGCTGTTTTTTTTTCGTCTTCAATAATGCCAGTTGCATGCCACATAATTCTGTGTTTCTGTTAAAATAACAATTGTTTGTATGATTTTTTTCAACTTGTATGGTTAGACGTTAGTTATTTATTTTATAAACAAAAATTGACTTCTTGTAACTATTTTTGGTTTGAACTGAAGTGAATTGTATTGTATTGCAGTGTAGAAATGAAAAAAAAACGTTTTGAAAAAATGAGGAACAAAACAAAAAAAAAAGCACGCAAAGAATAGACAACTGACAAGTCAGACGACAATTTCTTTGGAAATGTGTTAAGAGAAGAGGCATGTACGCTTTAAGAACAGATTGATACCCTACTGAAAAAATGTACTAAAGGAAGGTTATTGAGTTATTATTGTAACAGCTTTTAATAAAGCTTTTTATGCAGCATTCCTTAATAAACTTTTCATTTAGTTTTCCGTATTGAAGGCCTATTTAATAAGCTTTGTATAAAGCTTGTTTTAATAAAGCTTTATATGTCTCCAAATAAGCTTTTAATAAAGATTTTCTAGTAAGCTTTAAATAAAGATTTTCTAGTAAGCTTTAAATAAATTTAATAAACTTTCAATAAATCATATTTAATTAGCTTTCGGTAAATCTTAGCATATAAAATAAGCTTTTAATAAAGCTTATAAAATAAGCTTTTAAAAAGCTTTTATTAAAGCTTATAAAATAAGCTTTTAATAAAGCTTATAAAATAAACTTTTAATAAAGCTTATAAAATAAGCTTTTAATAAAGCTTATAAAATAAGCTTTTAATAAAGCTTATAAAATAAGCTTTTAATAAAGCTTTTAAAATAATCTTTTAGTAAAGCTTATAAAATAAGCTTTAATTAAAGCTTATAAAATATGCTTTTAATAAAGCTTTTAAAATAATCTTTTAATAAAGCTTCTAAAATAAGCTCTTAATAAAGCTTATAAAATAATCTCTTAATAAAGCTTATAAAATAAGCTTTTAATAAAGCTTGTAAAATAATCTTTTAATAAAGCTTATAAAATAAGCTCTTAATAAAGCTTATAAAATAAGCTCTTAATAAAGCTTATAAAATAAGCTTTTCATAAAGCTTACAAAATAAGCTTTTAATAAAGTTTACAAAATAAGCTTTTAATAAAGCTAATAAAATAAGCTTTTAATAAAGCTCATAAAATAAGCTTTTAATAAATCCTTATAAAATAAGCTTTTATTAAATCCTTTAAAATAAGCTTTTAATAAGTTTATAAAATACGATTCTAAGAAACATATAAAATAAGCTTATCAAGTGAGACATTAATAAAGCTTTTAATAAATATTGTCATAAAAATGTTCAATATTTTTTAATAAAGCTTATCGTATAAGCTTTTAATAACGCTTATAGTATTAGGTTTTAATAAAGCTTATCGTATAAGCTTTTAATAAATTAATGAATTCTATTACAATAAAAGCTTTTGAATGAAGCTAAGGAATGAGATGATGGGAATGGATTTTTGTAATGAATGTCTGATAGTTTTAATGCCGAACTAAGATTTTAGTGAATTAAGCTCAGATTGAATTAATTAATTCGAAGCTCTGTTCTGCTTTAAGATTTTGCAATATAAAGCTTTATTAAAAAGTATCCTTCATTCAAATAGGGTATGCAATCTAGTCGTTTTATTTACAAAAATATCAAGCCTTTACAAAGTGAACAAATACATGATGACAGTTCACATTATAGTAGCTTCAGTTGTTGTTGTCATGTCTTGTTTTTTTTTTCAATATCACTTTAAAATTGTTTATAAAATATTGATATTGTGGCTGGCCAATGGTCTTTAGGCCAATAATAATTGCGGCATTTCTTAGGTTGGAGACAAACATTAAATTGAAAATTTTCAATAAGCTCGCACTTGAGGAAGATGAGAAAAAAAACCTCTAATCCACTCATTCTAGTACTTTATTATTATATAGAGGATGACGAAAATAATTGTGATGAGGCTGATTGAGAATGATGACAAGATCCCAGCAACAGCAGGCTTTTACGAAAAGCTTAAACACAAACAAAATAAAAAAAAAAACTTTAGCAGGTTTATTTTCTTTCTATTTTTACTCACGTTCATTAGTAAGAAAATCATGATTCTGAAGAGGTATTTGGTTGCTTGTTTAGACGTTTGGCTGACACAAATATTTAGCACTTACCTGAAAATAAAAATAAAAAAATAAAGAGATGGAGTTATAAATAAAGCTTAGAAACAAACAGAAGAATATAGATTTTGTTAATTAATTGATAAATTGTATAAAAGAAGCCGTTAGGAAAGAAGACTGTTATTGAGTTTGAAAAAAAAATCTAAAACCCCATATGTTATGACTTGGCTAAATAATTGACACGATCATTAATAATGATGTGGATGAATGAATGAACTTTTATAAATATAAGTGCGGTTTTTAAGATTTGACTAATAGCTTTTGTACAGGAGGAGACGTTTTAATATTTTTACGCTTTTTTAGTGTTAAAAATAGTTATGTAATTAATTTGTTAATTAATGGTGTAGAAAATTGTTACAGAAAATGTATAATTCATGTTTAGAAAACCATGATTTAAGCTAAGATTGGCCTTTTAATAAAGATTTCCATAAAGTTTAAGAATGTTCAGTAAATAGTGTCTAACAAGTTTTTGATGAGGCTTATTAATGAGCTTTCCAAAAGGCTTATAAATATTTCAAGCTTTCAATAAAACTAGTTTAATAAGGTTTCCAAATACATAGTTTATTTATAAAGCTTTCCATAAAGTTTATTTATCAAGCTTATTATTAAAAACATTCTATAAAGCTAATGTTCAACGATATAGAGCTTATTTGCTAAGCTTTATATAAAGCTTGTTCTCTAAGCTTTCTTTAAAGCCTTTTTCTAAGCTTTCCATAAAGCTTATTTTCTCAGCCTTTTATAAAGCTTATATTGTATGCCTTCAATAAAGCTTATTTGCTAAGCTTTCCATAAAGCTTATTTCCTAAGCATTCAATAAAGCTTATTTTATAAGCTTTCAATAAAGCTTATTTGCTAAGCTTTCCATAAAGCTTATTTTATAAGCTTTCTATAAAGCTTATTTGCTAAGCTTTCTATAAAGCTTATTTGCTAAGCTTTATATAAAGCTTATGTTCTAAGCTTTCTATACTGCTTATTTGCTAAGCTTTCTATACTGCTTATTTTCTAAGCTTTCTATAAAGCTTATTTTCTAAGCTTTCTATAAAGCTTATTTTCTAAGCTTTGCATAAAAATATTTTGTAATAGCTTTCCATAAAATGAATTTATTTAAGCTTATTTCATAAGCTTCTAGTAAAGTTTATTTCTTAAGCATTCAACAAAGCTTACATAGAAAGCTTTACGTGTCAACTAAATAATCTTTGTATTTAATAGCATTTCCATGAAACATATTTATTAAGTTTTCCGTAAAGTTCATTTAATAAAATTTATTTTAAAAGCTCTCCATCTCTCCCATTAAGAAGCTTGAAGAACAACTTCTGTATTTTTGTAAAAGCTCTTTTTAAAATAAAATCGGTAGCCCCTACTAAAAATTATCAGAAAATGATATCATCAAATGTAAAATGATTTGTTTGACTATCTTATTAACAGTTAATAAACAAAAAATGTTATAAAATTTTATTGTTTATTTCTAATACATTTTAAATTGTTAGTGATTTAAAATGTTAATTTGCTTAGCATGTCTCCATCTAACTGTTTTTTAAAAAAGCAAAATTTTTATTTTTTGCACTACTGACACAGTTTATTTGTTTTTTACTTTCTGGCTTCTACATATTTATTTATACTTCTCTAATTTATTTTCAAATACTGTATTTAACTCATAAATATTCTAAAAATGAAAAAATACAAACAAATCCCAAATTAAACAATAGTCAATCTTTCATTATCAGTTATACAAACATTCAGTCATATTAACGTTCTTTCTCTCTCAATTTGCTGTCTACATAAATCATGCAATGGAATTTGACTGACTTATTTACAAATTCTCGTATCGTGGCCAATTGACAACCAGTTTAAACTTCACCTGTCTGTCTGTCTTTCTGTCTCATCCCAAATGAAAATATTAGTTTAAAGTGGCTTAAAAATTGTTAAATAGAATGAATACAAGAGCACATAAATTGGCTGGAATTGAAAGCAGAATTATGTAAAATATTTTAACGGTTTTAAGGCATAAATTAACGAATAGATAGATTAAAAAAACAGTTCTCTATTTGTGGTATTTGTTTAAGGTTTTTTTTCAGGTATTTTTCTTAGTTTGTGGGTTAGAGTGTGAGAAAAAAAATAAACTTAAAAAAATATATTTAATTAAGACAGAATCAGAATTGAATAATGTTAATTTGTTGCATAGAAATGTTTATAGTTTTATAGGTTACAGCTGCTTATTTGATGTGTTAATTGAAAAAAACTTATAGATACTTTTTTAAGAGAAATTTCAATCTAACCGAAATAAAACTTTATTTGAAAATCACTAGAACTGAACTAGAACTGAACTAGAACTGAACTAGAACTGAACTAGAACTGAACTAGAACTGAACTAGAACTGAACTAGAACTGAACTAGAACTGAACTAGAACTGAACTAGAACTGAACTAGAACTGAACTAGAACTGAACTAGAACTGAACTAGAACTGAACTAGAACTGAACTAGAGCTGAACTAGAGCTGAACTAGAACTGAACTAGAACTGAACTAGAACTGAACTAGAACTGAACTAGAACTGAACTAGAACTGAACTAGAGCTGAACTAGAACTGAACTAGAACTGAACTAGAACTAGAACTGAGAGGACAATTGATTGCCAGAAACTTTGAAGATTTAAAAATCTCTTAGGGTCAAATAAGTGACTTTTTTGGCATTACAAAAGGCGTTTGTTGCGAAAGTAAACATCTATGCTGTGCGGATATAGATATGACGATGAAATTGTCTAATAAGTATTACAATTTTTCCTGCAATCCTCGCAAATTCATATTAAAACAATTTTAAACAAAGAATATAATAAAAAAAATGTTCCTTAATAGTTTTTTAGCTTTAAGCCATTTTCCTTTCATACTTGTTTCACTTAAAAATTATGGCAAAAACAAAAAAACTAAAGTAATTTCTCAAGGAAAACAAACCATGACTGGACTTTGAAATAAAGTCCAAAAAACCCAACCCTCTAAAAATGCAAGAAAAATCTGAAAATATTTAACTATAAAGTTTATTGGTCTGTCACTAATAGTTGGTTAAAGTAGAAGAATATTTGCTTGTATGAAAAGGAGGAGGTCGTTCTATTATTTTAAATCAAAAACACTGCGCGCTCTCTCTCGCCCAGCTTTCGACGGTCTGTAAATCATTTATTCTTCTAAGGAGTGAGATCGAAAAATTCTTAACACACGTTTTTCATTACATTTTTTAACCCAAGTATTATTTGAATTTTTTTTTGATCAAGTTACCTTTGAAAAACATGTCAGTTATTATGTGTAATGTCAATTATATTAATTTTTTTGTTAATCTGATTAAAATGAGTGACCAGAAAAAAGTGCGTACTGAAATTATTAAATATTTTCAACAAAACCCAACTTGGTCTTACAAAAAGTTGGCCAAGCATACAAAGGTCTGCCGTCAAACTGTTTCCAATGTTATTAAACAGTACCGGGAGAACTTGTCAGTTGATAGAAAACCTGGTTCAGGTAGAAGGAATGGTCCACATGATGTTTCTAAAGCCAAAAAAATAGAACGCATTTTCAAAAGAGCTCCCAACACATCCGGTAGGAAAGCAGCCCGGTTAGCTCAGTGCTCGGACTATTTGGTACGAAAAGTTAAAGCTAATGCAGGTTTAAAAACATACAAGGCTCAAAAAGTTCCTGACAGGAACGCTACTAAAAATTTAGAGGCCAAAAACAGAGCACGGAAATTGAAGTCAAGTTTTATAAAAAAATATTCTTGCTGCATAATGGATGACGAAACGTATGTTCTGGCAGATTTTTCGCAACTTCCAGGTCAAAAATTTTATGTTGCTGATGCTCGAGGGAATGTTGAAGAAAAGTTTAGGACCCAAAAGCAGACAAAATTTCCCAGAAAGTTCTTGGTATGGCAAGCAATATGCAGTTGCGGCAAAAGAAGCCACTCATTTGTTACAACGGGCTCTATAAATACCGAAATTTACATCAAGGAATGTTTACAAAAAAGGCTGCTTCCATTCATAAGACTTCATAATGTGTCCACTTATTTTTGGCCTGACTTGGCATCCTGTCACTATGGCAAACAAGCCCTTGAGTGGTACAAGAACAATAATGTGGTATTTGTACCAAGAGAGGCAAATCCTCCAAACTGCCCGGAGCTAAGGCCAGTGGAGAGATATTGGGCTCTTGTTAAAAGAGAATTGAAGAGTACAAAAAAGGTGTCCAAAAGTGTGGTAGATTTTAAACGGAGATGGACTACATGTTCGAGCAAAGTGACAGAAAGCACTATAAAAACGTTAATGGAAGGGTTTCCGAAAAAGGTTCAAAATTTCATCACTAGTGATTAAAACTATAAAAATAATTTTTTTTGTAAATTGTAATAATAATTTCAATCAAATAAAAAAAAAATTAAAGCTGTAAGTTTAGTGGTTTCTTTTTTATAAACATATATGTATGTTAAGAATTTTTCGATCTCACTCCTTAATAGTGTTTAACAAAAAAAAAATGAAAAGAAAAAAACTGTGGTGTAAGACAAAAGAAAAAGAAACATGTTTTCATCTTTTCATCTTAAAGCTGCAGGGGGAATTGTGTCTAACTAAATTATGATTATAATTTAATTCTATTCTATGCTGTTCTATTTTATTTTTACTCGGTTTTTTTTTTCTTTCAAACAAGAATGCAATGATTTCATATTGTTTTTTATCTGTTAAACTAGAAAAAGTATTATTTTCATTGTGTTTTTTATTTTATTTTAGCTTTAAAATACAATTTTCTTTTATTCTTTGGCCATTTAAATCGTCTTATTGTTGTGGCTGGCTGGCTGTTTGATGCTGCCTTAGCGGCTGCTGTTATTTTAAAGCCATAAATCTATAATTATGGAAATTTTATTCATGTTTGTGTTGTTTCAGTTCTAGGTTTGCTTTTGTTTTATTCTATTTTCTTGTATTTAACAAGTTAATTTATGATTTTTTCTAAAATTAACAGTTAATTATTTGTTTTATTGTATTTGAAGAACAATGATTATCTGTAAAAGAATGAAAAAATGTTAATAATAACATTTAAAAGCTTGGTTTTTACAGGTCTTCTCTTTGGAGCTTTTTTATGGTTGAGAGAAAAATTAAACATAAATTTCAATTAAACTCTATTTAATACAAGTAGTTAAGTTTTTGTTTGAATTTCAAAACAAGTTGACATAATTAAAGTCGAAAGTTTTGTTGGCGGCGTCAAAGTGCAACAGGTGTTGGTGAAAGCGATTGCTGCTAAGAGAGAACCGGCTTTGATCATGTAATCTCCAAAGTTTTATCGATTTCAATAAACATTTTGAAGATTATCAGAACTTGGTCAATGTTAGATTGAATTAAAGCGGGTTCACTCAAATTTTCCAAAAAGTGATTTGTTTAATTGCTAAGCAGGCCTGGGAGATCATGCACCACAAAAGCGTTATTTTGGCCTGATTTAGCCAGTTATCATTATTAAAGGGACATGATTGAATGTAATATAACTTGTAGGCAATCATAGCCACCACAGTTCTATATACATAAATTGAATACCATACTCCTCACTTGTGTTGCAACACTGAGAATCACTTAAAAAAATAAATATTTTATAGACTTTTCCATCATCATATCTATTCTCGCACAGCTTCGATGCTTACTACTGCAACAAGCGATTTTTGTAATGCCCGACAAAGTCAGATCACCGGTCCGATCACGGCTAGATCCTTTTATATTCAATGTTGTATTTGAAAGTTCTATATTGTCGATTTTAGTTCAGTTCTAGATCAGTTTTAGTTTAGTTCAGTTCTAGTTCAGTTCTAGTTCAGTTCTAGTTCAGTTCTAGTTCAGTTCTAGTTCAGTTCTAGTTCAGTTCTAGTTCAGTTCTAGTTCAGTTCTAGTTCAGTTCTAGTTCAGTTCTAGTTCAGTTCTAGTTCAGTTCTAGTTCAGTTCTAGTTCAGTTCTAGTTCAGTTCTAGTTCAGTTCTAGTTCAGTTCTAGTTCAGTTCTAGTTCAGTTCTAGTTCAGTTCTAGTTCAGTTCTAGTTCAGTTCTAGTTCAGTTCTAGTTCAGTTCTAGTTCAGTTCTAGTTCAGTTCTAGTTCAGTTCTAGTTCAGTTCTAGTTCAGTTCTAGTTCAGTTCTAGTTCAGTTCTAGTTCAGTTCTAGTTCAGTTCTAGTTCAGTTCTAGTTCAGTTCTAGTTCAGTTCTAGTTCAGTTCTAGTTCAGTTCTAGTTCAGTTCTAGTTCAGTTCTAGTTCAGTTCTAGTTCAGTTCTAGTTCAGTTCTAGTTCAGTTCTAGTTCAGTTCTAGTTCAGTTCTAGTTCAGTTCTAGTTCAGTTCTAGTTCAGTTCTAGTTCAGTTCTAGTTCAGTTCTAGTTCAGTTCTAGTTCAGTTCTAGTTCAGTTCTAGTTCAGTTCTAGTTCAGTTCTAGTTCAGTTCTAGTTCAGTTCTAGTTCAGTTCTAGTTCAGTTCTAGTTCTAGTTCAGTTCTAGTTCAGTTCTAGTTCAGTTCTAGTTCAGTTCTAGTTTAGTTCTAGTTCAGATCAGAACCACTTTCTAAGTCAATTACTCATTAAATGTGAGTCATTACAAAAATCAAACTTTATATAACTTGTGATAAATTTAACGTAACGAAAACATCTGTATTAATCCTCTTACATAGTTCCCATAAACAACATTTTTTTCCCACAGAAATTACGTTTTAATATAACCTTCGGTATACATCAAGACTTTAAGCAAACGAACTCTCCAACATTAATCTTAAAATATTTAGACCATAAAATTTGTAGCGTTTATGATTAAAATCAAAATAGAGCAAAAAAAAAAGAACAACATTAAAAGAAAATATACATTTGCTGCAAAAGACTTATTTAAACTGATTTGTAAACTAATTTTACAAACGTGAAAAGAATTTTGCAGCCACAAAAAAAAATTTCAAAATAAAAATATCTCTAGACTTGATATGCAAAAGTAGCAAGTAAATACAACTTAAGTCAATCTTTCTATTTAAAGTAACAAGCACATGGACACATGAAGACAGACAGACGGACAGACACCAGGAGTTGCTGGTATAAATAGATTTTTTGTACATGGATTTAAACAAGTGAAATGCTGTTAAACCATATTCGATTTGAAATTGTTTTATTGCTCAACACCCTACAAATTTGGACGATAATGTGGGAAAATATGCAAATTTTGTTAAAGTGTTAAACAATTTTAACTTAAATATTTTACATGTTACATGTAAAATTGTTTAGTAGTTCCAAGACTGATAGATTTGGAATCCTTTTAAAATATTTTATTAAGAAGTACATTCCCTTTTTTGTAAGATATATATTAATGATGTCTTTTTAGAATGTTCTTATAAATGACTTCTAAGGAACACTAAAATAAGCTGTTAGCATGTTGTAGATCCTACTTAAAGTCGACCTTTAGCTACTATCACAAATTTGCATACTACTTACATTGTTGCTATACTTCGTGTTACTTGCAACTCTTGTTATTATTCCCTTAAAAAACTGAAAATTGTTGTTCAAAAAAGTACAATACCTACAAAACCAAAACAAATGTTACCGGTACAATTGAACAAGTTTTCAAAACAATATTTTTCTCATTTCATTTTGATTCTAATACTGTTTTGTACCAACAAACAAGACAGTAACAGGCAGCCGCAGTAAAAACTGAAAGAAAAAGATCTTGATTTTTTAACCTAGAAAATCAATAAAGCATGAATTGAAAGTAAAACATGTGTTGTTGGTGCTGCTGCTGTTGCCAGTAAAAAAGGAAGCAACATGTTGGGTTGTCAACAACAACAGTCATAATAATATGACCAATAAAAAATATCTAAAAAAAAATTGTAGCAATAGAAACAACAACGACATTTTTATTATTGAATAAATCCCCAACATTATTTGTTTAATAAGAAATTTAACAAATATTATGAAATTGATATCGACATTAAATTGTCAATTGAAATTCATTGCATACAACTTACAGACCGGTTGACAAGTTTAAGATATAAGAAGCCTTATTTTGTATATTTGTTGGAAATTCCGAGAAAAATATTCAAACAAGAAAAATAACTGTCATATTAATATATTCAATAATTTAATGCCAGAGAATTTTAAACTTCTTAAATCACTAGAAAAAAAAATTAAATCATATATTTCCTAGACAAAGAAGACACTCTAGAGTCTAGAGTCTAGACTCTAGAGTCTAGAGAAAACTTTTTAGTCAAGACACTTTTCATAGAGAAAACATTTTATCGAAGACACTTTTCCTGTTTTCCTAGCGAAAACTGTCATAAAAATACTGTTTTCCAAAAGAAAAGTGTCTTACAAAGATTATTCTCCTAGAGAAAACTGTCTGTGAAAGACTGTTTTTGTATAGAAAACTGTCTGCGAAAGACTGTTTTTGTATAGAAAACTGTCTGTGAAAGACTGTTTTTGTATAGAAAACTGTCTGTGAAAGACTGTTTTTGTATAGAAAACTGTCTGTGAAAGACTGTTTTTGTATAGAAAACTGTCTGTGAAAGACTGTTTTTGTATAGAAAACTGTCTGTGAAAGACTGTTTTTGTATAGAAAACTGTCTGTGAAAGACTGTTTTTGTATAGAAAACTGTCTGTGAAAGACTGTTTTTGTATAGAAAACTGTGTGTGAAAGACTGTTTTTGTATAGAAAACTGTCTGTGAAAGACTGTTTTTGTATAGAAAACTGTCTGTGAAAGACTGTTTTTGTATAGAAAACTGTCTGTGAAAGACTGTTTTTGTATAGAAAACTGTGTGTGAAAGACTGTTTTTGTATAGAAAACTGTCTGTGAAAGACTGTTTTTGTATAGAAAACTGTCTGTGAAAGACTGTTTTTGTATAGAAAACTGTCTGTGAAAGACTGTTTTTGTATAGAAAACTGTCTGTGAAAGACTGTTTTTGTATAGAAAACTGTCTGTGAAAGACTGTTTTTGTATAGAAAACTGTCTGTGAAAGACTGTTTTTGTATAGAAAACTGTGTGTGAAAGACTGTTTTTGTATAGAAAACTGTCTGTGAAAGACTGTTTTTGTATAGAAAACTGTCTGTGAAAGACTGTTTTTGTATAGAAAACTGTCTGTGAAAGACTGTTTTTGTATAGAAAACTGTCTGTGAAAGACTGTTTTTGTATAGAAAACTGTCTGTGAAAGACTGTTTTTGTATAGAAAACTGTCTGTGAAAAACTGTTTTTGTATAGAAAACTGTCTGTGAAAGACTGTTTTTGTATAGAAAACTGTCTGTGAAAGACTGTTTTTGTATAGAAAACTGTCTGTGAAAGACTGTTTTTGTATAGAAAACTGTCTGTGAAAGACTGTTTTTGTATAGAAAACTGTCTGTGAAAGACTGTTTTTGTATAGAAAACTGTCTGTGAAAGACTGTTTTTCTATAGGAAAACATATTGTTTTTTATCTGTTAAACTAGAAAAAGTATTATTTTCATTGTGTTTTTTATTTTATTTCAAAACTGTCTTGAAAAGACTGTTTTCCTATAGAAAACTGTATTTGTAAAGACTGTTTTCCCATATAGAAAACTGTCTTTTTAATACTTTTTTTTATTTTCTTGCTGAGTGTTAATGAATTTGTTTAACTTTTTCTTTATAACTATTAACTCTTACATAATTTTGAAGGCTTTCAAAAATGAAATGCAACCAATAGCTGTGTTTAAGAGTAACTTAAGATTAACATGTAAACATTTTCATAATAAAAAAAATCTGCATTGTTAAATGCATAATGATGGCCAATTGTTATTATTTGTGTTCATTATTTAGCACTTAGCTGTTAAATGTTAAACAATTGCAACAATTTACATGCAACAGTGATTTTCTTTAACATGAGAAACGGTTTATTATTTAAAAGGCGTTTGAATGATTTTTGTGTTGTAACATATACAAATTAATAAGTTTCTTTATTAAAATAATTAATTTGAAATTTATTAATTTATTTAATACTTCCACATATTCTTAAATAGAAATTTTCACTTTTATTCAAAAGTAGAGAGAAAATTTTCCAGCGGAAATCTAATCAATCAAGCAGAAACCTTTAAGATAATTTTTAGCTTTTGTGTTCCCTGTTTGTTGTTTTCTTTCTTTATAATTTACTAAGAAAATGTTTTTATTATCTAGATTTATTTATTTAAAATGCTTTCTTTTCTTTGGTTTTATTGTAAGTAGATTTTATGGTTAAAGCAGCCTTAATAATCTTTATAAAATGGACTAGTACGTACATTAGTAGCTATGTCCATCCGTCTGTCCGTCCGTCTCTCCATCTATTGTTAAACTCATTTGCATTGTGGTTAATTTCTAGTTCAATGCCAACCATAGACACTTTTCAAAATTATTTTTTTCTTTTCTTAATCTGCATTTTATGAACTATTTTATATGCATGTTTTGGTTTGTATTTTCCCTTAAGGTTAATTTCGATTTTCTTTTCGATTGTTGGCCTTAATGGCCAATCATGTTGTTTTGTTTAGGAAGAAATGAAAAAATAACTATTTTTAGTGGTTTCATCTAAACAAACATTTCAAACACGAAACAAAGACCATAAACTGGGCTTTTAGTTCAAACAAACAACTTTAAATCGTTTGTTTCTTTTCTTGTTGGCTTGTTGCAAGATTTTGAAAACCCCAAAGAGTTAAAATAACATATTTAGTTATCTAGTTTAGAAAATTATAATTGAGTGAGGAAATTTTTTTAGAAAATCATAAAGGTGAAAGAAATGAAAGTAAAATTGATGGGGAATGAAACCAAAAGGAGATTCGTATAATTAGAATGTATTGCAACAACTGACTTTGACGAATGTGAAATGATCTCATTTAAATTTTAAGTGATTAAGGTTGGTATGTCAAATATTTCTTTTGGAAATAGTTTTCTCTAGGAAAACTATATTTGAAAGAAACTATTAGCTAAGTAGTTTTTAAGATAACTAAGACAATTCAATGAGCAATCAGTTTAGTTCATTTTTCAAAAATAAACTAGTTCAAATGCTCACTTCTTAAAACTGCTTTTCAAAATCTCAGCTTTTATTTTGAAACATTTCTTCAATATAAATTTATTCCAAGTATTAATCTTTGTTAGCTATCCTCCTGGCAACATATGGATTCCGAGCCAAAAGAACTGCTCATCTGTTGAGGCCAAGAACGAATCAAGCCAATATCGGATACTCTGTTCCAAAATGAAGCATATGCCAGAGAGAGCGTTCTGCATCGATCGAAACAAATAATGGTCGGATAGAGCACGGTCTGGACTATAAAGCGGGCGGGGCAAAACTTCCCAACCACTTCATTCTAAGTACTTTTTAATATATATTGCAACATGTCGCCGAGCGTCTGGCCAATGCTCGCTTCAAACGAATCAGTTGTGTTCGGTACAGGTTCCTTGTAATGGCCTAGTCAGATTTCAGTAGCTCATAATAGAGAGGACAATCGATATATTGAACTAGTTCATTGGTTTACCCCATCCATGTTTATTAAAATAATTTTTCCAACAAAATTCTTTGAACATTTTAAATTTTGAGAAACATTTTTAGTGACTGAAATACTAATATTTTATAATTTTGAATTCTGCTCTTAGTAAATTTAGTAATTTAAGCATAAATTGAATTAATTAATTCGAAGCTCTTATAAGCTCATAACGTTATGTATAGATTTTATATTTTCTAAATATTGCATATTCATTGCATTTTCGAAGGACCAATTTTTTTTATTTAAAAATACAATAATTTAAAATAAACTACTGTTTTATTAGAAGTCTAATTTATTATATAATAGAAACATAATTTTTTTTTTAAAGTCATGGTTCGTAGGACCACATGTTTTATAATGAATTATTTTAATATATTTTTAAATAATATAAATAATAAATTTTTCTCTATTTGTTTTCTTTTCAGGTATGTTGATGCAAAACAATTATAAATTTGGTTTAGCAAGTAAGTTGAAATTATTAAGGAATTTTTTAATATTGTAGTTAACAAAGAAATCAGTTCAATATTAAATCATGTTGGTAAGAATCCTTATAACAGGTAATATTAGTTAAAAAATGCTCAATGTCTAAGAAATCGATAACTCTGAGGAGTCATTATTTATTCAATTCTTCACCATGTGTAATGTCTACATTTTTCATTTGTATTTACATATGGGGAATTTAAAATCGATGTCTTCCGATTTCAACAAGATCGGTCAAGAACTTTCGGAGTTAGAGGGGGTAAAAATTTGACATTTTGGCCAAACATGTGATTTTTCTCATTCATGTAACTTATTACCTATTGTTCTTAGCAAAATTGGTTCCAAAATAGTTTAGATAGCTATTTCTTCAATCTTTCGAAAAAAAATATTTAAAAAAAAAATAAAATTTTTTTTATATTTTTTTTTCCAAAATCAAAAACTTTTTTGATTTTTTTTCAAAATGGGCTCTTTTTTTCTTGAAATAATGACCGTAGTTTCAACAAATAGATATCTATTAGTGCTTAGTTACTTATGGAGTAAAAATATTTGGTAATTTTAACCCGTAGATATTGATTTGAAATCAATGTCAAGTTACCGTTTAGGTAAATTTATCTAATGGTTATTTTACACCGTAGATACCTATTTGTTGAAATTACGGGCATAAAGCTTATATATTTTCCTTGAGGACCTATTTGGTCGCTTAGTGGGATGCGAGTACGATATCTATCAAAAAAACTGTTTTGTAACTCAAAATATGCAATTTTTTACTTTTTTTCCAAAATCAAGAACTTTGTTGACTTTTTTTTCGAAATGGGCCCTTTTTTTTTGCTCAACAGAAAGCTCAGATATTTTCCTTGAAGACCTATTTAGTCGCTTAGTGGGATATCTATCAAAATAAATGTTTTGTAACTCAAAATATGCAATTTTTGATTTTTTTTGCAAAATTTAACTTTTTTTTAAAATGGGCCCTTTTTTATTTTTTTTTCTCAAAAGAAAGCTTGGGTCTATTCCTTTAAGACCTATTTGGTTGCTTAGTGGGATGCGAGTGGTATATATAGCAAAATAAATGTTTTGTAACTCAAAATATGCAATTTTTGATTTTTTTTTTTGCCAAAATTTAATTTTTTTTCCATTTTAATTTATTTTTTGCTCAAATGAAAGCTTAGGTCCATTCCTTTAAGAGCTTTTCGGTCTCTTAGTGGGATGCGAGTGGTATAGTATCAAAATAAATATTTTGTAACTCAAGACATACAATTTTTGTGTATATTATTGTAAATAGAATTTTTTGGCATATTTTTATTGGAACAAAAGATCTTTTCTACCAAAAAAAAAATATCTTTTAAACAAAAATTATTTCTTATCAAGTATTTTTTTCTCAAAATTTTATTTATTTTTCAAAAATATTGTTACGTTTTAACCTTTTCAAAACGTTGGTTTATTTCCTTTAAATAAACCGGATACTTTTGATTGCAAATAAAAGCTGTTTAGTAGTTTGAAAATTGTAACAACTCTTTATTTATTTAAAATGTACAACAACAGAATTAAATAGTCACTCAATATTTTTTATATTCGCAGAAATACAGACACACTTTCTAATGTACACGAATTCACTTGAAAAACACAGCACTCAGTTGATGTTTGTTCGAAAAGCGTCACTCTCGACTGCAACCTCTGCCACTATTTATAACACTGCCATCTGCACTCTAGATTTCTCTTTAACTGTCTAGAAGTTTCTAATACATACGCCATCTGTGGTGTACTTTCTACAATGTTCTTTAACTGAATATTCGAATACGAATATACGGTCGCAGCAAACAGCGTTGCCAACTTACGATCAATGGTCAACTGAAAGCTTTTATTCAATGTTAATAATGCCCACAGATATGCTACAGTTTGCTATTACAGCACTGCTATTTGAAAGCATTATGCTACTTTTAAATCAGCCGTGTTAAAATCGTTATATTTGAATTCAAGTACAATTTCGTAACAATATTTTAGCCTATAAAGTATATATATTCTGGATCCTTATAGATAGCGGAGTCGATTAAGCCATATCCGTCTATCCGTCTGTCTGTTGAATTTCCGAAGCCCCCAAATAACTTACATACACGATTCATGCATCAACATCTCCGGAATTCTTCCGGCTCGGTTGCTATTTAAAATCGAGAAAATCTGTTCACAAATGGCTGAGATAAAAAAATACCAGGACAAACTCGATATTTGACCTATTTTTGACCTATATCTGGATTACTAAGTCATTAATATAGACAATATGGATATCTAATGATAGATATTTCAAATACCTTTGCAACGATGTATATAAGACCATATTATATTGTACCTAAAATGGGTCAAAATCAGAAAAAATAAATTGTAACACCAAAAGTTTTTTTTGCTAAATATTAAAAAAAAAATTTTTAAAAAACAATTCGAAATTTTTTTTTTTTCAAAAAATGAAAAAAACAGCTTTAGAAAAAAATATAAATTTTGTTTACCTAAAAATATTTAAAATTTTTATTCTGAAGTATAATTTGGTGAAGATTCTTCACAAGCTCTCTTACTTGTTTCTGTATTAAATTGTTAAAATCTGCGGCTATAAAGATTCAAAATAAGGTGGGGAATAAATGCTACCTACCTTTAAGATTTTCTTAAATTATACAGTCTTTGTATAACTATAGTCACTTGTGTTTTTTTTTTCAATTTGTATTGTATTTTCTTGTATAAAACAATTAAACATTATTTTAAACTTTCACTCTTCCACTAGATAAAATTCTATTTTTATCATTACTTGCCAATTGCACATGCACTCTCACCTGACACAACTGCGCCACTACTACAAGTAGATAGAAAAAAATATGAAAAAAAAAATCACACAAAAATAATTGAAAGTTAAATGAAACATTTGCACGTAAATCCAGCAGGGAAACGCATAAACGTGAATTATTGTAGCTACTATGTTTTTCTTTTTTTTTAGAAAGGTGGGTGGGTAGTTGGTTCACATCCTAAGGAGTGTCATTTATGGGGAAAACATAAAAAAAAGGTAGCTAAAATACTAGACAGAAAGTTGTAAAAAGCTATTTGAGGGCATTAATAACAGGAAAACATAGAAAATTGCTAGATGTAAGACATGTAAGTCAATTTTCCAGAAAAAAAACTGACTTGTAATTACAAAATAACATAAATTTTAGTGACAACAATTTACCGTTTGCATAACTTAAGAAGTCGAATATTGATTTATTTATTTATTCTGTGATAAGTTTCTTTATTAGTAATTTTCATGACTTCATCATGTTTCACCGATAAAACCTTTTGTGAGTTCTAACGATCAATGAGTTATTAAAGTCATTACTTGTAACTACTTTTAGAGATATCAAAGTAATGACTTATTAATAAGCGATTGTGGTAATTACTTGTAACCATTGCCATAACCATATTAAAATATTGCAAAATTAATTTGAAATAAATTTTAATCAATATGTTATGATTATTTCTTTTAATTCTTATTTTCAAATGTTAAATATATTTTCTTAATAAATATTCTTTTGAAAACAAAATATTGAACCAAAAAAATGTTTCTTGATTAACCCTTTAATGCATATTGTTGCCAATTGTCTACCTTCCAGTTCCAATTAATTTTAGACGAATATAACCTTGATACTAATTGAGAAAAATCAAATGGACTACGAAAAGTTTCAGTTAAAGAAATTCTACATCAAACTAAAGCAAAACTAAATATAATAAATAAAAATCAATATTTGATAATTTGTAGAAAAATAAAAGTAAAAATCATGCATTTAAGGGTTAAAGGATATCTCAAAAAATTTCTTCATTTTTCTAAAGATTTTCCTGAATTATAAGACATTTTATGTTTAACAACACACACAAAATTTAGAGTAAGACCATGATAGGATCTCGAGATAATAAACATTTAGTCAATATGCCATCAATTACTAAACTACTTCTAAGTAATGAGACGGTATGTAAAGGGTGTTTTTAAAGCCCCATAGAAATACGCATGAAATGGGAGTTTGTCCGTCTAGTACATGGACAATTTTGTGCAATGATCTTAGTCTATCAGCCCAATTATGAAGAAAAAATTCCCCGGGAGTTTTTTCCCTTTTGGTTTTTTAACATAGAATTTGAATAGGAAAAATGAGAAAAGGGAAAAAACTCCCGGCGAATTTTTTTCATAATTGGGCTGATAGTAAGATAAGTTGTTTTTTCGCCGATTTTGTTCAGCGATGAGGCTAATTTTTGGATCATGTGGTTTATTAATAAACAAAATTGCCGCATATGTAGTGAGACCAATTCACAACAGATCCTACAGACTCCATTACATCCAGACAAATTCACCGTTTGGTGCGGTTTACACGCTGCACAGTGGTATGAGAAAAAAAAGAGGGAAATAAATCTGTAACTTCTAAACCCTTAGTCCGATTTAAATGAAATTTCACAAGCGCAAAGACGAACTGTAGTTTATGAATTTGGACCTCATGAGCCCACCAGGAGCGGTACCAGGGGTCCCCAAATTAGGACACCTTGGGTATGTTCAATTTTAAAAATTATCATATTTCTTCGTTTGTGTTCCGATTTCAAAAAAATTACACATATAGAATCTTCTTGCCGAGCACTACATAAAACGTCAATTATCTCTTATAGCTCAGGATTCGCATTTGAAAATTAAAATTTCAAAATTTTTACCCAATCTACTCCAGTTTTTTGATGAACGCGGTTCCAAATATTTCCCGATTTTCTCCATTATATATAATTAACAACTGATGTATATATCAAATAAAGAAAGAATTGTTTAAAAATCAGGACTGAGTTTAAATTTACAACCATTTAAATTTAAAAGAATTAAAAAAGCTATTTTTCGCTATTTTTTTTTTTTTTTTTGGAAAAAAGTACTTTTATTCTTTTTAAGTTATCTAAAAAATTTCTAAGAGGATGTATAATGAATTTGTACTTTTTGAAAAGCAAACTTTACATCAAATATTTTAAATGAAAAAAAGTTATAATTTTTGATACCGAGTGGACCAGGTCCATTCAAAAAATGCCAATTTTTTATATGTAAAATTCAAATTTAGGGCAAAAATTCTCAAATCGCACAGTCGATATAAAAATATAGTAATCTATTTTAGATGGCCCAGTATGTTCTTAATTATTTCGTAAAGGGTTCCGATAACACCGCCCCTGGTATGGATATTATAGCCAAAAAACGAAAATATGCCATTTTTGGAATTTTTTAATACTTTTTTGGGAATTGCGGGATTCCTGATTATAAATTTCAAAATTTGTTTTTCTTTTTCTATTTTCAATAAAAAAATTTATATAAGTGTAATATTTCATTAAAAATATTCATAAATAAAAATTTTATTTCAACGTTTGAACAGTTATATCTTCTGAATCAAAAATCTCTCGTCTTACTTTTCGGAGAATTATAATGTTAATGTAAATTTGGAATTAAGTATTATCATACATACGTCTAATTAATCAGCCAAACATTACTAAACTACTTCTAAGTAATGACTTTGTATATATGAAACTGCGGTACATTATGATACCTTTCATACCTTTCGGACATTTGAAAATGTCAAAAATAGTTTTTCTTTAAAAATTCTTACTGAAAGTACGAATGATATTTCGGTACTACATTATTGCATTACTAATTTTGTACAGCTGACATATGACAAAATATCAGAAAGTGTCATTAGGCTCTCGAATTAATTCGTTGCAATTTACTGTCGTAACTATTTGAAAACCCTAACTTTTAGTATAAAAGCCATATCAAATGGGCACACAACTCGGCAGCAGTCAAGGGTTAAATTAAGCAATTTTCATTAAATAATTTCCATTGTCCCCACATCAATTGTGTGGACAACTACAGCTCGTACAATCCAAGCAAATGCAGATGATGTTCAATGTGTTGTGTTGTGTTGAATTGTATTGTGTTGCTTCCTGTTGTTCTACTCATAGATTTGTCTTGTTAAATTTAAATTGCTAATCACTGATTTAACATTCAGCATACATGTATTTTATTTTAGTTTATTTTAAACAACACAAATACTCCGAATGTTGCATATGTTTGTTTGTTTGCCTCGGCATATGCAACATGCATATTATTTTCAGAGATGCTGTGTGTTTTTTTACTTGATGTTTTTGGCATCTTTGTCATCCATATGATGGGGGTTTTTCGTTTGGACATACATAGATGCAGGCTGCATATACAATTTCTCTGGAGTGTTTTCTTTGTACATTTCTGATGATGATGCTGCTTGCTGCCTTAGCCTAGCTACTCCTGCTTGTTTATTTTTTAAAAAAAAAAAAGAAATCCTAGTATTTTTTCTCATAAATAATATTTTTATTTTAGAATTTCATACATACCAGAAGAAAAACATCATGTAGTATGCATACCTTCAGCTGGTAAGTGACTGCGGTTGAAAATGGTCTTTAGGGGTCAGATGGTATCTCATAAATGTTAAATTTTATGCGCACATTCTATTCGTACTTTAAACAAACCAAAAAAACGAAGCAAAACTTTGCATTTTTCATAACTAAAGTTATTTTTTTGTGGCCATTTCTTGTTTGCAAATAAAGAAATCTATAGTCCAGTTGCTGGTTGCATGACCAATTGGAGGAATAGCTATTGCAAAAGAATGAAATGTTGGGGGAGTTTATTTAAAAAGGCTTAAAATCATGTTCTAACATGATCCAAATTCAAGGCATCTCACTTAAAAGTTGATAAGAATGTGACATTATCGATTAACCTGATTTGTAATTACTACTGCATACATTCTCATTACTTAGAAGTAGTTTAGTAATGAAAGACCTATTAATTAGACGTACATATGTATGAAAATATTCAATTTCCAACTCTCATTTAAGAACAAGCAGTTATGTTTTCTACTACACACCGTCTCATTACTTGGAAGTAATTTAGTAATCGATAGCTTAATAACACAGGTCAACAGCAAAAAAAGGCTTCACTAACCACTATATATACAGATTTGATGCATCATTTGTTAAAATTACATGTAAAATTTACACTCAAAGTACACGCTTGTACGCACATACAATTTTCTGAACATAAGCGAATTCACTTAATTGTGAATAAATTCGAAAATAATTCATCGATTTTTATGATCGATACCTCATTTTGTTGCTATTATATGTGGCTTTGCAATTAAGCAATAAATCTAAACAATTTCTGCCGTTTTTTAAAAACAAAAAAAATTTAATATTTTCACGTAAAAAATATATTTTTTTGTTTGAATTTGTTATTATAACTCCGAAACTACTGAGCCGATTGAAACGCAATATATATGTGAAAATTTATACATAGCATGGGGAAAATGTTTTCAATATTCAATCAATCGAAAGAAGAATACTAACTACTCAGTTTTATGTATATCAAACAAAAAAGTAAAATTTTGTGAAAATGAGTGAATTCACTTAATTGTGAATAAATTCGAAAATAATTCTTCGATTTGTATGATCGATAACTCATTTTGTTTCTATTACATGTGGCTTTGCAATAAAGTAATAAATCTAAACAATTTCTACCGTTTTCTATTTTTCATGATTTTTTTAAAAAAAAAAATTAACTATTTTCACGTCAAAAATTTAATTTTTTGCTTGAATTTGTTATTATAACTCCAAAACTACTGAGCCGATTGAAACACAATATATATGTGAAATTTTATACATAGCATGGGGAAAATGTTTTCAATATTCAATCAATGGAAAGAAGAACATTATCTACTCAATTTTATGTATATCAAACAAAAAAATTAAATTTTGTGAAAATGAGTGAATTCACTTAATTGTGAATAAATTCGAAAATAATTCTTCGATTTGTATGATCGATACCTCATTTTGTTCCAATTACATATGGCTTTGCAATAAAACAATAAATCTAAACAATTTCTGCCGTTTTCGATTTTTTATGATTTTTTTAAAACAAAAAAATTTGCTATTTTGATGAGGTAAAAAAAGTAAAATTTTGTGAAAATGAGTGAATTCACTTAATTGTGAATAAATTCGAAAAGAATCAATCGATTTGTATGATCGATACCTCATTTTGTTCCTATTACATGTGGCTTTGTAATAAATTAATAAATCTAAACAATTTCTGCCGTTTTCGATTTTTCATGATTTTTTAAAACAAAAAAATTGCTATTTTCACGTAAAAAATATATTTTTTTGCTTGAATTTGTTATTATAACTCCGAAACTACTGAGCCGATTGAAACACAATAATATGTGAAATTTTATACATAGCATGGGGAAAATATTTTCAATATTCAATCAATCGAAAGAATAATATTAACTACTCAATTTTATGTATATCAAACAAAAAAGTAAAATTTTGTGAAAATGAGTGAATTCACTTAATTGTGAATAAATTCGAAAATGATCAATCGATTTATATGATCGATATCTCATTTTGTTGTTATTATATGCGGCTTTGCAATAAACCAATAAATCTAAACAATTTCTACCGTTTTCTATTTTTCATGATTTTTTTAAACAAAAAAATTTTCACGTAAAAAATATATATTTTTGCTTGAATTTGTTATTATAACTCCGAAGCTACTGAGCCGATTAAAATGCAATATATTAACAGATTAAAGGCTATGTAAATTTGAACTTTTCTAAGTATACTTCAATAATTTCGGTTTAACCCTTTTCGAGTTATCATAAATTATGTGGAGAAACATCTAACAAAATTCACAATTTAAAAAAAAAACTCTATCCATAGAATTAAAAAACTTTACCATTTTTGTACTTAGGTAAACACAATGCATCAAAATTGTGTAGTGGTTTAAAATGCCTTCAAATTTTTTTTCGATTTTGTTGCCCTGTGTAATTAGACATATGGGCAATTCCATATCATCGTACGTGACATTTGTACGCCTATAGAGTGGAATAGATTTTGCAAAAATAAGAGTATCTGAAAAATAATTTGGTCTTTATGTTCCATTCAGAGGGTACTATATTTTAAAATAATAAAAAGTTCTTTCGAAACGGAACTTATTTTGAGGTACATGTAGAAACATGCGAAAATATTCGAATCGTTTGTTTTCTATTAATAAAAAAAATAAAGCATAAAAACAATCAGTTGTCTTTTACTTCAAGAATTCTCTCCTTTAATTCCCTAAATCGAAATGCGACTACATAAATAGCAATACATATTTGTTTATTCAGTTAGTTTCTATATTATTTCTCTCTCAAAGATTTTCTTTTAAAAATTACAAAACTTTACTAGCAAGTAGCGCTTTTCTTCTTTTCAAATTCAATTTATATAAAAAAATAGATAAAATAAAATAAAAAGACTCAAAGAAGCTCTTAGGAGCACCACCATCACCAACCACCACCACACACATTTTAAAGAAACGCCATCAATCAAATTGTTATTTGTAAAGTTTATAACAATGTTGTTTTCTTAACGATTTAAAAAGTTAAAAAAAGAAAATATTTATACAAAAGAAAATAAAAGACACTTAGAAAGGTAGATGATGATGATGATGATAGTCAGCTATGATAGTTTATGATACAATAAATTTTCATTTCAATTTCAATGTTTTTATTTTTATTTTTTTGTTTGCCGCATTTACGATTTTATCTTATGGCAATGGAAAGCGAATTTGTAGTGAAAATTTTGTAATGAATTGAGGTAAGTATCAAGGGAAATTAGACAAAATTGTTTGGAGAATTAAAGTCAAGTTAAATGTTTTACATTTTATGGATCGCTACGTCCTTCTTCAGCACTCTTCGGTTCTACATAATGTACAATCGTAAATATCAATTAATCTAATCTGCTTAGGACTTTTCACTATGTATACCAGAAAATTTCTATATGTATAGAAATTATGTGTCGGATATGATAGAACAGGAACATACATATTTTTCTGAGGGGATCATACATGGGGATTAGGGGCAAATTTTGTTCGAATTTCGACATCTTTATATTATAATTTCAGAGTATTTAGAACTGATTTGTACAAAATTGTATCAGGATTGCCGCATAATCAACATATTTATGAATGTTCAAACAGTATTTGTTACAGGGGGAACATTTGTATGGGGGCTAAGTGAAATTATGGACCGACATTGCCCAAAGTATTTATGGAAAATTTCAAACAGCTAGCTCAGGTAGTTTGGCACTATCGTGTTTTCGACGTGTTTATATTTCGCATCAAGCTTTTGTAATTTTATGATTTTTTTAAATTTTTTTTCTAATTTTTATAACAAAACCTTCCGGTTTAATTTATTAAAACAATTAATTAGTCTCGCATTTTAATTGAATAATTATGTCTGCTAAATTTTACAAAAAAATTATGGCAAATAATTAATTAAGCTGCTATTTTCATAGCTTTTTTCTAGCAATTATTTTCACACAAAATATATTTATGTGAAAAGTTTTGCCTTAATTACCATTAAAATAATGACCAAATAATGTTGTTTTTTTTTGGTTTAAAAAGCCAAATAGATAAATAAAGGAAAAACCTCTTGTATGATACAAAGTTGCCTGGCTTTGTAGCTTCATGTTTTTACTAAGTAAAGACTATGGGTCTAAAGAACTCCAGACGAAAGGAGTAATTAAGAACAAAAATACATGAAGAAAACAGCAAATATAAAGATAAACTTGTAAAATAACTTAAGCAGAGGTTCCCACTAAGTTTTTAAAAAAAAATCGTATTAAAAACAAGTAAGAGAGCTATATTCGACTGTGCCGAATCTTATATACCCTTCACCAAATTATACTTCAAAATAAAAAATTTAAATATTTTTAAGTGAACAAAATTTTATTTTTCAGTTTTTTTCATTTTTTTGAAAAAATTTTTTCAAATTGTTTTTTTTTAAATTTAAATTTTTTTTTTTTTTTTAATTTTAAAAATTTTTTTTTGTTTTTTAAATTATTTTTTGTTGAAAAAAAAAATCGGGTTAAAAAATATTTTTTCCGATTTTGACCCATTGTAGGTCCAACTTACTATGGTCGTTGCAAAGGTTTTTGAAATATCTATTCATTAGATATCCATATTGTCTATATTAATGACTTAGTAATCCAGATTTAGGTCCAAAATAGGTCAAAAATCGAGTTTGTCCTGGTTTTTTCCTTATATCTCAGCCATTTGTGGACCGATTTTGCTAATTTTAAATAGCAAACTTCTCGAAAGCATGTCTGACAGAATTATTGAAGATTTGGATCCCGAAGATATCAGGGGTCTTCAGAAAATTGATTTCAACAGACAAACAGACGGACATGGCTTAATCGACTCTGCTATCTATAAGGATCCAGAATAAATATACTTTATAGGGTCGGAAATGAAAAATATAGAAATTACAAACGGAATGACAAACTTATATATTCCCTTCTCACGAAGGTGAAGGGTATAAAAACTAAAAGTTAATTCTATCCCTAAGGAGCTACATGCTTATGCAGGTTTATTATAAAGTTATTTTCAAAATCTTTGAGGATCCCTTTTTCTGCATATTGTGGGAAACACTTTATTGAACTTTGTAGTGCTGCTGCTGCTGCTAGTTGGGTACTTTAAGGAAAGTAATGTTATTCTGTTTTTCTTTTAATCTACACTTTGAAGGATGATGATTTAAGTTTTAAGAGCAAATGAATTAAGATCTCTTAGGTTTTACTTCATAAAATACGAACGTACTTTGTAACATGAAAATATGTGGGATATTTCATAGAAATATAAACAGAATCATAATTTCCTTTTTTTTAAAAACAAACACAAACTGCGAAGAGTTTTGCTTGTCTGCAGTTATACCCAGAGTCTCTGGTGGGAATCGAACCCGCAACCCTCAGATTAATAGTTCAGCACACTATCAACCGGTATATCGGGTCAATCCTCACAAAGCCCCGAACAAATATTAAATTTCAATGCAACACTGATTTGTATTAAGCTGTTTGTGTTAGTGTTTTGATGTCTATTCTTTAAATCGGAAGTAGTTTTCATATTGTACTGAAAGAATGACTTCTTAGAAGTTCTTTTCATGCATATTCTATAAATCGGAAGTAGTGCTCTTATTGTAGTGAAAGAATGACTTCTTAGAAGTTATATTTATATTATTGCTTACATATTGATTTAAAAATATGATAATTTTATAAATTTTGTTTTAGAATCTCCATTTATTAAACGAAACGTAAGAAATTTGTCTGTAGAATATCAGGAAAATGTTTGAAAATGAGGAATTACTTCAAATTTCCCTCTAGACATATTTTTCAATTGATATTTTTCGACCTCATTAAAAATAACTTCCAAGGAATAACAAAAATTGCTCTATTCATACTTTGAACAAATATTTTGTTGCCCATGAAATACCCCTTACATTTCCCTTTAACTACATGCTTCAGACCAAAAGTATGAAGTTTCTTCTTTATAATTTTTTTTTTTTCAAGTTCCCTATTTTCGTTTGGACATTGAAAACTGATGATGTACTAGTTTATCATGATGTTGTTTTGCCACTATTTGCTGTAATTGTAAATAGTTGCTGGTTAATTTTTTTTTTTTTTAAAGGAATTCAGTTTTAATGGACAACTAAATATAGTTGCAATACAGACAAAAAACAGATATTTTTACCAGCCATTGGTTTACATGAAGGGTTTTAACTCATCATAATGACTTAAAGGATTAAAATCATCACTTGTGTTCTTTATAATGGTTCGTTGTTGGTTGGGTGCCCTGCTCTAAATAGATTAACTGCCAACCAAAGCTTAGCCAGAGCTGCAGTGAAAACTGCTGAAAAAGTATTAGTAAGAGAATGAGAAAAAAGTGTTTAAATATTGTAGTGGTGGCTTAAATCATCATTAAGCTTTAACATGTAATGAACTTGCATGTAATTTTTGGAGTGGAGTTGTTAACTAAAGTGGGAGAAGTATACCAATAAGACCGGCTGATAGCTGGTCCAAAGTAGTCAACGCACTGGATTCAAAAAAACAAACCTTCATCCAATAGATTACTTCTGGTGAGTAAAATACTACTTTCTCAAGTGCAGTACAAAATAAATGTTCAAAGTGATTACACTCTAGATTACTTAGAGACACTTAAGTGACAATTGACTTCATGTGATACTCAGAGTAACCAACTGGGATACTCAGAGTAACCAATTGACTTCTCTCTGCACTACAAAGAGCACATACCAGTCTTATGACCCAAAATATGACAATTGGAGTCAGCTTAGTGGCCAGGCACTAGTGACAATTACATTGCAATTACCAATGCATTGAGCAGTAACCACTATTAATTTTGAAAATAATTATGCAAAACAGGTTGTCTCACATTATGGTTTGTAACTTTTTTTCTACTTTATCGATTTCTCAGAAAATCAATACCCAATTGCTTAGGATATTAATAAATGTTGTGGAAAAAGATTATTTATTTCAGACTTTGAACACAACTATGTTTCAGAACGACATACATACATATGCATCAAACTACATGGACTTAGAGTTTAATAAGGCCCTATGAGTAGTACAGGCAACGATGAATTTATGTTGGGAACTATAGAAAAATTTATTTAATTTTTATTAAACTGAAGAAAACATTTCAAGACGTAATTAAATTCAAATTAAAAGTGGAATACTTCTCTTAAAATAATAGGGGGTTTCAAGAAATTGTGTTATTTCAAACAGGCTTTAGTTTTCAAATCAATTAATAAAAACAAAAGTAACAGGACTATGCCAAATTTTATTTACCCTTCACCAAATTCTACTTTAAAATAAAAATTTTTAATATTTTTAGGTTAGAAAATCTAAAATTTTTTTATTCAAAATTTTTTAGCGAACAAAATTGTATGACATAAAATATTTTTTACATTTTTTTCTTTATTTAAGACAAAAAAAATAATTATAAGAAACTAATTTTTTTTGATGAAAAAAAAATTGGGGCTAAAAATTATTTTTCTCGATTTTGACCAATTTGGTCTTATATACGCCGTTGCAAAGGTCTTTGAAATATCTATTACTAGTTGATCGCCCCGGATTCGCCCGGTAGCATTTACTTATGTTAGTTCTTCAAGTTTCTCCAACCCACGCACACCAACCTGTTCTTATTTGCAAATAAAATATCTATTTGTATTGCATACTTTAGGGAGCTTTTTTATTACAGTTGACTGGACTCACAAAAAAAAAAAATTTCCGAGTATTACCCGGAATTTTTTAATTTTTTTTCTTTACAAAACATCTCCTGAAAATTTCGAATCGAATAAAAAAAAAATAAGCCAAATTGCTCCAGCCGTTCTCACGTGATGACATTACATACATGGACCATTTCATTTTTATATATATAGATAGATTGGATATCCATATTGTCTATATTAATGACTTAGTAATCCAGATATAAATCAAAAATAGGTCAAAAATCGAGGTTGTCCTGGTTTTTTCCTTATATCTCAGCCATTTGTGGGCCGATTATGTAGAATTTAAACCGAGTCGGAAGAATTCCCAATATATTAATGTATGAATCATGTATGTACGTTATTTGGGGGCTACGGAGAGATTCGAATTGTGTACCAACAAAGCGTCATAGGCTGGAAGTTTCGCTTTACTTCTTTAATTTCCCAAAAAAAAACAAATATTTTTTTTTGCAGTTTTTCATTTTTTGGAAAAAAAATTTTCGGATTTTTTTTAAATTTTTTTTTTTGTTTTTTGAATTTTTTTTTAATTTTTAGCGAAAAAAACTTTTGGTGAAAAAAAAATCGGGTTAAAAACTATTTTCCCGATTTTGACGCATTGTAGGTCCAACCTACTATAGTTTTATATACATCGTTGCAATGGACTTTGAAATATCTATCATTAGATATTCATATTGTCTATATTAATGACTTAGTAATCCTGATATAGGTAAAAAATAGGTCAAAAATCGAAGTTGTCCTGGTTTTTTCCTCATATCTCAGCCATTTGTGGACCGATTTTGCTGATTTTAAATAGCAAACTTCTCGAAGGCATGTCTGACAGAATTATTGAAGATTTGGATCCCGAAGATATCTGGGGTCTTCAGAAAATTGATTTCAACAAACAGACAGACGGACATGGCTTAATCGACTCCGATATCTATAAGGATCCAGAATATATATACTTTATAGGGTGGGAAATGAAATATGTAGAAATTACAAACGGAATGACAAACTTATATATACCCTTCTCACGAAGGTGAAGTGTATAAAAAGTGTAGCTGAAGCACTCCGATTGCTCACCAAATCTTATTTTGAACGTGTTCCATCGGTATCAACATGCCAGAGATGGTTTGTGCGGTTCAGAAGCGGTGATTTTAATAAAGATCGCCCAGGCCAACCAAAAAAGTTTGAATACCAAGGATTGCAGGCATGAATATTACTGTAAAACTAAACCAAAGCTTGCAGAATCATTTTGAGGATTCATCCAAAAGTAAGGAGGTTGGGTACCACACAAATTGAAGCCGACAGACCTTGAAATACGATTTTGCATATCCCAAATGATGCGGATCATTACTTTCATTGAAAAATGGATCAACTACGATAACTGTAAGCGTAAGAGATCGTATGTGAAGCCCGGCCAACCAGTTGAATCAACACCAAAGCCAAATATCCAAGGTACTAAGGTAATGCACTGTATTTGGTGGGACCAAAAGGATCCTATCTATTATGAACTGCTAAAATCTGACGCAAATGATTCGTTTGAAGCGAGTGTTGCCAAAAAATGCCCTGAATATGCGGTCAGACATGAAACCGTAATATTCCATTATGACATAGCTCCGCCACATGTTACAATAGCTGTTAAAAAGTATTTAGAATGAAGTGATTGAGAAGATTTGCCTCACTCGCTTTATAATCCAGACCTTGCCTCAACCGACTACTATTTGTTTCGATCTATGGAGATCTATGTTTTCTCTGGGATACACTTCACTTTGGAATAGAGTATTCGATACTGGCTTGATTCGTTCTTGTCCTCAAAAAATGAGCAGTTCTTTTCGCTCTGAATCCATATGTTGCCAGAAAGATGGGAAAAGGTCATAGCTAATAATGGCCAATACTTTGAATAAATTTATATTGTACAAATGTTTCAAAATAAAAGCTAAACATTTGAAAAAATCTCCTAATAAGTCATACAGCCAATAATACAATTATGAATGTGCAAGTCACTTTCTGAGGGGGACCTTGTATGGGGACTAGGGACAAATGTTGTGCTAAATTTTGTCGGGATTGACGCATAATCAAAATATTTATGGTTGCTCAAACAGTATTCGGGGAGACATTTGTATGGGGGCTAGATGGAATAATGGACCGATATTGCTCATTTTCAATACCAAACAAACCTAATCATCAGAGAGTATTAGTGGACATTTTGAGGCAGCTATTTCCTTTCGTTTGAGTCCTATCGTGTTTTCAACAGACAGATCGCTTTACAGTATTGTGAGGACCCTGAATATATAAACTAATGTGGATCTGCGACAAATTTTCTGAAGTGTTACAAACGGAATGACATATTTTTTGATGGTGAATATAAAAACTTAAAATTTTTCAAACATTTGTCCTGGTGTTGGCTAAGATTGAGGCATAAATTACACCTCTCTCGCAACTAACCTATTATTTCAACAAAAGTCTCTAACAAGAACCTAAATGATTGTCAGCTTAAAGATTAAAACCATGTTAAAGAGCACAAGACCAGCCAGCCAGCCAGCATGTTAATGAAAAAGGGCGTTGAGCATTTCAACAAACCTTCTGCCATTAAAACAAAAATAGTTATGTACTTTTTAGCATTTAAACAAGAATTTAGCTGGAGATATTTGTACAACATACTACAGCAGACAATAGAGTTGTTAACAAGAATGACACTATACTCCAGGGACAGGAGGAACATGCACTGAATTTCTGTTGTGATGTGTTTTTAACAAGGGGGAGAAGACTCACATAATTCTTAAGATTAATTTAAGTTATATGAGATTTAAGTTATATGAGAAAAAAAATCAAATAATGAACGACTTATGTTAAAGCTTAAATTGTTTGGTACTAATTAAGGTTTTTTAATAAATTACTTACAGACATTTTTATTGTTTTAAGAAATATTAAGCTTACCTGAAAATAAAAAGAGAAATACAAATTATTAAAAGTTATTAAAAAAATGTGTATAAATAAAGGATCAAAATGATTAAATTAAAAAGAATAAAGGATTTAAAAATGTACTCAAAGAGTTAAGTGGGATTAGAGATTATTTCGAGGACGTAATTTTGACCTGAGTGTGTTTCCCACAAATAGAGGGACAAAGTTCGATAGTATATATTTCCAGGAGTAACACACGGAAAGTAAAATCCATGTTAAACCTCGTGAAAGTTTACATTTTTGCTATGATCCTTCTGGCAAATTTCTATTAAGAGTTCTTAAAAAATTCCTATTTTTATTACATTTTTATTCTTTAAAGTCTATTGCGAAAACAAATTCTAAAAGTCATTACAATTGATTGAATTTTTTGTCTGTACAAACTCTTCAATTTGTTACGACAATAATGGCCATTTGTGGCACACAAATTCCACCACGTACTTGCAACATACAAAACAGATTTAGTTTACAACACTTAATCATAGTATTAAATTTCACTGTGTTAGATTTTTTCCAAAGCTTGTTAAAAACAAATTCAATATTTGAATTTTAATAAAGAACAACAAAATACATAAAACAAACTAAAAAGATTAATGGCCAGATAAAATTTCCAAAATAAATGGTACTTGCAAATAAATTGACACATATAATATAAATGTTGCATAGAAATGTACTGTACAGAGCATGATATTAAAGAAAATAGTTAAAATTTGAACAAGATTGAACATGTTTCTATTAAAATTCGAATTTTGTGAATTTTGATAACTTTTCTAAACAACAAAATACCTAGGTTGGCTACCGTTACGTTACAGTTAGTACCCAAATACCGTTACCAAAATAAGTATTGAGAGTATGACTTAAAAATGCGAAATTTTTTCAAATTTTTAGCTTTAATTTTTAAACATTTGTACAATATAAATTTATTCAAAGTATTGGCCATTATTAGCTATGAAATTTTCCCATCTTTCTGGCAACATATCGTTCCGATCTAAAGGAACTGCTCATCTTTTGAAGCCAATATCGGATACTGTGTTCTAAAGTAAAGCGTATCCCAGAGAGAGCGTTCTGTATCGATCGGAACAAATAGTAGTCGGACGGAGCACGATCTGAACTATAAATCGGTTGAGCAAAACTTCATTCTAAATAGTTTTTAGCAGGTATTGCAACATGTGGCCGAGTGTTGTCATAATGAAATATTACGGTTTCATGTCCGGCGTTTTTCGGTCAATGCTCTATTCAAAAGTATCAGTTACGTTCGGTACCGGCTCCCTGTGATGGTCTGGCCAGATAGGCCCTTTTGGTCCCACCAAATACAGAGCATTACCTTAGCGCCATGAATATTTGGCTCTGGTATCGATTCGACTGGTTGGCCGGACTTCATATACGATATCTTACGCTTCGGGTTATCCTGATGGATCCATTTTTCATCGCAAGTAATGATTCGGTGCAAAAAATATTATCTTTTATACCGTTCAAGCATCATTTCGGACATGCAAAATCGTCTTTCAAAGTCACTCGACTAGAATTCGTAAGGTACCCAATTTCCCTGCTCATCTTTTGAGGCCAACAACGAATCAAGCCAATATCGGATACTCTATTGCAAAGTGAAGCGTATCCCAGAAAGAGCGTTCTGCATCGTTCGAAACAAATAGTATTAGGATGGGGCATGGTCTGGACTATAAAGCGGGTGATGCAAAACTTCGTAACCGCTTCATTCTAAATACTGTTTAACAGCTACTGCAACATGAGGCCGAGCGTTGTCATGATGGAATATTAGGGTTTCACATCTTGCAGCATATTCTGGGCGTTTTTCGACAAATGCTCTCTTCAAACGAATCAGTTGTGTTCGGTTCAGGTTTCCTGCGATGGTCTGGCCAGATTTTAGCAGCTCATAATAGATAGGACTCTTTTGATCCCACCAAATACAGATAATTACCTTAGCGCCTTGCATATTTGACTTTGGTGTCGATTCGGCTGGTAGGCTGGGCTTCACATACGATTTCTTACGCTTCAGGTTATCATAATGGATCCATTTTTTATCGCAAGTAATGATGCGGTGCAAAAATTATTTTCTTTTATATAGTTCAGATATACAAAATCGTCATTCAAGGTCTCTCGGCTTCAATTCGTATGGTACCCAATTTCCTTGCATTTGGATGATTCCTGATGCTTGCAAACGTTTTGAAATAGCTGCTTGAGTAGCATCCAATGATTTTGCAAGCTCTTGTTGAGTTTTAAGAAGTAATGCCTCTTTTTTGGCTGGCATGAACGATCTTTTATCTTCTTTGTGAACAATCGGTATGCTTCAGCGGCACTTTTTTCAAATTAAAGAAGTAAAGCCAAACTTCCCGCATATGACGCTTTGTTGGTACAAAATGTTCGATGTGAATTTAATCAGTCACACCGAAAAAGCATCAAAAAACGTTATCGTTACCGAAACAATTCAAATTACCGTTACCTTTTCAAATCGTTAGTCAAACTAGGTTTAAATATTTTTCTAACCACCTTTTCTATCGTCTCTAAAACATAGTTTATTGGCATCTATTGACAATTAAATTTTTTGAAATCATCGTTTACGCGTTTACACGCATTCGTTTGTTTTGGTCAGAAATTTTTGTCGAAATGTTTAGCTTTCGAACAAATTTATACACAACGAACATTTGTATCACAATTATTTTTAATGCCAACCGCCATGGTGGTTAACAAACTAACCACCCCATTCAATAAAAATCATGCAATGGGGTGGTTTGTTTATCATTTTTTCTTATTTTTCATAACAAACTGACCTAAATTAATGTAAAACTGCAATTGTTTTGATTGTTAATATTTAAAAACTAATGCAAACATTAAATTTATACCCTTTTTATCCAATAAAAAACTGACAAACATAATTAGCCAGCTAAAGGTATCTATCACTCGTAAAAGTACAAAACCATTTAAGATTATTGCATAGTTTCCACACTGTCTGTCTATCTGTCCGTCCTTACATTTATTCCATAACATGATTTTTTAATTTTAATTATGATTGATTTACGGTAAAACTATATAATAATTTCAATTTGTAACAATATTTTCAATTAAAATTCTCTCAGCATTCTTTCTTTCTTACTTTCATGTTAACTTTAAACTTGAAGCAAGCAATATTAGCCGTTAAGAGAAATACGAGAAATAACAGACAGCTGCTACGTATACAAAGATGAGATACTTTAACTAAAAGATACAGATACACTTAAGTGTTTTAGATACACGTATTTTTCTACATGATTGATTTCATACTTTATCAGTTTCTTTTTTACCACCACAATCATTATCTTTGTGGTTGTATCTCAGAGTGTTTGAGTTTCATTTTATAATTTTTCTTTAATTTTCTCTAATGTTTTGTAAACGATTTTCTTTGTGTGTTTCATTAACATATTAATGGTTGGGTTCTAACACCTTCGGGCTATTCCTGTTATTGTTCTTGGAATCATTGTTGGATAATAGATTATAACTTTTGTAAAGATCACTAATTAATGTTGAAAAGAAATGTTTAAAACTGTTTAAATTGTTATATTATGTTCTTGTTAAGGTTAATTACAAAACAGTTAAAAATCTAATCAGTTTAAATTAAAAATCTTTTTAGAAGACAACAGCAGAAATAATGATTAATCAAAGAATTCATATAAGCAGTACTTTGTTAAAAAGTGTAACAGAAATATCAATTCTATGTTCTGTAACAATGAAATCGTTTTTAGAGAAATTCAAGCAGTTGAACATTTTGTTGGAATTTGACTTGAATTCAAATGTAATTATGGTTTAAACTTGAAAAATTAAATATTTTTCAAACAAAAAACAAATGTCTTGAATTTATCTTTTCTTTTTACTGGAGAATGCTATTGAAATAAAGTATAAAACTGCAATTCAATTGCTTGACTATAATTCAAGGCTTGAATACACTTGTTTTCAACTTGAATTCCAGTGAAAATGCTTATTGGGCCATATATAACATCTTTATATTTAAATCTTTAAAAAAATGCATAAAAATGTTTAGAAATATTTAACTTGCAACTGCAATTTAATTTTACATTTCTTTTTGTATAACAGTTACCATTTTCAACGTTTACTTGCAAAGGCATTTAAAAACTCTGGCAAATGTTAGAAATTGTAAGAATTTCTTTTTACAAACTAAAAGAATACCAACAGAGACTTAATTTTTCTTGGTAATCTTTAAACAGAATTTAATGATTTCATAATTAGCCGGAAATATTAAATAAAATTGAAATTAATCTTAATTTCCTTTAAAAGAGAAAGAAGAAAGAAAAGAACTCTTGTTATTTCCTGCTAATGACAATTAATAAAATCTAATCATTGCTATAACATCTTAATCTCTAAGAAAATATACTTTATTGCTAGTTTATTTATATTATATTTACAATGAGAAAAAGTGTTTATCATGCTGCAGCCCTGTAAAGCAGTGATAGGCATAAAGAGAATATCTAACTTAAATTATAACAAAATGTTACAAACATTCTGTCTCTGTTGTAATCTGGCCAGCTTTTTATTACTTATTTGATCATTTCTCTGAATTCGATAGCCGATCATGTTCGGCCTCTGGTGGCTATGCATACCGACCACTGTTTTAATCAAATGGAAAACTATATTAAGACTTCTTGATGGTTTACTATTCCTGATGAAATTCTTATAGATGCATTATGTGTTTGTTATATAATTTGTTTTCATCACTGAAATTATACGCACAGAATGTGTGTGTCTTGTTCATTCTTGTGATCACAATTAATGTTGCATTAAAAATGAAATTAAACGAAAATTATTTAAGGCACTCAGCACGACAGACAAATCATTTTCAACATGAAATAATGCCATCAATTTTAACGATAATGATGATTTTATTTTCAAAATGTAATGCAGTGAGAAAATTGTTGTAATGAAAAGGAAATAAATGGGTAGAAAAAAAGTGGAATTTTGTTGTGGCAGGTGGTGAAAAATTTGTTAAAGGGTTAAAATTTTGTTAAGAAAAGGGGAAGTAAGACAACTATTCGACTAGATAAAGAAAGACGATTGAAGCTAGAATTCAACTAGATACAGAACCACGATTGAAACTAGAATTCAACTAGATAAAGAACCACGATTAAAGCTAGAATTAAACTAGATAAAGAACCACGATTGAAGCTAGATAAAGAAGCATTATTGAAGCTAGAATTCAACTAGATAAAGAACCACGATTGAAGCTAGATAAAGAAGCATTATTGAAGCTAGAATTCAACTAGATAAAGAACCACGATTAAAGCTAGAATTAAACTAGATAAAGAACCACGATTGAAGCTAGATAAAGAAGCATTATTGAAGCTAGAATTCAACTAGATAAAGAACCACGATTAAAGCTAGAATTAAACTAGATAAAGAACCAAGATTAAGAATTCAGCTAGATAAAGAACCATGATTGAAGCTAGAATTCAGCTAGATAAAGAACGATGATTGAAGCTAGAATTCAACTAGATAAAGAACCAAGACTGAAGCTAGAATTCAACTTGATAAAGAACCAACATTAAAGCTATAATTCAGCTAGACAAAGAAGCATGATTGAAGCTAGAATTCAACTAGATAAAGCACCAAGATTGAAGCTAGAATTCAGCTAGATAAAGAACCACGATTGAAGCTAGAATTCAGCTAGATAAAGAACCAAGATTGAAGCTAGAATTCAACTAGATAAAGAACCACGATTAAAGCTAGAATTAAACTAGATAAAGAACCTCGATTGAAGTTAGAATTCAGCTAGATAAAGAACCACGATTGAAGCTAGATAAAGAAGCATTATTGAAGCTAGAATTCAAATAGATAAAGAACCATGATTGAAGCTAGAATTCAACTAGATAAAGAACCAAGATTAAAGCTAGAATTAAACTAGATAAAGAACCAAGATTGGAGCTAGAATTCAACTAGATAAAGAACCAAGATTGAAGCTAGAATTCAACTAGATAAAAAAGCACGATTGAAGCTAGAATTCAACTAGATAAAGAACCATGATTGAAGCTAGATAATGAAGCATTATTGAAGCTAGAATTCAGCTAGATAAAGAACGATGATTGAAGCTAAAATTCAACTAGATAAAGAACCAAGATTGAAGCTAGAATTCAACTAGATAAAGAACCAAGATTGAAGCTAGAATTCAACTAGATAAAGAACCAAGATTGAAGCTAGAATTCAACTAGTTAAAGAAGCACGATTGAAGCTAGAATTCAGCTAGATAAAGAACGATGATTGAAGCTAAAATTCAACTAGATAAAGAACCAAGATTGAAGCTAGAATTCAACTAGATAAAGAACCAAGATTAAAGCTAGAATTCAACTAGATAAAGAACCAAGATTGAAGCTAGAATTCAACTAGATAAAGAACAAAGATTGAAGCTAGAATTCAACTAGATAAAGAAGCACGATTGAAGCTAGAATTCAACTAGATAAAGAACCATGATTGAAGCTAGATAATGAAGCATTATTGAAGCTAGAATTAAGCTAGATAAAGAACGATGATTGAAGCTAAAATTCAACTAGATAAAGAACCAAGATTGAAGCTAGAATTCAACTAGATAAAGAACCAAGATTAAAGCTAGAATTCAACTAGATAAAGAACCAAGATTGAAGCTAGAATTCAACTAGATAAAGAACCAAGATTGAAGCTAGAATTCAACTAGTTAAAGAACCATGATTGAAGCTAGAATTCAACTAGATAAAGAACCAAGATTGGAGCTAGAATTCAACTAGATAAAGAAGCACGATTGAAGCTAGAATTCAACTAGATAAAGAACCATGATTGAAGCTAGATAAAGAAGCATTATTGAAGCTAGAATTCAGCTAAATAAAGAAGCACGATTGAAGCTAGAATTCAACTAGATAAAGAACCACAATTGAAGCTAGATAAAGAAGCATTATTGAAGCTAGAATTCAGCTAGATAAAGAACGATGATTGAAGCTAAAATTCAGCTAGAAAAAGAACGATGATTGAAGCTAGAATTCAACTAGATAAAGAACCAAGATTAAAGCTAGAATTCAAACAGATAAAGAACCATGATTGAAGCTAGAATTCAACTAGATAAAGAACCAAGATTGAAGCTAGAATTCAACTAGATAAAGAACCAAGATTGAAGCTAGAATTCAACTAGATAAAGAAGCACGATTGAAGCTAGAATTCAACTAGATAAAGAACCATGATTGAAGCTAGATAAAGAAGCATTATTGAAGCTAGAATTCAGCTAAATAAAGAAGCACGATTGAAGCTAGAATTCAACTAGATAAAGAACCACAATTGAAGCTAGATAAAGAAGCATTATTGAAGCTAGAATTCAGCTAGATAAAGAACGATGATTGAAGCTAGAATTCAACTAGATAAAGAACGATGATTGAAGCTAGAATTCAACTAGATAAAGAACCAAGATTAAAGCTAGAATTCAAACAGATAAAGAACCATGATTGAAGCTAGAATTCAACTAGATAAAGAACCAAGATTGAAGCTAGAATTCAGCTAGATAAAGAACGATGATTAAAGCTAGAATTCAACTAGATAAAGAACCAAGATTAAAGCTAGAATTCAACTAGATAAAGAACCAAGATTGAAGCTAGAATTCAACTAGATAAAGAACCATGGTTGAAGCTAGAATTGGACTGTACAAAGAAGAACGATTGAAGCTAGAATTAAACTATATAATAAACCACAATTGTTGCTACAATACTGATATCAGTCCCTGAGCTAAACTTCCCTTTTTCCACCAAAGATTTTTGAACTTTCTATCAACACAAGTGTTTATATTCTAGTATCTCTCTCTCTCTATATATGCGTGCCTTTATGGTTTATTATGATGATTTTTTACAATATTATTATTATTTTTGTTATTTATTTCAGTTTTTAACTGAAAACCGTTTAACATTTCCCTTGTCATAATCATTAGAGGCATTAACATTGTCGTAATTTTCCAATGACTGAAGAATGAATGAATGCATATAGTTTTATTGTTAAGTGAATAGAAAATTTTCGTTATTGTGTAGATGGTTCCATAATTAACTCATAGTTAAGTGCTGAAGATAAGTTAATAGAAAGGGAAACCCCACACAGAGGGAAACAGCTACGTTTAAATAAAAGTGTAAAACAAAATATATAACAGAGGGGGGTTACAAAACCAATTAAATGTAATAAAAATGTATTTAAATAATGAAAAATTACTAGAGAAAATAATGGAAATTGCTGTTGGAATTAATCATTACTAACAATATAAATTAAGTGATGAAAATAACAAAAGTTTTTCTATACATTTTTAAATTGCTAAAAAAAAGTTGGCACAACATAATAATTCAACTGATATCTTAATATATAGATCTATAGATTTCATTTATAGATTTAATTTATAAATATTTGTATATTTTGTTGTGTAAATATAATAGTTCTGAACATTCCAATTCCAACAAAGATAAAATTCCAAAGAAACATCTGCTGCAATAAAATACTTTTGTTAAAAGTCTTTCAAAACCTGTAGTTACAAAATCCGTAGGAGTGAATTATTAATTTGTTTCCTACATTTCTGTTTCTGTTTCTATTTCTTTTATACTAAATATAACCCCAAAGTAAAGAAACTTAAAAAAATTATATATTATTAAAAAGAAAATAACAGAATTCAAACAAAAAACTATCACATGCACTCATGTCTTTATGAAGTGGGCGGTAATGCTGGTTTTTGCTGCTGCCACTAACGCTACTTACTACCAATTGTTGCTTGTAACTTCTAACCATTTCTAGCATATCTCTAGTGTTCCAGCAGAGCAGCATTACGGTTTCTAGAGCTTCCACAAAAAAAAAAATAACAAAAATAATTATGAAATTTTTCATGGTACATGAAAGCAAAAAATTATCTAGCAAAATAGTGAAAGTTTTTCTTTTTTTCTTCCTCTGCCATTTCTTAAAAGAAAACTCAATTGTATTGAAATTATTTATTAAGAAAAACTAAAAACACAAAACCATGTTAAACAATTGAAAATTAATCAATTTTTTTTTCTTTCTTTCTTTTTATTTATTTGCAGGTAAGCATCATAAGAATTCTATGGAATTTTCAACAGAGAAAAAAATATTTATGTTTTCAAAACAACCATAAATTACCACCTTTTCAATGAGCAAAAGAAGATGAATTTCGTTGAAGTTTACCGGAAAAGAAAACTATTGTATGTAAAATTATTGAAAAGAAAATAGAAATTTGGTTAAAGGTATGTACTTTATGTTTAAAGAGAAATAGGTACAATGCTGAACTTTGTTTAACCGCAAAAAGTACAAGGAAGTTGTTGTGGAGAAAATTTAAAGATGTTAAGGTGTGCTAGATGAACAAATATTTGAAAGATACTTCAGGCATTTAATGATATGAAAACAATATGTGAAAGAAATTACAGCTTCAATTGTGGTTCTTTATATAATCTAATGCTAGCTTCAATTTGTGTTCTTTGCATTCTCCAATTCAGGATTAATTCGTGGTTTAATTCTAGCTCAATTGTGGTCAAATTCTAGCTTTAATCGTATTCCAATTCTAGATTCAATCGTGATGCAATTGTAGCTCAATCGTGGTCAAATTCTAGTTCTAATCGTAATCTAATTCTACAGTCAATCGCAGTCCAATCTTGGTTTAATTCTAGCATTCAATTGTGGTTCTTCATTTAGTCGAATTTTAGCTTCAATCGTGGTCCAATTCTAGGCTCAGTCGTGGTTCACTCGCGATCCAATTATAGCTTAAATTCTTGCTTTAATCATGATCAACTTCTAGCACCGATTGTGATTCTTTATATATAGTTCAATTTTAGCATCAATCGTGGTCCAGTTGTAAATTAGATTATGGTTCTATTCTAGTTGCAATCGTGGTACAATTCTAGCTTCAATCGTGGTCCAATTCTACCTTTAATCGTGGTTAAATTTTTGCTCAATCATGGTCCAGTACTAGATTATATAGTGGTCCAATTATAGTTTCCTTCGTGGTTCAGTCGTGATCCAATTATAGCTTCTATTATGGTCCACTTCCGGCACCAATCGCGATTCTTTATATAGTCAAATTCTAGCATCAATCGCGCTGCCATTCTAGATTCAATCGCGATTCTTTCTAAGTTCAATCCTAGTCCAATTCTAACTTCATTCGTGGTCCAATTCTAAATTCAATCGCGGTTCAATTCTATCATTAATCGTGGTCAAATTCTAGCTTCAATCATAGTCCACTTCTAGGCTCAATCGTAGTCCAATTATAGCTTAAATCCAGTTCCAATCATGATCTAATTTACCTACAGTTGTAGTCCAATTCTATCTCCAATCTTTGTTCAATTCTAGCTCCAATCATGGTCCACTTATAGCTCCAATCGTGTTTCTAGTTGAATTCTAGCTAAAATCGTGTTTCATTATCTAGTTGAATTCTAACTTCAATCGTGGATATTTATCTAGTTGAGTTCTAGTTTCAATCGTGGATATTTATCTAGTTGACTTCTAGCTTTATGACCGTAATTTCAAACACTAGATATCTACGGTGTAAAATACCCAGTAGATAAAGTTACCTAAAAGGTAACTTGACATTAATTTCAAATCAATATCTACGGTTAAAAATTACCAAATATTTTTACTCCATAAGCAACTAAGCACTGATAGATATCTACTTGTTGAAATTACGGGCATTAATCATGATTCCTTAACTAGTTGATTTCTAGCTTCAATCCTGGTTCTTTATCAATGAATTCTAGCTTCAATCGTGGTTCCTTATCTAGTTGAATTCTAGCTTCAATCTTGGTTCTTTATCAATAAATTCTAGCTTCAATCGTGGTTCCTTATCTAGTTGAATTATAGATTCAATCGTGGCTCCTTATCAATGAATTCAAGCTTCAATCGTGCTTCCTTATCTAGTTAAATTCTAGCTTCAATCGTGCTTCTTTATCAAGTTGAATTCTAACTTCAATTCTAGTTTTAATCGTGGTGCTTAATCTAGTTGAATTCTAGCTTGAATCGTTCTTTTTCTAGTTGAATTCTAGCTTGAATCGTGCTTCAATATTGGTTCTTTATCTAGTTGAATTTTAGCTTCAGAAATGGTTCTTTATCTAGTTGAATTCTAGCTTCAATCGTGGCTCCTTATCAATGAATTCAAGCTTCAATCGTGGTTCCTTATCTAGTTAAATTCTAGCTTCAATCGAGCTTCTTTAACTACTTAAATTCTAGCTTCAATCTTGGTTCTTTATCAATGAATTCAAGCTTCAATTGTGGTTCCTTATCTAGTTGAATTCTAGCTTCAATCGTGGCTCCTTATGAATGAATTCAAGCTTCAATCGTGCTTCTTTATCTAGTTTAATTCTAGCTTCAATCGAGCTTCTTTTACTACTTGAATTCTAGCTTCAATCTTGGTTCTTTATTAATGAATTCAAGCTTCAATCGTGGTTCCTTATCTAGTTGAATTCTAGCTTCAATCTTGGTTCTTTATCAATGAATTCAAGCTTCAATCGTCGTTCCTTATCTAGTTGAATTCTAGCTTCAATCGTGGCTCCTTATCAATGAATTCAAGCTTCAATCGTGGTTCCTTATCTAGTTAAATTCTAGCTTCAATCGAGCTTCTTTAACTACTTGAATTCTAGCTTCAATCTTGGTTCTTTATCAATGAATTCAAGCTTCAATCGTGGTTCCTTATCTAGTTGAATTCTAGCTTCAATCGTGGCTCCTTATCAATGAATTCAAGCTTCAATCGTGCTTCTTTATCTAGTTTAATTCTAGCTCCAATCGTGGTTCTTTATCTAGTTGAATTCTAGCTTCAATCGCGCTTCAATCGTGGTTCCTTATCTAGTTGAATTCTAGCTTCAATCGCGCTTCAATCGTGGTTCCTTATCTAGTCGAATTCTAGCTTCAATCTTGGTTCTTTATCAATGAATTCAAGCTTCAATCGTGGTTCCTTATCTAGTTGAATTCTAGCTTCAATCGTGGTTCTATATCTAGTTGATTTCAATTGTGGTTCCTTATCTAGTTGAATTCTAGCTTCAATCTTGGTTCTTTATCAATAAATTCTAGCTTCAATCGTGGTTCCTTATCTAGTTGAATTCTAGATTCAATCGTGGCTCCTTATCAATGAATTCAAGCTTCAATCGTGGTTCTTTATCTAGTTGAATTCTAGATTCAATCGCGCTTCAATCGTGGTTCTTTATCTAGTTGATTTCTAGTTTCAATCGTGGTTCCTTATCTAGTTGAATTCTAGCTTTAATCGTGGCTCCTTATCAATGAATTCAAGCTTCAATCGTGGTTCCTTATCTAGTTAAATTCTAGCTTCAATCGGGCTTCTTTAACTACTTGAATTCTAGCTTCAATATTGGTTCTTTATTAATGAATTCTAGCTTCAATCGTGGCTCCTTATCAATGAATTCATGCTATAATCGTGGTTCCTTATCTAGTTAAATTCTAGATTCAATCGTGCTTCTTTAACTAGTTAAATTCTAACTTCAATTCTAGCTTCTATAGTGGTTCTTTATCTAGTTAAATTCTAGCTTCAATCGCGCTTCTTTATCTAGTTTAATTCTAGCTCCAATCGTAGATAAAGAATCTAGTTGAATTCTAGCTGCAATCGTGGTTCTTTATCTAGTTGAATTCTAGCTTGAATCGTGCTTCTTTATCTAGTTGAGTTTTGGCTTAAATCCAGGTCCTTTATCTAGTTGAATTCTATCTTTAATCATGCTTCTTTATCTAGTTGAATTCTAGCTTGAATCGTGGTTCTTTATCTAGTTGAATTCCAACTTAAGTCGTGCTTCTTTATCTATTTGAATTCTAGCTTCACTCCCATAGTGCAAGCATTTCATTTCTATTTATTTTACTCACAAAACTTTAAATTCATTTCATTATTAATATTACGATATTGTGCTCAATTTTCTGAACTAGTTTAAAACCAGTAAGTAGCATGACCAACATCATCTCCTAAACTCTAGTACACCAACATAATCATTCTCAATTGCCACAGTCTTGTATATATATGAGGCCCCTTACTTTTCCTATAGCAAGAGCTGTGGTCGTGCATCTTATTGTGGCAAGTCTTCGTGTTTGGCAACACAAAAACTAGCAGTAAATGAAAAGTAACTTAAAATGCGTGTTGTCATAATAGAAATGTAGCAACACTACAAAAACTCAAGTACATAATGTTGCATGCCACACTACACTATGTGGAAATTAGAAACAAGTAAAGAAATTCAGCATATTATTGCCTAGAAAGAAGAAAATAAATGCGGCCATGTTGCAGCCAACACAAATATTTTCAAACGACAAGATTTGATAATATCTCATACATAAATAAACAAGAAATAAACAATCTTTTTTTTTCGTGCTGTCTATGTGTTAACAACTTTGCAACAAAATAAACAGCAATAATAACCAACACCTAAAGTGTGCAACTTGAGTGACATGTAATTGGCGAGATTATTAGTGCAACATTTCAAATGTTACACATGTTGGTGTTGTTTTTTTAGGACTTATCTCACTTTGGAAATGTTGATATGTATAGCAAGTTTTTATAGAATTTGTTTTGCAAAGAAGTTCTTAAGAAGTTTTTGAGTACAGCTGCAAACGACCTGCTAAATATAGTATAGTAAATCTCAATTGTAGCAAAAACAGCAATTATTTTTTAGTTAATAAATTTCCAAACAAAAACATTTATCAACTCCTAAGCCTAAAAATACACTGACTCAAAACATAATTTAGTCTTAACTGACCAAGAAAGATACATTATCCAATTTGCAATGAAAAAAAAACTCAAATAACAAATTTTAAACTAAATAGAAAACGCGTTTTCTTATCAAGTTTTTTTTTCCACAAATTCTCCATCTAGCTTAATGTAATCAAATGTCATCTCAAATAGACAGACTCACAATCACAAAAAAAAAATTTAAAACCAGAAAAAAATCAAGAAAAAAGTGTGGCATAATTGTATGTTTCTATAAAGACAACTGTAGCAAGTTGCATTACTTCTAGCCTCAGCTACCACCATCATCCCAGACAAGTTTTATCAATTTGTCCATGACAACATGGACACAAAACATTCCATTATTTTGTCAGAGTAAATGCAGGCCGGCTGTATGACATCAATGGAATCTAGTTTATTATTTATTTTCTATAAAAGAAATACATATATATATTTAGAAATAAATTCTAGTATATGGAGCAGCATTATATTGCCATAAATGTCATTTATTATATTATTTATTTATGGTTTTATTTTTATGTTTGCTATTTGTTTGCCTCGCTATCATATTAATGTTTACAAATTGTATATTTTTCGACAATTTATATGATTTATTATGTGTTTTAAATACAAATTTCTTGTAAATATTATTTAAACATGTTATTTTTGTGTGATGAATATGCAGTATAATGAAATTATTATCACTCATACGTAATGTGGTATTTAAATCAATTAATTTACATTAATTATACGTTGGGCAGGGCAATTGCATATGTAGAACATTGATTATAGCTTGTTATTGGTTATTTTAAATTAATTGAATTAAGTTATTATTAAAGGCAATTTGATTTAAATATTAAATAGCACGGATATAAATAGGATAAGTATAAATAAATAACTCTATAAGTTTTTTTATTTCGAAAAGTTTGACATGACACAGAAAAAAGTTCGTACCATCAGTCCCACTATGTGGAAAACTCGATCGACATTATAGAAATTGAAATAGTACCAAAAGTGATCAAAATAACTATTAAGTCTTGAAGTGAACCAATATAAATAGGAAAGTACCAATAAATAAGTTCTTCTTTATAAGTACAATCGAATGATTGGGTTGTACACATAGAATTGTTTGGTTCTTGTAACAGAATTGTGCTTCTTATCTAGTTTAATACTAGCTTCAATCGTGGTTCCTTATCTAGTTGAATTCTAGCTTCAATCGTGCATCTTTATCTAGTTGAATTCTAGCTTCAATCGCGGTTCTTTATCTAGTTAAATTCTACCTTCAATCGTGGTTTTTAAACTAGTTGAATTCCAGCTTCAATCGTGGATCTTTAGTAGTACTTTCTCTGTGTATTACTTCATTCAGGAGCGTATGTGTGTAATTACATGTTTCTTAGTTCCTATTTTTAAAATATTTAAAAAGTGTCCTTAAAAAAACACCCCTTTGAAAATTCACACGTACTATGTTCATAATTTCATGTTTCCAAAAAAAATTCTTTCATTAATTTAAAAAATCCATTAAAATTAAAAAAGTACCTCTCATGGATAAAAAGTATCATTATTTCTGGCCACTTAAAATCCGTACGCACTATAGTAATCATAACAAATCTCCCAGTTATCAAAATGGAAAAATATTTACATATGTTTTTAACAACAAATCTACAGCTTTTCTACAATGAATTGCAAGTCATTATGCTTAGTTTTAAAAAGTGTAGACACAATTGGTCAATTCACAAGGTAAAAGAGATCAGTCATATTGTCATAATGTCCTAATATATCATGACTCGGCAGCTCGGCTTAACCGACTCTTAGGCATTCGGCACAGGTCTCAGCTGGTTGGTTACGATAACAAAATAAACATAGCATACAGAATAGTATTATTTTAGGACCAAATAGTATGAATTGACCAAATAGAAAAAGAAGCTAGTGATAAAATTGTGCACAAATATCTAGAAAATCCGACTTTGTCGTGTTAAAAAATAGCCAAAATCTAATTTTTGGCAGATATCAGGTCAGAAATTTTACATCTCGGCAGTTCGAGGTTGTGTGATCTTTAAATATGAATACGTAAAATTAAACAAAAATATTAATTTGGCAGGCAATCCGCAGCTGCTGTTCGAAGAGTCAAGATTTTCAGAAATGTTTTTAAAGAATTTTCAGAATTATATATAAAAAGATAGTTGGGAAAAGCGATTGTTGTCATTTATAAGACATCACACATCTGATACAAAGTTTTAGTCAAGTTGACATTACTCAAATACAACTATGAAGTGGTATAATGAGAATAATATTGATGTTATAGCAAAACACATCAATTAAACAAATTGAGCAATCGAGATATATTGGGCAATTGCTAAACGTAAATTGAAAAAGAGTGCAGGTGGATTCTTACTTCATTAAATTTCGTATGTAGATATGTAATTTCTTGTTCCTTGGTTCATAATTATAAAAAATTTAAAAAGTACTACTGGAAAAAAGTACCATAAATTCCACCTTTTGTAGGCTCACACTTTTCTAAGAATCATATGTTTCTAATTTTATGTTTCAATTTTTATTGCTAGAAAATCAAAAAGTACTATTTGAAAAAGTAGCATAAATTCCACTCTTCATTTACTAAGCTAAATTTAATGTTTTTAGCTTAATTGTTATAAAGAATCATAAAATGCAATTGGTAAAAACAAAAAGTACTAATTACTACAATGGTACTGTTTCAGAAAAGTACTGAAAATTATGCTTTGTGAACTTTCAGTTTACTCAGGATCAAACAATGATACTTTTATTAGATTGTATAAAAAAGTACCAAAAAAGTCTCGCTTTTTGTCATTTCACTTCAATCTTTATCATATATTGGCATAATTTCATGTCTCTCAGTTCAATATTATAAAAAAATTAAAAAAGTACTTTTGTAAAAAGTACCATAAAATCAATGTTTGTTGATTTTCATTTCGCTCAGAATCATGTGAATATTATTTCATGCTTCTATGTTCAGTGTTATAAAAAATTTAAAAAGTACCGCTTGAAAAAAGTACTATTGGGAAAACGGAAACTAAGAGTGCCTTGGAGCTTTCCCATTTCATTTAAAATTATGTAAGTTTTATTTTTGATGTTTCTAGCTTTAATAAGATAAAAGTACCATCAGAAAAAAGATCAGTCCACTTTTGTCTGATTTTAACTTCATAGAGAAACATAAATGCTTATGTTGATTAATTTAAAATATCAAGAAAGTAAGATTGGAAAAAACTACCAATTTGAATACTCAAAATAATAAGTTTTGTCGTAAGTGTTTCTAAAATGTGATAATTTGCTTAGAAAAAAGAATGTTTTGATTGGCTTCCAAACAGTGCTCTGGTATTTTTGTTTGACTGAGTGAAAAATTTTATTGTCATTGCCTTTTCATTTTAGAATAAAATTAATTGTATAGGTTTTTTCCATTTTGGTTAATTTTTTATCCCTCTTGAAATAACAAAATTTTTAGAAAAATAAATGACGTATAATTAGAAACAAAATATATTAATAAAAAAGTACCAAAAAAGGGAAAAATTTGCACCATTTTAAAAATAGATTTTTAAAAAGTACCAATGCATGACATTTTTTGATTAAAAATAAATACATGTTTGTTTATTTAAAAGTTGCAAATGGTAGCAAATTAAATCAAATTAACGTTTTTGTCAGTTTTCACCTCTTAAACAGTAAAATTCACAAAACCAGTCTATTCTTTTTATAAGACTTTGAAATAAAGCTTTTTAAACATATTTCTTTCGGCTTTTATTGAGTTAAGTCAAACAAATTTACTTGTTTTTTATGCCTTAATCGACTATTGTAGCAGTTGACAATGGAGCAATTCTTTGTTTGTATGTTTTGTTATCTTCCTGTTGATTTTGTTTTTTAGATACAAATCGACTAAAGTAAATGAACTATGTCATATCGTGTGCAGTGTTTATTTGAATTGATATTTCTCATTTAAAGTTAGATGATATAAAGTTACCAGTTTTACTCCAAACAAGCTGTATTTTTAAAAATCTCTGGACTTGATAATAAATCTCACTCGTATGTTTTGTCTTGAAAATCTGTTTCCAAATTCGATTACTACATTATAACAGCTTCTTTTAATAAAATGTGCTATAAAACACCCAAAAAGATTTAAGAAATTATTAAAATTATGTGTGAAAGTGCTTCAAAAATTATAGTAAATTGCCACTATCCCAAAAAAAAAACAACAACATATAATTATATAATTATGTATTCCATGATTACTTTTATTTTTTGCAAAAAAAAATCATAATAAAAATGAAAGCGAATAATTATACAAACAAAAAACTAAATTTTTATACAAAAAAAAGATGATGATGATGATGAGAGTTTAATGATTATCCAAGTAATGATATTGTAGTAGAAAAAAAAGATAAGAACTTTCTTTAAAAACAACCGACATTAAAATTCAAATCATACAAACACAAAAAAGTTATATGAATACGAAATGAGTAGAGGAGTGTTGTTAACAAATGTTGGAAAGAAATAGTTGCTAGTGGCTAGATACAGATACAGATATTGCAGTTCTTGACTTAAGCCTACAATCGAGAGTAGATATAATCTTAAAAAAAAACATTGCAGTTTACTTTCATTAGAGATGTAGAGTAGATAAACTTAGTTTATCTACAGTTTAACGAACAGGTTAACATTTGCTGTTCCGCAAATGTTTAGAAAATGTGGGAATAAAAACTAATCCACAGGAAATAATTCTAGTAATAATTGTTTTTGTAACATAACCCAGCAAAAACTTGCTATTGTCTTGTCATTACTAATTACAAGCCTTTTAATGATTGCTACATAACGAATGCATTACTTAGAAGTAGTTTTGTGATAAGAGTGTTTTTTTTTTAAATTGGCAGCATTGTTTTCTGTGACAGCTGATTTGACAGTTCTCTGTTTGTTTTGAGTTTAATTTGGTCTGGCAATTTATCAAAAATAGACTCGTAACTTATTATGGTCATTAAGAATGCTAGCTCCTGTTTCTGTTTTCAAGTTCAGTATTTCTGAATTTTTTCTGTCGTTTTATTTTTGGAAAAAATTGTGCTCGTTCTTCGCTCTTTTGTTCAAAACTGGTTTACATTTGAGGCAAAATAAGATTAATAACAAAAATATTTCTCTAAATATGATTTCTTTAAATTAGAACCTATATTATGATACCAAAAAACACAAATAAGTAAAAAGGGACAAACAAAGTGGGCAACATTTGTTTGTCAAAAACGAAAATGTCATACGATTGACAAATAATACCTTATTTACCCCACAGATTTCATTAACAAACTAAAGAAAATCTTCTTTAATCAATGACCTCTTTGGAAAGATAATTTCCATACAATATTTACCACACCCAACCATGTTTTTTTTTCAAAATTATGACAAGCCTTTGACATCAATTTGACGCACCTTGTTGCTAAAAATATTCCACTCAAAAAAATCTACAATTTCTTTTACAAATGTAAATAAATAAATGTATAAAGGATTTCTTCACAACACAATGTTTATTTATTATTGAATTTAAATTTTTCTTAAATAATATGAAGAAAAACTCTTAAAATTTGTAAACAAAATACTAAAATTAAGTACATACTTGGAAAAAAAACCAGCAATAATTATTATAAAACTTGAAATCTCTCATGACTTTAGCAGTGACCTCGTGTCTTTTAGGTAGACAAACTTTGCTAATAGTTTTTCGCTTTTTATTTCAAACAATATTAGACTTCACTTTTCGTGTTTTTTACAAAAACTTTTTACGTTTTTGTTAAGGTGATTTACACTTTAGTAACACACTGTGTACTTGTATTGAGCATATTGAGGAGCTTGACACACAATTCAAGTACGTACGAGCAACGAGCAACAAACTAAAATTTGGTGGCACTAAAAAAAACGGTTGCAAAAAGAAGTCAACAAAATGATTGGAATAAAAAAAGAACCAGTGAGAGACCAAATTAACACACATAAATTTGCTGCATACTTAAAGGGAACATTTTAATAGCAGCAGCAACAGACATTTTACGAAAAGAAAAAAACTATTTTATCATCATTATTAGTGGCAAATAACAGCATACATGGCATCCATCGAAAGTTGCAAGATGCACGCTACTTTAAGCAATAGCGAACTATTCATTGAAATCCTAGCAAAAAAGGAACATCCAAAAAAGCGCAAATGTAACAGAATTAATAATTCGCAAGTGCTTTGATCTCATATACCCTTCACCAAAATGTACTTTAAAATACAAATTTTAAATATTTTTAAGAAAACAAAATTTAAAATTTTTTTTTTTAAATTGTTTTTGTATTTTTTTCCAACTTTTTTTTTTAATTTTATTAAAATTTTTTAAATTTTTTTTACTTTTATTAAAATTTTTTATTTTTTTTTAATTTAAAAAAAAAAAAATTTTTAATTTATTAGTAAAAAAAATTTGTGACAAAAAATTTTTTTTGGTAAAAAAAATTCGGGTTAAAAAATAGTTTTCCCGATTTTGACCCATTGTAGGTCCAAATTATATACATCGTTGCAATGGACTTTGAAATATCTATCATTAGATATCCACATTGTCTACATTAATGACTTAGTAATCTAGATATAGATCAAAAATAGGCCAAAAATCGAGGTTGTCCCGGTTTTTCACTTATATCTCAGCCATTTATGGACCGATTTTCTCGATTTTAATTGCAACAGAGCCGGGAGAATTACCGATATATTGCTGTATCAATCATGTTTGTAAGATATTTGGGGGCTACAGAAAGTTGATGGCTATATCGGCTTCGCTATCTATAACGATTCAGAATATATATATTTTGAGGGAACAAAGGAATGACAAACTTATATATATATACCTTTGCCGCTCATGGTGAAGGGTATAAAAACTAACTGTATTAGGTATAAGACTATTTATGTCTGATGAACAACATCCGTGATAATATCTCTAAAATAAGGCTAAGCTGCCCACATTCCGACGATGTTCTAAAGTATCAATAAACTGGGTAACAGTTTCATCCCCCATAATATGAACTCTTTGAACCAGTTTCACCAGCTCAAGACTTGACCTTTCAGCTCCGGCCCATATGTGGGAATTATATTCCATTTTTGGACGAATGAAGCTAGTGTATATACGAAGTAGGTCGGAAGGGGAGAAATATGTCCGACAACGTCTCAAGGAACACAAACACCTAAAAGTTTCCTTCGCGAAATCAAATATATGACGATTCCAAAGGACGTCACACTGTATCTCCTACCTAAAGGTTATCTGAGACTCCAACAGTTTCGTTACCTATGCGATGAATTGATTGTGGTGAAATCTCAAGATGTTTGTGTGTCAATAGGCAACACTGAATTTTGAGTGCGTTGAAATTAACTCGGTTCAATACTCTCCATCTAGAGACTGTTATAGGGTCACGATTAGAGATGCCAAACAGGGAATCCCGTTCCCGAAAATCCCGGGGTTTTCGGGATTTCTTGAATCCCGATGACCGGGATTTTTTATTTTTAAATCCCGGGGTTTTCGGGATTTTCCAAATCCCGTTTTTCATAAAAAATAATGGATTTTTTTATGAAAAAACGTATAGCAGAAATTAATTGCTAAATAAAAAATTGTCTTTCAATTGTAAAGACATAATTATGTACGTTTCTTTTTTATAATTTTTGGTATTTTAGATTTCCCGAAAATCCCGAACCCCGGGATCTTCAAAATTCAGTCCCGATTAGCATCTCTAGTCACGATTTATTGAGTCATCCATACATTCTTGAGAGTTAAATCTCAGAAATTGTTGATCTATGGTCAACAATTATTACAATATCAACAGATATTACTGTCATCCGCGAAAGAGTAAATTTGAATTGAAAAGAACAGAGCCCAGGGGGACTGCAGAGGTCAATATGATGTCCTCGGAGCAAACCCCAACTGTTACTACCCTTATAGTACGTCCACGAAGAAATAAAACGGAAAAATTCTACCCCCACACCGAACGAGATCAATTTCGAAACTAATCCACCATGCCACACCAAATGCTTTCGAAATGTCAAGTGCGAATAACATACTCTATCCCATGAGGTGTATTGATTCGCACCACTGTTCTGAAAGAAACGTCTACTGCGGAAGCCATATTGTGTGTTATTCAGAAGTCTATTCGATTGCAAATAATTGAAAAGGTGATAGAATAACATGCTCCATAACCTTCGAGAGCGCCGAACAAATTCCGATTGGCCGATAATTATCCGGATTGGTGGGATCGCCTGTTTTGGGGATTCCAACAATGGCTAAAAATCCCAGATTGATATGAGTCGTAGAAAAGGTTCCTAAGTGGACGAGCCAGCAAAGCGGAACATTTTTTTAAAACAAGTGCTAAAATTGAGTCCGGATAGAACTTTCATAACTGCACGAGTTCTGAAGAATATTTTAGGCATAGTAAAAGGTACATTAGGTATCATGAATTTGATGAGACAATTTTTGCCAAAAGGTTTGCTTTTTCATTAGCTTCCTTAACAATACAATCACCCGTAAGAAGAGGAGGAATACCGATGTTGTTCCGAATACTTTTACAAAAGATCAGAACCTTTTGCGATGGAGTATTCTCGTACACTCATTACGTGCCTGTCTACGAAGTTGATCAGTTAGGGGATTTTTATTTCTCTACGCCACATTTTCTAAATGTCTGGTTATTTTTTACGATAAACGATAACCAGAGATTGAGATTAAGCGTATCGCAGAGAGAGCGTTCTGTATCGATCGAATCAAATAGTAGTCGGACGGGGCAAGGTCTGGACTATAAGGTGGATGAAGAAAAACTTCCCAACCACTTCATTATAAATAGTTTTTAACAGGTGTTATGATAAAATATTACGGATTCCCTGATATGATCTGGCCAGATTTCAACAGCTCATAATATATAGAACCCTTTGAGTCCCACCAAATACAGAGCATTACCTTAGCACCACGGATATTTGGCTTTGGTGTCGATTCGGCTGGTTAGCCGCACTTCACGTACGATCTCTTACTCTTCAGTTTATAGTAATGAATCCATTTTTCATCGCAAATAATGATTTCAAGCAAAAAGTAGCATTTCAGACATACAAAATCTTCTATCAAGGTCTCTCGGCTTCAATTCGTATGGTACCCAATTTCCCTGCTTTTGGATGAATCCTGCTGCTCGAAAATATTTTGAAATTGCTGCTTTATTAGCTCCCAATGATTTTGCAAGCTTTTGTTGAGTTTTACAACAATCTTCATGGAGTAATGCCTCCAATTCATGGTCTTCAAACTTCTTTGACAGGCCTGGGTTATTTTTGTCTTCCATGTCAAAATCATCATTTCTGAACCGCACAAATCTCTTGCAAGTTGAAACCGATTAAACACATTCACCATAAGCTTCGGTGAGCAATCAGTGGGCTTCAGTGTCACTTTTTTTCAAAATTAATGAAGTAAAGCAAAACTTCCCGCATATGACGCTTTCCAAATATTGCAAATATTACATTCAGATCTTTCAGAGTACAAAAACCTCACTTTTCAGTCAATCACAATTCTTCACTTTACTTCTTTAAACTTTTTCACTATCCTATTGACTACAGTTTTATTTTATAAGCAAATACAAAAAAAAAACTTACAAATTTACACAAAGTTCCAGGAGAAAACAGCACGAATTGCATATTAAAATAAGAAAAAATCATCATCACTCCTACACTACCCCACACTCTATATACCTCTTGCAACTACCACATTTTGCAGAGCACAGAACTATGTACAAACATCAGAAGGTTAAAGTTCAGCCCCTTATAAGAAAACGAAGACGTTAGGTTAGGTTAGTACGAGTAAGTAGTTGCCACAAAATGTTCAACTAGTTTTATTTTTTTTTTCCTCATTTTGTTCATTTTTAACGATGCCACTCACTCACTTACTGTGTTTTGTATACTCTAGTGGAAAATGTTTATGCACATTTTTTTTTTGTTTAAACCAAACAAAAAACGACGTTTTAAAAGATTTTTATTTTTATGATAGACAAAAATAGCAAAGAATCGTGTCTTGATTTTAGTGTAATGATATTAAGGCAACATTACGAGAGAGAGAAACGTATAGAAAATGTGTGTTCGAAACTGCAACTTTAAGGAAATTTGGTAAAAAATTAAAAGCAAACAAAATGATCGTATTTCTAAATTCATTAAGTAGCAGCTACAGCGAAACACAAAATAAATGCTACAATAAATGCAGCTTAGAACAATTTCAATTAAATCTATTTAATAAAAACTTTCGCCAAAATTCAGTATTTTTGTAGTACTAGTAGTGGTGCAAGTAGTATGTATTTGTGCAAGTGTGAACTTGTACTTGCATGTTGAACTATTTGCTATTTATAACAATTCTTGTTTTCTTCAATACAATTTTCTCTATTGTCTTAAGCAATTTGTATTTAATTCCATTAAATAAATCAACCTTTATTTTGTAAATTTATTTCACACAAACACAATAAACGTTTTGAAAATACCCAGGTGAAATTCATTGAAGAAAAAACTAACATACATAACACTCATGTTAATCGATATTATAACTAATTTATTAGTTAAATACTAATTTCTCTTAATACACAATAAATAAATATTGAATACGAGTGCAAATTATATAAATATAAAGACAAATGCGAAGACAAAAGCTTAGTTGTGTTTCTTTGTAACATTTAATTAATTGCATTAAATATAAATAAATAATAATGAACGGCTGGCTAAATTGATTTTCGTCTGTGGAAGAGAAAGCCAATCACAACAATCATATCAATATTAAATTTTCGCAAAATAGAAATCATTATTATACATATTTATTATTTCAAATTATATTCAATAACTAAATATCTTAACAACTCAGATTAACCCAAAAAACTCTAAATACTGTTACAAAATAAACGTCAAAATATCAATTATGTCAAAAAAAAAACAATAGTCTTTTTCATTCAATATCTTTTGTATTGAATAAAAACATATGTTTTCAATATTTTATGTATGTAAGTTTTTTTTTGCCAATATAATGGATTGATTTGATTACAAAACATGCAAAAAAATGATTTGTATTGTTGTCTTGTATCTGTTTTACTTATTTTACGTTTTGTTTGAACAATAGCTGGATGAATCAGCTTTTTATACCCTTCAACACGAGTGGCTAATAAATGCCGGTCATTCCGTTTGAAATTTCTACATTTTAAGTTTGAGACCCCATAAAGTAAATATATTCTGGATCGTTATAGATATAGCCATGTCTGTTGAAATGAACTTTCCGAAGCCCCCAAATAACTTCCATACATGATTGATACATCAATATATCCTCTATAGTTCAACATAGGTTACTATTTTTTTTTTTTTTCAATTTTATTTTTTATTTATTGTATCTTCATTCATAAACTAACAACAAGTACTTCAAATCTTATATCTAATAATTATAATTTAATTAGTCCAGCCAGTGCCGGACGAAAAATTGTTTATTCATTTTACTATTTAAAATCGAGAAAATCGGCCCACAAATGGCTGAGATATGAGCAAATTTGCCACAATTTTTTCAACAAAAAATTTTTTTTAGTTTTTAATATTAGTGAAGGGTATATAAGATTCGGCACAGACGAATATAGCAATCTTACTTGTTTTAAATCGCAACGTTTTTGGGTAATCTTTATTTTTATAAAACTCTAGTATTGGCTGTTTTCAAAGAGTTAATAACTAAGTGAATGGACTTACTCAACTATTCATTATCATCCAGACCAAATACATGATTTTGACTGTAGTTTGCTCTCCCGCCAAATACGATGGACTTTTTGGAGAATAGAATGTTTAAGGATAAAAACATTTACTGTTTATATCTTGTAAACTAATCAGAATTGATGTACAATTGAATTTACAATATATTCAACTAATCCAAACAAAAGAGCAGTAAAAACGGCAGAAAACTTATGATTTAATAAATTTGGAATAATGAGAAATGAGATTATATTCTTCTCTTATTCAAAAATAATCAATTGATAATTCGAACTTTTGTGTTTTTTTCTACCTTTTATTGTATTTTTCTTATATTTCACCCAGTATGACTTCAAAATGCGGGATTTACAATAGATGGCATATCTTTTGATTGCGGTTTTTGTTTTTAATAACTTATATGTCATTTTGAAGGATACATATCTGTCATCTATTCTCACTTAGTTATTGAACATTTTAATTTAAACAACAAAACTTTTTTAACTTCGAAAATGTCGAATTTTGTACCAACAAAGCGTCATATGCTGGAAGTTTTGCTTTACTTCTTTAATTTCAAAAAAGTGCCGCTGAAGCACACCGATTTCTCAACGAAGCTTATGGTGGATGTGTTCCATTGGTTTCAGAAGTGTTTTCAGTGGTGTGAGGTTCAGAAGTGGTGATTTTAACATGGAAGATAAAAATCGGCCAGGCCAGCCAAAAACAGTTTGAAGTCCAAGAATTCGAGGCTTTACTCCATGAAGATTATTGTCAAACTCAGTAAGAGCTTTCAGAATCATTGCGTGCTACTCAAGCAGCAATTTCAAAACGTTTGAGAGCAGCGGATACCAGGGATACCTTGAAAGACGATTTTGAATGTACGAAATTATGTTTGAACGCTATGAAATAAAATCGTTTATGCATCGAATCATTACTTGCGATGAAAAATTGCTCCAATACGATAACATCGTAAGAGATCGTATGTGGAGCCCGGTCAACCAGCCGAATCGACACCAAAGTCAATTCGGGTCCTATCTGACCAGACCAAGCATTGTCCGAAAAAACGCCCAGAATATGCGGCCAGACATGAAACCGTATTATTCCATCATGACAACGCTCGGCCATAAGTTTCAATACCTGTCAAAAATATTTAGAATGAAGACGTTGGGAAGTTTTACCTCACCCGTCTTACAGGCCAGACCGTACCCCGTTCGACTATTATTTCTTTCGATTGATGAAGAATGCTTCACTTCAGAACAAAGTATCCGAAATTGGCGTGATTCATTCTTGACCTCAAAAGATGAGCAGTTCTTTTGGCTCGGAATCCATATGTTGCCAGAAAGATAGGTAAAGGTCATAACTCACAATGGCCAATACTTTATAATAAATTTATATTGTTCAAGTGTTTCAAAATAAAAGCTAAAAATTTTAAAAAATCCCGCATTTTTAAGTCATGCTCCCAATAAAATCACTAAACAAAATTTAATATTCACTCACTGGGTAAAGTAAAAAAATAATCTTAAGTGAGTTTTGTCCACAACATTCTAGTTTAAATCTTTAAAATCCATCCGCAGATTTTAAATTAAAGACCAAAAACAGCTAATTAATAGTTTCAAGTAAATTCATTATCTGCTAAAAAAAAATCTACCATTCATTCATGTCAGTGCATGATTGGAATGTACCGAATCAATGAAAAGGAAAGAACATTCATTATAATTCAACCCTGTATTAAATTCATTGTTGATGATGATTTTATTGATTTTATAACTTTTGATTACATATACTACTTTTTTAAGTTGTGTTGGGAATAGAATACGGAAGTGGCTAAAAATAACTTCCAAAGTACCGCAAAATATGCATTATATTGAACTTTTGTAGTTTTCCAAAGAACTATTTATAGGGCTGTGCTAACCCATTATCCCTTACTGTTACTACTTATTTCCACTTAAGGCAAAAATACCTTATCATGTCTTCCCACAAACATTAAAATTGTAAAATTAATCCCCGATTTAAAGCGAAAAAATAATAGTATTATTGTTGACATTTTGTATAAAAATAAATCTACTTGCCACAAATAATACATTGAGCATTTTATCATACAGCCAAAATAACCATGAGGCAACCGTCAACGAGTTCATAAATAATTTAACTCTTGCAAAAGTCAAAAAATCAGTCAAACATATTTTCGTTCACACACACAAGAGTGATTAACCTTCGCTTTACCAATACCCACCCGGGTGACCACATCGATTTTATTGGTTTAATATTTTTTTAATTTCGTTTCGATTTAAATGAAATTTGTACTCACTGAACAAATTCTAGAGTTCTATAGAATTTAATAGAACCATTTTAAACTTTTTATAAGTTTTTTTAAATTTTTTAAAATTACGTTCGTCGCATATATTTATAGAAGTGTAGTGTCACCCGGGTGGGTATTGGTAAACCATGTACATAAAAAACCTTTGGTAAAGCGAAGGTTAAAGAAAATATGTTTGAAAACAATTTCCAATTATAAGGTGAAACTGCGATTTAAATAAAACGCTTACAACCAATATTCATAAAAATAAAATTGAAATAAAAATTGTAATGGAATTATTAAATTTAAATGTAAATTTTTTTACTTTTTCTTTTTCATTTGCAGAAACCCATAACTGGTGCAAAACCCACAAAATATCACTATTATCCACACAATCAACACATTTATTTATTGCCCGAATGTGCCATACAACAGGTCTGTAATGCAGTATATGTGCGCTTAAATTACACCCAACCTCTGTGTGCCTGTCCATCGAGGTAAGTTTTCCAAACAAAAGGAATGACCATAAAGCAACCAACCAAACAAACTAACAAATGTTATATAGTAAAGGAATAGAAATCCATGCAATATAAATGACCAAAGAAAAACTATTAAGGAAAAGTTACAATAATATAAGAGTTCAGGCAAAATTTGACTTATTTTTATAATATTACTGTAGACATCCAGGGGTTTTGTTTGGACCCCCTTAAAGGTTTTAAATTATTGTAAAATTTTAAAAGAAATTTCTTTAAACTTTATTTTAAAAAATTATATTGGGTTTTTATCAAATCCAAATGTTGCCTGAACTGTTGTGTTAACAATAACCACAAGTTTACTACATAAACTTTTATTTATTTGAAGATTTCAGCTAGTTTTTTTTTAGTATTTGTTTGCAGCTCTTAAAGATTTAAATCATTCAAACCAAATCCATACATTCATCCATCCATTCATTCATTCATTCACTTAAACATCACCGTCAGTCATCATGGGATGTTAAAGTATCTTATAACCACAAATACCCTACATGATTATCTTAAGGTATTGAGTACAATAAGAAAATATAAAAATTAAATGTTGGATTTTGTATGCAAAAAGAATTACGAGGTAACGTTCCTACTACAACTGGATTTGTGCTTCAAAACGACCCGAGTCCAACTCGTCAAAAAATTGTCAACTCAGCGATCTTTCCCAATGAAAGATCTTTCGACAACAGTGGAACTGTTTCAATAACACCATCGGGATAGACTCCCATCCTCACTATTTGAATCAAAATTGTCAAATTGTTATATTTTTAATTAAGTTATTGGGTGTATGACTTCAAAATGAGGGATTTTATAAAATTTTAACTTTTGTTTTGTAACTTTTTAACAATATATTTCTTGAAAGTATTGGCCATTGCTAGCTATGACCTTTTCCCATCTTTCTGGCAACGTATGGATTCCGAGCCAAAAGAACTGCTCATCTTTAAAGGTCAAAAACGAATCAAGCTAATTTCGGATACTCTGTTTCAAAGTGAAGCGTATCCCCGAGATAGCGGTCTGCATTAATCGAAACAAATAGTAGTCGGACGAGGCACGGTCGGATCTAAAAACTTTTTAACAGGTATTGCAACATGTGGCCTAACGAGGGATTTTCGGCCAATGCTCGCTTCAAATATATTGCGTTCGGTACAGGTTACCTGTGATTGTCGGGCCAGATTTCCTCAGCTCATAATAGATAGGAGCCTTTTGAAAATACAGAGCATTACCCTAGCGCCATTTATAGTTGGCTTTGGCGTCGATTCGGCTCGTTGACCGATCTTCACATACGATCTCTTATGCTTCGGGTTATTGTAATGGATCTAATTTTCATCGCAAGTAATGATTCGGTGCAAAAATGATTTTCTTTTATAGCGTTCAAACATCAATTCGGACATGCATAATTGTTTTTCAAGGTCTCTCAGCTTCAATTCGTATGGTACCCAATTTCAGTGCTTTTGAATGAATGCAGCTGCTCGCAATCGTTTTGAAATTGCTGCTGGAGTAGCTCCCAATGATTTTGCAAGCTCTTGTTGAGTTTGACAACAATCTTCATGGAGTAATGCATCCAATTCTTGGTCTTCAAACTTTTTTGGCTGGCAAAATCTCCACAAAAAAAATTCGAGTTTTACCCGGAATTTTCGAATTTTTTTTCAAACCATCTCCTGAAAATTTCGAATCGAATAAAAAAAAATCAGCCGTTCTCACGTGATGCCATTACATACATGGACCATTTCATTTTTATATATATAGAAGATAAGGTGATTGGCTTCTTCATACTCACACACACACTAGTTACCTTTGTGTCCACTCGTAGTGTAAGTGGTGGTATCTTGGTTTGTTTGAGAGAACAACTTTCAGACGATTCAATAAATAAAAAAAAACTGAAAGTAGAGTGGCTCAATTGGGCCACATTGACCCATTATGATACCTCTGGCTATAAATTCTACCACTGTCGTCCTCCTAACCTAACCCAAACAGGGGGACCATTTTAAAAACTTCTGTTCTCATTTAATAAATACGATTTGACACTTTGAAAACAGTAACTTTTAATTTAAATTTGGCATTAGGTTAGGTTATACAGGGAGACTTGAAAATGTCAGCTTCATTGGAGAATAGTTACATCAGAAAAGTTATCAGGAATGAAATAAGATCAAAATCAACATACACCCATTAGATTCACAAATAAAGGTATCGGTCCCCCTGATTTGCATCCTTATAGATCCATCAGATCGTGCTTAGTGAAGCCAGCATTACAGCTAACAAATTGAGTGGCCGGATCTGTTCTCAACCCTAGAGACCAGCTAGACTAGGCCCTGTGGATCAATTATAACTCACAATAAAAGCTAAATTAAGCATTAAGCTTTTAAAAGTATTTGTCTCAACAGGAATAAGAAAAGTGACTCAGACTAGTCATTCGGGAATAGCGACCGATTAGAGTTCAAACACTATTTAAGAAAGGGGCATGTCACTTTAAAATAGCGTGAGCCTAACCTTTTAAACACTTTCTGTCCAGGAACTATTGGGTGTATGACTTAAAAATGTGTGATTTACAATAGATCGCGTATCTTTTGAACGCAGTTTTTCACCGAAAGTATTACGATGAGAAATGGATCCAAAACGATAACCCGAAGCATAAGAGATTGTATGTGAAGCTCGGCCAACCAGCCGAAACTACACTAAATGCAAATATCCATGGTTCTACTTATTATGAACTGCTGAAATCTGACCAGACCCTTATGAACCTGTAGCGAACGCAACTGATTCGTTTGAATCCAGCATTGACCGAAAAACACCCAGAATATGAGGCAAGACATGAAACCGTAATAAATATTTCATCATGAAAACCCTCGGCCAAATGTTGCAATTAACTGTTAAAAAGTATTTAGAATGAAGTGGTTGGGATATTTTGCCTCACCCGCTTTATAGTCCAGACCGTGCCCCATCCGACTACTATTTGTTTCGATCGATGCAGAACGCTCTCTCTGGGATACGTTTCACTTTGGAACAGGGTATCCTATATTGACTTGATTCGAACTTGGCCAAAAAAGATAGGCAGTTCATTAGGCTCCAGTTCCGTATCTTTAATATTGTGAAATTTAGTTTCTATTCCCTCCAATAAAACACCTAATCATTATTACATCTATAGGGTATTTCCTAATACACCATTATCCAATACCAACACCGTCCGACTACTATTTGTTTCGATCGATGCAGAACGCTCTCTCTGGGATACGTTTCACTTTGGAACAGGGTATCCGATATTGACTTGATTCGAACTTGGCCAAAAAAGATAGGCAGTTCATTAGGCTCCAGTTCCGTATCTTTAATATTGTGAAATTTAGTTTCTATTCCCTCCAATAAAACACCTAATCTTTATTACATCTATAGGGTATTCCATAAGACACCATTATCCAATACCAACATTTCACCCAGAGTTTATCATTTCGATTAGACACTAGCATACATCAAATTGAAAGTCTTATGATGCTGGTTTTTAATAGTGATGGTTTTACCACACAATGATGTGAACACTTGTGCAACCAACTAAGAAAGGATACTTTAACCCAGTTGGATGTACAACTGACTACATTTGGAAGTAGAAAGAAAAAAATGGATAGATGGATGGATGGATGAATGTACTACTACAATAGCTAGAGAAATAGACAAGTAAATGTATGTGAATGTAATAGGTTTTTAGATGCTTGTCTTGAGTTTAGAATACTAAACTTTAACATAGCCACAATACTTGTACCTGCCACATGTTTGGTAGTCCCAGTTAAATTTGTACAGAAAAATGTTCCTTAATAGTTAAATGATTTAATATTTGCGTGTTTAACTCACTTCACTTTATTTCCATTTGTATTTATTTAAGTGTATTTTTGCTTTCACTACTTAATTTAGATATCGTGATCCCTGCTCAGCCAGTCTAAATGAAGATGATCAACACACCACAAAATTAGTAGGAGATGGCAAGAAAAAGGTAAGTTTTTTTTTGATTCAAAAGAAGAGAATATAAAAAAAAACACGTTCTAATCTCTAATCAAATATCACATACAACAATTACATTTGAAATAAAACTGTCAGTTTGTTTGGTACAGCATTATTTAGTATCTTTTTCGTTTATATTTAAACTTTAATATAGTCTTGCACCTTATTTTTCTGGCCGGGTTTTTTGTTTGTGTCTTTAAACCATTTAGTTAATAAACAAAACTGTCAGTTTATTTACAAAAATGGCAAAATATCTTAATCTTGTTGGGAAATAAATTGAAATTGAAGAATGTAAACAGTTGCATAGCAAAGAATTGTGGGTTAAAAACTATTATGGATTTTTTATAATCTATGTGTAAAGAACAAACTTGTATAAAGATTGACTTAAAGAAACCAAATTTGGTGGAATCTTTAAGTGTCACAAGTGTTTGGGGATTTGTTTGACCTAAAATTTACTAATACGGATTAAAAGTGATAGATATTCTTTACAATGAGAAAAATATAGATACCAATCTGCAGATAAAGAAAAGCTTAAAATATGTACGTTAATATCCAAATGATAATAGAAACATCGAAGAATATTACTTTTCCACTGTGATCCATCCACACCATTTTAATTTCAAAGCCACTTAGCTAAGACACATTAAGCATGTAAGCGAATGTGTCTTTGCTTACTAGCTTAATATGTTTTATTACATCAATAATTTTTGACATTACCTGCAGCAAATCAAAGTCTGACTGATTTAAACTCAAATTTAAATTGAATTGTAGGATATTAGATTTTTGGATATTAGATTTATAATGGCGCAAAAAATATAAAATCTGACAGGTATTTGATGCTTTTCAGCCGATAAGGGGAATAAAAAGTGCGCTTTATATATCGCTTTTCATATACTTCTTGAAATATTCTAATTTTTTTAGCATTGCGAAATATTTTCTAATTTGTCAACGCATATTTTTGGGAGTTTGTTAAGAAATAGTTAATTCGTTTTAATCTAGGATTCTTTATAAAAGAGTTCGTTATAGCAGATGTTTTTTTGTATGAAAATGATTACTAAAATGTTGCCAATTTAAAATATGTACCCAGTTTTACTGTATCACATTTTTGTTGCTTCAAGGGACTACAAAAATGAGACCAGATTAGGACAAATGCTTTTTATTCTGAATTCCTCGAGTCACACTAAAATGAAATATCAGGGTGATATTTAAAACATAAGCTTGAAGAGGCAGAAAATTTAAAACCTGTAAATAACTTGGTACTATTATTAAACTTTATTTATTTATAGATTATGTCACTAAATATGTCACTACAAAATGGTCCAAAATGTTTTTCATACTGGTTTCTTTTGAAAAATGTTGTAGTATTTATACTTTTAAATATTATAAATTCTTTAGTTTATATTTATTCAATATTTAAAAAAAAATCACCAAAAATTTGCTTAGTTTTCAAGTTATTAGAAAAATTATAAAATTTGTGCTACTAGACGTATGATTAATATTAATTCAGCTATAAATGACTTTAAAGGGAGATAACTGCTACATTTTTTAACATATTAAACTGAAATTAAGCCTATATATCTCTGACAGTTTTCTCTAAAGATTTATTTTATATTTAAATGATTTTTAAAAATATTTCTAAACAAAAATCGCCTCCAAAAGTAAAAACTGAAATAAGCAATTTAAAATAATTATGAAAAATTTTCATTTATTAACAAATTGTATAAAAATAATTTTGGAAGATTTACATTGAAGATGAATTTTGATAGAAAAATTAAAAATTTCATGTGCGAATATCATCATGCACAAATTTTCAAAATTGTTCCATGACATATCCTTTGTATTGTATTAATTAGTTTATAATTACACTGTGCAATATGTACAAACTGTCGGGTTAAACTAATTCGAGTACGTTGAACCGTTTTTTAAGGCCCAACTATAATATGCATACACTAGCTTAAGTCAGCTTAAGCAACTGTGCGAATACATATAAAATGTATGTGACAAACTATAATGTACTTAAGAGAGTTTCGTCAAGTTTCGTCAAATTTTATTTGCTTAAGCAAAGTGCGAAGCTGGTCGCACATTCCGTACGGAATCAGCTGTTTGTTTATTTTATACAAAGAAAATAGAAAAATAAATGAAAAGGATGAAGAAAATTAATTTATTTTGATAAAATAATAAGAAATACGTATTTTTTTAATTGCATGTTGCACATAAATGTGCAAATGGAGCTAAATTGTTTTGAATGCACGTAAGTACATTATGGTCATCTAAAAGTTTCTTCGGATTTCCTTAAGCATTTGACAGACTTTTCGTTCGGTTATGACATTACCTTAAGCTAGCTTATGCATATTATAGTTCGGCCTTTAGGTTAGCTCTTGTTTTCGAGATATACCGTTATTTCGAAGATGGAGGAGGTTGTACAACATATATTCGCGTAACTCTAAAATGGTTTAGCTTATTGAATAAACACAAAAAACCGAAATTCCGCAATAAAATTACCTTTAAGCAAGACTGAATCTTCGCAGTCGTTATAGAAATATATTTTTTTTTTCCAAAACAAAAATAATTTTTTAGCAAAATTTCAAAATTTTTGTTTTTTAAAACGGCATAAAAAATTGGAAAATGCAGATATGCTGTTAATTTACATCTACGCACATAGAAAACAAAGTCACAAACAAAACAAGCCCTAAAAGATTAAAATTTGTCCAATTAGTTTATGGAACATTTTCACATTTGGCGTAATTTCGAATCTATTAAAAAACAAGTAAGAGTGCTATATTCGGCTGTGCCGAATCTTATATACCCTTCACCAAATTATACTTCAAAATTTTAAATATTTTAAGGTAAACAAAATTTAATTTTTTTTCCAGTTGTTTTTTTCATTTTTTGGAAAAAAAATTTTTTCGATTGTTATTTTAAATTTTTTTTTTTTTTAAATTTTAAATTTTTTTTTGTGAAAAAAAAATTCGGGTTAAAATTTTTTTTTTCGATTTTGAACCATTGTAGGTCCAACTTTCTATGGTCTTATATACGTCGTTGCAAATGTCTTTGAAATATCTATCATTAGATATCCATATTGTCTATATTAATGTCTTAGTAATCCAGATATAGGTCAAAAGTCGAGGTTGTCTCAGCCATTTGTGGACCGATTTTGCTGATTTTAAATAGCAAAATTCTCGAAAGCATGTCTGACAGAATTAGATATCCATATATGTATACCCTTCTCACGACGGTGAAGGGTATAAAAAAACATAAATTTGTGCTACTAAACGTATGATTAATATTAATTAAGCTATCAAATGCTAAAAACTACTAAAACTCCTCAAAATGTTAAAATTCTTAACTGAAATTAGTCGTATATATATCTGAATGGTTTCTCTACACATTTTCTATATATAAAGAAGTTGTAAAGATATTTATTTACAAAAACCACCTCCAAAAGAGGGATTTAATGGTACCTTTTTGCTTCCGATTGTACTTTTTTAATTTTCTATGTTAATGAAATTAGGCACCGAATGAATGACAACGAGGAATAGGGATTGATACCTTTTTATAACTTCCAATGGTACTTTTTATTGTTCTAAAGTTGTGAAGTACCTACAAAACGGGTCTTTTGGTACCTCTTCTTGTAGTACCTTTTTAATTTTATATATTAATGAACCTCGAAACATAAAATTATTCACATAATATTCGGAATGGGAGAATGCACTAGGGGGAGTTAATGGCCTTTTTCATTTATTCCCCTGGTACTTTTTGACTCTCCTAAATATGTACTTTTTCTAGAGTGAAGTAAGCATCCACAGAAAAAGAACCATTAAGTACATTTTATGCTCTCTAATAATACGTTTTTAATTGCCTATATAAAAATTAGGCACATAATATTCAGAATGAGAACGAGTTAATGGCTCTTTTTATGACTTCCAATGGTACTTAAGTACCAGCATAGGGGGGAATAATGGTATCTTTTCTTTTATCTAATGGTACATTTTTAATTTTCTATCGAAACATAAAATTAGGTACATAATATTCGGAATGAGAGAACACACAAAGGATGGGGAGTTAATGGTAATTTCATGTATTCCAATAGTATTTTTTGACTCGTCTAAAACTGTACTTTTATGGATACTTTTTATACGTTTTCATGGTACTTTTAAGTGTTTATATGCTAATGAACACCATCTTATCACACAACCCTCGCTCTAAACTAAATTGTCTATTAACTGCAAATTATTTGCCACTTGGTAATCAAGCAAATCTAGTCGCTATTAATTAGAAATCATAAGCGGAAATCATGAAAATAGCACGGAAATATACAGATGTTCACAATTTGTTCTGATATCACAAAAAAACCACAAAAGATGATGCCTACACACAGCTGGCTGGCTGACTGGCTGTTAGACAGTTGCATGTTCGTTCGAAAGCCAGAAATTAATTTCGAAATAATATGTTGCACTTTAAGAAGCTGCACTAAGGATTAAGATTGATTGTTTTTGAAAACTGAAAAGCCTTTTTAGACACATAAGTAAAGAATCTGGAAACACTTTATTTTGTAGGTAACCAGTAGCAAATGATGTAAAAATGTATTAAAGAAACACAACTCAGAAATGCAGAAAATAATAATAAAGAAAGATGGCAGAAGGCTTCATTCATTCCAAACAAGTAGGAAATTATCGAATGAACACGTCTTGTCTTGCCATCAAACATGGTTTAGACCAAGTCTTAACTAAACTAAGACTTTGGATTTAAACATATTTTTTTTTTTTCATTTTTTATTTCCATTTTTCTATTAAATTGCTATTTGGTAACAAAGCAAAAAAAAAATGTGATTATAGTGGTTTTAATACTTTGAACTAAAATGAAAAATTTTAAGAAAAAACTATAAACAGCAGAAACAACAAGACCATTTTTATGTACAACAAAAGTGATCTTTTGTAACAAGCATGTAATTGAGAAGATGACGACGACGACGATGAATTCAAAACAGCAAAAAGCTAAAAAAAAAAATAATAATAGAAAAAAATTCTTTATTACTACATTTGAAATTGATGTTGGACTCGAAATGTTCTTTTATTCAGTAAATGGAGATAGATGGATGTAACAAATGTTACGACTTCCAAATAGAATTATGTATCAAAGTATGGAATAACTCTCACAAACATACACTCAAGGTAATTTAAATAAGGGTTTGATTTTCTTTCAGTTTCCCTATTATATTTTTACTAATACCCATTTTATATAGATTATTGGTTCATTTGTAAATGAATTAGCTACTTTACATATCCCAGATAATCTAATATAGAGTCAAATGTCGCTTTAATACCCCTAAGTAATCGAGAGTGTAGTCAGTTATATTTTTCCCTTTAGGAAGTACATAGTTAATTTACTCACAAGTCAAAATAATGATGAAACGTGTTTGTGATTTTGAATTTCGACTGTTTTTCCATGACAAACATATGCAAAATGACACAATTGTAAACTATTATTTTGCAATTTCATCGACGAAATTTGCTTTCTACAATTGACAACGATGCACATCGAGGGATAATTTGGCACCAACTTCGAAAGGAACATCTGAATGACCTTGTGTATACTGAATATATTGTCCTACTATCCAAAGCATACAATGGCATGCAAAGCATCCAGAACAGCTAGACATTACAGTCTAAAGATTAATGATACCAAGTCCAAGGGGATGAATTTTATTACTCTCCATCTATATCCATTCACTTAATATGGTCAATTTATCGAATCGGTGAACAAATTCTTTTAAATTTTACCAGATGACGATGCAAGAACTGAAATTCCTTACAGTATGAAAAAGGCAAAAGCTGCATTTGCAAGTTCCTACAAAATTAGACCCTTCAATCAAATAAGTACCAGGACAAAACTGCGTATTATTAAAGGTAACGATAATACGTTACTATTATATGGATGCAAAATTGAAAGCAAGCCTTAATCAATAGATCGCTAAGTAATATTTTACTAACTTGGTGACCAAACAAAAGGATATCAAATGTCCAATTATACCAAAGATGTTATTTAAAGCCTATAGAGCGGTTGAAGGAAGTAGAAATGAATTTCACATATTCTACGCAAACCTGTTAATGACATCTGCAGAGAAGTATTAAACTGTAATCTCCAAAGAGGTTGAAGGAGCGGTAGGCTTCGAGACTGGAGACGAATTCTGGAGGATGTTCTGGGCGGGCAAGCTAATGTGGCGCCGTAATATAAAGGATATATCAAGGTTGCTGACAGTATTAACGGGGCACTGGATGATAGGCAAACATGCAAGTCGCCTTAGACTGCTCTTTAACGACCATTATCGTAGCTGCAAGGACAGGGAAAAAGAGGAAACGATATTGCACCTTCTCTGCGAATGCCAAGCCCTAAGGCACAGATTCCTGTCAAGAGGCTCAGATTCCTGGGCATATACATACTAACCAAACTTGGTTAGGTATCTGGGTCTAGATTTAATGACCTATTGAGATATCTCACGGCTACAGGTTGGGTCTAATAACTTCTACATTTTAGTATTCATTACGATAGATATGACACTACATCTGATGAGTGGTGTGGTCTTGTCAAAACGGGATCTTTCAACTCTACTTGACAGGTCGCGCGCTAGGAACTAACACGTTAACCAACCAACCAGTGCTTTCACTTACGTTATTGGGAACAAAATACTTGATTTTCCATGCACATCAGCAAAAAAAAACTCTTCAAACTACTTGATTTGCTGCTACACTGCATTGTGTCTTCGCTACGTTCATTATTGTGTCTTAGCTAAATATCTGCGAAAATAAAATCGAGTTTATCAGTCAATCACATAGATTATTGTATTAGAGTATTCCTAAGTTGTTTGGTGGCTTCGAAAGTTAATTTAAAAAATAGACAGTCGAACTATGGTGGTTTATATTGGGTGCCCCTATAGACTAGACAATAGTGTGCTGGACTATCAATCCAAGGGTTGCGGGTTCGATTCCTGCCAGAGATCCTGGGTGTTTCTGCAGACAAGCAAAACGCTTCGCAGTTTATGTTTGTTTAAAAAAAAAAAAAAATAAGAAATTTAGGATAATATTTGAACTTCCCCTAATTAAACCTCCCTGACTATGTTCAATACAACTTACAATGCTTTAGCATATATTTTTTTCTCTCTTGATGTTGTGTGTTATGGAATGATGGCGATAGTTTTACGAGTTTGTACCACTTCTTAGACCGAAAACTTTTATTGTATTAAAAGGTTACACAGTGGTAGGTATTACAGTTTATAGTTACTTTTCTTTTTTTTTCTAACATTTTTTAATAAAAAAAACTCTAGTTTTTTTGCAAATAGAAAAAAGAAAAACATGTGAAAAATATTGCTTACGAGTGAATGTACACTGGTAGATCTGAAGATGACTCGTTACAACAATAATGATGTTGATGATGATGATCAGGATTCTGTTGCCGAGTAGCTAGTTGTTGTTTTTGCAGTTATAGATTAAACAACAATAGTTGAAACGAATGTTGTTACTCATGTCTAAAACTGAATTAAGTTATAAAATGTTTTAATGGCCAAGAAAGAAAAAATCATTGTTAGAAATGCTGAATAAAGCAGAACATAACGAAACATCATAGAAACTAAAAGAAAACATGACTTTATAGGGTCAAAATGAAGCAATGTCTGATGTGAAAAATTTATATAATTTCTTAATTCGCTAAAAAACACACACATGTTCGTTTGTTCCTGCTAAAGTGCTAGTACGGTGAGTCAAAGAGTTACTTTGATTTAAGCGAAAAAAAAAACAAAAAACAAAACCATCAAAGTCATTTAATGTTGCAGCAAACGACTATAATTTACTCAAAAAAAAGTGCTAGAGTAAAAGAAAAAAAATTAGATGTGGTAAAAAATGTTAAGGAAGTTGAAATTATTTTAAATTTTTATTATGTAAAAATGATCTAAGTAATAGTGCAAGTTAAGCAGCAGTTATTATGTATTTAAGAATACATAAACAAGTTATGTTAACATTACTCTGTGGCTTGTTTTGTTATAGATTATATCAGGTAACTCATTTAAATACTTATGACATGTTCACACTATGAACAAATGTACGTGTTTAAAGAAGTTGTTTATAAAATATAAACAGTATCGTGTTCACATTACTAATGCTTTATCAGCTTAAAATCAGCTGTATTTTTCATAGCAAGGCTCTTCCACTGCCTTACAAAAAATTAACATATAAAATATTTTTGTTAAAACAAGTGCGAGTAGAAAAATTTAGTTTAGCTCTTAAACATGAATTTTGGAAACCATATTCTTAATATGATTAAATTCGAAGTTGTTTTCTTATTAAAAATACGCAATAATACTTCCTTATTTTAAATAAATTGATCAGAGATACTTTCAACCATAGCGAAATATATATCGGAAGCTAGAAAAAACCTCAAACAACAAAATTACTCAAAATAATCACACATAAGGACTAAGATCGAAAAAATCGTAACTTACAGTTTTGATTTTATTTTATTGAAATTATATACAACTTACAAAAAATATTATTTTTATAGCTCTAATCAATAGTGATGAATTAATGAACCTTTTCCGGAAACCCTTCCATTAAGGTTTTTTATTGAGATTTATGTCACTTTGTTCGAACAGGTAGTCCATCTCCGTTTAAAATCGACCACACTTTTGGACAACTTTTTTGTGCTCTTCAATTCTCTTTTAACAAGAGCCCAATATCTCTCCTGGCCTTAGCTCCAGGCTTGGAGGATTTGCATCTCTTGATACAAATACCACATTATTGTTCTTGCACCACTCAAGACCTTTCTTATAGTGACATGAGGCCAAATCAGGCCAAAAATAAGTGAACACTTTAAGAAGCCTTATGTATAGAAGCATTTCTTGATGTAAATTTCGGTATTTATAGAGAGAGACCTTTGTAACAAACTGCATATTGCTTGCCAAGAACTTTTTGAGAAAATTTACAGCTTTTGGGTCCAAAACTTTTCTACAACATGACCCGGAAGCTGCGAAAAATTTCCCAGAACATATGTTTTGTCATCCATTATGCAGTAGGTATATTCTTTGTATAAAATTTGGCTTCAATTTCCGTGCTCTGCCTATGGCCTCTAAATTGTTAGCAGAGTTTCTGTCAGGAACTTTTCGAGCCTTGTATGTTTTTAAACCTGCTTTGGCTTCAACTTTTTTTTACCAAATAGTCCGAGTACTGAGCTAACCGAACTGCTTTCCTACCGGATGTGTTGGGAGCTCTTTTGAAAATTCTTTCTATTTATTGGTTTTAGAAACATCATGTGGACCATTCCCCCTACCTGAACCAGGTTTTCTATCAAAGGACAAGTTCTCCCAATACTGTTTAATAACATTGGAAACAGTTTGTCGAAAGACCTTTGATTGTTTGGCCAACTTTTTGTAGGACCAAGTTGGGTTTTGTTGAAAATATTTAATAATTTTAGTACGCACTTTTTTCTCGTCACTCATTTTAATCAGATATTAACAACAAATGAACATAATTGACATTAACCTTCGCTTTACCAAAGGTTTTTTTATGTACATGGTTTACCAATACCCACCCGGGTGACACTACACTTTTATAAATATATGCGACGAATGAAATTTTAAAAAATTTAAAAAACCTTATAAAAAGTTTAAAATGTTTCTATTAAATTCTATAGAACCTTAAAATTTGTTCAGTGAGTATAAATTTCATTTAAATCGAAACAAAATTAAAAAAAATATTAAATCAATAAAAACGATGTGGTCACCCGGGTGGGTATTGGTAAAGCGAAGGTTAAACGTAATAACTGGGCTAAACGTTGGAATGAAAAACGTGTGTAAAGGTATTTTCGATCTTAGTCCTTACGAGTGTTGTCATTGTTTTTTTACTAATAGATTCTCACCACTTTGGTTTTTGACAACTGATTTAGGTTTTTGACAACAGGGTTTCCGATCCATGTGTATTTATCTATGGATTCAACATTTTGGTTTTATGCGACGTCAAATGTATGAATATTTCATATTTAGACCTTAATAAAAAGAATTTAAATATTAAACTAACCGTGCAATTCCATTTACGTGATTTAGCCAAAACACTTGATTTGCTCAAATCCAGGGAATTTTCCAACACTCTATTGTGTCTTCACTTACTTGCTTATAGTGTCTTAGCTAAATATCTTTGAAAATAAAATGTATATTAATAAAGCACTATCAAATCAAATTTCATTGGCAGTTGTTGTTGTAACAGTTCTGCTGTAATCAAAAATTCATCTCTGAGGAAAACCTAACGGTTGCTGGTTTTTTGGCCGAGTGAGAATCCGAATGATCGAGAGCGAAGATCCTATTGTCGTTGGAACGTCATTGAAACGTTCAAATAACGAGCACTGGTAATTATAAACAAATCTCGCTAGATATTTCAAATGACAGGTCAAACCTTCTCAAATGTTAGTAAGAGAAACGTTCACATAAATTTGGATGGTTAAAATATTGCCCATTGTTAGCAATGACCTTTTCCCATCTTTCTGGCAACATATGAATTCCGAGCCAAAAGAACTGTTCATCTTTTGAGGCCAAGAACGAATTAAGCCAATATCGAATACTCTGTTCCTAACTGAAGCGTATACCAGATAGAGCGTTCTGTTTCGATCGAAACAAATAGCATTGGCCGATGTTTTTCGGCTAATGCTCGCTTCAAACGAATCAGTTGCGTTCGATACAGGTTCCCTGTGATGGTCTGGCCAGATTTCAGCAGCTCATAATAGATAGGACCCTTTTGGTCCCACCAAATACAGAGCTTTGCATTAGCGCCATTCACTTACGATCTGTTACGCTTCGGGTTTTCGTATTGGATCCATTTTGCAGCGTTCAAACATCATTTCGGAAATGCAAATCGCCTTTCAAGGTCTCTCAGTTTCAATTCGTAAGGTATGTACCTGCTTTTGGATGAATCCTGCTGCTTGCAAATGTTCTGAAATTGTTGCTTGAATAGTTCCCTCAATCTTTCAATCTTTCACCCCTATTGCGAATCAATATTTCAAATGAAATATGTTGCCTTTTCCCATTTCTCGTTCATCAACTTTGTTCACGTGAAAAAATTTCCAATGTTGTGAAATTTGTAGATGGAATTTTGTAAACAATAAGCAGCTGTTACGAACAAAATCAACTATTGTGAATGAAAAGTTCATGGGAATATCACAATAGCAATTTTCCCTTCGATGGAAATGAATATTTATTTCATGGGAAAAAAATTTTACAAGTTATTGTCGATGGGGGTGTTTGTCATCCCACTTTTTGTGTGACTTTTGACTTCCCTGTCAAAATCACCACTTCTGAACTGAAAAACCCACTTCTCGCACATTGAAACCGATGGAATACATTCACAGTAAGCTTTGGTGAGCAATCGGCGTGCTCCAGTGACACTTTGCTTTCAAATTAAAGAAGTAAAGCAAAAAAAATCTTTATTGTTTACATTATAATGTTCAACAACTAAGTGAGAATCTTGAAAAGAAACGATCGGAATTTCCAAACTCTACTAATTAGATCGTTCTACACCAGTGATACCATATCTCCAATTATACCTATTAGTCGCAGTATTTAAAATAAATTAAAGAAATATGCAAGTATTTTAAATTATGTAAACCAAAACCTACAAAACAAAAACTCATCAGAATCTCCTCCAAAGCATTAGTCTGACATAAACATAAACTTAAAAACCGTTATCATGTTGATCGCAAAAATACGAAAATTATATAGTGTCTGTGCTATGGTTTTCGGAAAAATTGCTTTCAAATTAATTATATGGCTAAAAGCCATAATAGACACATAAAATAGACTACTGAAAGCAAAACAAGAACAGAAAAAAATGTCTTAAAACCAAAAACAATATACTGTTACTTTAGTTTCAAAATGAATAGTCTAACGGACAGAGGGGTAACTTAAAAACAAAAAACATGTATGTTTAAATAAATGGCTCAGAATGTAGACATAAAGACAGACAGCTATACTTACGTAGTTAGTCAAGACGATGGGCAATTTGTTAAGCTATTAATGACAATTCAAAGTCTACCGTTTGTCAAATTGAGTCTACTGAATGTGAAACAACAGTATCAACCCCACAACAACAACAACAACAAAAAAAGAAGAACAAAATGACCTCAAGCCAAAATAAAGCAAAATAGACTAAAATCTAAATAAAAAATCAAAACATTTTGCAAAAGAAACTAGTAGCTAGCTACAACAACTAAAAATGTGAATACTGCTTGGTATTCAATGTTTTTTTTTTTGTCTTGCAAAGATAAATGGATATGTTAGAATCTTTAGGTAATGAAAGGTTTTTATAAGATCTTTAGACATTTCTCTATTTTTGTTGTTTTTGTGTTGCGCTTAAATCGTGAATAGCGGTATTTTAATGACATAAAAGGATTCGACTTCAAAATGCGTCAGTTACTTGAAATGAAATTAAATGACGGTCATTATCAAAACGTGATCTTACATGATGAGACATAAGTTGCAAAAACATGTTCTTCTTTTTTATCCGATTCAAATTGGTGATAATGGCAAAATTATCAAATGAAATCTAAAATGTTTGGCATTTTAGAGCTTAATTTTAAGTTTGCCAAATGTCATGTTAAATTTAGCTTAATGGAGTTTAATTGAAAAGCATAATTTTAATTTTTGGTTGCGATTCGCAATTACTTACATAGATGTTGAAACATTATTGATAATAGCTTTTAGTTTGGGTATACAACAGCAGAAGGATCGCACTAATGTTGAGTTTTGGAAAAATCGGCGAGATGCAAATGCATCTAGTAAATGTTTGAGAGTTTCAGATTCAGTATTTTTGGGAGATTTACAAAATTTAGTTTGTACGCAATACTTCTAATACACAAATAATGGTGTAGTATTCGAAGTCGATCATTTTGCATTGATCTTGTGCCATGCAAATGTTTGCGAAGAACCATAAAACCATTTGATTCAAACTACTTTATGCGCTAACTAGTTTTTAAAAAACTTGAAGCAAATATGGAATTAAGTTCTCAACATGAATTTACACACCATTACAGTGTTCATCCCCTGCCACCGCGGTGCACCGTATATTGCAGGTTTTTCGCATTCAGTTGCGATCTTTGAATGTTCCTGTATTTAATTATGCGTGTAAACTAGTAGAGACAAAAACCACATTTTGTAACAAAGCTTATTTTGTATTTAACATTGCACTGTTAATTATTTAACAGAGATAGTACTTTAGACGTAATGGGCGAGAATGGAAAACAATTGAGGAGTGATACTTTAGAAGGTCAACAATAGTGAAACGAGTAAAATTTTTATGGAATATGTAAATTTGGATGGCAAAAAATAAATTCTTCATGGTACATATAACGCACTATATAGGTTTTGTAGGCCAGGGGTCCCTAATGGAGCACTAATAGTGGTTTAGCTGAAATAATTTTGAAATTCGAGAAAAAAAATTATTTTCAAAAAATAAGATTTTGAAAAAAAAAAATGAAGATCAGTGATGAAAATTAACATTTTTGGAATGGTATACTTAATACACTATATAGGTTTGGTAGCTTAGGGAGTCCTTAATGTAGCACTAATAGTGGCTTAGCTGAAATATTTTTTTAATTTAAAAGAATATGATATTTGATAAAAATTCTTTAGAGGATCAGTAATGAAAATCAGAAAAAACTTATTTTTGGAATGGTATACGTTATACATATATAGGTTTGGTGGTAGTCCTTAATGGATCACTAATAGTGGGTTGCTGAAATAATTTTGGAATTTAAAAAAATTTAATTTGAAAAAATATTTTTTAGAGGATCAGTAGTCAAAATGCACATTTTTGAAATGGTTCTTGTAATTCACTTTATAGGGTTGGTGCCCCAGGTGATCCCTAATGGAGCACTAATAGTGGAATAACTGAAATAATTATGGAATTTGAGAAAATTTAATGTGAAAAAAATTATTATTGAAAACATTTTTAGATGATCAGTGATGAAAATAGAAATTTTTGGAATAATACACATAATACACCAAATAGATTTGGTATCCTATGGGGTTATTAATAGAATACTAAGAGCTGAAACAATTTTGAAATTCGAGAAAATTTAATTTGAAAAAAAAAAGGTTTTTTAGAAAATATTCTTTAGAGGATCAGTAGTCAAAATTAGCATTTTTGGAATGGTCATGTAATACATAACCTGAGGTTCGTACCCCAGGGGCATTAATAATGGGATAACTGAAATAATAATGGATTTTGTGAAAATTGAATGTGAAAAAAAATTGGGTTTTTTAAAAAATTCTTTAGAAGATCGATCAGTGGTGAAAATGTATTTTTTTGGAATGGTACACATAATACACCAAATAGATCTGGTATCCCAGGGATTTCTTATAGTACAATTTTGGAATTTGAGAAAATTATTTTGATAAAAAGATTTCTAGAAAATATTCTTTAGAGGATCAGTATTCTAAATGGACATTTTTGAAATGGTACATGCAATACACTATATATGGTTGGTACCCCAGAGGATCCCTAATCTAACACAAATAGGGGGATAACTGAAATAATTATGGAATTTGAGAAAATTGTATGTGAAAAAAATGATTATTGCAAAAGAATTTAGAGGATCAGTGGTGAAAATAGACATTTTATGGAATGGTAGACGTAACACACTATATATAGCCTTGGTTGCCAATGGGTGATGCCTAATGAAGCGCTAACAGTGAGAAGAACATTTTATTTCACACATTTTTTTTTTTAAAAATTCTTTCATTCTGTAGTCAATATGAATAGTTTTGGAATACCAACATTTTATTATGACTACAGTAGCATTAAGATCTTCCAGCATTGAGTTCAAATCCATTTAAAAACCAATGAAAATTAAATATTGTTACGAAATTGTAATCGAACAGTTTCTAACGGCTGGTTTCAAGTTGTTTCACAACATTTCTATTTCTGGAGACTACTAATTTTGGACAATCTGGTTTACCGGCCGATTAACAGCAATTAATATAACTTTGGACATTATTAATATAGCTGTGGAACATACAACATTGAATAAAAGCTTTGATTTGATCATTGTAGAAATAGAACTTTCATGAAGCTACTGAAAGGAAGATGGCGCCGTGTATAAATAATTGCAGCGGTTGCTGTCGGTGTTTATTGGATCATAGGCGTTATTAGAATTAACATCAACTTCATTACCAGTTTATTCTTATACATTTTACATGATTTTTTTAATAGATGTTTCAGTTGCTAAATTAGTTTATTCTTATTTACCATTACAGGCAATAACTTTGGCTAAAACATGTGAAGCAACCACAGAAATGAGAGAATGCCGTTCACCCAAAGACTGGTCTTTGTTGGCTTTACAAAATACTCGTACGGGCAAGTCACATTATTTGGTTATATGCAGATGTCCAGATCACTTTAAAATGGGTAAGTAAACTATATAAATACAATCAACGAATTATCAACAAAGTTTTTGAACAAATCCAAAATAAAATGGAATTTTAGGTCAAATTAAGAAGTGCAGAATTAGATAAAAGGGAATTTGCATGGAATCTTAAATTAATAATTTTGTTTCTTCTTTCTTTACAGAGGGTCCCATGGCTCATGATCAACCCACATACGCCAGCGTACCCGGTATACGTGTATTCGGTATGATGTGTGTTAAACCTGGCTATTCCATACGCAAACCCTCGGCTCAACCACCCAAACGCTATCAATTGCAAAAACCTTTCTATAGACCAGGCTCACAAACTGCCTTTGGCCAAAGCAACCTTGGTAATAACAAAGATGCCTACGGCAGACCTTCATATGGTAGCAGTTCCTCCTCACAAAGTTCCCAAAGCGCCTCTTCTTCCTCAAACTTTAATGCAGCCCCTAGCAATAACTATCACGGAGCATCCGATTCATATCAAACGCAACAAGGAAATTATCAATATTTAAATAGACCCGAGAGCATATCGTCTGCTTCCTTCAACAGCAACAACAATA